>NC_086118.1:44311107-44911107 GCF_963921235.1 Mobula hypostoma | reverse complement strand
AATGAGGTGTAATAACCAGCAGTCAACAAGGGCCTTTCCCTTTCAAATGCCCCGAATCTGCTGGCATCCCTGTTGTGTGAAGCGACGCAAGTACCAGGAAAAGCGGACGGTTTCTTTGAAACATACTTATTTATCCTTGCTACTGAAGGTGAACTGTTTCAAATATAATCTGTGAGGGGGAAAACCAGCGGGGAATCAGGATTGATAACAAATGCTATTCTTTCCTTCGTTCATGTTTAGTTTATATTTTTAGATGGAAAATGTATCCTTTTCTAACCAGCACATTTTTTTGGAGTATTCTTTCCAGCACTTTGTGCCATTATTAGCAGAACCATCAAGGCTTCTTGTGAATATTGAAAAATGCTTTACGGAAAACAGGTTGTACATTATTTCAATAACATTTCCCTTCAATGTATTTTTAGTCAGAAATAATACCCGTAGTTTGATTGAATGTGTTATTATTTCTACTATATGGGAAATGGCTGTAATGCACAGTATAGTATTTTACAAAAGCATCATTTTTAACACTTAACAAATAAAATTTGTCTTTGTTGCACCTTGCTCTTTTCCTGTCAGAGGAAATGTTTTGCATGGGAAAGTTCTGATTTTTAACCCACTTATAATCAGCTTGAATCTGGAGATTGTCAATATTCGTGACTGTAAAGAGCTCTGAGAGCACCACGACTCAGAGGCACTGGAAACTATAGAATGGGTGATTTTGCTAAATTGCTAATGCAACATTGAAATACCCACAGATTTCAAATCAACAAGAAACATGTGATGCATCCCTGCTTTTTTTTTAATTAATTTATTTCTTTTACTGAGATACAGCACAGGATAGCCTCTTCGGGGCCTTCAGGCCAGGCTGCTCAGCAGCCTCAGATTTAACCATAGCCTAATTACAGGACAATTTACAAAGACCAAGTAACCTACCAACCAGTACATCTTTGGACCATGGGAGGAAACCAGAGCACCTGGAGGAAATCCACATCGTCACGGGGAGAACATATAAAACTCCTTACAAATAGTGGTGGGAATCGAGCTCGGGTCACTGGTACCGTAAAGTGTTGAGCTAACCACTACTCTACTGTGCCATGCAGTTAAAGGAGGTGAGCACTATAGATGATGGTAGAATTCATTGCCCATGCTGAATTGCCCTCAGGAAGATGATGTAATGCTGCTTTTGCAAAGTACACCAGTTCCTCTGACGAACAACAATGCAGTTCAGTCAGGATTTCCAAGATTAGGTCTAGAGATGTTGAAGGACTGGGAATATACTTGGAGCAGAATATGTACAGTGGTGATCATGTGTACCTGTTTCCTTCTCAATAATACATGTTGTAGCTTTAGGTAACATTGGTGGAATAGCCTTATTGAGTGTGCTTGTAAATGTAAACCACTGCAAGCAAACTCGCCAGAGCCAAAATGAGTGAATGGTTAAGATTTTTGATGTTGTGGTGATATCACGTGCAATGATGTGCCAGTTCCTGATTGGACAGCACTGAGCACGAGCGGGGTTTGCCCAGAATGTATCAGCACGTGGCGGGGTTAAAATGTGTTTGTTTATTTCTGTAAATAAAAGTTCTTTAATTCTTCCAGAATATGATTCTTTGTTGTTAACCCACAGAATGTTTCAGTAGAAGTAACATAACAAATGTGTTCTATTCATACGAGTGCAAATCATACAGTATGGCCATCTAAACCAGAAGGTCTTAATGTGAAGCTCACAATCCACAGTACCTTGATCTTAGCTTTGAAAGTAGTTCAAAAGTATAGTTCAAAGACACAATTACTTGTAGAACCTCCTAGCCTACAAAAGGGAACACAAGGACATGGATAACAGAAACAATAGCAGCCTTCAAACCTGCTTCTGATCGTGGCCAGTCCTGTTTCTCCACCCAGTCATAGTTATAGTCATAGTCATACTTTATTGATCCCGGGGGAAATTGGTTTTCGTTACAGTTGCACCATAAATAATTAAATAGCAATAAAACCATAAGTAGTTAAATAGTAATATGTAAATTATGCCAGGAAATAAGTCCAGGACCAGCCTATTGGCTCAGGGTGTCTGACCCTCCAAGGAAGGAGTTGTAAAGTTTGATGGCCACAGGCAGGAATGACTTCCTATGATGCTTTGTGTTGCA
The DNA here is from genome assembly GCF_963921235.1 of Mobula hypostoma. NCBI lineage: Eukaryota > Metazoa > Chordata > Chondrichthyes > Myliobatiformes > Myliobatidae > Mobula > Mobula hypostoma. Next base: position 44,908,963 of record NC_086118.1, on the reverse strand, counting down.
TCTCAGTGGAATGAGCCTCCGGCTAAATGTACTCCTGTGCCCAACCAGTACATTATGTAGTGGATGGGAGACATTGTCCAAGATGGCATGCAACTTGGACAGCATCCTCCTTTCAGACACCACCGTCAGAGAGTCCAGTTCCATCCCCACAACATCACTGGCCTTACGAATGAGTTTGTTGGTTCTGTTGGTGTCTGCCACCCTCAGCCTGCTGCCCCAGCACACAACAGCAAACATGATCGCACTGGCCACCACAGACTCATAGAACATATTCCCAATCCCATTGGTCTACTTTGGAGAATTGTAACAAACCCCAATTTTTTGTGTAAGCATATTTCTTCCTACCCCAGTGCTAAATGACTAAGTCTTTATCCAGAGAACACACTCACTTCTGCATTCTCTGCCAATCAGGAATAGCCACCCCTCATCAACTTTCTGAAGTTCTCTCTGATCAAAGTTTACGGCAGCGAATTAAATGTAATGCAGACAAATGCACAGAGGGTGGCAATATGGATATAGTGCAAACATTGTGTCTGCTATTGCGAATAAGGATAAAGATGAGAGAGGCAAAAGAGTGTCAGGGACCTTTGCAGGGAAGGTATCATCTTCACTGTTCACAGAGTTAGTAAATTGAGGAGATATGGGACCATCAAGTTCTGCTACAATTCTTACTCCTCTTCCAAAATGCAACGGTATAGAAATGGATTATATACTCTGTGGCCACTTTATTAGATACACCTGTACATCAGCTCGTTAACACAAATTATCTAATCAACCAATCATGTCACAGGAACATGCAGACATTGTCAAGAGATTCAGTTGTTGTTGAGACCAAACATCAGAATGGAGATGAAATGCAACTAAGTGACTTTGACCGTGGAGTGATTGTTGGTGCCAGATGGGGTGGTTTGAGTATCTCAGAAACTGTTAATCTCCTGGGACTTGCACACACAACAGTCTCTAGTATTTACAGAAAAGGGAGCAAAAAAGAGTCCACAGGATTTTAGAAATGCCAACAACACTTTGGGTTTTTACACTTCTAGGTGTCCACCAAAGAAAATAAATCTCTCGAGTCCTTTGTTGTACAGATGTCAGGTCACCTTGTTACATGCAGCTTCCTGGATTTATGGACTTTTAATAGAAATCTAAGAATCCGGGAAATCACATGTAAGGTGGGTATTTATATAGGTGGCAGAGAGATGGTGGAATATGCAAATATTTGTATAATAACCAATTGAAATATCTCCCTCAGATGTCTCTCTTTTAGAGCCCCCAAACTATAGAAATTCTCTCAAATAGATGTAATTTCTCAGTTCAGTTTGCAACTTTGCAAATATAGTTTGCATCATTCCCACTGTCTTTGCAATCCTTTCAATATTATGGAGGCCAATAAATTTTCAGAAAATTTTCAGCACTTCACTCTAAGCATGGCCCAATGCTGCTTGAATATAATTTTCGGGGGAAAATGTATATTGTTTGCTTTATCTTTGGCTGCATTGCCTTGTGCCCTGCCCAGCAGAAAAAAAAACTGAGTTGTCTCAGTGGTTAAAGGAGTCTGTTCTGTTTGATAAGTTTCTAACAGGTGATTTGTTCCATTTTAGTTCTAAAACACTAGACTGCTGGTAAATCTTTACTTTCTCAACAACAGGAGCAGCAAGCTAATGCAGTAAATGTCTACACTATTTTTGGCACTTGTGGTGAGCTCCACCACAGACCTGATGGAACATTCCACCCCTGACCATTTTATTATTGGCTCTGCAACTGGGAACAAATTCACAATATTATGATTGAATTCTTCAAATATGTAAAATTGTTATTAACAGGATTATTCTAGAGCAAAGTAAGTGGTTTGTTGGCATTTAAAATTTCCACAATTCCATACGAAACACAAAACATATATTGGCCAAGCTTTTTTTAAAAAAAGTATTCTGCTGTTCTCTTTCAGTAACTCTCTGTGCTCTCAAGTAATCTTGTTACTCAACCATATAAATTACTCATGTTGCTACTCACACATCTTTATTTTAGAAAGTGCCACTAGAACTCAACAGGTCAGGCAGTGCCTGTGAGAACAGAAGCAGTTAGTGCCAAACTTTTTTATCCCATGGATCAATGCCATTAATCAAGAGGTCTGTGGATCCCAGGTTAGGAACCTCTGTTAGTAGTTCAGATCCAAGACCCTTCATCAAAACTAAAGCACTTCCATCAGAACTTTGTTTCAGATTTCCTGCTGTTCTATTTTATCTTCATTTTATAATGGTAGGTGTTCTGCTGGATGAGAAACGAAAGTTGGTGGGCTGAATGGCTCCTTTCTATATCACAAGGAAATGTGAATTAACGTATGTTAGGGCATTTACCTTGTTCATCCCTAAGGAGAGGAAAATTTCGATATTGCATTAAATTATAATATTGATTAAATGTCCTTAGAGATAAACAAGAAACTATGGAGGAAAGAACCTACAAGTCTGCTGGGGTCATCTTTCGTGTCCGGTGCTCCCAGTGCAGCCTCCTCTACATTGCTGTGGCCCATCATAAATAGGGGGACTGCTTTGTCAAGCACCTCTGCTCCATTTGCCAAAAGTGTAACTGCCCGTTGGCCAAATATTTTAATTCCAGTTTCCATTCCTCTTCCAACACATTGGTCCATGGCCTCCTCTTACGCCAAGACGAGGCCACTCTCAGGGTGAAGGAGCAATATCTTATATTTTGTCTGGATAGACTCCAACCTGATGGCATGAATATTGATTTTTCCTTACAGTAAAAATAACTTTTCCCTCCCCCCCACTTTTTCTATTCCCCACTCTGGCCTCTTAACTCTTCTCACCTGCCTGTTGCCTCCCCCGGGTCCCCTCCATCTTTCCTTTCTCCTATGATCCACTCTCCTCTCCTATCAGACTCCATCCTCTCCAGCCCTTTACCTTTGCTACCCACCAGGCTCACCTATCATCTTCTAGCTATCTTCATTTCCTTCCCTCCACCTTTTTATTCTGGTATCTTCCCCCTTCCTTTCTGGTCCTGTTGAAGGATCTTGGCCCGAAATGGTGACTGTTTGTTTATTTCTGTAGATGCGGTGTGACCTGTTGAATTCCTCCAGCATTTTGTCAGTGTTGTTATGAAATTCAAAAAGCATGCGATGTTTCATCACCCTTTCTTGGATTCTTTCTACACTTTTCACTGCTTCGGTAAAACAGCCAACATAACCAAAGACGACTGCCTCCCATGACATCCTCTCTTTGTCCATCTCCCATCAAGCAGAAAATATAAGAAAATTCAAAATCATGTACCAACAGGTTCAAAGATAATTTCTATCCCCTAGTATAAGACTAATGAATGGCCCTCTTGTACTCTGGACCTCACAACTTACCCCATAATGGACTTACACCTTATGGTTTGTCTTCACTGCCCTTTCTCTGCAACACTATATTCTGCATTTCTTATTAATTTTCCTTTGTACTGTCCTGATGTACTTATGTGATGAAATGATCCACATGGATAGCATGATAAACAAAGATTTTCACTGTATCTCCATTCATGTGGAAATAATAAATCAATACTTTAAAAAAGGGAATTTAAAATATCAGATAAGGAATACAGTCTCAGAAAGGTGACATCTAATATTAAGGACCCCCCATCACCCAGGACATGCCCACTTCTTATTGTTACCATCAGGAAGAAGATACTGAAGCCTAAAGGCACGCACTCAGTGATTCTGGAACAGCTTCTTCCCCTCTGCCATTTGATCTCTAAATGGACATTTAACCCACATTCATCACCTCACTTTTTAAAATATTATTTCTGTTTTGCACTAATTTTAATTAAACTATTTAATATACACATATATACATAGTATTATTGATTTACTTTTTTTCTCTATTATCATGTACATAGTACTGCCACTGCAAAGTTAACAAATTTCATGACATATGCCGATGATATTAAACCCGATCTGATTCTGATTCTTATTCAATTGTGGGTCTCTCGAATGCTATTCCAATTAAAATAGTTTCAATAGTTCCATTTAATATCAGAGAATCGTATGCAATATATATCCTGAAATTCTTGTTCTTCACAGACATCCATGAAAACAGAAGTGTGCCCCAAAGAATGGGTGACAGCTGAAACATTAGAGCCACAAGGCCCCCCCTACTCACCCCTCCCATGCATAAGCAGCAGAAAAGCAGTGACCTGCCCCTACCCCACCCACTTCTACAAAAAAAGCATCAGCACCCCCCAACCACCAAACATGCAATAGGAAAGCCCCCAATAAACACCACGATCTGCAGTACAACAAAAACTAATTGCTCACCTGACAATTCGACATACCAAGGGGAAAGAGATGTCCCCTTATGCAGTGAGAGGGAAGACATAACAGAACAGCTCACTGATTTACTGTGTTAAAAATCTGTTGCAGCTCTTTTCTTTTCGAGTTCTCTGACTGGAGAATTGGCAACAAACTCTCCTCCACTGATGAGAGAGAGAGAGAGAGAGAGAGAGAGAGACTCGCACAGTACAGAGCCTCCAACAGTTGATCCGCTGTTCCCGATATTCCATTTTCTCCTGCAACATTTCATTCAGTGGCACTGGGGCTGTGAACCTTAGAACCCTGAAGGCACGCTCGTCTTCTAGGCCACATCCTTGGGATTTTGAAAAATGACCGGTTGTGAGCATGTCCCCTACTATAAAGAACTGAAGTCTGAGTGTTACTCCAGGTTAGGGTCTTCAACAGAACCCCATCCACCTTGAAAAAGAAAAAAAGAAATGTCAAAGGTTGAAATTAAGCTGGTTTTGCAGATGAGCTTGACAGAGTCGCTATTGACTGCCATCATAACACTGCCCCAACGCTGGAATGATTGTAAAATTGTCAAGTGTGGTTAAGGAGAAAGTGTCTTTAGGTTCTTTCACGTAGCATTACACTGGTTCAGAAAAAGGAGGTATTACTGTAAAGCTCCAGTGAAGTTTCTCACAGCTATCAAAATTACACATGTAGCTACGAGCTGATCAGCCATCTCTTACAGGCACAATGCACAACACCACTGGTATACTTCGGATTACTTGAAATCCATCCAGCCCAGGCCTCCACTCTGCACTTGAAGGCCAGCGATGTGGACATGGGATGAAGGATGTCCGTAGATGTCCGGCCATCCCAGGTCAGTGTGTCCTGGGATCAGATATCCATGTGAGCAGGAGGCATAAGGGCCAGTTATTCAGTGCACCTGGAGTTTGAGCCTAGAGTTTGGCGACTCATCATCAGCTAGTCTGGGGGCTAACATCGAAGATCAGAGCTCAAAGAACGATTGGATAACTGGAAGTGGAAGCCTGATGGTTGAAACTTGGAAACTGGATGCCCAGAAGCCTGTTCTGAAGTTGGAGGACTCCATGTATGGTGTGTGTGGGTGATAGGGAGGAGAGGGGCTTCTTTTGTTGCTGTTGTTTTTGTTATTTGTTGTGCTGTGTTCTGTTTTGTTCTGTGTTGTACTGATTGAGCATAGTGCCAGACCATATGCTGATACTTGTGGGCTGTCCTCAGCACATTCTAGGACGTGTTGGGTGTTAACGTAAACAATGCTTTTCACTGTATTTTTCTATGTATGTGTGATAAATAAATAAATTTGAATATGAGTCTGAAACCAGAAGTGAGAGTTCGCAGCTTCAACTATGAGAGCAGATAAGGCACACATATTAGCTGTTCTGTATTTGGCATATCATGAGAAATCTGAACTGAAGAAATTGCGTTATTTCTGGGGCTGGCCCACACATTAGTGCCATTCAGTATTGTAGTACAGTGTTAACTACTACTATTCCCTTACTCCAATCATGCAGTGACACAATTGCTGTGAATGAAGTGCTGTGTTCAAAGGGCTAAAGTTTAGAATTTTCCCTTTCAAATAATCTTAACTGCATTTCTCTAGCCTGTTTCCCAACCAAAATAATGCAGTCAAAACTATTCGAAAGGGCAGATTCTGAACTTTATCTGAAATATGGATTTATATCAGTTCCAAACAACCAACAGCAGCCAATTCGTCTGTTGTGTGAAAAGAAATTCAAATGAGGCAATGAAACATCTAGGCTCCTAGAACATTTGAAGAGACAACACTCTCATAAAGCAGACAAGAAATTGACTTATTTTCAGTCACTTTGTGAAAACTTTCAGAGACCGATAACACTTGAAAATACGTTTTCCAGCACTGCAACAACAAACAGGTTTGCGTGCTTCGTACGAAATTTTATTGCTCACTGCTAAATCTGGAAAGCCCCATACAGTTGGAGAACAACTGATTTTCTCAGCAGTAAGAGAGGTTCAGAGTATGGTTTTGCATAAGCCACCAAACCATATAATTAAAGCAATTCTGCTCAGCAACAACTCTGTGGCAGACGGTGGGGGAACTGGGTGGCCTCCGTCGTAGAAAAGACTAGGCCTCAGGCCCCAGTGCTGCCACCCAGGAGAGAGGTGTTGGAGTTGGTGCAACCACTGGAGTGCCAGGGTGTTGTGGCACAGCATCCAAGCTAAAGTCAGTGCTGCCCTTAGTGTTTGCTTGGCACAAGACAAGCCATATTGTGTTCAACTGCAGACTGCTGCAACATTCATGGACTCAGGGTCTTGGACTAGATAATTTTTGTGCGACTTTATTTTACTATCTTAAATGTGCTATGTGTCCCTTGTGCTGTGTAATACTTTTGGCACTTTGACCCCGGAGTAACACTGTTTTGTTTGGCTGTATTCATGTACAGATGAATGACAATTAAACTTGAACTTCAACTGGAACTTCAAAGATGAATAGATGAAATGCCTGTGAATGTGGAAGACACATTGTGCAACATACTTAGGATAACAGAGTTTGCTCTATAGTTGGATGAGTCAACTTTGCCAGGCAATAAACTTTTGCTTCTTGGTTATGTTTACTTCATAAAGGATGAAAGCACACTTCAAGCATTGTAATTTGCAAAGGTAGTCAAAACAGATATGAAGAGGGAGTTAATATTTTGGATGGTTGAGCAATTTTTCAAAGAGAAGGACACTCTGCTCACCAACATTTTTGCTTGTGCAACTGATGGGACACCAACAATGACCGGACACCACTGTAGGGTTATTACTTTCTTGAAAGAAACCTGTACCGAACATATTTACCATTCATTGTGTAATTCACAGCAGCATTGTCTCAAAAAACCTAAGTGATCAGCTGCACAAATCATTAAATATCATAGTCCCACGCTTTCAGTTCTCAACTATTTTGGGAACTTTGTATTGAGAATGATGAACAGCTTGAACGTTTACTGTTGCACACGGACGTCAAATGGCTCTCAAAAGGAAACTGCCTGAGTGGCTTTTATGCACTTTCTGAAACTGTGATAATCTTCTTTGATGATTAAAGTGTTTCATTCAGCAATTAACTCAAGAATATTAGTTGTGACATTACTTATTGTTCAGAATTATTCACAAAGCTTAATGAAATCAGTCTTCAATTGCAAGAAAATGATGTGAATCTTGTCAAAGTCAAAACAGTTATCTCCACATTTCTCAAAGTTGCTGGTGAACGCAGCAAGCCAGGCAGCATCCTAGATGCATTCACCAGCAACTTTGATGTGTGTTGCTTGAATTTCCAGCATCTGCAGAATTCCTCGTGTTTGCATCTCCATATTTCTGTCCGAGTAAACCCCATTTAAGTGCAACATCAGCCATTGCAACCTTTTCCAATTTCTGAGTCTCTCTGAGTTGGAAGAGAAAGACAGAATACTAGATGATGATCTTCAACTATACTGTGCCCATCTGAGGGAGCTGCATATAAACATGTCAGAGAGATTTCAGGATTTTCTCTCGATCCAAATTCCAGATTGGGTAATAAATCTAATCGTGAACAATTGTATGAGGAATTAACAGGAAGGATGGAGGAAGATGGATTTTCAGAGGTGCCGCACATGAGGCTGCTTAGCAAGATAAGAGCCCATGGAATTACAGGGAAGTTACTAACATGGGTGGAGCATTGACTGGTTGGCAGAAAACAGAGAGTGGGAATAAAGGGATGCTGTTCTGGCTGGTTGCCAGTCGCCAGTGGAGTTCCACAGGGGTCGGTGTTGGAACTGCTGCTTTTTACAATGTATGTCAATGAGGTGGACTATGGTATAAATAGATTTGTGGCTAAATTTGCCGATGATACAAAGATGGGTGGAGGAACGGGTAGTGTTGAGGAAACAGAAAGCCTGCAGAGAGACTTAGATAGTTTAGGGGAATGGGCAAAGAACTGGCAAATGAAATACAACGTTGGAAAGTGTATGGTCATGCACTTTGATGGAAGAAATAAATGGGCAGACTATTATTTAGATGGGGAGAGAATTCAAAATGCAGAGCTGCAAAAGGACTTGGGAGTCCTTGTGCAGGATACCCTAAAGGTTAACCTCCAGGTTGAGCCAGTGGTGAAGAAGGCGAATGCAATGTTGGCATTCATTTCTAGAGGTATAGGACATAAGAGCAGGGATGTGATGTTGAGGCTCTATAAGGCACTCATGAGACCACATTTGGAGTATTGTGCGAGTTTTGGGCTCCTTATTTTAGAAAGGATATATTGACATTGGAGAGGGTTCAGAGAAGATTCACAAGAATGATTCCAGGAATGAAAGGGTTATCGTAGGAGGATCACCTGGCAGCTCTTGGGCTGTATTCCCAGGAGTTCAAGAGATTGAGGGGGATCTCATAGAAACATTCCAAATGTTAAAAGGTCTGAACAGATTAGATATGGCAAAGTTTTTTCCCATGGTAGGGGATTCTTGGACAAGAGGGCATGACTTCAGGATTGAAGGACATCCATTTAGAACAGAGATGCAGAGAAATTACTTCAGTCAGAGGGTGGTAAATCTGTGGAATTTGTTGCCACAAGTGGCTGTGGAGGCCAAGTCATTGGGTGTATTTAAGGCAGACATTGATAGGTTCTTGATTAGCCAGATGAAGACGAGGTTCAAAAGAATCACATCAAGCCTTCTGGTTGCAGAAAAGAAACCTCTGAATGCTATACTGCATTATGGAAAAAAGTCAAAAATTTCTTTATTACCTTTCCAACATCATAGTTATACTTTATAGTTGGTGGAGTATGGTTTCAGTGCAGTCTCCCAATGTCTCTCAAAGCAAGAAAACCGACTGCAAGTTACTGAACGTGGGGATCTGAGATACCTACTGGGTGACATTCAGCCTAATGCTGAGAAGCTGATATCGCTGCACCAAGCCCATCCATCTCACTGAAAGGTGAAAAAGCAATGAAATAGCAAATAGTTGGCCTACTAATACACTCCAAAATTGTTGATGAAAATTATTTTTACTGTAATTAAATAATTTTATTTGTGCTTTAAATAAATTTGAATAATTTTTGCAATTGTCACTGCTTTGAATCTCCCATTCCTACTTCCTTTCACTGTGCATCATAAGTCAAAATACCTTATAGTTGTATGTAATAATGGCTGGAAAGGGAGAAGGGGCACCGGGGATGTGGTCTGGGAGCCAAGGGGGCAGAAATACAAAGTACTTTTGGAACCTCTGGTCTAACGCGTCCTTACTGACAAGGGGGTGTCCATCAGACTAATTCTATTTGCCTGCATTTGACCCACATCCTTCTAACCCCCTCCTGTCCAAGTACTTATGCAAATGTCTTTTATATACAATCATACAGCAGGGGAACAGACCTGTTGGCCTATGTGCAAGCTGACCATCAAGTGTCCACTTGTACCAATCCCATTTTATTTCCTTCAGTTTCCTACCCACTTCCCCAGAATGTACAACTCACTTGGACTAGGGCCAATTAACCCACCATGACCCACACATCTTTGGGATACATAATCTCCAAAATAAATAAACAACAAGATTGGATTGATAAACTGTAGAATAGAACAGCACAGTACAGGCCCTTTATGCCACAATGTTGGGCCAACTTTTTAAGCTACTCCAAAATTGATCTAACACTTCCTTCCCGATGAAGCCCTCCATTTTTCTATCATCCACATGTCTATCTAAGAGTCCCTTAAATACTATATCTCTAATGTATCTGTCTCTTCCAACACCCCAACAGTGTGTTCCATACACCCACCACTCTCTGTGTAAGAAAAAAATCTTTGACAGCCTCCAGTTACCTTAAAATTATGCCCCTTCATGTTAGCCAGTTCCACCCTGGGAGGAAAAAAGTCTTGGGCTGTTTTCTCTGTCTATTCCTTTCAGGAGCACAGATAATGGGTTCACAGTTGAAGCACATTGGCTTCTGTTACTCTGATCTCTTTCAGTCATTGCACCTGAATAAAGCTTTTTTATATGACTGGATCAATTTTACTTTCCATGGGCACTGGAGAACTTTAGTACATTACCCAAAGTGACAAGCATGATGACCTGACCTTCAAACTTCAACACCCAAGCCTGTGCTCCCAATTATTTCAATTGGTTAATGATGCCATTTAAGTAGGATTAATTAAAGAGAATGAAGGCTTGCATTTCACCAAATTATTCAACAGGGAGTAGGTGGAGGTAGGTGGAGGTAGGTGGAGGTAGGTGGAGGAAGGTGGAGGAAGGTGGGGGGGGGGGGAAGTTATGCATGACTAGGCTGTTACCTGAATTGAACCACTGCCTACTGTTCTGTTCAGGTCAGAATCTGGATCTCATTTCTATGTTCCTTGGCTCTAAGCCCAGCTATAATCAGCCCTTCTTTGTCATTTTTGGGCATTCTCTACTGTAGCAGGGGAGCAGCAGTAGAGAAAAAAAAAGTAGTTTCTTTAAAGTATACTTATTTGCATTTACCGATCGAGTTGCCTACAGAGACCTCTTTCTTCTCTTGTCAGGGACTTTTCAGAAAGTAGGTGAAGTATATGCTGATCAAACACATGTAGCTTCATGCATTCTGATCTTGGACCTTTGATCTTGGATGAGGACACATCACATTTCAACCTTAGTCTGTAGTCTTTGTTTCCTCTGTAATCCCACATGCAGCTGTCCAACTCACATGCCAATCCACTTTTTTTTTGTCAAGGAAGTGTGTGGTTTAGGAGTATTTCACTGTTTCACGGAGAGAATTACTCATCTAATTTACACTACTCTTCCCGTGATAACTACATAAAAACTTTTAACCCTGCATTGCAACATCCCAGAGGAAATGTCAATTATGGAGAATAATGATCTAAAGACCAATCTTGTATATTTTTTTCTTAGAATTTTGTGGCTTATTTTCTCAGTTGCACTGATTCAGTCTTCCCTCAAGTGTTCACTGTAACCAAATACTCATCTGGCTTCTATCATGGGAGCTCAGTGATGGCAATTTGAAAAGCGTTGCTTTGCACCTCATGTTGTCTGTGAATAGTACAGATGAATCTAGTTAGAGCCCTTAATCAGTGAGTTATTAGGTACAATCAAATTAGCAGTATTCTTACCAACCGGTAAGCCAAGTTAAAACAAGCTGACCGCTGGATCAATTTTTAGCTTGAGTAAATGGGCAAGGATTTAAAAGGAAGTAGCTTTCTGCTAATACCTGGTGCACCCCTACACCTTTAAAGATCATGTCTTCAAATCCCACTTCAGGGGGTCTGAGGGCAAAGGATTAGGCTGGGCTCCTGTGCTGGAGGTGCCATTATAGAAACTAGGTGTTAAATTGGCACCCTGTTATGGATCTCAACCAAATATAAAATATTCTATGAAGCTATGGTAAACCTGCACAGAAGTGTTCTCTTCTATAAGCTGCCTAATATTTATTTCTTAACCGACTTAACTAAAAATAGATTAAGTATTGAAAACACTTCAAAAAAAAAAGATGTAAAGATGAAGCCACACTCAGGTTGGAGGAACAACACCTTATATTCCGTCTGGGTAGCCTCCAACCTGATGGCATGAACATCGACTTCTCTAACTTCCGCTAAGGCCCCACCTCCCCTTCGTACCCCATCTGTTACTCATTTTTATGCACACATTCTTTCTCTCACTCTCCTTTTTCTCCCTCTGTCCCTCTGAATATACCTCTTACCCATCCTCTGGGTCACCCCCCCCCTTCCCGGACCTCCTGTCCCATGATCCTCTCGTATCCCCTTTTGCCTATCACCTGTTCAGCTCTCGGCTCTATCCCTCCCCCTCCTGTCTTCTCCTATCATTTTGCATCTCCCCCTCCCCCTCCAGCTTTCAAATCCCTTACTCACTCTTCCTTCAGTTAGTCCTGACGAAGGGTCTCGGCCTGAAATGTCGACTGCGCCTCTTCCTATAGATGCTGCTTGGCCTGCTGCGTTCACCAGCAATTTTGATGTATGTTGCTCAAAAAAAAAGGTGTTGATATATGAATACTTTTATGCTACAGGATTCTTTCTCTTTAAGCCCAAACAGGGTACAGTACACTAAATTTGTTTTGTTACAGCAGTGCTTTGAACAACATGTCAGGATTGGTGAGGCTTTGATATGGAGACTTGGCTGCTTTGAAAATAGAGCACTGGACCACTGGGGAAATATTCCACCTTGAACTACCTCGGTAATGATTTGACACAGAACAAAAACATATCAATGGATCAGAGGTTCTTCGTCCCACAGCTACAGCCATTAGATCTTTTGACTGCAGCAAATACAGGAAGATTGAAGAGTTCACAGTTTTGCACAGCTTCTCCATTTTCCAATCCATTGTATTTAAAAAATCTCTGAACTTATACAATGCGTCTTTGCTATATGACTGGGAAAATGCTGGTTGAACGTGGCGAGACATTTCTTGTGAACCTGCTTTTTGAAGGAAAAAAAGATCAAAGATCAGAGTAAGTTTATTAATCTCTGTTTTGCTAAGTTTATCTGTTCTGCAGTGAAGTATCAAGGCTGTAGAGTTTCATTCAGAAGTGAAGGATAATGTCATGGTTTTATTATTCTGGTATTGACAATAAAATGATTAAATGTCAATAGATAAGTGTATAACAGATGTGTCTGCAGCTCTCTTCCTCATTTTTAACTTGATCTCTTGGAAGATTACCAAGAAATGTTAATGGGGCATGTTGAATAAAATTACAAAAAGGTGATGATGGATTTCAGAGCAGTTTGAGATGATGGTGTTCATGCAAAGGGGTGATGGAGTTCAAAACCACGTTGATCTTGTAGAATTTTCTGCTGTTTGCAGCCAAAGCATGAGTGATTGGAAGAGAATTGCCTAAAGGACTCAACAGAGCAGTAACATTTACATAGAAGGAAACAGTCAATATTTTGGGTCAGCGATCTTTCACTAGGACTATTAGAGTGATGTTGAGATTCACATTAAGTGCTAGGATTCTCTCCACATGGCATACAGGATATCATTGGAAGGTTTCATTTCCCATTGTTGACTAAATGTTCAGTCCGAAAACAACTGTGAAACTTATGTTAACTCAAACTAGAAGGACTTTTCATTCATTTCTAGATAGCTTAGCAACTTTTGAGTATTCCTAATTTTAGCTGGTAATTTTGGCTTTGGTGTGGTATATTGAGTTGCGGAATTGGATTTGTCGTTCGTGGGTTGCTATAGTGCTGGTTATTCAACAGTTTACTGACAGGTCGAATCCAGAAAGACAAACATATTGAGGGCTGCGTGCAAATTAATTGGCTTACCGCTTTGTCTGTATTATCATAACAGTGATTTTTACCTTGATAATGTACAAAATCGACCTGAAATATTCACTGCAAGCACACTGTACATATTTTGGAGTGCCTAAGTAACCACCAATATTGTTAATACATAAAGCAGTGCAGCATAATCCAGGCCCTTCATCCCAGGATATTGTGCTGACCCTTTAACCTATTCCAAGGTCAAACTCTTCACTCCCACATAGCCCTCCATTTTTCTTTCATCCATTTGTTTTTCTAAGAGTCTCTTAAATGTCCATTATGTATCTACCTCTACCACCACTCTCTGTGTATAAGACCTACCTCTGACATCCTCCCTATACTTTTCTCCAAAACCTTTAAAGTTATACCCCCTCATATTAGCCATTTTCACTCTCGGAAAAGTCTCTGGCTATCCACTCGATCAATGCCTTTTATCATCTTGTACACTTCTATCAAATTGCCTCTCATCCTCCTTCATTCCAAAGAGAAAAGCCCTAGTTTGCTCAATCTATCGTCATATGACACGCTCTCTAATCCAGACAAATCTTCTTTCCAGCTCTTGAACTCAATCTCCCAACTGATGAAGGCCAACACAAAATATGCCTTCTTAACCAACCTATCAACTAGCACTGCAACTTTGTGGGATCTGTGGACGTGAACCCCAAAGTCCCACTGTTACTCTAAGTGGCTAAGAGTCCTGCAATTAACCCTGTATTCTGCCTTCAAGTTCAATCTTCCAAAGGGAATCACTTCACACTTTTCTGAATTGAATTCCATCTGCCACTTCTCAGACCTGCTCTACAGCCTATCAATATTCTACTGAAAAGTATGACAATCTACTGCACTATCCATAGCACCACCAACCTGTGTTTCACCTGGAAACTTACTAACCCACCCTTCCACTTTCAAGTAATTAATAAATATCTCAAAAGGCAGGGGTCCCAGAACAGATCACTGTGGAAACCATTGCTCACCAATCTCCAGGCAGTATACAGTCCATTTATTGCCACCCTCTATATTCTATGGGCAAGCCAGTTCTGAATCCATACAGTCAAGTTTCCCTTATTAGAGTAAAATCTCCACAAGGAAAATAATGTTGTAGACCATTAAAGTGTTATCAATTGGATGGATACCACAATCACATGGATTTGAAAAAGTCATTGATTCTATTTGGAATGTTTTGAATAGTTGTTATTGACAACAACCACAAAAAGAGGAATGCCAATATATGACTTATTATTTTGGATTTTTTGAAAAGTCTGGCAGTGACAGAGGAGTCAGTGGATTTGACCTACACAGGACTTGCTGAAACACACTCAAAACATTCCATGCCTAAGCTTTTCAGATTTTACCTGTGGCAGAAAGAGGAAGATTAGAAGAAGAACATTAGAAGATTAGATTTATTCGTCACATGTGCATTGAAATATACAGTGAAAAGCATCATTTGCATCTCATTCGCCATGTGCTGAGGGCGGTCGACAAGTGTCACCACATTTCCAGCGACAAGGTACTAACCCTAACCATACATAGAAAACATAGAAAACCTATAGCACAACACAGGCCCTTCGGCCCACAAAGCTGTGCTGAACATGTCTTTACCTTAGAAATTACCTAGGGTTACCCATAGACCTCTATTTCTCTGAGCTCCATGTACCTGTCCAGGAGTCTCTTAAAAGACTCTATTGTATCCGCCTCCACCACCATCGCCAGCAGCCCATTCCATGCACCTACCACACACTGCATAAAAAACTTACTTCTGACATCTTCTCTGTACCTACTTCCAAGCACTGTAAAACTTTGCCCTCTCATGCTAGCCATTTCAGCCCTGGGAAAAAGCCTCTGACTATCCACACAATCAATGCCTCTCATCATCTTATACACCTCTATCGGGTCACCTCTCATCCTCCGTCGCTCCAAGGAAGAAAAGCCGAGTTCACTCAACCTATTCTCATAAGGCATGGTCCCCAGTCCAGGCAACATCCTTGTAAATCTCCTCTGCACCCTTTCTATAGTTTCCACATCCTTCCTATTGTGAGGCGACCAGAGCTGAGCACAGTACTCCAAGTGGGGTCTGACCAGGGTCCTATGTAGCTGCAACATTACCTCTCGGCTCCTAAACTCAATCCCACAATTGGTGAAGGCCAATGCATCATATGCTTTCTTAACCACAGAGTCAACCTGCGCAGCGGCTTTGAGCTTCTGATGGACTCGGACCCCAAGATCCCTCTGATCCTTTACACTGCCAAGAGTCTTACCATTAATGCTATATTCTGCCATCATATTTGACCTACCAAAATGAACCACCTCACACTCATCTGGGTTGAACTCCATCTGCACCTTCTTAGCCCAGTTTTGCATCATATCAATGTAACCTCTGACAGCTCTCCACACTAACCACAACATTGCCTACCTTTGTGTCATCAGTAAATTTACTTACCCATTCCTCCACTTCCTTATCCAGGTCATCTATAAAAATTATGAAGAGAAGGGGTTCCAGAACAGATCCCTGAGGCACACTATTGATGAATGACCTCCATGCAGAACATAACTGGTGACCATCCTCCATGCAGATGTTTCGAATATGGGACGAAACTGAGTGCCCAGAGCAAACCCACTTAGTCATGGGGCGAATGTTCAGACTCCTTAGACAGTGGCGAGAACCGAACCCCGATCAGTGATCACTGGCGCTATAAAGTGATTGTTCTAACTGCTACTCTACTATAGAAGAGAGGTTATGATTACTCTTCCAATTACTTTTTTTCAAAGTTTTAGTTTTGATCAGAAAGTCGTATCTTCAGAATGGACTGCCCAGTCCCTCCCTTTTTTTCCCCTTTTTTCTTATAGTGTAGTGGTTTTTTTTCTTCTCATTTTAAAAATGTAAAGTTTTTTTTTCTCTCTATGAATTGATAAGAGGAGAATTAGTCTTTTTTATTATATATTACATATTTGCTTAATACTGTGTATGATTTTGATGTCTATTTCATTTTCTTCTTGTATTGTTATTGATATATATATATTCCAGATAATTCTCCTCTTGTTTATATATATATGCTCCTTCTAAATCAATAAAAAGATTAATAAAGAAAGAAAGAAAGAAGGGAGGTTCTTACTGGTGACATCATTGCATTGAAGCACATGGCAAACTCATGTGACTTTTGTGCATTCATAGATGATGCCCGACAAGATCAAGTAGCCTGTAATTTCCAAGGTAAAGCTTACCATCCACCTAAGATGGCCTCTCTTCTCCTTCCTTCCATTGGGCAGAAGATACAGAAGATTGAAAATATGCACTGGCAGGGTCAAGGATAGCTACCACCTCACCATTTAGCCTATTGAACAGACCACTTGTCTGATTAAGATAAACTATTGACCTTACAAACAACCTCATCATTATAGAATTGTACCTTATTGACTACCTGCAATGCACTTTCTCTGTAAATGCAATACTTTATTCGGTATTCTGTTATTGATTTTTCCCTTTTACTTCCTCAATGTACTTACATTTTGAAATGAATGATCTATATGAATGGCGAGCAAAACAAAGTTTCTCACCGTAGTTCAATGTATGTAACAGAAATAAACCCGTTATTAATTGCCAAGTGACCTATTTGCATCACCAAGAAAAAAGAAAGATTGGATCCTATCAATTCAAAAATCGAAAGTCTGATGAATTACCCAAGCTTCCTGAGAGAAGTAGAACATAGAGCATTACAACACAGTACAGGGCCTTTAGCCTATGATGTTATGCCAACATTTTAACCTACTAATAATCAATCTAACCTTTCCCTCTTTCCTAACCCTCTATTTTTCTATCATCCATGTTCTTAACTAAGAGTCTCCTAAATGCCACTAATGTATCTGCCTCTATCACCGCCCCTAGCAACACGTTCCACGGATCTACCATCCTTTGTGTGAAGAACTTACCTCTGATATCCCTCCTATATTTTCCTCCAATCACATTAAGATGTGACACTCGTCCATCTCTCAAAGAAGGGACAAACCATCCATGGACTGGGGCTATATTGTGTGGGTCCCTAAGTCGTATTACCTGGGGAGTTCATGGAGGTTACTGGATGAACTATATTGTATGAGCCTCACACCAGTGCTTACCACTTGTAGGTCTTGACCTGGTGTTACTGTGGGTGGTCATAACTGGATGACGATAATCAGAATTCTGTGAATCAGTGAGGCTGATAGATTGCTCCATCCAGGTACCTCTGCATCTGTGATCCTGGGCTACGATACCCTGGGTCCACAAAGATTATGCTGAAGTGATCAAACAGAATTTTTTGGGTACGTATGACTGATGGCTGAGAATGTTTTCCATGCAATTGGCCACTATTGAGAAATCTGTGACATTCCTTGCAACAAGAGAAATTATGTCAAATAATGTTTTTCAGTTTGTTATGTACACACCTCAGCCCTTTCTGAAACAAATGGAGTCTTTCATGTTATCAATCTACAACTAATGATGCCATGGGGTAAGGTAAGCTGTTCAATCCTCATGTAGGCCTGGACAATAGGATTCTCAGTTTGTTCCTGCTCCCTAAAATTTGGCTCAGTTATTAAACACATACTGGAATGCTCCTCACATGATGGCACTTAATAAGTTGTCCTATAACAAGTCTGATTTGTTCTTTCAAACACCAAAGGCAGCTATTGGTAAGATATCCAGGTCTATGGACCTTCTGTTCCAGAGAGAGTTTGATTGTCTAGGATTTCGAGAGAGATTATCAAGTGTAAGCAAGATTTGGGCTACATACAGTGCCTGTGGAGCAAAGATAGATGGACACCAATGCACAGGATTGGAAAAAGCTGTAGAGGGTTGTAAATTCAACCAGCTCCATCATGGGCATTAGCCTCGCCATCACTGAGGACATCTTCAATAAGTGTTGCCTTTAGGGGCACTCATCATTAAAGACCCTCACCATCCAGCATATGCCCCCGGGCCTCAGAACCTCCTTCCTGATGGTAGCAATGAGAAGAGGGCGTGTCCTGGGTGATGGGGGTCCTTAATGATAGACGCTGCATTTCTGAGACCCCGCTCCATGAAGATGTCTTGAATACTATGGAGGCTTATATCGAAGTTAGAGCCGACTAATTTTACAACTTCCTGTAGAAACTTCGGATTCTGTACAGTAGTCCACCCCTCCAAAATACCAGACAGCAATGCTGCCTGTCAGAATGCTCTCCATGGTATATTTGTAGACATTTCTGAGTATCTTAAGTAACAAACCAAATCTCCTCAAACTCCTAATGAAATTTAGCCAGTGTCTTGCCTTCTTTATAGCTGCATCAATATGTTGGGACCAGATTAGACCCTCAGAGATCTTTGACACCCAGGAACTTGAAATTGCACACTCTATCTACTTCTGAGTCCTCTATGAGGATTGGTTTGTGTTCCCTCATCCTACCCTTTCTGAAGTCCACAATCAGTCTGTTGGTCTTACTGACATTGAGTGTAAGGTTGTTGCTGCAAGTCCACTCAATTAGCTGTTATATCTCACTCCAGTATACCCTCTTGTCTCCATCTGAAATTCTGGAAGAGGGAAATGCCAAAATAAGAATGTGGGAGGTGGGTAAGGAGTACAAATTAGAAGGAGATAAGTGAAGCCGGATGTGGGGGGACGGGAATTAAGTAAAATAATGTGAGGTGATAAGTGGAAAAGGCAAAAGACTGGAGAAGAAACAATCTGATAGGAAAAGAGAGTGGACAATGGGAGAAAGGGATGGTGAAGGGGCACCACGTGGAGATGATGGGCAGTGAGGAGAAGAGGTAAGGGGTCAGAGATGGGATATGAAGAAGAGGGAGAAGGGAGGGGGGAAAATCACCAGAAGTTGGGGAAATCAATGTTCATGCCATCAGGTTGGAGGCTCCTAGATGGAATATAAGGTGTCACTCCTCCAACCTGAAGGTGACCTCATTGTGGCAGAAGAGACCATGGAACGACATGTTGGAATGACAATGGGGATTGAAAATGAAATACTTGGCCACCGGGAAATCCTGCTTTTTTGTAGATAGAGTGAATGTGATTGACAAAGTGGGCCCCCAACTTATGTCATGTCCCACCAATGTAAAGGAGGCCGCATTGGGAGTTGGGAAATCGTAGATGATCCCAATGGATTCACAGGAAAGGAGATGCCTCACCTGAAAGGGCTGTCTGGGGCCCTGAATGGATGTGAGGGTGGAAGTGAACGGGCAGGTGTACTACTTGTACTGCTTGCAGGGATAAATGCCAGGAGGGGGATTAGTGTGGAGGGAAAAATGGACAAGGGAATCACAGAGGGAGAATCTCCGTGGAAAGCAAGCAAACAATGGGGGGGGGGTATGCTGGTAATGATGTGTTTGGTGGTGGGTTTCCATTGAAGATGGCGGAAGTTGTGGAAAATGATGTGTTGGATGTGAAGGCTACTCTTACTCTCCTGCTCACTGCCCATCACCTTCCTATGGTGGCCTTCCACCTTCCCTTTCTCTCATGGTCCACTCTCCTCTCCTACCTGATTCCTTCTTCTCCAGGCCTTCACCTTTTCCTCCTCTCACCTCCCAGCTTTTTATTTCATCCCTCACCCCCTCCCCACCTACCTGGCTTCAGCTATCACTTTCTAGCTTGTACTCATTCCATTCTCCCCACCTCTGTATTCTAGTGTCTTCCTTACTTTCTCTCCAGTACCGAAGAAGGGTCTCCACCCAAAACATCGATGGTTTGTTCATTTCCACGGATACTGTCTAACCTGCTGAGTTCCTCCAGCATTTTGAGTGTGCTGCTCAGGATTTTCAAGCATCTACAGATCTCTTATGCTTAAAATTTCACAACATATGTCAGCGATAATAAACCTGATTCCAATTCTGATAAACCATATTCCCATGAACCACCTTTTACCATCAAGCGTTAAAGGAACTGCTAGCAGATGTTCTCCTAAATCAAGGAAGAGACATGGAAGACTTTGGCCTTGCTTATGTGGGTGCTGTAGAATCTGATCCACATGTTAATGATGTCCAACTTCCCCAGCATCTGTCACTTCTAAATGAAGATACCCTTCGGGGCAAGGAAGGGTGCCGGAGAAACTTAAACTTCAAATTGACATTAGATTAGATTAGATTAGATTAGATTCAACTTTATTGTCATTGTGTCGAGTACAGATTCAAAGCCAATGAAATACAGTTAGCATCTAACCAGAAATGCAAAGAATAGTGTTATTTACAAAATAACTGCGAATAAGAAGTAAGTGCTACAGCACATAAATATAAAAGTACTGAGACAGTACTATATGGGTGCAATACTGCTTAGTGCTGTGATGTGAGGTTCAGCAGGGTCACAGCCTCAGGGAAAAAGCCCTTCCTGTGCCTGCTAGTGCAGGAGCGGAGGCTCCTGTAGCACCTACTGGATGGGAGGAGAGTAAAAAGTCCATGGTTAGGGTGAGATGCATCCCTGATAATGCTTTTCGCCCTGCCCAGGCAGCGTTTATGGTAGATGTTCTCAATGGTGGGCAATTGGGTGCCAATGATGCGCTGGGCAGCTTTCACCACACTCTGAAGTGCTTTGTGATCGGATACGGGACAATTGCCATACCACACTGAGATGCAGTTGGTGAGAATGCTCTCAAAGGTACAGCAGTAAAAGTCTGTCAGTATCCTGGGACAGAGGTGAGCTTTCTTGATGCTCCGCAGGAAATAAAGGCGCTGTTGCACCTTTTTGATTGGGATGGAGGAGTTCAGGGACCAGGTGAGATCCTCGGAAATGTGGACACCAGGGAATTTGAAGCTTGATGCATGCTCCATTACAGCTCCATTGATGTAGATGGGATGTGAGTGTGGATCCTAGCATGCCTGAAGTCCACAATGATCTCCTTGGTCTTCTGGGTGTTAAGGGCCAGGTTGTCGTCGGCACATCACATGGCCAGGTGCTGGACCTCGTCCCTGTAGGTCGTCTCGTCATCCCCTCTGATCAGACCAACCACCATGGTGTCGTCTGCGAACTTGATTATGGAGTTAGAACCATGTACAGGAACGCAGTCATAGGTGAAAAGGGAGTACAGAAGAGGGCTCAGCACAAAGCCTTGAGGCACGCCGGTGTTCAGGGTGAGAGTGGAGGAGGAGAGGTTGTCTAACTTAACTGATTGGGGTCTGTTAGTCAGAAAGTCCAAGGTCCAATTGCAGAGGGATGAGCTGATACCAAGATGGCGAAGTTTGGCAATCAGCTTGGAGGAGATCACAGTATTGAATGCCGAACTAAAGTCAATGAACAGCATTCTGACATAAGAGTTGGGGCTGTCCAGGTGGGTCCGGGCAGAGTGAAGTGTCATGGAGATGGCGTCCTCTGTTGACCTGTTGGTGCAATAGGCAAAGTGATGGGGGTTCAAGGTAGTGGGCAGACAGGATTTCGGATGTGATAGAACCAGTCTCTCAAAGCACTTTGCAATGATGGGGGTGAGTGCAACTGGATGGAAGTCATTCAGGCCCGTGGCAGTGGAATGCTTCGGCACTGGCACGATGGTGGCGATCTGGACATCTGCCTGGGCCAGGGACAGATTAAAAATGTCCGTGAAGACCCTGGCCAACTGCCCTGCACAGACTCTGAGCACACGGCCAGGTATTCCATCCGGACCAGCTGCCTTCCGTACATTCACCCTGCTCCGGGTGGAGCAAACATCGGAGGTGGAAAGTGAGAGATGTAGTTCACCAGGCGGGAGATCCGCTTTGAGGGTGACCTCCTTGTTCTCTCAGTCAAAGCGAGCATAGAAGTAATTGAGCTCATCAGGGAGGGAAGCAGAGCTGGAAGGGGGCACAGTACTAGGTGGTTTGAAGTCAGTAATGACCTGTATGCCGTGCCACATGCGCCGGGGGTCCGAGGAGTTGAAATGCTCCTCGATTCTCGGTTTGTATATGTGTTTAGCCTGAGAGATTCTCCTCCTCAGGTTGGCCCTGGCTGAGCTGTAAGCCTCCCGGACATTATTGACTATTCATGTTAGGTGTCAACAAGTTCTATAAGTTGAGTAGAATTATGCCCTACTGGATTAACTAGTTCACTTCAAGCCTGGAATTAATAACTATTGTGCTCTGCATTGATGAGAAGAAAGATCCTGTTTCCCCTTGCCTAGAGGTGATGGTGGGAGTTTGGTAAATTGAGTCATACAATTGACCTGATGTGTGGCAGCTCAGTGGTTAGTGTCACACTTTTGCAGCACCGATGATCACGGATTGGGTTTTACCTTCCACCGCTGTCTGTAGGAGTTTGTACCTTCTTCATGTGGCCGCGAGGGTTTCCTCTGGGTGCAATGCCTTCTTCCCACTTTCCAAAGATGTACAGTTAAGGTTTGGGTGTTTTGGGCATGCTGTGTTGGCGCCAGAAGCACGGCGACTCTTGCGGACTGCCAAGCACAATCCTTGCTAACTTGATTCATCACAAATGACTCATTTCACTGCATGCTTTGCTGGGCAGGTGGCAAATAAAGCTAATCTTTAATCAACCTGAAGTGTCGACCATCACTGCCTCCACATATACTGCTCAGTCACTGAGTCCCTCTCTAAGTTTTCTTTAAACTATTGTGTTTGCCTGCCTTGGATCCACAGGGCTAACACAAAGCTTGAACTATTTCAGTCACTTTGTACACATGAGGGGCAAAGCCTTTTGCCAGCAATCATAACTCTTGCATGTCAGCAGAAAAGGATCTCTGGAAAAAGAAGTTATTTAGGTACCTCCGGGAAGCATAGTATTAGAAACGGCTGTGGCTTTTGTGAGCAGTTTGCAAGTAGGAACTAAAATAGATTGTGCATTGGCATTACACCTTTCTGTTGACAAGAAGCTGAGCACTGATTTGGAAGCCAGTCCCCAGGGTGATTAATTACACTGGGCCAATTGAAAGCTGATGTTCTGCATTCTGATAATACATTGTGCAATTGCCTTGTTATTTGTACACAGAGCCCAGATTGCACTGCTGTAGGTCAAGGTTCAAAGTTCAAAGCACGCCTTGAGATTCATACACAACCTTGAGATTCATTTTCTTGCAGACACCCACAGGAAAACTAAGAAATATAATATAATCCATGAGAAACCACACATAACGAAGACCAACAAATATCCAATGTGCAAAAGAGAACAAATTGTGCAAATGTTTAAAAAAAAAAGTAAATGAATAATACTGAGAGCATGAGCTGCAGAGTCACCAAAAGTGAGTCTGTGGAGTCAGTTCCTTGCTAGTCCAGGAGCCCAATGGTTGTAGGGCAACAACTGTTCCTGAACCTGGTGGCGTGGGATCCAAGACTCCAGCAGCTCCCGCCCGATGATAGTAACAAGAAAAGGGTGAGGAAGGCCAAACGCAGGCAAGTGGGACTGGTTCAAGTGGGGGTTCTTGGTTGCCATGGAGTCATGGGGCTGAACACCAGTTCGCTTTCTGCTCTCGAGCCTTGACTCTTTAATCTGGCTTGAAATCTGCCCTGGTGCCCTCTCTTCCAGTGATGGTCAACCTTCAGCTGCTTCAAGGTGCCATACCTGAATCTCTGAGGGTCAAGTTCGCTGAATCTTTCAGGATATCATTCAAATTTCAATGTTCAAAGTAAAATCTATTATTAGAGTACATACTTGTAACCCAGAGGTTCTTTTTTCTGCAGAAATACTCAGCAAATCTATAGAACAGTAAACTGTAAACAGGATCTGTAAACTGTAAACATCAGGAACTGTAAACTGTAACCAAAATGCAGATATAAATAAATAGCAGTAAATAAAGAGCATGAAATAACAAGATAAAAGAGTTCTTAAATGAATGTAGTTATCCCCTTTTGTTCAAGAGCCTGATGGTTGAGTGGTAGTAACTGTTCTTGAACTTGATGGTGTGAGCCCTGAGGCACTGGTACTGATGGCTGCAGTGAGAAAAGAGCATGGCCTGGGTGGTGAGGATCTTTGATGATGGATGCTGCTTTTCTACAGCAATGATTCAGGTAGTTGTGGTCAATAGTTGGGAGGGTTTTACCCATGATGTACTGGGCCGAATCCATTATCTTTTGTAGGATTTCCCACTCAAAGGCATTGGTGTTCCCATGCTAGACCGTAATGCAGCCAGTCAGTACACTTTCCACCACGCACCTATAGAAGTTTGCCAAGGTTTTTGATAACATGCCAGATCTCCGTAGACTCCTGAGGAAGTAGAGGTGCTGTTGTGCTTTCTTCACAATTATATTCATATGATGGGTCCAGGACAGGTCCTCCGAGGTAGTGACAGCCATGAACTTAAAGTTACTTACCCTCTCCATCTCCAATACTCCAATGATTACTGGCTCATGGACCTCTGGTTTTCCTCTCCTGAAGTCTATTATCAGTTTATCAGTCCTATTGGCATTGAGTGAAAGGATGCTGTTTTTACACAACTCAGCCAAGTTTTCAATCTCCCCCTGGTACGCTGATTTACCAACCCCTTTGAAACAGCAACAATAGTGGTGTCATCAGCAAACTTGTATATGGTGTTGGGGCTGTGCTTAACCCCACGGCCATTGGTGTAAAGCAAGTAAAGTACGGAGCTAATTAAACATCTCTGCAGTGCTCTTGTGCTGATGGAAATTGTCAATCCAAACTGGCTGGAGTCTGCAAGTGTGGAAATCTGGGACCAATTGCCAAGGGGGTATAGAGGCCCAGAGCTTGGAGTTGACTGATTAGTTTAGAGGGGATGATGGTGTTAAATGCCAAACTGTAATCGAATAAGAGCGTCCTGATGTATGCATCTTTGTTGTCCAGATGTTCCAGGGTTGTGTGAAGAGTCAGCGAGATAGCATCTGCTGTAGACCTGTTGCTTCAGCAGGTGAATTTGAGCAGATCCAAGTCGCCACTCAAGCAAGAGCTGATATGTTTCACACCAGCCTCTCAAAACACTTCATCAATATGGATCTAAGTGCCACTGGGTGATAATCATTGAGACAGTTTACCATGCTCTTCTTGGGCATCAGGATGATAGAAACCTGCTTGAAGCACACACTGCTAGAGTGACAGGTTGAAGGTATCCGTGAATACACCAGCCAGTTGGTCATCACATGTCTTCAGTACTCAACCAAGTACTGAAGACATGTGTACTGGATGCTTTCCTTGGATTTACTCTCTTGAAGGCAGCCCGTACATCCTCTTCAGATACTGAGACCAAAGAATTGTCAGGAGACATGGGGGTGAGTGATGGGTCCTCCCTGTTCTGGTGGTCAAAGCAAGCATAGAAGATATTGAGCTAATCTGGCATCAAAGCTCTGCTGTCCCCAATGCTGCAAGATTTAACTTTTTAGGTGGTTAAGGCATTCAGATCCTGCCACAGCTGTTGAGCATCCCTCATTGATTCCAGTCTGGTTCAGAATCTCCACTTCAACCGAGAAATAGCTTTCTGGAGATTATACCTGCACCGCTTGTAGTGTTCTTGATGTCCAGACTTGAATCTGGATTGAAGTCGGCCCCGGTTTCCCCTCTTCCAGTGATGGCCAGCCTTCATCTGCTTCAAGGAACCATACCTGCTTTTAAGTTCGCCGAATCCTTCAGGAGATTGCTATATCCACCAGTTCATTTAGACAGTTCGAAAGTATATTTCTTAAAGGGAAATTACAGGCTGCAGATTGCACCAATCATCTAATGTGCGTAGAAGAGGCAACATCAGAGAATCCGCTGGTTTCTGGTGTATCTTCTCCCTGAAGCTTTTACTATCTTGTGTCTGCACTATGGATATCTGGTTCTGAGTTAGTAAGGACTCTTCTGTCTCAGTAGGGTCTATTTAAGCATATAGTAAAAGGGAGCTAGTTTGCCTCTTGGAACTGTTCAATCTATAAAGACATAACTAATCTGACTTCAACTCCACTTAAATACTTTAAGTACTAATTACTGGAAGCATTTTCTTATCTGAGAAACTCAGGCTCAAAGTACAGAGTGAGAAATTCCAACTCTGTAAACATTTTTTTCAACTTTCCAAGTTCAATGTTAATTTATTATAAAAGTATGCATACATACAGTGACCACTTTATTAGGTACCTCGAGTACCTAATCAAGTAACCATGGAGTGTGTCTTTGTGGTCTTCTGTATCCACTTCAAGTTCCGACATGTTTTGCGTTCAGAGATGCTCATTTGCACACAACTGTTGTAACACGTGTCTATATGAGTTACTGTCGCCATCCTGTCAGCTTGAGCCAGTCTGCCCAATCTCCTCTGATCTCTCTCATTAACAAGGCATTTTTGCCCACAGAACTACAAAATTTGTCTGAACACCACAAAGTGGCGGCAAGCATTTCCACTTGAGGTTCCTCTGTTACATACACACTGCTACAACCTGAGAGATATTTGGAAAATATATCCCCATGTACCAGGCTGTGATTTTAATCCAAAGCCTTTTAATTCTAAGGTGACCATGCTACCAACTGGGCTGTCATTAATAGCCTGACTAGATACTAATAGCATCCCTAAACAAGCAGCACAATTTCTGACTAAATGTAACCCTTTAGAGATTAGCTTCTATAACCTTTACTAGGTAGAGACAACACAGATTTAGTGCTTGGCTATTTAGAAACCTTCTGGTTTCTCTGACAATACACTTTTCATGGTCAATAATTTGGAGTAAACCCACTCAACATTGAATTCTCTGCCTGACGTAACCGTACAAGCAATTCATTTTTGTGTGAGACTCCAATTATCTTGCTATTTTTAGAATGCTGAAAAATGTTAGGTTTCTAAAATTGTAATAACCTAATGGAATTTTTATCTCTTGTATTTCTTTCTGGAACAAAAGAACTCATGTTCTATCTATCTATCTATTTATATATATATATATATTTTTTTTTTTGTTTTGTTTTTTATTTCGAGATACAGCATGGAACAGGCCCTGGTGGCCCAGCGTGATGCACCAGCGATTTAACCCTAGTCTAATCACAGGGCAAATTTTACACTGAAGGATTAACCTACTAACTGGTACATCTTTGGACTGTGGGAGGAAACCAGAGCACCCAGAGGAAACCTAAGCACTTCTAGGAAAGGACATGCAGACTTCTTACGGAGGATGTTGGAACTGAACTCTGATCCTTGATGCCCCAAGCAGTAATAGTGCCGTGCTATCCACTCTGCTATTTTTTGCTTTTATTTGACTTGTTTTGCACAATGGTTGTTTGTCAATCTTTGTTCCTGTGTAGTTTTTCATTGATTCTATTACAACTCTCTGTTCTACTGTAAATGCCTGCAAGAAAATGAATCCCACGGTAGAATATAGTGACATATACATACTTTGATGATAAAGTTACTTTGAATTTTGAATGTTATTTGGTATCTCAGATCTTTGTCCCCATAGTATGTTTGGTGAATTATTGAGTCAATATCAATATATGGGCAGCAGGGTAGCGTACTGTAGTAATGAACCAGATTCAATCCTGGCAACCTCATAAGAAGTTTCTACATT
The DNA here is from genome assembly GCF_963921235.1 of Mobula hypostoma. Classification (NCBI taxonomy): domain Eukaryota; kingdom Metazoa; phylum Chordata; class Chondrichthyes; order Myliobatiformes; family Myliobatidae; genus Mobula; species Mobula hypostoma. Next base: position 44,881,007 of record NC_086118.1, on the reverse strand, counting down.
CTCTGCGTGACCATGTGGATTTCTTCCAACTGCTCTGGTTTCCTCCCACAGTGCAAAGTTGTACTGGTTGGTAATTTAATTGGTCATTGTAAATTGTTCTGTGATTAAGCTATTGCTAACCAGGGTCTGCTGAGAGGTGTGGCTTGAAGGGCCAGAAAGGCTGTAGCTCAATAAATAACTAAATAAATATTGTTGGGCTGTTAAATTCTAGCAATATGTCTCTAGAGGTTGTATGTGAACAACAATCACCATGTGTGCTTATTTACAAATTATTTGTATGAGTGTATCAGATGTGAGACAATAGGATCAGAGAGCCATTTCTTTGCTGAAAATTAAAAATAAAACTATGGATTCTGGAAATCTGAAATAAAGACAAAAGGCTTTTAGAAAACCTCAACAGATGAGGGAGATTCAGTGGAAAGAGAAACAGTTAATGTTTTGGGCCTGGGACTCTTTGTAACCGGAGAAAGAGTGAAAACATTCATTATTAAACCATCCATCATCCTATAGAAGTCCATGCAAGGTCACTTTGCATAAAGACTAATCCAGATGCTGCTCTTTTGCAGGTTGGAACAGGAATCTGTTCGGATGTGCTTCTGCAGATCGCCCTTTGTGTCTCAAATGTCACAATAAAAAAAAACTACTTTTCACCTTTCCTGACTCTTGGTATTTGACAGCCAGTGATGTACTTCGTAAAATGCAACTGTAGCATAGTGAAATGTGTCAACCTGTCTGTGTTGTGCAAGCTACTGGAAACAGCAATGATATAAATTGACCTGGAAATTGGCTTTAAGTGGATTTCAGTAATGAATAATGCTGGGGAGGGAAGGGAAGATAGAGGTCATTTGATTCTCTTTGTAAGAGAGCCTCAGCATCTTTTATAATCACCCAGGAGGGCAGACAGTGTCTTGATGTACTGTCTCATCTGAAAGATAACAATTGAGTCACTTTAAACATTACATATGGTATATTAACAATTAATATACCGTAATAATGAACCATAAACTGAGTCCTCTCTATGGATTCTGTCCATACTTCTCACTGCCTCTGTAAAGCAGCCAGAATAATCAAAGGCCCCGTGCACCCTGCACATTCTCTCTTTTCCCCTCTCCCATCGGGCAGAAGATACAAACGCTTGAAAGCACGTAACATCAGGCTCAAGGACAGCTTCTATCCCACTGTTAACAGACTCTTGCGTGGACTTCTTGTATGAGTAATTGGGCTCTTGACCTCATAATCTAACTCATTATGACCCTTCACTGCACTTTCTTGGTTGTGTTTACACTTTATTGTGCATTTTTATTGTATTACCTTATTCTAGCTCAATGCACTGTGCAATGATTTGATCTGAGAGACAAGCTTTTCACTGAACCTTCGTACATGTGACAAGGATAAACTATTACAAAAGGCAATAGCTTTACCGATGCAAATAATAAATGCAGGAAATCCAGACGTCATTTGTTTTGCTGTAACGTTTCATTCCCCTCATCAGAAGGTAATGGAAATAGTAATGAGATAGCCAAAGGTTAAAGCTGACCCGTATTAAGCACCAGGGCGTTGGCTGGGGGCAGGGAACTCTGGTGCTTTCAATGAACCCAGATAATGGCTCAGAAATGAGATGAGAACCAGGGGCAAGTCCATCATTGGGTTGCTGAAGTGGAAAAGTATGAGTACAAATTCCTTACAGACAGTGGTGGAATTGAACTCAGATCATTGGCACTGTGTTAGTGTTATGCTAACTGTTACACTACCATGCCACCCCCAAATCTCTGGCATTCCACGCTGTGATAAAATGTACAGGTGTAGTCACATGACTTCATTGAATCATAGAGTGATACTAGATGGAACCAGGCTCCTTGGTCTACCTAATCTACTATCATTAATTACTCATTTTACACTCATCTTCCCATTTGTTTCTCTCCACATAATGCCATCAGCTCTCCCCAGATCCCACCGTTCACTGACACACACTAAGGGCCCCTCACAGTTGCCGTTTGACCTACCAGTCCACACGCCTCTGGGATGTGGGGCGCATCCAAAGGAAACCTACCAGATGACAGTGAGATTGTGCATAGTCAGTGGCCAGGACAGGATCTGAGTTTCTGGAGCTGTGAAACAGTGGTTCTACTTACTGTGCCACTGTGCTGTCTGAAAAATTCACTAAACAGCCTTTCAGTATACTGATCTCGAGAAAAATATTTGCCAAACCCTTGTTAACACTTTCAAATGATAATATTTCATCAGAAGATTTATTACACACAGTCTTGGTGATGATCCACCGATGTGCCTAGCTCAGTGACTTTCAAGCTGAAGGTCATGATAAATTGAAAGGCCGAGATAGAGTGGACATGAGAAGATGTTTCCTACAGTGGAGGAGTCCAGGAACAGAGTACACGACTTCAGAATAGGACAGCCCTTCAGAACAGAGATAAGGAGGAAATTCTTTAGCCAGAGGGTAGAGAATCTGTGAAATTCATTGCTACAGATGGCTGTGAAAGCCAAATCATTGGGTATATTTAAAGCGGAGGTTGATAGGTTCTTTATTATAGGGGGAGACAATGGTTACTGGGAGAAGCCAAGAGAATGGGGTTGAGAGGGAAAAGTTATCAGCCATAATGGAATTCCAGAATAGACTTGATGGGCCAAGTGGCCTAATTCTGCTTCTATGTCTTATGGTCATATATCCTGACTGCCCTGACACACATCTGCATCATTAGCCAGGGACACTCATCCTTTTCACACATCTTTAAGACTCCAAATCGATCTGAAACTCTCCTTCTGTATTCTCTAGTTTTTCTTCGTGTGACCTACCCATTCGATGCTAACTATCTCAAATTGTTTTACTCTACTTATTCACTCCAACTAAACGCTTCTCAAGGTTCAGCATCCTGCTCAAGAAAATAATTAGAAAATTGATAGAAACACTATTTCAGTGTCATTTACTTCTGGGTCTATGAGATCATTGATTAGCAGAAGAAAACCAACGGGCATCATTCATTGTTGTTTGAATTATGATTGTTCAATCAAATCTTGGCATCTGACTAAAATGCTTCATTTTAAATGTGTCACAACCTCGGAATACTTGATCTCTTTGGTCAGCTCATCAATTTCAATTAGAATTTAATGGTCAACTATAGTAATAGCAAAATACTGTTTAACAATCTTTCAGAAAAAAGTGTAGTCATATTGTCATTATTTAAGAACAGAGTCAAAATTGGATCAATTATTTAAGCTGGATTTTGATCTGTGAGGGAGAGGACTTGGAACTGAATGGTCACCAGATGCTTCCCATGCGGAGGGAAGAGCACTTATAAGGCAGGTCGTACTGAGACAATCATGGATATTTCCCAGCAAATGGCTGTTCAGATGTGTTGGAAAGGATTGAGAGTTGGTCACCACTCTGGTTGTTAAAAAATGTGCGGAAGTTGGAGTCAGTGGAAAATAAGTTTGCTATTTATATAGTATTTTTCATAAATGTTACAAATGTTACAAATAGGAATGTGTAGCACTATGAGCCACCATTCAAAAAGATAGCAACAGAATGTCTGTATCATGTTCCTATCTTACTGATGTGTCCGTCCATTCCATAGTGTCTAAATAGCTATAGATCTCAGTGTTAAATGCACTGACCTGAGGATGTCCAAAAGCTTTTATAGTCAGTGGAAAGTTTCATAAAGTGTAATTACTGTCAGAATGTAGTAAAAATAGCACAACTAAATTGCAAAGTATATTCAAAAATGAAACTGAGAGATATTTGGACAAGGGCTATGAAATATTTTGTCACTTACGGGGAAGAGTGTAATTGGAGGCCATCAGCATAAGAGGACAACCAAGAAATCCAAAGGGAGAATTAGAAGACACTTTGGTACCCAAGGTATAGGTCCTGATGAATGGCCTTGGCCTGAAAAATTGCCTTTTTATTCCTCCCCATACATGCTACCTGACCTATTGAGTTTCTTCAGAAGTCCATATAAATTGCAGGGTTAGTGAGGAAACAGGATTGTTGTAACTGCTCTGCTGGGAACCAACATGGGACAGATGAGTCACAGAAGTACATAGCCAGGTGTGTTACAGTAAGCAATGCAATGATTTACTCCCCAAATCCTTGCCACTATCTACAAGTCTCAACCAGGAGTGTATTGGAATACTTTCCTCTTGCCTAGATGAGTGCAGCTTCAAAAGTACAGCACTAAGGCATATTTAGTTTCTCATCTACCAACTTAAGTGTTCACTCGTGTAACCAATGACATACTTGGCTGCAGGAAGATTAAGAAAAATGCCTCCTAGCTGTATGTTCTTCCAAGTTTTCTTCCTACCCGGCTTAAAAACAGATTGCTGTTGCATTATTAACTTCCCCAACGTGAGTATCTGTGTAACATCACTGCAGGGGTTCTCTCACAATAATAACTGCAGTAATTCAAGAAAATCACTCCCCACCTGGTTCGAGAAAGAATTTTAGCAGCGGACTGTAGATGTTGACCCTCAGCTCTGGAATGAAATTTAAAACAAAAGAATATTGAGGTTCAACACAACATCTATGGACATTAGGTGCGCTGTATTTATGGTAATGTAGTTCTAAGTGTATCTCTTAATTGTAAAGATCCGAAATTAAGTCAAAAGCATTTTGAAAATAAGAAATGCCTCATGATCTCAGCATGGAGAAATGACAAGCAACTGTTGAAGTTACTCTCAGTTTTGATTTTCCTGAGACTACTGGCATAAGAATTCCAAATACTTCACAGTGACATCCCTCGCTACCATCAAATGTATCCACATGAGGCACTGCCTCAAGGAAGCAACAACAAAGATCTCCACTTTGCCATCTTCTCACAGCTACCATTGGGTCGTGGGTACAAAAGTCTGAAGTTTCACACCATCTGGGTCAAGAACAGTTACTTTCCTTCAGCCATTCAGTTCTTGAACCAACCAGCATGACACTAGTCACATAATCAGTGTTGTAACGTTATAACCAGCTTGACCACGTTGCACTGCAACAGGCTTTCCTTCTTGTTCTGTGTTCTTCGTAGATAATTTTGTATAATTTATGGTTAATTTATGTTTTCTTGCGAATACCTCTGATGCTATGTTCTAGTGATGCTGTTGCAAGTATGTTTTTCATTTTAATAAACTAACAATTACTTCATTCTCCTGTACTGAAAATAGCATTAAGCAATCTTGAATCTTGAATCATAGTACTTGTGCACATGACAATAAACTCGACTTTGACTTTGCTTAGGGCAATTTGCAGTGAGTACTAGGGTACTAGAATTATAGAAAACTACACCACAGAGTCAAGCCCTTTGGTGCATCTAGTTCATGCCAAAACCATTTAACCTACCTAGACCCAGCAACTGCACCTGGAGCATAACCCTCCATACCCCTCCCATCTATCTACCTATCCAAACTTTTCTTAAACTTCGAAATCAAAATTACATCTAACATCATTGTAAATTTTCTATATACTCTTTCAATCTTATTTACATCTTTCCAGTAGATAGCTGACCAAAACTGCACACAATACTCCAAATTAGGCCACATCAACATCTTATACAACTTCAACATAACATCCTATCTTCTGCACTCAATACTTTGATCTATGCAGGCCAATGCATCATTTGTTTTTTTCGCAAAGAGGTGGAACATGTTAATTCAGGAGTTGCGGAGATGATTTGATGGAAAATGGGATCAAATAACTCACCTGCAAATTGCCTTTTGAGTATAAAAGTGCAGAATTTTACTTTTGCAGAATAGTGACATCAAAATTTTATAGAGAAATAGAAGTCAGATCTTTTTAAACGGCAAAATGTCCTGAGCAAAACAGATAAGGTTATGTTGACTGATATATTAAAAAGATAGCAGAGAGATGCATCTTCTGTTATTGGAAAAGGATTTATGTTTTTAATTGTGTTTCTCCTTCAGGCAATGAGATTAGCTCTGGTCAGTGTACTACCTAGACAAAATTCCAAGTGACTATGAATTCCAAGAATGATTACATTGAAGATTTGACATTGCTCTTCTGACTCTCCTAATTAGACACAGGCAGGGACTCTACTGAAGACATCCTGAAGTTGCAGGCTGTTAAACAAAGCTATATTGATGAGTGAAATACGTTGCAGTAAAGACTAGTAAGGAGCTTTGCAATTAATTATGAGAAACTGAAATTCACCTGTCTCAGTCTGTTCATGTGGCACGGTAGTGTGGCAGTTAGTGTAATGCTTTACAGTCCCAGGGATAGTGGGTTTACTTCCTGCTGCTGTCTATAAGGAGTTTGTATGTTCTCCCTATGATTCCATGGGTTTCTTCTGATTTTCCCCAACATTCCAAAGGGTTTGAGTAAGTAAGTGGTGGGCATTCTATGTTAACATTGGAAGCACGGCAACACATGCTGGCTGCCCCCAGCACATCTTTGGACTTTGTTAGTCGACATGTATTTCATTGGATGTTTCAATGTACTCTGCATGTGACAAACAAAACTAATCTTCATCTTAAAATCTTAAACCTTATGGCATAAACTTCCATTGCACCATGTAACAAGTACTTCTTCCATGTATCTGCATTCCATTTATAGTGAAACCAAGAAATCAACTGTGCGCAGGTACAACTTAACGGAACTAATCTCATTCAGGACCCCAGACAGTCCTTCCAGGTGAGGTGACACTTCACCTGTGAGTTGGCTGGGGTGATATACTGCGTCCGGTGCTCCCGATGTGGCCTTCTATATATTGGCGAGACCTGACGCAGACTGGGAGACCATTTCGCTGAACACTTATGCTCTGTCTGCCAGAGAAAGCAGGATCTCCCAGTGGTCACACATTTTAATTCCACGTCCCATTCCCATTCTGATATGTCTATCCACGGCCTCCTCTACTGTAAAGATGAAGCTACACTCAGCTTGGAGGAACAAAACCTTATATTCCGTCTGGGTAGCCTCCAACCTGATGGCATGAATATTGACTTCTCAAACTTCCGCAAATGCCCCACCTTCCCCTCGTACCCCATCTGTTATTTATTTATATACACACATTCTTTTTCTCTCTTTCCTTTTTCCTCCCTCTGTCCCTCTCACTATACCCCTTGCCCATCCTCTGGGCTTTTATCACCCCCTCCACCTTTTCTTTCTCCCTGGGCCTCCTGTCCCATGATCCTCTCATATCCCTTTTGCCAATCACCTGTCCAGCTCTTGGCTCCATCCCTCCCCCTCCTGTCTTCTCCTATCATTTTGGATCTCCCCCTCCCCCTCCCACTTCCAAATCTCTTACTATCTCTTCTTGCAGTTAGTCCTGACGAAGTGTCTCGGCCCGAAATGTTGACTGTACCTCTTCCTAGAGATGCTGCCTGGCCTGCTGCGTTCACCAGCAACTTTTTTTGTGTTTTGCTTGAAATTCCAGCATTCTCAGATTTCCTCGTGTTTGTGTCATGGAGATAAGGGCAAATTTTGTAGTGTATTAATAGGAAAAGGACAAGCAAGAGAAAGGAATAGAAGCTAATGTAGATGTGCTGTAAAAACAGAAGAATGCTATTTGATTCGGATTAGAAAACTTGGGGTGGGGGGCGAAAGTAGAGCATAAACACTATCATGTATTCATTCATGATAATTTTGTTCTAATTCACCATTACTAACCATGAATTAGCCCCTCACATTACCACAGAATAGGATATAAAAAGCAGTACATCTCATTTATTGTGAGCTTGAAGATTACAGTCTTATGTTCTCTACTAGAAACAAAAGAAAAACTCTCTGAATTGTCTGTATTGAAAGCAGTGTTAAGGTTATTATAAAACACTGAATCAAACATAATATTTCAGATGTGGATATTAGTGAAGCAGTGTTGTTTTATTCAAGTTCTTCTCTCTTGCAAGGGCTTTGCGACATGTTTATTAATAAATACATTCATTTCTATTCAGTTTCAATAAGAATATGATTTGACATTAGGACCATTCTTAACCATAAAGTCACTGAACACACAGCAATCAACAATCTCTGCATAACACTACTGCCTTCTGACTTTGTTATTGTGTAAAACCAGTAACGTAAATTATAATAATCATTGTAATTTGTAATAAACCAATGGTCTCCCATGTGTCAGATGAGAAAATCTGCAGATGCTGGAAATCCAAGCAACACACACAAAATGCTGGAGAAGCTCCACAGGGCCAGGCATCATTTAGAGGAAAGAGTAAACAGTTGATGTTTCAGTCCTGATGAAGGATATTGGCCCGAAACGTCGACTGTTTACTCTTTTCCATAGATGCTACCTGGCTTGCTGAGTTCTTTCAGCATTTTGTGTGTGTTGTCCCCCATGTCTTTCTGTGTCACTGTTTTGCTGAAGAGTTTAACCACATCTCATCAATTAGTTGCTGTATTATTTAAGCCAAAGGCTAAAAGGAACATTGATTGTCGAACTTAGACATCGGCACTTGGAAGAGACATTGCATTATAGACCCGCAATTAAATGTAAGTATGATTAGGACCTCAATTTAAATATTCTCAACCTTAAATAAAATCACTTGAACTACTAACACCCCCCCCCACACCCAACTATCTCTGTAATCCCCTTCAGTCTAATCTTATGAATATACAACCACATTCAACAGCTACATGTGTATGAGGTATCATTGGATGACTTTTATATTTATATTTAGTGTGTTGTTTCTATTTAATTGTGTTTTTATGCTGCATCGGATCTGGATTTGTTCTCCTTTACACTTAAATGCTAAAGAACAACAATAAACAATCCTGAATCCTTGAATATTACATTATATGTTGCTGCTATTGAAGCTAATTACACCAAAGTGAGTTTTTTCAAGTGGTATTGAAGGCCGTCTTAATCTACAATGCTATTGTTCTGTTCATAATCCTTGCAATTTAAACTAAAAAAGTAACACTGGAAATTTGAAATAAAAACAGAACATGTAGAGAACTCTAAACAAATTAGGCAGAACATGAGGCAGTGTAGCATAGCAAAATTTGTTGATGACACTAAACTGAATGGAAAAGTAAATTGTACGGAGGATGTGGAGAGTCTGCAGAGGGATATAGATAGGTTAAGTGAGTGGGCCAAGGTCTGGCAGATGGAATACAACGTTGGTAAATGCGGGATCATCCACTTGGAAGGAATAATAGAAGAGCAGATTATTATTTAAATGATGAAAGATTGCAGCATGCTGTTGTACAGCGGAACTTAGGAGTGCTTGTGCATGAATTGCAAAAAGTTGGCTTGCAGGTACAACAGGTTATTAAGAAGGCAAACGGAATGTTAGCCTTCATTGCTAGAGGGATTGAATTCAAGAGCAGAGAGGTCATGCTGCAAATATACAAGGTACTGGTGAGGCTGCACCTGGAGTACTGTGTGCAGTTCTGGTCTCCGTACTTGAGGAAGGATATACTGGCTTTGGAGGCAGTGCAGAAGAGGTTCACCAGGTTAATCCCAGAGATGAAGGGGTTAACCTATGAGGAGAGATTGAGTTACCTGGGACTATACTCTCTGGAGTTCAGGAGAATGAGGGGGGATCTTATAAAAACATACAAAATTTTGAAAGGGATAGATAAGATAGAAGTAGGAAAGTTGTTTCCATTGGTAGATGAGACTAAAACTAGGGGACATTGCCTCAAGATTCAGGGGGGACGATTTAGGACGGAGATGAGGAGAAACTGTTTTTCCCAGAGAATGGTGAATCTGTGGAATTCTCTGCCCAGGGAAGCAGTTGAGGCTTCTTCACTAAATATATTTAAGATACAGTTGGATAGATTTTTTCATAGCAAGGGAATTAAGGGTTATGGGGAAAAGGCAGATAGATGGAGCTGAGTTTACGGACTGATCAGCCACGATCTTATTGAATGGCGGGGCAGGCTTGATGGGCCAGATGGCCTACTCCTGCTCCTATTTCTTATGTTCTTATTGACGAAGGAGAACCAAAGTTAACTGTTCAGGCCAAACACCCCTCATCAAAGCTGCTGAAGTCTCGTCGACCTGAAATGTTAACTCTGCTTTAATTTCCATAGATACAGCCTGACCAGCATTTTATCTTAAAGTTTATAGATTAGCTTTATTTGTGGTATGTATATCAAAAGATGGGCACAAATGGTGAAATTTGTCTTCTGCGTCAATGACCAACACAGCCTCATCTTTGCTGGGTCCTGCCACAAGTGTCGCCACGCTTCTGGTGCCGACATTTCATGTCCACAACTTACTAACCCTAACGTGTATGTCCTTGAAATGTGAGAGGAATCCAGAGCACCCTAACAACACCCATGTGGTCATGGAGGAACATGCAAACTCCCCAAAGCCAGTGGTGGGAATTGAACACCAATCAGTGATTGCTGGCTGGCACTGCAAAGAGTTGGTCTGCCTACTACACTAGCAGGACATCCACGTCATGAATCTAACATACTAAAAGAATTTTTAGGGTATGCTTTTCATGTATGGAGAACCAGTTGCACATTTTGCACACGCAGAGGCAATTATAGACCACCGTTGGACAAAACATGAAGACAAATCTGGTCCACAAACTCAATCCATCTCTCCACTATTTTTAGAGGACTGAGTGAATAGAGAACAGAGATCCCACCTGATGAAGAAGAGGAATTGGGTGCTGGGATATCAGAAAAAATGTCACTGGAAAACCAAAATTTTGCTCCCTGTTTACTTTTGAGTGCATTTTATGGATTTTGTGCTGCTGATCATGAAAATCAACATGAAACTTTTCTCATGGGCACACAATTTTTAAAAAACCACCTATAGTTGTTATTTCAATTCATAATTCAAGTCAATTAAAATGTTACCCATAATGTAAGCCGAAAAGATTTTCTATCTTGCCGAGGCATGTCTGAACATGCCTAGGCAGGGTAGATGCTGTGCGGCCAGGCAGGTTTTAGAAAGGCTATAATTTCCGTGAAGGGTTTCAACATATTTTCAGACTACTTGCATCACATAGGAATTTGGAGAAAGAAATTAACTTTTATTGAATATAATATGTTTAAGTGCACAACAGTGTTAAAACTTTGCAACAATTCAACTAAGCTAAAAATGTTTTGTTGATGATTTTCATTTGTACTCTGTGTCTGGGGCTTCTGACTTAACAGTCCAACAATAATCAGCCAGCATTGATGGATTCCCAGATGTTTCCCAGAATAACTGATGCCAAGATTAAGGAAGGCATTTTTCTTGGTCCACAAATCAAATATCACATCAATGACAGGCAACTTCTAGTAGGACTGGAGAAAATCGTATGGAAGGTATTCAAGTATTTCGTCAATTTTTTTCTTAGCTGCTACAGAGCACCAAACTACAAAAGAACCGATAGTGGAGACTATTATATAAATGAGGAGAAAATTCAAACATCAGAGGTGTAGAGGGACTTAGAAGGCCCGTGCAAGACTCTCAGAAAGTTAATTTACAGGCTGAGCTGTGGTAAATAAGACAAATGCAATATTGGCACTTATTTCAGGAGGAATAGAGCATAAAAGCAAGAAGCTAATGCTGAGGCTTTATAAAATACTAGTCAGGCCGCACTTGGAGTATTGTCAACAGGTTTTGGGCCCTGTATCTCAGAAAAGGTGTGTTGTCTTTGGAGAAAGTCCAGAGGAAGTTCATGAGGATGATCCCAGGAACGATGGAGTAAACATATGAGGAGTATTTGGCAGCTTTGGGCCTGTACTCACTGCAAATTAGAAGAATGAGGGTGGATCTCATTGAAACCTATCGAATGTTGGAAGGACTAGATAGGGTGGATGTGGAGAGCATGTTTCCTATAGTGGGGGTATCTGGAACTAGGGGGCACAGACTCAAAATTGAGGAACGGCCTTTTAGAAAAGAGGTAAGGAGGAATTTTTTTTGCCAAAGAGTAGCGAATCTATGGAATGTGGTGGAGGCCAAGTCCATGGGTATATTTAAAGTGGAAATTAATAGTTCCTGATTGGTCAGGGCATTAAAGGATATGGTGTGAAAGCAGGTGTATGGGGTTGAGTGGGATCCAGGATCAGCCATGATGGAATAGCAGAGCAAACTTGATGGTCTAAAATGGCCTAATTCTGTTCCAATGTCATATAGTCTTATGGTCTACATGCAGCTGGTTAACAACATGATTCATGCATCCAAATCCATGAAGTGCAACATAAACTAAAGATTCATTTTCTTCACTTCCATTTAGATTTCGTTCCTGCAAATCTTGATACTATCAATGACGAACATGGTGAAAGATTTCACCAGGACAATGCGGTCATGGAGAAATGGTATCAGGGCAACTGGAGTCCATCAATTCTAGCTGATTATTGTTGGTCTTTTAAGTGAGAAGCCTCAGACACTGAGTATAAACAAAAATCATCATCAAAACATTTTAAATATTTGAACTATTGCAAAACGTCAGCACCATTACGCAGTTCGATGCATTATATGCGATAAAAGTTAATTTCTTGATTCTCCAAATTCCTATGTGATACAAGTAGTCTGAAATTATATTGTGTTCTGCTTCAAGTGGTCTATCGTAAGCAAAAAAAATTCTGAGGAAGCAACACTTCTGAAAAATAAATTGTTGTCCAGTGTAATTGTGTGGTCACAAATCAAGAGAAATGTTGTCATGAAACCAAAAAATAGGAGTGTAAAATAAATTGGAGAACGCTACATAATTTGGTAGATGTAGTTGAGGTTATTCTCAACACAGTGACAGAGCTCAAAGTGCTGAGGATAAATCACAAGAAATCACGGTGAACTTCCACCCTGCCCACATTACAAGCCCATTCAGCCCACAATGTTGTGCTGACCATGTAACCTATTCTAGAAACTGTCTCGAATTACCCTTCCGTATAGTCCTTTATTTTTCTCAGCTCTGTGTACCTATCTAAGACTCTCTTAAAAGACCCTATTGTATCCGCATTGACCATGTCACTAGCAGTGCACTCCACACACCCACCATTTTCTGTGTAAAAAACTTACCTCTGACACCCCCCTTGTACCTACTTCCAAGCACCTTAAAACTATGCCCCCTCGTGTTAGCCTTTTCAGCCCTGCGAAAAAAGCCTCTGGCTATCCACACAATCAATGTCTCCCATCGTCTTATACACCTTAATTGGGTCACCTCTCATCCTCCGTTGCTCCAAGGAGAAAAGGTCAAGTTCACTTAACCTATTCTCATAAGGCACGCTCTCCAATCCAGGCAACATGCTTGTAAATTTCCTCTGCACTGTAGGTAAACTAAAATTAAATATTAGATGAAACTGAGGACGGGCAAGATAATGACATCGAAAGAAAATGTTTCTAGGTGTGTTTCTAAGGAATGTAGAAGTTCAATGGCAATATACAGCAAAATAATTCCAAAGAACTGGTCATTACAGTGACAAATCAGGGATTCTTGCCTAGCAAGTGAATGCCCAAGAATTGGCTGGATCCCATTCAGGCAATTTACTGGAAAAGTGCCATGGCTGAATCTAGTGGGAGCACACCCAGACTGGTAACATTATCCTATCTGCAAGCTTTACATAACAAGCCAGGTTCCAGGTTTGCAGGCATGCTTTCAGTAAAGGGAATTTTCATCTTAGTCTCTGTCCTTGCTCAGCTTTTGTTAATAATTATTGGCGCACAAAGGGGTACCCACCTTCAGGACGTCCTGGAAATACTCAGAAAGTATGGACACTCTGTAAAACTGGGAAGATACTGCTTTCTGTTGTGTTCTTGTTTTAGGGTAGCATGCCTATGTTTTTTTTCTGAGACTGAAGTAGAAAATAGTGAAAATGGGGATTACTGAGGGAAACAGCAGATGAGTTTCCAGAAGATGAAAACTGGGCTTTCTGCTCTAAAGCATGATTATGGGCGTGAGAGATAAAATGGACAAAGCCACATTGAAACATCTACAATAATCATGCATAGTCTTGTGTTTCCAAGGACATTGGGACAAACCAGGCAGGGGAGGATGTGAGGTGTCTATTTACGCAATCTATTACAGGATATAGGATGCAAATTAAAACCAACTGTATTGAGCTTATTTATGTCTTGACACCTCATAAAGATGCTGCAGTAAAGCTGATTGGCGCACTGTAAATTGCATTTGATGTTATTCTTTGCTCAGTCAGCTTGGCAACAAAACAAGGCTAGTGTGACGCAGGAATTAATTTAATGCCAGCTGAATTGTTCAATCAACAAAGGGAACATTTTGGGGACGAATTAAGATATGATTCTATAAATTGAAGCTTTTTTTGATATTTTTGCTCTGTGTATTTTTTGTACTTGTAAGCCTTCTGCTTGATTGGTTAACAGACTTTCACATCCTTTGGTATTATCCCTTCCCCGTGCTTAAGCATTAGTTGGCATGTCATTCACTCTCCATGTACTTTACAGCTGAAGCTCATGCTTTGTCTGCAAGATGGGGGTCGAAGGTTGGGAAATGTCATCAGTTTCTATCCCTACAGTCCAAGTTCGCTGAGGTCATGAAGTACACCTGCAAGTGTTATTTATGATAAGATTATCATGCAACAGTCACGTAATATTTATGTTTTCAAGTACAAGCAGTGATTGTTTTCTGGAAACTTACATTAATCAGTAGGCAATGATATGGACTTGCTGGTTTAAGAAGTAGAGTTTGAAGGACAATTTTATTCTGAGAAGAGTCAAGCCAGAAAGTTGCTGAAGTGTCATTGAATTCATTGGAGATTAATGAAAACAAGAGATAACATGGGTTTGAAATGTATTATAGTCCACTTCTCATGCGTGCCTCATGTATTTTAGCATCTTCTGTCCCTAAGGTAGGATGGGTTATGCTCACGCATCTGCAGGTTTGAACCACACACAGTACTGTGCAAAAGTCTTAGGCACATATGCAGTATTTAGCTAGTGTACCGAAGACTTTTGCACACTCCTGTATCTGTGGAGTAGAGAGCAAGCTTGCAAATCTGGTGGGAGCAATGTTAGGAATGGTGTGGACAGAGCACCAGAGGAGGGGTGTGAGACAGGTGGCAGGGAAGGAGTGCTGGGGACGAGAGGTGGCATGGTTACAGACACACTAAGATGCCAGTCAAGGTCATTTGTTTCCAAACAATTGGTTTATTAATCAGTACAGAATGTCTTTCTGGTGCTTCCCTCTCCCTCATCTCTCCCTTCCCCTTTACTCAACCACGATTCCCGACTCCCTGCCCACTTCCAACTTTCAGTTCACAATAAAGAACCATATCAGAATCATGTTTATCATCACTCACATTATGTCATGAAATTAGTTTTTCATATAAATTTGTATTTGAAATTTGTATATATGCATACATATGTGTGCATGCATGTGTAAGACTTTTGCACAGTATGGCATAAGCATCCACGAAGACCAAAAAAAAATTCAAATATAAATCAGAACCAAAGCAAAGAAATGTGAGAGGGAATTCAGAAGAATCTTCCATAACTTCCATGTAATTATAAAGTTATGATAAAACCTGCACGGTTTATTGCCTTGGAATATATTGATTTGCTGGGAAAGAAAGGGACAAAAGCCATTAATTGGAGAAGATATAGCCCAGATAATGAAAATGTAATTCTTTTAATAGATAAGTTGGGATATTTTGCCAGTGAAAACAATTGAAGTAGTTATTTTCAGCCCGTTTGTGATATGTTGATTATATTCAAACTACTTAATATTAACACACAAAAAACACAGTTGCTTAACTTAAATCTTCATCACAATAAAGCAGTCCCATGAATTTGTCTTTAGTTAGGTGTCTCTATTTCAAAGATCATGGTAAAGAGGTAGAAACTGCATATATTTGTTCCTTTATATCATGAATCATCAATATTCTCCACTTGAACATCCAAAATGGATTGCCTGGTTGTATTCACCCTGAAGTGCCAGAGGACTGGAAAACTACAAATGTCACTCCACTCTTTAAGATAGGAGGAAGACAGCAGAGAGGAAGTTATAGACCAGTTAGCCTGACCACAGTGGTTGGGAAGATGTTGGAGTCAATTGTCAAGGACCAGGTTATGGAGTACTTGGTGACACAGGACAAGACAGGACAAAGTCAGCATGGTTACATTAAGGGAAAATCTTGCCCGACAAACCAGTTGTAATTCTTTGAGGAGATTACAGGTAGGGTAAATAAAGGGGATGTAGTGGATGTTGTATACTTGGACTTTAAAAGGCCTTTGACATGATGCCACACATGAGGCTGCTCACCAAGTTAAGAGCCCATGGTATTACAGAAAAGTTACTGGCATGGTTAGAGCATTGATTGATTAGTAGGAGGCAGCAAGTGGGAATAAAAGGCTTTGTTGCAAAATTTACAGATAATATGAAGATTGGTAGAGGGCAGGTAGTGTTGAGGAAACAGGAAGGCTGCAGAAGGACTTAGATTAGGAGAATAGGCAAGAGAGTGGCAAATGAAATACAATGTTGGAAAATACACTGTCATGCACTTTGGTAGCAGAAATACATGTGCAGACTATTTTCTAAATGGGGAGAAGATCCAAAAATTTGAGATGAAAAGGAACTTGGGAATCCTTGTGTAGAACACCCTAAAGGTTAACTTGTAGGTAGAGTCAGTGGTGAGGAAGGCAAAAATGCAATATTAGTATTCATTTCAAGAGGTATAGAATACAAGAGCAAGGATGTGATGCTGAGGCTTTATAAGGCACTGGTGAGGCCTCCCCATAAGTATTGTGAACAGTTTTGAACTCCTTGTCTAAGAAAAGATGTCCTGGCATTGGAAAGAGTTCAGAGGAAGTTCACAAGCATGATTCTGGGAGTGAAAGGGTTATCATACAAGGAACATTTGATAGCTCTGGGTCTGTCCTCACGGGAATTTGGAAGGATGAGGCGGGTTCTCATTGAAACGTTTTGAATGTTGAAAGCCCTAGACAGAGTAAATGTGGAAAGGATGTTTTCCATGGTAGGGAGTCCAGGACAAGAAGGTACAGCCTCAGGATAGAGGGGTGTCCATTTAAAACAGAGATGCGGAGAAATTTCTTTAATCAGAGGGTGGTGAACTTGTGGTATTTATTACCACAGACAGCTGTGGAAGCCAGGTCATTGGGTGTATTTAAGGCAGGACTTGATAGGTTCTTGGCTGGACATGGCATCAAAAGTTATGGGGAAATGGCTTGGGAGAGGAAAAAAGGATCAGCCATGATTGAATGGCAGAGCAGACTCCATGGTCAAATGGTCTAATTCTGCTCCTATGTCTTATGGTCTTATGAAGGATTTTTAACCTCTTCTCAGTAACATCATTTGGGAGGATAATATATTGTTTTAGGATGCTTTAAACCATTGGCAATGGCAATGCAAACTTAGGTTAATGCTATGATAGTTACAAACTTTGTTAAGTTTTGGAAGACTTTATAAATGTGAAATCAACTTTCAGTAGGCATGAATTATCATTATAAAGTTTCCTAACAATATGAAAACAGATTGAAATAATATATTAAAGTAATTTCTCTCTCACATGGATAATAGAAATTCTGAACAGGCTTTTAGTGCACACTGCAGATTGTTATTTTGCATTTTGTGCAAATTTTGTGAAATATAAATAGATAAAGGTTAAATTGTTTATACAAAATGAGTGTTCATTGCATTCATCCAAAATTCTAAGAAAGCTTGAGAACAAAAGGAAAACAGAAAATACCGACGCTTGAGAAATATAAGCTTTTTTTTGTGGTGGGATGACATTTTGGCATTCTAATAGAGTGAAACTTGCCATTGTAAAGTGAATAGTGTCATTTATTTGCCCCTCTTACTTTGACTTTTCCATTACCTCAATAGATTCAAAACCTGGGTACATTGTAACATAGGGTCTTGATCTACTATCAAGATCATTTGAACAACCTACTTTTCCAGAACCTCAGTACTTGACACAAGAGTTTCCACATCAAACTGCTTTGAGTTTCACATTAAGAGTGTTCTTGCACTTTCAGTTCCCAACTGGTGCCCATGTCCAATATTCTTGGCTCCTAATATCAGTACCCATACATCTCACTGACTAGGACTCAAGATCTCCTTAAATCTCTTCTCCACATTACCTTTCTTCTCCTTTAGAAATAAAAACCCTTTGCCACATGCTATATTGTAACTTTAGATCCAGTGACAGTTTTCTCTGATGCAATTTTTCTTTCATGAACCATATAGAGGCACTTATGTTAAACTTGGAACAAAAATCCTACCTGCTGACACCTTCACTGAATTAATCATGGTATTAGTATCTCTGTGTTAATATTAAGTTCTTGAGTTACCTTAATAAAAATAATCTGCAGATAGAAAGTATGTTTTATGTCATAAAAGAAAAATAACAAGATTAAACTAAAGCATCAGACTTTATATTTTTTTCACTACAGAATAGAAATCGTAAGTCCATCAAGTTTTAACCACATTCAAATTTTAACTGCATTTATAATATAGTAACAGACAATAATAAATTTTTAGGTGTACTGTTTGGAACCTTAAATTGTGGATTTGCAATTTGGTTGCAGTAGGAATAATTTGAAAGAAAATTCATAAAACAAAATAGTGCAAGTGTAGTCCTGTTATTGGAAGATGATTTTACTTCCTACAGGATTTCAGAAGTTGGCACTCTCAGGATAGGAATGGCTTTGGTAAAATGAGATTATTTAACAAGAGAGCTATGGATAATGGTGAAGCCAAGTGCAGAATAAGGTCCAGAATTGACTCAGACTTGAAATAAACAAGACACAAATAAAATCAAAGGTCACATCACAAACAGTAGGACTAGAAATGGGGCTACTACGGTTACGCACTGAGTGCTCGGCACGAAACCTGGATGCCTGCTGCTGTTCAGTTGGAACCATGACAGATTATTAGTGCATGGAATTCATTTAGTTTGCAGTGCACCAATTCCTATTTAAGGCTCTAAACGTGCATTTGAAAAGTCAGGATCTGAAGACACTAAAGCAGGGTCCCAACTCTTTTTTATGTCATGGACCAATAGCCATGGGTGTGGATCCCGTACTGGGAACCCCTGCCTTACCGGGTGGCATCCTACAGGTTCTGGTGGTCATAGTAACAGGAATGAAAAATTCAATTGGTTCTATAGGTTCATTTAATGTCAGAGAAATGTATACAATATACGTCCTGAAATTCTTTTTCTTCGCAAACATCCATGAAAACAGAGGAATGCTCTAAAGAATAAATCAGTTAAACGTTAGAATCCCAAAGCCCCCCCCCCACTCCTCTCACAGGTAGTAGCAAGGCAACAACCTTCTGACCACTCCCATCAGCAAAAAAGCACCAGTGCCCTCCACTGAGTACTCAAACATGCAGCAAGCATCAATAAGGACGCAGTACCCCCAAAACTACTCGTTCACCCAATAATTTGACATGCCACAGGCTCTCTCTCTCTCCCTAATAAGGGAAAAAGAAGTTTCCCCATTTCACGGCAAGAGGGGAGACATAACAAACACGAGTTATAGAAGACTACACAATAATGCTGTGACATTAAAAGAGAAACATTAATGTTTTTAGTAATATAAGTTACATTACCAGTAGACAGATTAAGGATATCAGTGTGATATAATATGGAACATAAATCAATGATTACAGAATAAATACTAAAGAAAGTAGGGGTGAGAAAATCATTTCTTGGAATTAAAACTATTTATGACCCACCATCAGAAGTGCAATTCGTAGTATTCACATGATCACTTCCAGTGACATCTTGGATTCTCTGAAATGCCTTTGAGCCAAGCAGTTGTTTGTGTTCCACTCCAAAATCTACAGCTTAGACACTCCAGAGCACAATTGAGGGAATATTGCATTGTTGGAGATGCCAATATTAGAATGCAAGTGCCTCATGAGATAGATATGAAAGAAGGAATTTGCAATTTCATAATTCATTATTTTCACATTTAGTTAAATGTAATGAACAAGTAAACTAATTCATTACTTTCTGTGGTCATACCGATGTCAGTGAGTATATGGAGAAAGTTAAACAAATTTAGAAATTATTGGAACTGGATCAGCTTGCCAAAAGAAAAAAAAGGATTGACTGTTTTTACTGGGATATAACTGTTTATCAGAAGGAACAAAGACTTTTTGACAAGTGATTTCCCTTATTAAGTTAACTAATCTTTAGATTACAGCTTCAGCCTGAGGCAGCATGGTAGCAGAATGCTTAGCAGAATACTTTCTGGTACAGGTGACCCAGGTTCAGTCCTGCTGCTGCCTGTAGGGAATTTTTATGTTCACCCCTTGACTTCACCCCTGGTTTCCTCCAGGTGCTCTGGTTTCCTCCCACAGTCCAAAGTTTAATTGGTCATTGTAAATTGTCCCAAGATTAGACCAGCATTAAACTGGGGGATTGCTGGGCAGCGTGACTCGAAGGACCAGAAGGGCCTACTCCACACTGTATCTCAATAATGTAAAAGAAAAATTATCGGAAGAGCCAAAGGCTTTGTGGTAAACAAATGCCCTTGCCCTTATTAAGTTAACAAATCTCAACCTGAACGATTACACATTTTTGGTTTGTGTTTAATATTTCAGTTACATTTGGGTAATCTTGTATATATATATATATATAGTTTGATTAAACATTCTTGTTCGTTTAAATAATTAATTACAGATTATATGTTAATTGCATACACCACAAGATACATGTGTGCCTCATTAGATAGTAAAAGTGAAGATACACCTGCATTCACAGACTCCTGTGCTTTTCTTCAGTTTAATGTTTTGAAGTTACAAAACACAGAAATTTTCACCACATTATGTTCCCAATTCTTTAGGGGAATTTATCCTTCTTACTGCAAACTCATTCCTTTGATCCATTTCATTCTAACAAATCTTCTTTCCAGGCTTCGCTCTCCTCCCCTGATACTTTTATTTGTTTTCCTCTTTACATTCAGCACCACCCAGCCGCAGTGCTCCAGGACACTGTTATCAGATTTTTTCAGTCAATGTACCATAAATCCTGTTTAGTGTCAGGCCAACATACATCAGCTTAAAACTATTACATCCATGGAAACATAACCTTTGAAACCCATTTAATGATAAGCAGGTTTCTGCTGTTATAGAGAGAGAAGAAAAATCTCTTGTCACAGTGGTCTGAAAGCTGCCAATCAGCCATGGCTTACTTTGCTAAAAAAAAGAAACGATCCATGTGCACTTTAAGTATATTGGAATATATGAACTTCAAAGAAATGGTAGAGCAATCAGATATTGTGAAGTCTATATTTAAGAAGCTTATGCTCATTTGGCTTTATTGGTAAAGCTTTTTTGAAATACATATTTTTTATTTTAGTTCGATGATATTTTTTCTTAAACCCTGTACACATAAGACAATGCTTAACCCTGTTCGGGGTTCTTGAATTATTAATGACAGTGTGCCAGCTACTAAAAGTTGTATCTCAGTAATCAGCCATTTAGTTGTTTCTGAGCATCCATGGTCATTAGGTTGAAATATCATACAATCACCCCCAGACATGCTGGGCCAAATGATGACTGTGCTTTTAATGTCTGGTGCTTTCATGTTCCATGCCGCAGAAAATATCAACACCGAAAATAGTAAATAGTACAGCTGCAGTAAATCTTAAGACATAGAACAGCATTTTCACTTTTCTTTCTCAATCCTGGGCCAGAAATTGCATTGCCAACTCTTAACGGTTTTGGTGCTTAACACTGTTTGCGAAATTCACACAAAGCTTGAAAGTTTAAATTTTCCAGAATTGTTGAGGCTGTCAACTGATGTGTTGCATCTTTGAAGTCCGGTCTCAAAGCTGCATACCCAATGTTAGTAATTTTCTTCCATCGAGGAGAGATGCGACAGAATGACTAGCTGCTGCAATGATGGAAAAGGGGAGGGAGCGTATTTTCAGAGGCTGGTGTGGAACAGTGCTTACAGGAATTTGCAACCTGAAAAGTGAATCAATAAAGCAAAGGAGGTGTGTTTTTTGTGTGTTGGATACTCTCCAGGGCTACAGCCAAGCAGCCCTGACATGTGGTTATCAGGAAAATTTCAAAGTTCAAAGTAACATTTTTATCAAAGAATGTATATCTCACCATATAATATCGTGAGATGCATTTCCTTTTACAGTCATTCACAGCAAAGAAGTGCAACAGAATCAATGAAAAACTATGCATAAAGACTGACAAACAACCAATATGCAAAACATTTACAAATAAAAGTAAGTAAATAATACTGAGAACATGAGTTCTGTAGTCCCATTACACTGAGCGCTGGTGTTCCGCAGAACTGTGTGCTCAGCCCGCGGCTGTTCATATTGCTGACACATGACTGTGTCGCAGGATTCAGCTCAAACTGTGCCATCAAGTTTGCAGATGAGTCAACAGTGGCTGGCCTCATCAACAATGATGATGAGTCGTAGTACAGATAGGAAGTGGAGCAGCTGGTGGACTGGTGTGGAACAACAACCAAAGTCTGAACGTGGAGACCAAGGAAATGATTGTGGACTTTAGAAAGGTGTGGATGAACCATTCCCCTCTGCGCATACTTTGCCCCTTCACAGAGAGAGTTAAGTGCACCAAGTTTCTAGGAGTTCACTTCATGGATGACCTCACTTGGTCCCTCAATATCACTCCCTGAACAAGAAGGCACAGCAGTGCCTTCATTTCCTGAGGAGATGAAGGCAAGCAAAAACCCCCACCCCGCACATCTTCACTGAATTTTACTGGAGCACCATTAAGAGTGTCCTGACCAGCTGCATCTCAGTCTGGTATGAGAGCCACAGAGCATTGGACCAGAAGTACCTTAAAGTACTGTGAGAATGGCCAAGAGGGTCATAATGGTCTCCCTACAATCCATCGGGGATATTTATCAGGAGCACTGGTACGCAGAGTCCTCAGCATTATCAAGGATCCCACCCATCCATCCAGCATCCTCTGACTTTCTATCATCAGGGCGGGACTCCGATGCATAAAGACAAGAACGGTCAGGATGGGAAACAGCTTCTTCCCTCAGGTCATTAGGCTTCTGAACTCCCTGCCATATCACATTCGAAAAGTCACTGGATAATTTGTACAGTACCTACAATATTTAATTTATTCACTTTCCATTGTTTATCTATGCTTAATTCATCTGTTGATTTAACTTTTACTTTCCTAAGTTATGGTGTGTTTTATGTGTGTTATGTGTACTACTGTGCTTTACACCCTGGTCCAGAGAAACGTTGTCTCATTTGATGGCACAATGGACTTGACTTGACGACTTAAGTTGTAGAATCCTCGAATCCTTGAAAGTGAGTCCATCGGTTGTGGAATCAGTTCAGAGTTTAGGTGAGTGAAGTTATCCACATTGGTTTAGGAGGCTGATGATCGTAGGGTGATAACTGTTCCTGAACCCGGTGGTGTAGGAGCTCAGGCTCCTGTTCCTCCTTCCTGATGGTAGTAGCAAGAAGACAGTGGTGGGGGTCTGTGATGATGGATGCTTCTTTCTTGTGGGGGAGATCCTTTTAGATGTGCACAATGGTGGGGTGGGCTTTGCCTGTGATGGACTGGGCTACAGTCAAAGATTCAAAGTACATTTCTTATCAAAGTGTGCATAAATTATACGACCTTGAGATTCATCTGCTAACAGGGAGCCACAACGCAAGAAACCTGAAAGAAACCAATTTTTAAAAAATGACCTACATCCAATGTGCTGAGAAAGAGGGGAAAAAAACACAAATCATGCAAACAATAAAACCAAGCAACAGCATTCCAAATCAAATTGAGTCCCTAAGCCCAAATCCCGGAGGAGCCATATTAGGCCCATAGCCTCGGTCTCAGTCCATCATAGAGAAGGGAAAATCACCATGAAGCTCGCAAACACGAAACATGTAGCAGCCAGAGCAATCTCACAGCTGCGGTGAGAGCAGTGAGCATCGTGGAAGAGCCAATGGAACCAGCCTGACCACTTACCGGTCTCTATAAATGGCAGTCCTTTGGGGAATCTCAAATGCCATGCAGGCAGACACCTATGTTTGCCCTGCCCCCTCCTGTGGCTGAAAGCAAAGAGATGAAGTCTCCATGACTGTGGAGAATGGTTGCCCTCCTTACTGTAGCACTAAGTAGCAAACTGTTGGATGCAGCAGGCAATGGCATCTACAGCTGGAACGTTCCTGAGGCTTGGACACTGACAATGACTGTGTCCCTCACTTCTGGCAGCAGAGCAGTTCAGCCATCTTCACACCTGTCATTTTGCAGGCTGGTGTGGTTGAAAATCTCATCACCAATAATTCTGGCTGTGACCCAAATGTTGACTTTAAAAGGGGAAGCAGCACACTGAAAAAAAGAAGATTTCTAGGAGAAACAAAATTCCCTTTTAAATGTCAGGGGTTGAACTTCCTGATGGGTGCAAAGGTACTCAGAAATGCATAGAGATGCTATCTGCGGCCAGCTGACAGCTGTGACTTATTGAGGTATGGCAAGCGGAATATCCTCCCACTCCAGAAGAAACATCAACAATCTAAGTCATGGCAGTGTGATCACTTGATTAGAGTAGCATGTTCTCCTGAGGAGTTATTCCCTTAACGGCAAACGCTTTAATGAGGGAGGATGATGCATCAGCAGCCACACACGGTCCTTGACAGGTTGGGGTCAAGGTCCAGTGGCACGGAGTGCAAGGTGATTGGACACTGCTACAGCTTTCCTCCGCATTCACTGCCATTGTGACGTGCCATTATCTTCTGTCATCTCCACCACTGAGGTCTTGTTTTGGATTGTCCTTTGTCTGGAACCTACCCCTAGACCTTTCCATCATGGGTGACCCTACCAGGAGCTAAATTCCAGACACTCTCGGGATCTCAGGAGCTCACAGGCCTCTCCACCAAAGTGACAAAGTGAAGATCCTCGGAGAAGATCAATCTAGATATTATAATAAGACAGGAAGTAATAATATGGAAAATTAGCTGGATATGCCTTGTTCAGAAATAGTAGGATATCCAATCCTAATGCATTTCAATTTTGATTTCCTCCAATCCAGGCCCCAACCTCATTCACCAAAGGCAAGACCTCCATTTCTGCATTCCCAACCCATACTCTCCTATGATGTTTGTGGCTGAACTCATTGTGGGGAATTCACCACAGGGAAGTACACATTGTGAACTTTGTGGTAAATGATGACAACAGACTGGAAGTCTTTTCAGGATCTTCTCAAAGGACCAGGATTGCCCACTTTGACTTTGAGTTGTTTTCTCTAGACAATTATTTACCATAACTGAAGAAAGCTCACATGCCAGGATTCAGGAGGCAACACAAGCAGTGTGGAGGTAGGTTAGAGGAGGGGGTGAACTGGAAGCCTGGGTGGCATACATTGAACTGTTGCCCTGTCACCTGGGAAAATCTCTTCAGAACTTACCCTTGAGGAATCTTCACTGGACTAACTGCACTAAAATCTAGGTCAGAGGTTCATATATAGAAACTCAATTCATATCTCTCCAAGGTCATTCCATGGGAATGGTGAGAGTGGAATGGGGTATGGGACAGGCGGCAGAGGAGAGAGGGGTATGGGACAGGTGGCATGCCAGGGGCTGGGGTGGGGCGAGTGTAGACACACCCTACCCTGAGACTCAAGGCAAGGTTATTTGATTCCAAACAATTCGATTTTTGATCTTTACAGAATGTTTCTCAGGTGCTTCCATCTTCCTCCCTCTCCCTTCCCCTTTTCCCAACCATGATTCATCTCTCCTTTCCCCTTTCCCTCTTTCAGTCCACAATAGAGACCCATATCAGAATCAGGTTTATCAATACTCACATATGTCATGAAATTTGTGGCAGCGGTACAGTGCAATATGATGACTTTTTTTAATGATAATGAGGACACGCAGTCCCCTTTTATTGTTATTTGGTAATGCATGCATTAAGAAATGATAAAAATGTTTTTCCAGAATGATATCACGAAAACACATGACAAACCAACTTAAAAACTAACAAAAACCACATAATTATAACATATAGTTACAACAGTGCAAAGCAATACCATAATTTTACAAGAACAGAACATGGCACAGTAAAAATCTCAGAGTCTCTCGAAAGTCCCGTCATCTCACGCAGACGGTAAACCTCCAGCACCGCAAACTTGCCGATGCAGCATCCTGGAAGCATCCGACCACAATCCGACTCCGAGTCCGTCCGAAAAACTCTGAACCTCCGACCAGCTCTCCGACACGAATGCACCAAGCACCATCTCTGCCGAGCGCTTTGACCCCGGCCCCGGCAACAGGCAATAGGCAAAGCCGAGGATCTGGGGCCTTCGTCTCCAGAGATTCTCAATCACACAGTAGCAACTGCAGCGAAGCAGGCATTTCAGAAGTTTCTCCAGATGTTCCTCTGCACTTCACAGCTGTCCCCCATCAAGTCCGGATTGATGCACGGCACCCCTAGTTACACATATCGATATCAATTCGAAACAGCCGCGCGCTCTGTGTCGCGCCGCCATCTTCTCCTCCCTCCTCCCCAATACATAAAATCACTGCAGTAGTGTGCAAAAGTCTTATGCACCCAAGCTATATATATGTGCCTAAAACTTTTGCACAGTACTGTTTGTTGAGAGGATTAAGTACCTAGTAGGCTTCCCTCTCAATGGCCATGTATCTTCAGAGGAGCATCAGAAAATGATCAAACTCCTCTGGGAAATGAAACATAATTCAAAAACACAACCTTTATTCATTGACAAGCCATTAATATTTTCTGATAATCTGTATGTGAAAATTCAATAAGAAGTATTTCAACAGGGTTTGCAACTTGAGCTGATAAGAGTTAACTTGAATTTCTCCACCAAGTCTGTACAGTACAAGACATAAATACTTAATGTGATCTAAAATGCCTGCAGGGTTGAGTTAATAAGCTTTAGTGATGTTGGACAACTGCATTTGTTTTATGTAGAATTAAATGAGGCTCCAGTGTAAAGAGTATTCTGTTTTATAAATTAAATATCCAAGCAGAAGCACAAAATAAGGTTATAAGTCATAAGATACCTTGTTAATAGCTGATGTCGTATTCCAATTAAAATAAGTGGATATCTCTTACTCTTTTCTAGTTTTTAACGACCACAATTGTTCTTTAATAATTTACAATTTAGTTCAGTTGCATCGCACTTCACCGCTCAAAGGAACAATAGAGCTGGATCATGTACTTCCTTCTCTCCATTGTACTTATATCACTGGACAGGAATCATCCAATTCTTAACTTTAACTTTTGCCAAGTTAAAGGTTTACAACTTCACAGAAGTTTTTTTTTTACTTGCTCTGCAAAACTTTTGCTGTGATTACTCATCCTGATTGCACCTTAATCCAGCTAAGAACATTAGGTGACATGGTGTGACATCTTGAAGGAACTGTCCTTGGCGTAACACATTGACGCAATCACAACAAAGTGGTTTTACTTCATTAGGAGTTTGAGCAGATTTGGTTTGTCATTAAAGGCTCTTACAAATTTCTATAGAAGTATGGTGGAAAGTATTCCAGCTGGTTGCATCACAGCCTGGTAATGAGGCTCCAATAAGCAGGATCGAAAATGGCTGTCAAGGGTTGTAGATGCAGCTATGTCCACTACAGGTACAGCCCTCTCCAGCGCTAAGAAATACTTCAGGAGTCAAAGCCTTAAGAATGTGTCATCCTTCAGTAAGGACCCTTACCGTACGAGACATGCTCTCTTCGTATTATTGTCATTGAGGAGCAGGTACAGGAGGATGAAGACCCACACTCAATGATTCATAAGACAGGTTTATTTGCCCATTTCTATTGCTTCTGATCTGTAATGCACAATGATGTTGCACTTCCAGTGTTAATTCAGTGGAATTCTTTCTGTATTCAGCAGCAGTAAATAATTGTGTGTCATATGATAATGGTTCTCGTGAACGTTTCAGCAGTTTTTATATAGGCAAAGAGGGATATTACTCACTCATAAATTCTAACACAAATTACCTGAATTACCTTGAATTAAGTTATTTTTATGTTATCTCCCAATGGATACCCTTTGCAATTTGACTTCCCATTCCCATTCTGAAATGTCAGTCCATAGCTTCCTCTTCTGCCCTGATGAGGACTCAGATTGAAAGAGCAGCACCTCAATCTCCAACCTGATGGCATGAACATCGGTTTCTTCAACTCCCAGTAAGTTCTCACCTCTCCCTTCATCTCTCTTTTTCCATTCCCCATTCTGGTTACCCTCTCATCCCTTCTCATCTCCTCCCCTGCCTTCACCTCCCTCCAGTTCTCCACCTCCTTCCCTTCACTTTAATGTCCTCTCCTTTCAGGTCCTTCTTCTCTAGCCCTCTATTTCTTCGACTTGGTGCATCTCAGCTTCTCACATTAAACCCACCCACCCACCCACCCTCTCACCAATCACCTGTCAACCTGTACTCCTTCCCCTCTCCCCACCTTAATATTCTGTGTTCCTTTCCAGTTCTGCTGAAATCAAGACTCCAAACAGGAACAAGATACCCACAGACAAAAGAGATTCTGAATATAGTTTAAATTTATTCGGCTGTGAAGGACCTTCCCCTGAAATGTTGACTGTTTATTCCCTTCCGTAGATGCTGCTTGACCTGCTGAGTCAACACCTTCAGAATCTCTTGTGTTTATAAATTATTTTCATTCCTTGTGAAAATGCACGTACAATGCATTAATGCTGTTCACATCCTTTAACAGACTGATTAGCAAATATGCATTTGAAGAAGTATCTTTCCTCTTATCAAACCATCTTCAATGGCATGCATTTAACACCAAGTGAATTAGAGGAGAAGTGCTCAACATCCATAAATAACTGGAGGAGGTTCATCTACCACAATTCAGATAAGCATCAATGTTAAGCGACACGGTACATTAATTTCTCTGGCTCTGTCACAAATATACAAATCAAAGGTTTGGCACCTGTCAGACATTAATGTTTTAAATTTGGACACTGCCCAGTCACTGCGATGCTGCAGTACATTTGAAGGTGAGGTTCTGGGACTGAATGCCTGAGTTATGCTGTAAAGCTCATGCTAATATGAAGCTGAAGGGTTGTTGTTTGTTTATTAAATCTGTAAATTTACATTATGAGAGGATTATACACATAGAATCTTTCTCTCTGTACCTAACTTTCATCACAGTCTTGAATATACCAGAAAGAATTTTCAAAATATGTACAGAGAAGTGAAAAGCTATTCTATTCTTTCTTCTGCATACAGACATCAAAGAGCTGCACTAACACTGTGAAAATGATGGTGAATTTCATCAGTGATATCTCCCTTCATTGAGAGGTGACTACCAATACATGAAAAATGGTCTCTGTTTTATCATGGTCCCTTAGATTTGGAGGACAGTTTTACATGGCAAAGGTAATTTGTTTTGTGGCTAGTCAATGTAAAATGTGAAGTGTGTAAGCTGTTAAGAGTGAAGTGTAAAGTCCTTTCTCTTGTGTTCTTCAATGCGCAAGTCAAAGGTGGCAAGGAGCTTGGCTTTCAGACATGTACGTACAAGACTTATGTGATTTGCAGATCAGTGACTGAAGATGGACGATCACTGGTTCTAAAGTTGAGGAGCTAGATATCTTTTTCTCTTGCTGTTCTGTTCTGATTCAAAGAAAACTTATTGAAGGTAAGATGTTGCACTTTGATGAAAAAAGTTGAGACAAGAATTTCAGTGGTGATGCAGCCAGTCTGATTTGAGGTTGCATCTGCTGTAGATCCTCTTGGCCAGAATGCCATCACGAAGGAGACATGAGATGGAGATGAATATCTCCACACAGCAGATCTGAGAAACATGTTCCACAGGCTCTCTGAACTGAAAAAGTCAAAGACTCATGAAATTAAAAAAAGTTCATTATAATAGTCGATGTTACCTTTGAATTTGATGTCTGGTGAAGGTCATTAAATCTTAGAGTCAGAGAATCACACAGCATGAAAGCAGGCCACTCAGCCCATCATATCCATTCCAACAAGTGGGCAGCCATCGCTAGTAAACCCAAGGATTAGATTTGTTTTCTTTGTTGAAGATTGTCATGGCTGTGGCAGCTCTGAGATTAGTTGTCATGGTCCCCCTTAACAGTTTAATTGTACCAAATGGGAGGCTGGCAGCTTCACCATAATGCATCCTGAAAAGGAGACATTAACACAGATAGGAAATTTTACATGAAGCTCCTGGAATTATTTCATGGCTTTGCATATTAGAGATATAATGGGGATCACATCCCAGAAAACTTTCTGGCCATAAGACATTCATTTTATATTTGTGCTTTTTAATTTTCTTTATTTTTTAAGTGTTCAATTTTTAAAGTAAGCTTATTTTATTTGAATGTTCACTTCTGTTTATTTATATAGTGTATGTAAGTACCAATTTTTATTTCCCACTCTATAAACCATTAAAGAACATACAATTAATATTTTGCTTATTCCTTACTGATTTGTTACCTGTGAGAAATCCTGAATGTGGTTTGCTCAACCAGTTTGAAAATGTCACGTTTATACTTCTGAGGCACAAAACACTGGCGAGAGAGCATTATTGCTATCTCAGCAAATTTCTTCAAATCCACTGGCAGGATATGATAAACAAACGTGTTCTCTCTGAGGCCAAAACCTCTTGCATTAGGGTTCCTAATGACATTCAGTGTGTTTCATATCAGGCCTCACCTTTTGTATACCTGTCATCGGAGTCCCAAACAAGCACCTATTCCAAGCTCAAAGGAAGCATACAACATGGAAAAAGGACCCTGAGTCTTCAGGTCTAAGCAGGCCTCAAAAGCTTCATCTCATGACCTTTAAAAAGAGTCTGAATCTCATCCATTAATGGCACAATGTTTCCAGAGAATTTGTTCAGATGGACCCAGTGTTAGAACACTTTGGATAACAGAAATTCGCCGTTCCGGAATACATCAACTACCATCAGCGGACCTGAGGTACAGAATAAAAATTCACTGTCATGGGATTTATGTGCTCATTTTATTTTCAATTTGCATTTCTCGACACATGCACTGATGAAGTAGATTCAACCTTACAGAAAATCAAAATAAAAACTGCCTCGTAGAACGATCTCCACTTGTTTATACGGAGCTCAGCTGTATTGGCCAATGAATCAATAGTTGTTAACTGTTAATGTGAAGGGTCTGGGCCCAAAATACTGGCTGTTTATTCCCCTTCAAAGGTGCTACCTGACCTGCTAAGTTCCTCCAGCAATTTGTGTGAGTTGCTCAAGATATCCAGCATCTGCAGAATCTCTTGTGTCTCTGCTAACTTGAGAGCTGACAGCAGAAGCCTAATAATGCACACTGTGATCTGCTGTAAAATCACAGTTACTCCAAAAATGTTTCAAGAGTTGTGTTTCTCCCAATGTTCTTGTGACACTTGAGTACTTAATATTCTGACCCAGTTAGGGAAAAACATATCAGGACAGAAAAAAAGAAAACACTGTCAGAATGTCCCCCAAAATGTTCTTGAGAAATATCGCATCCTCATCATCTCATGGGAATATCCTTTGAGTGACCTGTCAGCATATAAACATAAGAAATAGTAGCAGGACCAGGCCATCTGGTTCATCAAGCTTGCTCTGTCATTCAATAAGATCATGGATGATCAGACCACGGACTCATCTCCACCTACATGCCTTTTCTCTATAACCCTTAATTCCCCTGCTATGCAAAAGTTTATCTAACGGTGTCTTAAATATATTTAATGAGATAGCCCATGCTGCTTCCCTGGGGACGGAATTCCACAGGTAATGAAGAAGGAGTATTTGGGATGGCATGGAGAACCTGAGTCTCTTCAATAGGTTCAGATTAAAGCCCTGTGAAAATGGCGGACAGGGTACTCTGTTTCCTATTCTACTCATATACCCACCCCATCAAGTACCATCTGCACCACCTTTAATAGGGCCTGCAGCTTCCACTTGGGTTTCACTCAACCAGCTCAGAGCCATTGGAACTGGGGCAGAGTCAAGTCATGTGCAACCCTAAAGGATAGCCTGAGAAAAAGGGAAAACATCACATTTGGGGTTTCCAGTGACTCTGTTATTCCAATTCACTCTTTCCTGAGGAAACCCAAGAGCAATTTCATTTCATTGTTCTGTCCCTGTTCCTAACCATGCAGAAGCCTTGTTTATTGTTTATCTTGAAATGAGTCTTTCAGATTACTAGAAGCTGTGCCAGATCTTCACTTTTAGCAGAAGTTTTATTTCAGTCCTGAGGGAGGACAAATAATCCAACCACTACGTATGACATAATGAAAAGATTCTTAGGAATGTTGCCAGGGCTAGAGGACTTGAGTTATTAGGAAAGAATGGATCGGCTGGGATTATTTTTCCCTGGATCAAAGGAGGCTGAGAGGAGACTTTATAGTGGTTTATAAAATTATGAGTGGCATAGACAGGGTAGGTCATCGCTGTCTTTTTCCTTGGGGCAGGAAAGACTAAACAGGAGGGAAGGCACAAGGTGATGGTGAAAGGGGAAAAATGTAAAGGGGATCTGAGGGACAAATTTTTCACATAGAGGGTGGTGGAGTTAAGGTATAATTTGCCAAACAAAGTGGTAGAAGCAGGAATATCTAATTTGGACAGTACATGGATAGGAAATATATGGGTCAGATGCAGGCAAATAGGATTAGTATGCGTCAGCGCTGACAAGTTGTGTGAAGTGCCTGTTTCGGTACTGTTTGACTCTAAGAGTCTATGACACCATCCAACTTAATAAGAATAAGAGCAAACTGCAGATGCTGGAAATCTGAAATAAAGCCTGGGAGCCATGATGAAGTGGTGGAGCAGACTCGATGGGCCAAATGGCCTAATTCTACTCCTTTTCCTTTTGGTCTTCTGGACTTATAATGCTGGAAACACTCAACAGTTAATGTTTGAGGTCCCATACCAGTGACTTCATTTTGTATTGCAACCCTTCTAACATGCTAAGATCTTCAGTATTTTCTGGTTTTATTACCCCCTGATTAGTGAGGTGACAGGCTTTAAAAATCCCTCCTTCGAGTAATGGTATTAAACTCTGCACCAAGTGGAAAGTTCGGACTAATACTGTGAACAGCTTCAAAGGAGGCAGTTTAAGGGATGGACGTGGCCTATGGAATATTTCACAGTTATAGAGCAACACTGCATGAAATCTGGCCCTTTGATCCCATCTGTGGATAACCTCAATCACCACTACTTGGAACTGATTCTATCATGTACAGACTCACTTGCAAGGGCTCTTTCCAACTCAAGTTCTCAGTACTGTTTTTCACTTGCAGAGTTTGTCTTCTTTTACACAGTCGTGTTTGTCTGTTTATGTATAGTTTTTCAGAAATTCCATTGTATTTCTTTTTTCCCTGTAAATACCTACAAGAAAATGAATCTCTAGGTAGTATATAATACATATATGTACTGCGTTAATAAATTTACTTTGAATGTTGAATCTGTATCAACCCCATTTGTCAGCACATGACCTGTTGCTTTCTACACCATGGTATTTCAAGTGCTTATCTAAATACCTCTTAAGCGTTACGAGATGACCTGTCCTCATCACCCGCTCAGGCCGTGCTTTCTAGATCCCCCAGTTCCTTGGTACTTCAAGGGACCTTACCATATATCGTATATATCCTAGCTTTAATTGCCATTCTAAAATCTATAGCCTCTTATTTTTCAGGTTTGAATTCCACCTGTCGCTATGCAATCCTCCTTACCAGTTCATTGATATCCTCCTGTAATGAAAGATTACCCGCCTGTGAATTTACTAATTTTACAGCCAACAGATGATTCCTTCTTCTCCTTCTTCTTAAAATCCTCACTCCTACTGGAGCTTAGGCGACTGATAGCACCTCTCCGGAGTCCTCTGTCCTGAGCCAGTCTTTCAAGTCCTGCCAGGTGTTGGCCAGCTTCTTTGTATATCCCTCCTCTCCGAGGGATGAGGACCTTGTTTGTGTTTCTGTAGCATTGGGATTTTATGGGCTGGAGTTACGAGCCTCATGCCCAACCCTCCTCCTCTTGCAGCTAGGCTTGGGAATGTCCATGGTGGAGTTAGCAGATCATTTATTGCTTTATTAATCTTATCTTCTACTTTCACATCTGATTTATTAATATAAATAACAAGAAGTGCAGATCCCAGCACTTATCCCTATGACATAATACTAGTCAAAGGCTTCAAATGACAGAGCAGCTGTCTACTACCACCCTCTGTCTCCTGTCACCAATTTTGATTGGAACTTGCACTGGATCCCATGGGCCCTTGACCACTTACACTGTGTTCCTTATGAACTTATCAAAGACCTTACTAATTTCACACAAGTTAATTAGACAGGAATTTTCATTTCTCGAAGTTATCTGTTTTTGATGATAATTCTTGAATAATTTCTGTCTCTCAGTTTGTAGGATAACCTTATAATTGAGGAACTTATTTTTCATAATTTCTGCTGTTAGACCGTAGGTACTTGGCTTGTCCCTGCTGGAATAAAGGTACCATATTTAATTCCTACACTTACCTGGCCCAGGAATTCATGGTCAGTAACAAAGTCACTGGGGAAACACTAAAGCTAGTGGATATAAAAGTGTTTATTCAACAAAAAACAGGCAACAAAATCATATTGAGACACTCCTGGAGGAAGAGATCTGATCTACCCAATATTACATGACATTTTACATGCTATAGATCAAAGGCAAAAGCAGGACAATTCTATAGTTACAAGGTATCTACAATGCTTCCTTTGAATTACATATAGTTTTCACACACTTCTTTCTTTGCACCCACATTCCAGACACCCAACATGAATGTTAATTGGCATTGTCTGGGTTGCAATCAATTCCAGTATACTATTATTCCAAGCTGCATTTTAAATTTCATCTGCAATCCACTATCAATTCTGAAGAATGGCTGCTATTGATCTTAATATTTGCAATATACCCTAACTCCAGAAAATGCCCTAACAGTCTGTACACAAATTCCAATATCCATTTTATTGAATTCAATGGAACTATATTTCAGAAATAGAGAGCAACGGAAGACCACAGTCCTTGGGAGCCTATGACATTACTAACAGTGAACAAATTCCTGGACAATGAATCCACAATCCTATCCAAAATCTTGACAAGGGCAGTAAATCACATTATCAAGAGTGGCCAATTTGTAAACATAGATTTGGGGAATCTCTTCTCCAAACCCCTTAGGCTCCAGGAACTAGTACACAAAATCAGTGTGACTTTGAAGGGACAGTCTCTGCATCAGCCAGTAACTAATACACCTCCAGTCTGAAGCAAATCAGAGACCTAACATCCTTCATAACGTGGCAGCCTCTTCACAGATATCAATTCTCCATGAAACAAACTAACACATGATGCAGGAAATCCAAAACAGATTATCATTGTGGGCTTAAAGTTGGTTAAATCCCAAGTGGCTGGTAAGATGTATCCTGGTCTTCACAGGGGCAACAGGAATCTGAAAGAAAGTTTCAAATCTTCTCTGGCCATCAGAGAGATGCAAGATAAGTGGAGGACATTAAATATGGTACCATTGAGTGAACTCGGCCTTTTCTCCCTGGAGCGACGGAGGACGAGAGGTGACCTGATAGAGGTATGCAAGATAATGAGAGGCATTGATTGTGTGGATAGTCAGAGGCTTTTCCCCAGGGCTGAAATGGCTAGCACAAGAGAGCATAGTTTTAAGGTGCTTGGAAGTAGGTATAGGGGAGATGTCAGGGGTAAGTTTTTTATGCAGAGAATGGTGAGTGTGTGAAATGGGCTGCTGGCGGTAGTGGTGGAGGTGGAAACGATTGGGTCTTTTAAGAGATTCCTGGATGGCTACATAGAGCTCAGAAAAATAGAGGGCTATGGGTAAAGCCTAGGTAGTTCTATGGTAGGGACATGTTCGGCACAGCTTTGTGGGCTGAAGGGCCTGTATTGTGCTGTATGTTTTCTATGTTTCTATGTTTATATTATTCCAACAGATCCTCTGGCCATTAGTCACTCTGATAACATTGATATCAATGATTCCTTCAATACAACAGACTGCATACAGTGCCGAAATGGAACATTTTATGTGAAGATTTGGTGATGGAGGGATGAAGGCCTCCCTGATCAACTTCCCTTGTCTTCAATTTTGTGTGTCAGAAGAAATACACCCAGAAGTTCAACCACAGCCAAGAGAAGATTTGAACCTTACTGTCAGGGTCCCTTTGCTCCTGTGCTGGCAAGGGAATAATGACCAGAGGATCTGCTGTTTGATGGATAAATACAAGCCAAGAATGTCAATTATATTTCAGCGCACAATGCCTGTGTCAAACACGGTGTCGAATTGAACTAATTCTCTTCTGCCCTTACTTGATCTATATCTCTCCATTCCCTAACATATCCATGCATCTTTCTAACAGCCTCTTAAATGTTATGATTATATCTCTTTCCACCACCTACCTACAAGTCTAGAACTCCGTGTAAAAACCAAGCCTCATGCATCCCCTTTGAATATTTTAAATGTATGTGTTATAAAACTTGACATTTCCACCCAGGGTAAGTACCAGCTATTTCTGTCTCCCATAATCTTACAGTTTTCTAATAAGTCTCTCCTCAGTCTCCAATGCTCAAGAGAAAACAACCCATCTCTCCTACCACTTCTTTTAGCTCAAGGAGCCTTATAATGGTAGTGTAAGAATAAAAAGAACAGAGTATCCAACTACACGATGTTCTTCAGTGAGTCATCCATGTCCACAAACACCATTGAAACATTTTCCCAAGATAGACCCAGAAAAGCTCTAGAAAGTTCCAGTGTGGTATATTATTTGTTAAGTGTGACCAAGTATTTTATTCTCAAATGTATTGTGGGGACTTCTGAACTCTCTCATTGTGGTGATTAAGTTGGTAAAAATAAAAGCATTGACAGCATAGAGACAGAGAATCTATTTCTCTTCCTGAATAAATCAATGATTCTGAAGTAGTTTTAAAATTAAGTCATCCAGGAGTGAAATCATCAGAAATGATTTGTTCGTACAATGTGTAGACCAAAGATGAAACTCTTTTCCAGGAATGACCCTGCAGACCACGTCACATTTCAAGAGTGAGATAAAGAGATTTTTATGAAGCAAGAAGAGATTTTTCTCAAGGGAACTAACTTACAGAATTGTAGAGAAAGTTCAGGACTGGGTTTGGCTGAAGCTGCTCTACAGGCACCTGAGAGAAGAATTATTTTCCTTTGTGTCAAGACTAGGGCTGCTTTTCGAGAGCTTGAAATGTGGAAAGCTGAAAGATTCCCCTTTGTGTCAAGCCAGCCAAGGTGATCATCTTGATTGTCATGAACTGGTTGAGCTGGAGGGCTTGTTTTCACGCCGTACGATGCAAAGGATCTGTAACCGTTATGTTATTCTTGTTACTTTAATCATGTTGAAGATTAGAGAGGAAAGACCATTGCTTTTCTCTTTGAAAAGAAGAAATAGTGTTCTATATATCACTAAAATCTGTAGCCCCTTCTGTCTTAATTTTTTTGCAGACTCGATTGGTTAACACCATTGGTTTCCTGTCGTTTCAACACTGACAGTTGCACTGCTTTCTTGAATGGTTTATTTTTACCTGTGTCAAACAAAAATAGGATCCAAAAGAAGCAGCAAGACAGGATGATCCATGTAGTGACATCTTTAAGAAAACCTAACATGGTGCATTTCACAACACTTGCTCATTGTTACACAGATCAACTTTGAGCAAATCCAAAAGAAAGAATATTCTTAAGAACAAATAATTTATACCGCTGGTAAAATATAAAAGAAAATTTGCCTTTGCTGCAAAATTAGGTATGTACTTGCCTTGAGAGATGGTGTCACAATGAATAGATTGTTGATTGACAGAGATAAATGTGGTAGAATTGAGGCCCCTATATCTGATGACACATAATCCATCATTAGGTCTGTTCAATAACAAGACGTCCAATATATCACAACAATAGATTCTGTTCCTGTTTGCCTTGGTGTAAAATGCAAAAGTACACATCTGCCCAACCCTATAAGTTTCCCCACTTTGTTTTTGACTAAATGTTGTGCAATCTTCATAAAAGTAACAAAAGAATAATATGGACAGCATGTCCGGCCTCACCATGTTCTTCAGTGAGTCATCCAAATCCACAAACACCATTGAAACATTTTCTCAAGAAAGGCCCAGGAATGGTCTATAAATTATTAGAGCAGCATGTTCAAAAAATTTCTTGCAAAAAAAAAACAGCGTATTTGTAGAAAAAAAAGATTTCATCTTTCCAAATATTAACTTGGATTTACTTAGTGTGAAAGGTTTATAGGGAGCAGAATTATAATGTGCTGAGGACAGCTTTTGAGCCCGTAAACGGATAGTCCAACTGAGGAAGGGGAAGACCTGGACTTAAGGTTGGAACAGTGATCCAGATGGTAGACCTACTGCTTTACACTACCTGATAGTGGCTCCAGAGCTGTTGGTGTGGGGTCTGTACTATTTCCCTGTGACCCTGTGGCTTTCTTCTGGGTTTTATATGAAAAGAAAATGTGGTCGGATAGTAGGTTAATTGGCCACTGTAAATTGTCCCTAGTGTGTAGGAGAGTGCTAAAATCTGGCAGGAGGAGAGAAGAGGGGAGTAGGAGCAGAAGAGAGTGTCTGCAATTTTCTCCACTATGTGATGAACTGACTGTGAAGATGTGGGCCTACTCTGGCTGCCCCAGGCTTCGTGTCTGAAGACTCACTTTCATTCTGAATGTCGTTTGCTTGCTTTTATTGTTTACACTATTTGTTTTTTTTTCCCCTCTCTCTGCACATTGGGTGTTCGTTAGATTTTTTTAATGGGTCCTTTTTGAGCTTCTTGTTTTGTAGCTGCCTGTAAGGAGATGAATTGTAGGGTTGTATAATGTATATGTACTTTGATCATAAATGTGCTTTGAACTTTGAACTTTGATGGGGATGTGGAGAATAAAATGTGTTAGAGTAGGATTAGAACAAAGATGGGTGCTTGATAGGGTGCGTGGATTCGATGGGTCAAAGGGTCTGTTTCCATTTGTGTCTTTCTATTAATCTGTGATCAATTTTGGGGAAAGTAGCCAGGTGAGTGGTGGCAGTGACGGTATTTTAAAGATAGTGACCATAATTCAGTCATTTTTTTAAGCTGTGAAGGTTAAATATGCAACAGAATTTAAGGTCCTAAATTATAGGAAAACGAACATGATAAGGCAAGACCTGATGAAAGTGTACTGGGAGAAGAGAAAGTGGACTGGTTTTCCTTTTATGATAAGGTACCCTCTTGACTCCACAATCCACTTCGTTATGGTTTTGCACCTTATTGTTTGCATGTATTATACTTTCTATGCAGTTGTTACACTTTATTCTGCATTCTGCTATTGTTTTACTTTGTTCTACCTCAATGCACTGTGGTGCAAGCAGTAAGCTGTACTTCGGTACATTTGACAATTCCATTTCTATCTCCAATTCCAAGCTACTTGCAGGGAAGTCTACACGTCAAGTGGGTGTCAACAAAATTGAAATGGTGAGAATTCAGAAGATCTCCTGAAATCTAATCAAGTTATGGTCTCTGATAGTTTAAGGCGAACTAAATCTATTAATACTGCCTCATTACCTCAGTGGCCACTTTATTAGTACACTTGTGCACCTGCTCATTAATGCAAATATCTAATCAGCCAATCAAGTGGCAGCAACTCAATGCAAAAAAGCATGCTGGCACAGTCAAGAGGTTCAGTTGTTGTTCACAGCGAACATCAGGATGGGGAAGAAATGCGATCGAGATGACTTTGACCATGGAATGATTACTGCTGCAAGATGGGCTAGTTTGATTATCTCAGAAACAGCTGGTCTCTGGAGATTTTCATACACAACAGTCTCTAGAGTTCATAGAGAATGGTGCAAAAAAACCCAAAAATCCAGTGAATGGTAGTTCAGTGGGCAAAAATGCCTTATTAGTAAGAGAGGTCAGAGGAGAACGGCCAGACTGGTTCAAGTTTTAGGAAGCCAACAGTAACTCAAGTAACCATGTGTTACAACCGTGGTGTACGGATGAGTATCTCTGAATGCACAACTCATCCAATCTTGAAGTGAATGAGCTATAACATCCGAAGATCACAAACATACTCTCAGTGACTACTTCTATATAGCAGGTACCCAATGAAGTGGCCACTGAGTGTTTTGTTGAATTCAAAGGAAGGCTTGTAACCAGAAAGATTTCCACTCACTGGGGTTGCTTACGTTTTTTGGTTACATTGTACTTGAGTTGAGAATTCACTGGAATTTTGCAGAATGAATGTTGATAAAACTTTGTCATCTGAAAGGCTTACTATTCATTATGTTTATATATACAATTTTAATTTCTCTGATGGCATTCAGAAAACCTCTGATCCACTAAAATAAGACTTTCGATATAAAGGAAACATAACACAATTGAAACCTGATTGTTCCCA
Source organism: Mobula hypostoma (assembly GCF_963921235.1). Lineage (NCBI taxonomy): Eukaryota > Metazoa > Chordata > Chondrichthyes > Myliobatiformes > Myliobatidae > Mobula > Mobula hypostoma. The sequence goes on along the minus strand of NC_086118.1, from coordinate 44,840,749 downwards.
ACTCCTGTCAATTCACTGGCTTTCAAATATTGACCCAGAGTATCCTACACATTACTGTTCATTTGTTGAAGTTCCCTCCCTTCAGCCTTCTATAAGTTGTTTGGGAAGTAGACGTTGGGAATCTACCATTCTGAGGCATGTATCAGAATTTCAGCAATCATCAATGTGCTTACAACCTGAAAATTCATCAACTTAACTCAGTCCTAGAAATGTTGTGAAATCAGAATGATGAAAGCAGGAGAGAACTTGGATTTATATAACTCTTCTTACAATCTCTGGGTGCTTCAAAGTGTTTCAGGGAGAAAGAAGTTGATCTGCAGTGCAGTTCTGTTCTAATGTTAAAACAGTAGAGAATTGGAATTATTGTCACAGTACCAACTTTCTTACTTACTGCCCATTACGCTGCTGGTGTTTAGTACAGCAATGAAGGCCCTGCATCTCTGTCCATCCTTGGCCAGAGATATAGAAGGGTTCTTCATTGCTGTTTCTGTAATAGTTTTGTTTTACCATTCGAGGTTGTTAGCCATGCGCTGACTCCTGAACCTGAAGGACTCATAGACTGGTCTCTACTCTTTGACCTGTTTGGCATGGGTGACACGACCGAAAGCCAAAGTACAAGCCCTGATTCCAACCTATATAACTTTCTGGGTTATTGAGGCCCACAAGCCTTCACACTATGACAAGGCTGTGGTCCTCTTGGAGGTATATGTACCAAGACAGAGTGAAAAGCTTGTCTTGCATACAGTGCAGACAGATCAAATCATTACACTGTGCATTGAGACAGAACAATAACAATGTAGAGCAAAGAGTGACAACTACAGAGAAAGTGCAGTGTGGGTAGACAATAAAGTGCAAAATTATAGTGAAGTTGATTGTGAGGTCAAGAGTCCATCTTATTGTACTAGTTTGTTAGTTCATTATTTGCTGTGCTGTATGACATTGGCAATCGTGGTCTTTCCATGTCCATGATTGTTCTTTGCAAATTTTTCTACAGACGTGGTTTGCCATTGCCTTCTTCTGGGCAGTGTCTTTTCAAGATGGGTGACCCCCGCCCATTATTGATATTCTTCAGAAATTGTCCGTCTAGGGTAAGTGGTCGCATAACCAGGGCTTGAGATATCCTCCAGCTGCTCATACGACCATCCACCACCTGCTCCCATGGCTTCACATAACTCTGATTGGGAGGTTAAGCAGGTGCTACACCTTGCCCAAGGGTGACCTGCAGACTAGCAGAGGGAAGGAGCATCTTACACATCCTTTGGTAGAGATGTATCTCCACCCTGCCACCCAAATTGTACGATCAGACCACTTAACTGGCTTATAAGAGTGGGTAGAATCTGTCCTTGAGTCTGGTGACAAGTGTTTTCAGGCTTTTAGATCTTCTACTCAATGGAAAACAGGAGTAGAGAGTATGTCAAGGGTGATGGGGTCTTTGATTATGACTTATTTGAACACAATCAGGTCCTTGAGCCACCACAGTAAAAACAATCAGTAACTTGTTTTAGTGTTATTGATGGAAGGATAAATACTGGCTGAAGGTTTAAGGTAAAACATCGCAGGTAAACTTCTAAGATGCCCAATCATAATGTGTAACAAAGCACTTTTTTCTGGATTAAAGAGCATGTCTTATGAGGATAGGTTGAACGATCTAGGGCTTTTCTCTTTGGAGTGAAGGAAAATGAGAGACAACCTGATAGACATACAATAACTGTAAGAGGCATAATGGTTAGCCAGAAACTTTTTCCCAAGGCAGAAATGGCTAATACCAGGGGTATTATTTTAAGGTGATTGAAGGAAAGTATTGGGGGGATGTCAGAGGTGAGGCTTTTACACAGAGAGTGGTGAGAGCATAGAATGCCCTGCCAGGGGTGGTGGTAGAGGCAGATGCATTAGAGACTTTTTAAAAATATTCTTAAATAGTCACACGGATAACAGAAAAATGGAAGGTTATGTAGGAGGGAAGGGTTAGTTTGATCAGAATCAGGTTTACTATCACCGACATGTGTGTGTGCCTTCATGCTTCTGTACCTCCTTCCTGATGGTAGCTGTGAGAGCAGGGCATGGGCTGAGTGATGAGGGTTATTAATGACGGGTACCTCCTTTTTGAGGCATTGCTCCTTGAAGATGCCCTGGATACAATGAAGGGTAGTGCTTACATTGTCAGCAGAAAATGGTGGGCCAAAGGACCTGTATCGTGCTATAGTGCTCTTTGTTCTGTATTCTACAACATAGGAACACTATCATTAGGAACAGGGTTTGGATGAACAGTCATTGAGCCTTCTCCAACATTCAAAAAGTTAATACTTAATCCTTTGCCTCAGGGAACATTGACTCAGACCATGAGAGGCCTGCATTGGGCATTTTCATGCCTTACAAGGCGCAGATTGGAAGCTTGTGTGGGGCGCCACTTCTCAAGGACACTTTAACACCTAGCTGCTGTATCTATAAATACGTTTCACGCACCTTGCAAATTGTATCATATCTATACCAATGAAAGACAGAAAACTGCCTGCAACTTTATACTCCATTCTAAGTTAATGTCAAAGTGCATTGAAAGGAATTCACTTGGGAAGGATTGGAACACTACAGCAGCATTCCCTTTCCATGGGAAATCCCCTACAAAGGTACCATAAATGTAGAATTCCCTCACCAGACCTACCGCATTTCTCCATTTTACATCCAAAAAATGTCTGATTTTGGCCATTTATTGAACATCCTGAGCCCACTGGGGTGGGCAGCTTTGAAGGTTTGCTACCTACTGCATCAAGAACTTGCCTCCCATTGCAGTCCTCAATAGCCAAGCCTTTACCCCAAGAGTCTACTCCTGGTTTTAGACTCTCCTTCTATAGCATTCCCTTCGCATGTACCCTGTCAATCTTTCTGCAAATGGAAGAACTTCTCAATCATCCAGATACCACAGCACAAATGTAACTGACATTACCAACCAGGTTGAAGGATTTGTAGTTGCAATGTTAAGCTGAACTTCTCCTTCTTCGATAATAAGGTGTTTGCTGTATATTTCCATCATTTCACATTGGATGATTAGTTCTATTTAGACTGTGTGTTTTTGTACAATCTGTTCACTGTAATTATCCTGTTTGTTTTACATGTTTCTTTCTTGTGTATCTGTTCCTCTAGCCCCCACTGGCTATTGGGAGGCTATTGGGGGTAGAACGCCATCACAGTGACTTTGCTTTTCTTATTCCTGAGTTTTAATCATGTGGCCTTGCTGGATAAACCCTATAAGAAGCCCTCTTTGAGTTCAGCTGGGATGTTCTCAGCATCTCCCTTATTTCTTTTACATCCCTCATGGTCAGAACTGGCGGCTCAACATTCGAGAGTATAGATGCACTCTGGAATGTTGAGCTGCCAGTCCCGCCCCTTTGTCCACCAACTTTTTGTGCTGTTTACAGTATTGTGCTTCTATGCGCTAATCCATTCTGTAAGCTCGTCTGCCTTACCTGTTATGCTCATAGAACAGTAAAGCAGAGGAACAGGCTATTCAGCTCACAATACCTGTGCTGAACATGATGCCGAATAGAACTAAATCTCTTCTGCCTGTGCATCACCCATATGCCAAAATTCCCATACGTCTATCTAACAGTCTCTTAAGCACAATTATCATATCTGCTTCCACCTCTATTCCTGGCCACTATTTTAGATACTTAACACTCTCGGTATAAAGAAATCTTCTTTAAACTTCACCCTCTCAAATTAAATGCACATCCTCTCAGTTTCTGAAGCTCCAGAGCAAACAACCCAAATTTGTCCAACCTCTCCTTATTGCTCAAGTCCAGGGGATAGTCCTTGTAAACCATTTCTGCATCCTTTCCAAAGCCTCCACATGTCCCCTGTAATGGGGTGACCAGAAGTACACTCGTTGTATGAAAATGATTACACTTCAGAACATCATTGCTGCTGTCTTTATTATTCTGCCTTGCCTGTTCTTCCTCCCACCACTATCAGACTTGATTTAATGTTAATCTTCTCCTTAATCACTCTGGTTGCTGACCTGTTACTCCTATACTCGCACTCTCCAGCACACTTGTTTAAATCCTCCCAAGTAACAGTAGAAAACATCCTTGTGAGAATACTGATATCCCTATAGTTCAGGTGCAATCTGCCTTTTTTGTGTAGGTTGCAGCTGCCTTGTCAGAGATTCTAGGTAGATGAAACCCTCCCTCCTGTACAAGCTGCAAGCAACTCTTCTACCTTTCCATTTCTGACCTCACTAGTACATGGCACTGGCAGTAAACCTGAGATTACAGCCCTTGATGGTATTGGTATTGGTTAATTACTGTTGCATATACCAAGATACACTGAAACGTTTGTCTTGTTTACTGTTTATACAGATCAAATCATGGCGCAGTGCATTGAGCTAGAATAAGGTAAGGCAATAACAATGCAGAATAAAAGCTGCTGAAAAGATTCAGTGCAGGTAAATGACAAAGTGCAAGATCAAAATGAGATAGATTATGAGCCAAGAATCCATCTTATTGTACAAGAGTCTGTTCAAGATTCTGATAGCAGTGAGATAGAAGCTATCCTTGAGCCAGGAGGTACATGCTTTTAGGCTTTTATATCTTTTGTCTGATGGAAGATGGGCATCAGGACTACTTGCTGCAGGTGTACTTGTCAGGAGAGTTTGATTTCTCCCTGATCTCCCTCATTTCACAGGTGGAACATACCATTCCACCGACTGCCATTACAGCTCCGCGAATTACTATTCGCTTAAAAGAAAGACCTTTTCTTGACTCCTCTTGGTCACCTACATCACTTTATGTCTTATTTTCTTTTGAGAAGAGATGGGTTTTTTTGTACCCGACCTAACGAGGGTTGTTCAGATCTGGAAACAAGTCAGTCAGATCATCTTCCTCATTCTCTTATACTCAAAGAGCTTTTGACAAATGAGTTAAAACACATGGTTACAAGGATATATCTGATTTTTTTTTCCATTTACTGCCACTTTCCATGATTGGAACTGACTCTGAATAAGAAAAATTCACAAAGCTTCATGGTTTATTGGTTGTGAACATGGAAATCACAAAGTTCTTTTTCTTGTTAATTTGTGTGTGTTTTTAATCTAATCTGTTAAATCATTTGGAAAAACCTATTCAAGAAACCCACCAGATTTCTAATATTAATTTCTCCCTGCACCCACTCTGACGCTAGCCATTGTGATGAAGTGAATGTGAACGCTGCATGTAATATTTCCCTTTTCTTCCTTTTGATATTTATAGATCATTTACCAGTGATTGGAATAAAAATTCTCCTCAAGGTGTTTAAGGTTGACGTAAACTGGTATGAAGGTAATAATGGTTATAAAAGAACAGTTCTGGCCTGTGAAACCAGGATTTCAGATGCACAAGCAATCGCTAATTCAGAACGTCATTGGGTTTTAAGGCAAATATAGGTTAAGTTCACAGTAAAGCTCACTGTGATGATTGTCAAAGAAAAGCTGTGAGCAAAATAGCCCGTACCAATAAAAGATGCAGTGCTTTGTAAAGCTGGCTTGTTACCAGGCAATCCTGCAAAAGGACAGCTACCCAGATGTCAAGCTTCTGATTGGCTGCTTACAGTTTCTGCCTGCACTGAGAGATTCGTCTCTTGCCAAGTCACATCAGAAATTCCATGGCTTTCTCTATTGCTGTGATGAGGCCACGCTCAGATTGGAGGAGCAACACTTTATATTCCCTCTGGGTAGCCTTCAACCTGATGGCATGAACATCGAATTCTCGAACTTCTGGTAATCGCCCCCCCCCCTTCACTATTCCCATTCCCATTTACCTCTCTCACTTTATGTCCTTACCTGCCTATCAACTCCCTCTGGTGCTCCTCCACCTTCTCTTTCTTCCATGGCTTTCTGTCTTCCCCTATCAGATTCCTCCTTCTCCAGCCTTTATCTCTTCCACCAATCAACTTCCCAGCTCTTTACTTCACCTCTCCCTCTCTCCCGGTTTCACCTATCATCTACTACCATGTACCTCTTCCTCCCCTCCTCCCATTTTCTTACTCGGACTTCTCATCTTTCTTCTTGTCCTGATGAAGGTTGTCGACTGTTCCACTTTTCCATAGATGGTGCCTGGCCTGCTGAGTTCCTCCAGCATTTTGCGTGTATTGGCAGGAATTTCTGTTGCTTTGACACTACCAGATGAGGAAGGTGTGAGAGAGCTTCTGATCCAGTTTGTTCTCTTCTCCGAGGATCGTGCTCGTGGTGGAGATGGCTGTGAGTTCCTGAGATCCCAAGAGTGATGCTGTCTGGAGTTTAGCCATCTGGTGCTTAGCTTCCTGGTGGGGTCACCCATGGTGTTAAGGCCAAGGGGGAGGTTCAATACAACGAGCGATCCAACCATGACCTCAACGGTGGAATGGATGGGAAATGATGACTCAGCACAGCAGCAGAGAAGGCTGAGTAAGGCGCAACAGTGAAGGGTCCTCATTCATTTTCCATTCCGTGCCACTGGACCCTGACCTGTCAAGGACTGTGTGACGGCTGCCCGTGCATCAGCCTCCCCACGTTAAACCAAGTCATGCACAGGTGTTCTTTGTTAAGGGAATCCACCGTAACATCCTGGATTAAGTCCCACGGTGAACAGCAGGAGGTGAACGGAGCAGGATTGTGAGGTCTTGAAGCCCTTCAGAATCAGTGGATCTTGTATTGGCCTGTAGAGCTATCTGAAAGGAGAACATCACACTCGACTCGAGTGATCACACTCCTGCTACAGCCAGGTTGTCCTGGTTCTGCCCTCTGCTCTTCCCACTCTACTTAAGTAGGCTAAGGATAGAAAGAGTATCAGACTTAAACAGCATGGAAACAATTGGCCCATGCTGACCAGGATGCCCACCCAAACTCATCACATTTGGCCCATAGACTTCTGAACCCCTCTAATCCATGTACTGACCCAATTGTCTTTTAAAAGGTGTTATTGCCCCTGCCTCAACCATTCCCTCTGGTGGCTCATTCCACCTGCATATTACCCTTTTGTGTAAAAGCAGTTGGAATCATAGTCATAGAAAAACACAGCACAGAAGCCGGCCCTTCGGCCCATCTAGTTCATACTGAAATCTTAAAAACTGCCTACTGCCATTGACTTGAACAGGGACCATAGCCCTCCATACCTCTACCATCCATGTACCTATCCAAACTTTTCTTAAATGTTGAAATCGAGCTCACATGCACCACTTGTGCTGGCAGCTCATTCCACACTCTTCCAACCCACTGAATGAAGAAGTTTCGCCTCATGTTCCCCTTAAATTTTTCACCTCTCACCCTTAACCCTTGACCTCTAATTGTAGTCCTACCCAACTTCAGTGGAAACAGCTTACTTGCATTTACCCTATCTATACCCCTCATAATTTTGAATACCTGTATCAAATCTCCTCACAGTCTTCTCTGTTCGAAGGAATAAAGCCCTAACCTAATTAATCTTTCCCTATAACTCAGATCCTCCAGACCCAGCAACATCCTCGTAAATTTTGTCTGTATTCTTTCAACCTTATTTACATCTTTCCTGTAGGTACGTGACCAAAACAGCACACAACACTCCAAATTAGGCCTCACCGATGTCTTACACAACTTCAACATAACATCCCATCTCCTGCACCCAATACTTTGATTTATGAAGACCAATATATGAAAAACTTACCTTATGACCCTATCAAGATCCTATTAAATTATTCCCCTCTCACCTTAAACCTTTCCGAGCACTACAACCTGCAGCAATAAGCAGAAGCAGAATGCAATCTGAATGATTTAACGTATAGCTGTTTTCAAACCTCACTAAGCAAATGCTTACAATCTCTGTAGTGAAATTTCTCTCAGCTCATCTAGAGTAGACATCCATTCAAATAAAAAGGATTGCAGTAGGTGGACAAATGAATTTCACTGAAACATGCTTACATCAAAATGCTAGTATCAAGTGATATCACTTCAAGAGTTATATATTTGGTTTAGGATTATTTCAGTAATCATTAGATCACCTGAGAGGTTATTACTCCCGTCCTTTCAGTCCTTTTTACCCAATTTCTCTCTCTCGCTTAACCCAATATTCTTCCACTAAGATCCACCATGATTTAAGAACACGTGTGTCATAGAGACAGAGACATACAACATGGAACAGGATCTTCACTCCATCAAGTCTACGCGGACCATTAACTACCTATTTACACTAATGCTACATTAATCTCATTCTTTCTCTACCAACTATAATTTCCTTTTTGCTTCCTTGCCCTCTTCTTAAATAGCGGAGTGACATTTGCAATCTTCCAGTCCTCTGGAACCATGCCAGAATCTATCGACTTTTGAAAGATCTCCCAGTGGCCACACATTTTAATTCCACATCCCATTCCCATTCTGACATGTCTATCCACGGCCTCCTCTACTGTAAAGATGAAGCCACACTCAGGTTGGAGGAACAACACCTTATATTCCATCTGGGTAGCCTCCAGCCTGATGGCATGAACATTGACTTCTCTAATGCCCCACCTCCCCCTCGTACCCCATCCGTTATTTATATACACACATTCTTTCTCTCACTCTCCTTTTTCTCCCTCTGTCCCTCTGACTATACCCCTTGCCCATCCTCTGGGCTTCCCCCCCCTTTTCCTTCTCCCTGGACCTCCTGTCCCATGATCCTCTCATACCCCTTTTGCCTATCACCTGTCTAGCTCTCGGCTCCATCCCTCCCCCTCCTGTCTTCTCCTATCATTTTGGATCTCCCCCTCCCCCTCCCACTTTCAAATCTCTTACTCGCTCTTCCTTCAGTTAGTCCTGACGAAGGGTCTCGGCCTGAAACATCGACTGCACCTCTTCCTAGAGATGCTGCCTGGCCTGCTGCGTTCACCAGCGACTTTGATGTGTGTTGCTTGAATTTCAAGCATCCGCAGAATTCCTCGTGTTTGCGGGGCTATTTAGCTGTAGCTGGGGATCTGGTTCATGAGTACTAGGAGATGTCCACACACCAGTGGGCCTGCACGCTACATATGCAGGGGCCAGACCTCCTCCCGGTCCTCTGCAGTTCAGCCTGAGTCCGAAAGGAGTTCAGTTTTAGCGTGTCACCAGTGAGGAGGCACTACATGAGACTTGCTGTTGGAGAGGCTGTGTACTGGCAGGGAGAGACTTAAATACTCAGCTCTCCTTTTCGCGATACTGCTGCCGGCATTGGAAGCTGAAAGTGAGAGCAACAAGCACTTCTCACTACACTGCCATACCAGACGCTTCACAATAATCATTTTCACACCAAATAACATGATAAAGAATCCTTAAGGAGAGAGCATCGGTTGTGGGAACACCAGAAGTAGAATGGGTGTGGTTATCCCCTTTTGTTCAAGAGCCTGATGGTTGAGGGGTAGTAACTGTTCTTGAACCTGCTGGTGTGAGTCCTGAGGCTCTTGTACCTTCTACCTGACAGCAGCAGCGAGAAAAGAGCCTGGCCGGGGTGGTGAGAATCTTTGATGATGGATGCTGCTTTTCTATGACAACATTTTATGTAGATGTGCTCAATGGTTGGGAGGGTTTTACCCGTGATATATTGCACCTTATCCACTACCTTTTGTAGGATTTTCCTCTTGGAGGTATTGGAGTTCCCATGCCGGGCCATATTGCAGCCAATCAGCACTCTCTCCACCATATATCACCAGAAGTTTTCCAAGGCTTTTGATGACATATCAAATCTCTTCAGACTGACCTGTATACATTTGAAATCAGCTGACTTATACTCCTTTGGGATGTGGGAGGAAACTGAAGCAACCAGAAGGAAATTTTGTTTATTTAATATTTGCAGTATTATTTCAGTAATATTGTCACCAGGTTCGGATGTGGCCCAAGTGCCGAGTGAGAGACACTGAAGCAGGTCTATATTTCACAGACTTTAATGCGAACAATGTTAGAGGGGAAAAAAAGAAAACAATAAACGCTAGGCCAAACAGGGCCGTTGATTAAAACGCTCAAATGGAAAATGAAGCCAACACTGCAGCTGATAAGAACAACTAAGAAGAAGACAAATACCGCTAGTCTTCAGAGTCAATTGACTCGACAGTCCAATTTCTCAGGCAAGGCGGAATGCAGGTAATGAAGCATAGCTATGCCCAAGTCTTGACAAATACTATAATGGAATGAATGCAGTTAAATACTATCACAATGAAATAATGATTAGCTGACACGTGCATATTCACAAGCACTTTTGCCGAATCCGTGGTTGTGACAAATATTTAAAGTACATTGTTTGACTAAGCCTTCTTGTTCATTTAAATAATTAATTATGGGCTGTATATAAAGATATATGAGTTGAGTATGTCAGGATGCTACCATGTGATATGTGGGTGCCTCGTTAAAATTATAACACAAAATAAGCCTCGTGTTCCCGGCTCAGTCTTTTTCTTGCAATTAGGAGTTACAAAACATCACAGGAAGCTCACATGGTCAGAGAGAGAAGGTTAGAACTCTCCACACAGACAGGAGGTCAGAATTGAACGGTGGGTTTGGACTCCACGAGGTAGCGGCTCTGCTAGCTGCACTGCTCTCCAGTAACTGGACTACTTACGTGTACTGCTGCAGCACTGCAGTTAGTACATCTGTCTCACTGCTCTAGAGAACCAGGCTGAGCTCTGACCTCTAATGCAAAACACATAAAATGCTGGAGGAACTCAGCCAGATTGAGTTCTGATCTCTAATGCAACACACACAAAACGCTGGAGGAACTCAGCTGGTCAGGCAGCATCCAGGGAAACAAATAGACAGTCAACTTTTCAGGCCGAGACCCTTCTTCAGGTCTGGAAAAGAAGAGGGAAGACGCCAGAATAAAAAGGTGGGGAGAAGGGAAGGAGGACAGTGAGAAGGTGAAACCAGGTGAGTGGGGAGGACAGAATCTGATAGGAAAGGAGAGTAGATCATAGGAGAAAGGGAAGGAGGAGTGAACCCAGGCAAGACGCCAGAGTGGGGATTGGAAGAAGTGGGAAGAAGTGGGAGGGAATTTTTTTTACTGGAAGGAGAAATCAATATTCACACCATCAGGTTGGTGGCTACCCAGACTGAATAAAAGGTGCTGCTTCTCCACCCTGAGGGTGGCCTCATCATGGTACAAGAGGAGGCCATGGACCGATACGTCAGAACAGGAATGTGAATGGGAATTAAAAATATTTGGCCACCAGGAAGTTCTGCTTTGGGCGGATGGAACCTTTAATGCAGTCTTTGTTCAGTTTGTGTGCTGGCCCTTGGCTTTCTCCTGATATTCCAAATTCCTCCCACACCCCAATCCCATGCTGAATGCTGGGTGCATGGGGCACAGTGAAGCATGTCTGCACTGTTTTGTGCACTTTATGTAGTCCTGTGTAGGTCTGTAGTCTAGTGTAGTTTTTGTGTTGTCTTACGTAGTCTAGTGTAGCTTTGAGTTGTCTCACATAGTCTAGTGTAGTTTTGTGTTATTTCATGTAGCACCATGGTCCTGGAGGAACATTGTTTCATTTTCACTGTGTACTGTACCAGCAGTTTATGGTCGAAATGACAATAAAAAGCGACTTGACTTGACTTGACTTGACTTGACTTCAACATACTCCCCCCCACCCATCCCTCCTTTGTCTGCAACTTAAGACTTTATTTCATCCCAAGTGTTTCCTGAGTTTGATAAAAGGTCATCAGCATAAAATGCTCACACTTTCTCTCACATCACAGATGTTGCCTGACCTGTATCTGATGTTTCCAGAATGCATATAGAGAACTGCCAATGTATTCTGAGAAGCACTGATGAGTTGTGACAGAGCGAAGAGTGAATAATATCAGTGATTCAGGCTGAAAGAGGGTGGTAAAGGCTACTAAGTGAGAAAATATTTATTTGTGGAAGATGCACATAAGAGGAGATAAAGCTGGAAAGAATGCAGGGAAGTTTTACAAGGACTCAAGGGACTGGATTATAGGGAGTGGTTGGGTAGGCTAGGACTTTATTCCTTGGAGTGTAGGAGACCGAGGAGTTATGTTAAAAAGATGTAACAGATCATGAGCAGCATCGATATGGTGAACTTACAGAGTATTTTTCCCTGTGTTGGGAAATCAAAAACAGGGGGACATTAGTGAGAAGGGACAGATTTAATAGGAACCTGATGGGCAACTTCTTCACCCAAAGTCTGGTACAAATATGGAACAAGCTGCCAGAAGGAAGGATTGAAGCAGGTACACTAACAATATTTAAAAGATGCTGAGAGAGCTACATGGCTAATAAAGATTTAGAGGTTATGGGTCAAACATAGATAAAGGAAATAGCTAAGATAGGCATAGACAAGTTGGCCTGAAGGATCATTTATTACTTTGTGACCCCAAAAGCAATTTGAAAATCCAAATGAAGGAGAGAGAAGTGGGGAAGCACAGTAGTGTAGCAATGAACATAACACTATAACAGCACCAGTGACCTGGCTTCAATTCCACCACTGTGGAGCCTTTGCTTTCTCCTTGTGACCACACAGACTTCCTCTGGGTGCTCTGGTTTCCTCCCACACTACAAAAAGACATATGGGTTAATAGGTTAATTGGCCACATGGGTGTAATTGTTGGTTGGCATGGACTCGCTGAGTCAGAAGGACCTGTTACTGTACTGAATCTCTAAACAAAAACAAACAAAATAAGGAGAAGCTAATGCAGGTTATATTTGATACAAGGCTGGAGTGGCAGATTATTTGAATACAGGGTTGGATCTAGAGGACAGAAATATACCTCATGAGGAGACAGGGTGATGCTCTTTGAAACCATAGAAACCATAGAAACTACAGCACAGAAACAGACCTTTTGGCCCTTCTTGGCTGTGCCGAACCATTTTCTGCCTAGTCCCACTGACCTGCGCACAGACCATATCCCTCCATACACCTCCCATCCATGTATCTGTCCAATTTATTCTTAAATGTTAAAAAAGAACCCGCATTTACCACCTCGTCTGGCAGCTCATTCCACACTCCCACCACTCTCTGTGTGAAGAAACCCCCCCTAATGTTCCCTTTAAACTTTTCCCCCCTCACCCTTAACCCATGTCCTCTGGTTTTTTTCTCCCCTTGCCTCAGTGGAAAAAGCCTGCTTGCATTCACTCTATCTATACCCATCATAATTTTATATACCTCTATCAAATCTCCCCTCATTCTTCTACGCTCCAGGGAATAAAGTCCTAACCTATTCAACCTTTCTCTGTAACTGAGTTTCTCAAGTCCTAGCAACATCCTTGTAAACCTTCTCTGCACTCTTTCAACCTTATTTATATCCTTCCTGTAATTTGGTGACCAAAACTGAACACAATACTCCAGATTCGGCCTCACCAATGCCTTATACAACCTCATCATAACATTCCAGCTCTTATACTCAATACTTTGATTAATAAAGGCCAATGTACCAAAAGCTCTCTTTATGACCCTATCTACCTGTGACGACACTTTTAGGGAATTTTGTATCTGTATTCCCAAATCCCTCTGTTCCACTGCACTCCTCAGTGCCTTACCATTAACCCTGTATGTTCTACCTTGGTTTGTCCTTCCAACGTGCAATACCTCACACTTGTCTGTATTAAACTCCATCTGCCATTTTTCAGCCCATTTTTCCAGCTGGTCCAAGTCCCTCTGCAGGCTCTGAAAACCTTCCTTACTGTCTACTACACCTCCAATCTTTGTATCATCAGAAAATTTGCTGATCCAATTTACCACATTATCATCCAGGTCATTGATATAGATGACAAATAACAATGGACCCAGCACTGATCCCTGTGACACACCACTAGTCACAGGCCTCCACTCGGAGAAGCAATTCTCTACTACTACTCTTTGGCTTCTTCCATTGAGCCAATGTCTAATCCAATTTACCACCTCTCCATGTATACCTAGCAACTGAATTTTCTTAACTAACCTCCCATGCGGGACCTTGTCAAAGGCCTTACTGAAGTCCATGTAGACAATATCCACTGCCTTCCCTTCATCCACTTTCCTGGTAACCTCCTCGAAAAACTCCAATAGATTGGTCAAACATGACCTACCACGCACAAAGCCATGTTGACTCTCCCTAATAAGTCCCTGTCTATCCAAATACTTGTAGATTCTGTCTCTTAGTACTCCCTCCAATAACTTACCTACTACCGACGTTAAACTTACTGGCCTATAATTTCCCGGATTACTTTTCGATCCTTTTTTTAAACAACGGAACAACATGAGCCACTCTCCAATCCTCCGGCACCTCACCCGTAGACAGCGACATTTTAAATATTTCTGCCAGGGCCTCTGCAATTTCAACGCTAGTCTCCTTCAAGGTCTGAGGGAACACCCTGTCAGGTCCCGGAGATTTATCCACTTTAATTTTCCTCAAGACAGCAAGGACCTCCTCCTTTTCGATCTGTACAGTTTCCACGATCTCACTATTTGTTTCCCTTAATTCCATAGACTTCATGTCAGTTTCCTTAGTAAATACAGATGCAAAAAACCTATTTAAGATCTCCCCCATTTCCTTTGGTTCCGCACATAGCCGGCCACTCTGATCTTCAAGAGGACCAATTTTATCCCTTACAATCCTTTTGCTCTTAATATACCTGTAAAAGCTCTTTGGATTATCCTTCACTTTGACTGCCAAGGCAACCTCATGTCTTCTTTTAGCCCTCCTGATTTCTTTCTTAAGTATTTTCTTGCACTTCTTATACTCCTCAAGCACCTTATTTACTCCGTGCTTCCTATACATGTCATACAACTCCCTCTTCTTCTTTATCAGAGTTGCAATATCCCTTGAGAACCGAGCTTGTCTGGAGCTTGGCTGGAAGTGTGTTGATTACCAGTTCTGGAATAAGGTCATTAACCTGGGAATGTCCCCTCTGCTTTATTTCCTTGTATCTTACAGGACCTGCAGAGTATTTCCAGAAATTTCTGACAGAAGGGAAGGAGCTGTTACTGAATTGTCCTGTTTTAGAATCTGCAGCATTTAACTTTTTTTAAATTTATTTTTTTACTTTTTTCTTCCTTCCATTAGCTAATCTCCTCACCAGCATCCTGTGGTGATTTGACCCACTCAACATGTTCGGTTTACAGCATAAAACCATGAGACATAGGAGCAGAATGAGGACATTCAGCCATCAATTCTGCTCTGCCATTTCAACATGGCTGTTTTATCAACCCCCTTAAGCCCATTCTCCGGCCTTCTCCCCAAAACTTTTGACACCCTCACTAATCAATAACTTAGCAACCTCCCCTTTAAATATACCTAATGACTTGGCCTCCATGGCCGTCTGTGGCAATAAATTCCACAGACTCACCACCTTTAAAGTCAGGCGTTCCTGGTACTAGAGCAGCAGACATCATCTGGTGTGCATTTTGGTGCTGAATGAGTTATATTGGCAACAACTTGCAACGTGGTAGATCTTTCTTTTAGCTACCAACCTACAAACTTTGAGTCAAGCAATTACAGTCACCAAGTACCACACTCTGAAGACAACTGCTAAAGTTTGTTCAGTGCAAAACATCCCTGTGGGTTCAACCTTATTGCGTTACTGCCCTCTGCAGTCCAAATGAAGTCCGCACCGATCTTACCTCAAGTCAAGTGTATCAACATGTGTACAAGCAGAGCATGGTACAAAATAATGAAAAATGTGCCTGCAGCAGCATTTACAGGCACTTAGGTTTAGACAACGCACAAAACGTAAATTACACATAAATATCTCATACTGAACAAAATATTAAAGAAGCAGAATCAGGTTTAATATCAACAGCATTTGTTGTGAAATTTGTTAACTTTGTGGCAGCAGTACAATGTAATACATAATAATAGAAAAAATGATGAATTAGAGTAGGGCAAAAATAGAAATAGAAAGTAGTGAGGTTGTATTCATGGATTCAGTCTCGAGTCGCAAATCTCATTACAGAGGGGCAAGAGCTGTTACTGAGTTGTTGAGAGTGTGTCTTCACACTTCTGTACCTCCTTCCTGATGGTAGCAATGAGAACAAGGTATGACTTGGGTGATGGAGTCCTTACGATGGCCGCCGCCTTTTTGAGGCATCGCTCCTTTAAGGTGTCCTGGATACTACAGATGGTAGTGCCCATGATGGAGCTAACTAAAGCCTGATTTATACTCGTGCGTACGGGTTACGCCGTAGGCCTGACTGATTTATACTTCTGCATAGCCCTACGCTGCAGCGAGCGTGCGTTGTTGTGTCTGCATCGCTCTGCAATTTACCGCCAAAATGCTAGTTGGCGGCGGGGTTTGTATGCCACTGTGTTCAGTTTCTTCGTGAGAGACATGGACGAGGAAATGCATTTCAAATATTTTCAGATGTTGGCAGGTGGATTTGATGATTTGGTTCATCGACTCCAACCATTTGTTTTGCGTCAGTGTACAGACATGGCGGAGAAAAGCAACCGGAAATGCGTATGAGGAAATGCGATGCTACCAAGCGGACCAATCACAGTTGTTGCGGTCTGCGTCGCCGCGACGCGTGAGTTACTTTTTTGGGGAGGTGCACGTCACCCTACGGCGTAGTGTACACAGTACTTACAGCGTACATTTGACGCAGAATTATAAATCAGGCTTAAGTTTACAACTCGCTGCAGCTTACTTCCATCCTGTGCAGTGCCACCACCAACGCTCCCATCCACCGCCATATCAGACAGTATTGCAGCCAGTTAGAATGCCCTCCACGCAGAAGCTTAACAGTGCTTTAGCCGACATACCAAATCTCCTCAAACTCCTAGTGAAATATAGATGCACCTGCAAATACCCTTAACAGGTATTAGAGAAAAATTTAGATATGTGGACAAGATATGTTGTTAAATATATATGGTAAGTAAATGCATCTCAGGATGTGTTGACAAAAGGTCTTTGTAGTTACTCAAGTGTTTTCAGGTTTGGATGTTGAATGATGATACTGCTCTCTGCTGACAACTGACACCATGTGTACATCAGCAATCTGAGTCATGAGGGTGTTTAGTTTGGGAGATAGTGGTCCGGGGAGCGATGCAACCTACATTGGGCCAGATCGTAGTGGAAAAATAACAACACGTGCCACTATTAACGTGCAATTTGTTCTGAAGATTCCAGAGGGGGAGAGATATGCCATGAGCTGCTAGTCTCCGGAATTTTCTGATTTACGTCAATCTGCTGTTGGCTTTGCGTGAACGCTCTCTCACCCTTAGCCTCCTCGATGCTATGAATGACTTGTTGGTTTATGCAGTAACAGCCGATTAAACCCAGAGCAGAAGGTGAATTCTGGTAATTAGTGGGGGAATTTTGATTATTGTTAACGCAACATGTCCCGGTCCAAGAAAAGGAGACAGGCACACTGAGAAATTTCATTACTCCTGGGACAAGCTGGGGGCTGCAAATTTTCACTAGAAGTCGAAAAATGATTAAAGTTCAAACTTCAGATTCTACTTTATTTTTCTCTCATTTGGTTTTCTCTCTTTTGATCGAATACTCAGATCATCCAATGGGTATGGTTGATAAATTTGTTAAGAAGGTGTTTAGTGTGTTGGCTACACTTGAAGAATATTGTGTTCGGATCTAGTCACCCTATTACAGGAAGGATGTGGAAGCCTTAGAAGGGGCGCTAAGGAAATTTACCAGGATGCTTTCCGGACAGGAGAGTATGTCTTATGAGGATAGGTTGACCAGCTAGAGCTTTGCTCTGTGGAGCAAAGGAGGATGAGAGGAGATCTGATAGAGACGTAGAAGCTGATAAGAGACATAGATAAAGTGGAGAGCCAGAAATTTTTTCCCAGAGCAGCAATGCCTAATACAAGGAAGCATCATTTTAAAGTGATTGGAGGAAAGTATAAGGGGGATGTCAAAGGTGAATTCTTTACACAGAGAAGAAGTTACCTCTGACATCTCCCTTATACAGAGAGTGGTGGGTGTGTGGAACGCCCTGCCGGGGTGCTTGTAGAGGCAGATACATTACAGGCATTTATGAAAGCCTTAAATAGACACATAGATGACAGAAAAACGGAAGGTTGGGTTAGATTGATCATAGGGTAGGTTAAAAGGTTGGCACAACATTGTGGGCCGAAGGGCCCCTACTGTGAAGTAATGTTCCATATATTTCTATATCTATATATGTTTGTATCTATTCCCAAGTAGATGCCTCAGTAAGACCCATTGCTCAGCAGGGCCAGTTTTGGAACACTTGTGCTGGATGAATGGATTTCTAATGAGATCCCTTGTCCAGTGCCAAAACCTGTGGTTATACCCGTCACAACATTTGCCACCTGTAGTCTGCAGACACAGTGCTGTTCAAAGAGGTGGAGTTGATCTCCCTGCAGGGGAAACTCTTGAGTCATAACTGTTCCAATTTACAGCTCTTCTTCTCCAAACTCCAATACATCTTTCTGACATATCATCATTGTTCCTGAGCACTCTCTTGCTGCTCCTCCCATTGTAAGTAGTGTAAAGTGTAAGTTTAAGCTTAGTGTTATATTAGACCTGTGTGGCACTTGCACCCAGAGGACGAAGGCACTAAAATGAAGTAATCCCATCATGCTAATAATAATTTGTATATACAGTGGATTCCAGTTAATTGAACCATTGGTTAATCGGGGAAATGATTACTTGGGACAGCAAACAAAAATTAATTGAGAAAATAACCTGGATTCCCTTTGCTTATTTGTGACTGTGCTGCTTAATTGGGGCAGAAAACTGCTGCCAAACAGGTTCTAACTTGTATCAGTCGCAGACACATGTGTGGCCATTAGACACCTCACTGTGCTTAAAGTGAACCGTTTTTAAATAGCATCAGTTGCATGTGTTTGTGTTCAAAAAGTTGTGATTTGTGTCACAGATAGCTGGCAATAAATAAGCAGTAAGACAATTCCGAACTGTTTTTTTCTCACATTCAAAGTTGGAGAAGCCAGAAACGGCTGGGAGAGAAAAAGAAATGATTTCACTACTTTAACAAGTTAAGGACTATGAAGAATTTGAAGATATCAACAATCATTTGCAATGCTGCAATGAAAATGAAGATTTGGAGGATGCAGTTGTCGAAAGAATTGATGAAGGTAGTACATTATCTGCACTAGAGAGACAGATACTTTATTGATCCCAAAGGAAATTATAGTGTCACAGTAGCATTACAAGAGCACAGATAGAAATATTAGAGCACTAAGTGTCGGCGCTGATTTTGTTCATTGTGTACAGCATTATGTAGCACAAAAGCAAGTCTTCATAATTCACATATTTGAGCTTCTGGACAATAAAATCCACTTCCTTGCTCCCACATTTACCACCAACTAAACAGGAAATTCACAGCATCAACACACTTTTTGATATATCTCCTAAAATAAGCTTATGTGATTGTGGATTAGACGTGAAGTATCACTGTCTTTCACAGTACTATCTTTCCTCTCTCTATCCATCATTCAGCAATACAGCAGACATCCCACCTCTCCCAGAAGTTCCGGGAGTCTCCCGCATATTGATAGCAGCTCCCTGATGCCCGGAAATTATATACAATATCCCGGAAATAGATTTTTTTGAGAGGGAGAGGGAGAGGGAGAACGAGCATCCTGATTGGTCTCTCTTCGTGCTAAGAATGGTCCCCAACCACCGGGCCGCAAAGAAACGATATGATTTGGTGATATGAGATGATAAGAGTCAACTGCACCTTTCCTCATTCCCTGTCACGCACTGTTGAATTTTAATGCACGCGAGGTCATCAGTGACCCAAGACATGCTAAGGAATGGGACCATGACCCATTTGTGAATGTCCCCGGTGAATCATCCATGTCAGCATGGGAAAAAGATCAACTCCTCGAGCTTGCAAATGATGGTGGGCTGAAAAGTATGTTCGATATAACATCTCTGCTGGCATTCTGGATCAAAGTCAAGTCTGAATATCCTGAGATAGCCACGAAAGCACTGAAAACGTTGCTTCCACTTCCAACATATTTCTGCGAAGCGGAGTTTTCTGCAATGGATGCAACGAAAACTAAATTGCGGAATAGACTGGACATAAGGAACCCCTTCGAGTATCGCTGTCTCCCATCACCCCTCAATAGGATCGTGTTGTTGCAGGAAAACAAGCCCAGGGCTCCCACTGATTCAGCGATATTGGTGTGTTGCAATGCTTTTATATGTTCATATGAGGAAAATATGTGCTGTGTGTTTAATATCCAAACATTACTTAAAATGTTATGATGCTATTGACTTATAAGTGACTTATAGTTCAGTGGTCCCTACCCTCCGGGCCGCGAAGAAGACAGCGGTGGCCGGAACGCACCCAGCATGTCTTTAAGAGAAAAGCCGAAATAAACAAACTAATTGATTGAGTGCCACCCGGCACGTAAAAGTCGGCCCAGATCAGAGGCGATTGCCGATTGTGTCGTCTCTGATCTGAGCCGACATTTATGTGTTGGGCGGCACCTAATCAATTAGCTTCTTTATTTCGGCCTTTTTCTTAAAGATGTGCTGGGTGCGTTCTGGCTACCGCTGTATTTTTTACGGCCCGGAGGTTTGGGACCACTGTTATAATTGTCTTATCACTACATTCATGCGAGGAAAATATGCGCTGTGTGTTTAATATTAAATTCGTTAGATAAGCCCTTTTAGAAATGAAATTGAGTGTATTAGCCACTTACAAGTGACTTATGGTTGACTTATCACCTATATTCCTGTCGCGTTTAACACCCACCCTCCCGGGTCGGCCGGTCCGCAAGAATTTTGTCAATATTAAACCGGTCCGTGGTGCAAAAAAGTTTAGGGACCCCTGATTTAAACTAGCTGGCTGGCTGCCAAGGAGCTACACTATTGATGTCCTACGTGATGAGGCCAAATTCCCTGCAGACTTGCTTAAAGTTATAATAGAATAAACATGATAATATAATGTAAGTACGTATTTTAACGTCACATTTGCTGCATATACCCAACTTGGTTTACAAATTGGACAAAATCACTAAACAAAGTATTACATACACCCTTGGAGGTCGACGGCGGGGGGGGGGATATGGGGCTGCAGGGGTCAGGGGTGCTACCTCCCTGAAATGGTGGTGCTACCTCCCTGAAATGAGTTTTTGCAGGGTGGGATGTCTGAATACAATAAACACTGAATTAGAAAACTGTAGTGGTCACTTGAAAATAAACTAAAATCGCTGAGGGACTATGTCAGGGAAATCAGCACTGTGAGCCGCACTTCCAAGTAACGAATTTCCAAATCAAGAAAGGTGTGTTTGATCCCTTATTATGAAACCAGCAAAGATGGATGATCTTGTAGTGATAAAAAGCTAATGAAACGGAATGTGGTATAATAGTGTAATTAGTGGTTAACTAAAAAAATTATTCCCTGTGGCTCACTTCCTCTCCACTAGACGAAGATAAAACACGAATATGTAACTATTCTCATTTGCTTCTACCACGCCCCAACCCACGTGACAGATTACCACAATACACACGCCTCAAAATATGATACAGACAGAAAATAGATACAAACAAGGGAAAATCTGCAGATGCTGGAAATCTGAGCAACACACACAAAATGCTGGAGGAACTCAGAAGGCCAGGCAGCATCTAGGAAAAGATTACAGTCGACATTTTGGGAAAATAGAAACATAGAAACATACAAAGCCTACAGCACAATACAGGCCCTTCGGCCCACAAAGCTGTGTCAAACATGTCCTTGCCCTAGAACTACCTAGGCTTACCCATAGCCCTCTATTTTTCCAAAGCTCCATGTATGTATTCAGGAGTCTCTTAAAAGACCCTATTGTTCCGCCTCCACCACCGCTGCCAGCAGCCCATTCCACGCACTCACCACTCTCTGCGTAAAAAACTTACCCCTGACATCTTCTCTGTACCTACTTCCAAGCATCTTAAAACTATGCCCTGTCGTGCTAGCCATACGTTGCTCCTACAGACAGAAAATAGATATATGGCTCCTACAGAAACCTACAATCAACCCAAAGGCTTTTGAAAGTACATCGCTAGCAATATTTCAGCATTGCGTAGAGTAAGGCTGTGCATAGATCTACAGATAGGGTTAGAAATTGGAAGGAAAAGCTGTGGGATGACATTCCCAATAATATAGTAAGGAAGGATAAGCAAATAACATCAGCATCCTGTCCCAGGAAAACCTATATAGGCCCAGGTTCAACCCTGACCATGAATGCATTCTGCATGGTTGGTATATTCAGCCTGCGTCATTGCGTGTTTTCTAGTTTCATTCCAAATTCTCTTTGGAAGGTTAACTGGCCACTGTAAATTAGATGCATTGAGTCACGGAGCAACAAACCACAAATGCAGGATGAAAACAAGATCTACAGGGAATGCTGAAGAAGGAGACTAAGTAAGTATGATTCTTCAGCTGAAACATTATCCCAGTCCATCACGAAAACCTGCCTCCCCTAAATGGGCTCTGTCCATCTTCTCGCAGTCAGCTTAATCAAAGACCCCTTCCACCCTGGACGTTTTCTATTCTTCCCCACCTCTCCGTCGGCAGAAGGTACAAAAATTTGAAGCACATTGAGGTTGGCATTTAATCTGGTCCATTATTGTCGCATGTACCATGATACAATAGTCTTACAACAGCTGTTCTTGAGCCTGGTGGTACATGCTTTCAGGCTTCTGTATCTTCTGCCTGATTAAAACGGGAAAAAAGAGAATGCCTGGGGTGGCTGGGTGAGGTCCTCGATTATGCTGACTGCTTTACTGAGGCTGTGAAGGGAGACTAGTGTCTGTGGTGTGTGCACAATCCTTTGCAGTTTCTTGTGATTATGTGCAGTACAGTCACTTTACCAAGCCATCTAAGAAGGATGCTTCCATGGTGCATTGATAAAAATTGGTAGGGATCGATAGGGACATGTCAAATTTCTTTTCCCTCCTGAGAAAGTAGAGGTGTTAGTGAGCTTTCTTGGCTAAGGGATTTACATATTTGGACCAGAACAGGCTATTGGTGATGTTTGGTCCTTGGAACTTGAAGCTGTCAGCCATCTCAACCTCAATGCCATTAATTTGGCAGGAGATCCCCCTTCCTGAACTGTATGGCCTGCTTTTTTAATGTCACTGACAAACTGGTCATTGTCACGTTACTAAGCTCTCTATCTCTTTCCTGTACAGTGACCCATCGCTATTCAAGATATGGCCCACTACAGAGGTATCATGTGAAAACTCGTAGATGAAGTTAGCAGAGGATCTGACCACACTGTCATGAGTGTACAGGGAGTGGAGCAGGGGTTTCTGGGCACAACCTTGTGGAGCACGATTGCTTATTGATTGCAGTCTGTTGGTCAGAAAGTCCAGTATTCAGTTGCAAAGTTGCAAAGTGAGATGTTAACTCTCTGGTGGGGAGTTCGGTGATGAATTTACATGGAGGTCAATGAATAATAGTCTGACATAGATGTCTTTATTGTCCAGATGCCCCCGAGACGAATGGGCCAGGGAGATGGCATCTTCTATGGACCTGTTTCGGTGGTAGGTGAATTGCAAGTGATTAGGGTTGTCTGGAAGGCTGGATATGAGCAGCCTCTCACAGAACTTCATAATAGATGATGCTTGTTAAGGCACGTTATCTTGCTTTTCTTTGGTACTGGAGTGATAATGGTCTTCTTAAAGGTGGAGGAAACCATAGATGGAAGAAAAAGAGGTTAAAAATGTCTGCAAGTACTCCCATTGGCTGATCTGCACCAATGTTTTTGCTGTAGGGACACTCTCTCACTCTCCCTTCTTCACAGATAGGGGCAACATCTGGGCCAGGTGCTTCCCACGGGTTTGTTTTCCAGAAGACTGGTCTTATGTCCGCAATGATGGCTGTGGGTTCAGGTGCACTAAAGACCTTCCGGATGGGTGATGACATTTCCATTCTCTTCTGTTCAAAAACATTCATGCAATATGTGAAGCTCGTTGGAAAGGATATGATTTTGTCAGAAATGCTGTCCAACTTTGTTATGTATTCCATGAAAGCAAACTGACACTCGCTTTCAATCATCCAATTGACTGCAGTATGATTTGAAAGTGCAGAACAGTTCTTCCCAAGATTTATCTCTCGACCAACTGCATTTGATATGCAAAATTTCTGGGAAGGAGATGGCCACAAAGATTCCTTCATTTTAATCACAGCTTCATTTTTAAAATACTCCATTGGCATGATGTATTTTGGGTGCAGTGTCAATGTCATTCAAACCAACAATACTACAAAAGACCACATGGGGGCGCTCTAACCTCACCATGGGGATTTCCAGACAGGATTAAGCAGGCCAGACAGAACAATCCTGGAGAGTGGGAACAAAGAATTAATAATAGTGTGTCTCCTTCAACAGAGGATTAGCACAAACGGTGTTCCTGGCTAGCAGAACTTGACTTTGACATTTCTCTCCGCGATTTAAAATTTCACCTCTCCCACTAACTTCATCATTTTTATCAGGGAAAATTAGCATCTGGTATGACATTCTTCATTTTAACATTCTTCCTGTCAAGTACATCTTAAGCGATAATGTTCACATAAAAAAAGCATGCAAATAATTCTATCAATCTGGTAATTCTATTGCTAATTGGCACTTTAGATCGAAAGACAGCTGTACTGAATTATTTATGTTAACTTAAATTTCAGATGTTACACTGCTTCATATCTACACTCAGTGGCCAATTTATTAGGTACACCTGTACACCTGATCATGAATGGAAATATCTATCAGCCATTCATGTGGCAGCTACTCAATGCAGAAAAGTATGTAGACCTGGTCAAGAGGTTCAGTTGTTGTTCAGACCAAATATCAGAATGGGGAGGAAATATAACCTAAGAGACTTTGACCATAGAATGATTGTTGGTGTCAGACAGGGTGGTTAGAGTATCTGAAAAGCTGCTGACCTCCTGGGATTTTCACACACCACAGTCTGTAGAGTTTACAGAGGAAGGTACGATAAACAAAAAAAAAATCCAGTGAGCGGCAGTTCTGTGGACAAAAATGCCTTGTTAATGAGAGAGGTCAGAAGAGGATGGCCAGACTGGTTCAAGCCGACAAAAGGAGACAGTAACTCTCAAATAACCAGCATTACGACAGTGGTGTGCAGAAGAGCATCGCTGAATGCACAACATGTCAAAACCTGAAGTGGATGGGCTACAGCAGCAGAAGACCACGAGCACAGACTCAGTGGCCACTTTATTAGGCACAGGAGGTACTAAAGTAGCCACACAGTGTAATACAAAACATACAGTCAAATGGATTCGCACTGAAAAAGAGTTATCTTTATAGATTCAACCTTACTTACCGAGAACCTTACTGTAAAAAGAATTTAACCTAACACAGTGTCTATAATTGACTTTAAATATCTGTGAACTAATTCAAACCATTATGGATTAGAAATACTCTAAATGTAGAAACAGTAGACCTGAGGTGAAGCTTTGTTGTTTGGCAAAATCAAAGTAAATTTATTATCAAAGTACATATATGTTACCATATACTACCTTGAGATTCATTTTCTTGCAGGCATTGACGAGAAAATAAAAAAATACAACCACATTTATGAAAAACTATACATAAAAGAGACTGAAAAAATATGCAAAAGAAGATAAATTGTGCAAATAAAATAAAATAATACTGAGAACATGAGTTGCAGAGTCCTTGAAAGTGAGTCTGTACGCTGGAGATCTCAGTTCAGAGTTGTGGTGAGTGAAGTTATCCATGCTGGTTTAGGAGCCTGGTGGGTGAAAGGTACTAACTGTTCCTGAATCTGGTGACATTCTAAGGCTCCTGTACCTCCGTCCTGATGGTAGCAGCGAGAGGAGAGCCTGGCATGGATGGTGGGGGTCCTTGATGATGGATGCTGCCTTCCTGTGGCAGCGCTCCATGCAAATGTGCACTTTAGTGGGGAGAGCTTTAACATATTTATAGAGAAATCAAAAAGAAGAACCAAGAAATTAATTTGTAATAAAATGGAAAGGATGAAAAATCTCACAAGAAACAATGAAAACTGTGTTAGTCTTCCATGATAATATGATGATAAATTTGTCTGTGTAAAAGCAGTCCTAACTGCAACTTCCGGTACTGTTGGAAAATACCAATGCCATCAAATGGAAAATCCTTACAAAAAGCAGTGGATACGGCCCACTCCATCTCGGGTAAAGCCCACCCCACCATTGAGCTCATCTTCACAGTGTGCAGTGGCAGGAGAGCATTATCCATCATAAGGGATCCCCACCACCCAGGCTATGCTCTCTCCCCAGTACTGCCATCAGAAAGAAGGTACAGAAGCTTCAGGACCCACACGACCAGGTTCAGGAACAGTTATTACCCTTCAACCATCAGGCTCT
The DNA here is from genome assembly GCF_963921235.1 of Mobula hypostoma. Lineage (NCBI taxonomy): Eukaryota > Metazoa > Chordata > Chondrichthyes > Myliobatiformes > Myliobatidae > Mobula > Mobula hypostoma. Next base: position 44,814,523 of record NC_086118.1, on the reverse strand, counting down.
TGAATCTCAGGGATAACTTCACTTGCCCCATCAGCGAACAGTTCCCACAACCTATAGCCTCACTTTCAATGATTCTTTGTCTCATGTTCTAGATATTTATTGCTTAGTTATTTATTTATTATTATTTTTCTTTTCCTTTGTACTTGCACAGATTGTTGAATTTTGCACATTGGTTGTTTGTTGGCCCTGTTGGTGTGGTCTTTAATTGTTTCTATCTTTTTTGTGTATTTACTGTGTATGCCTGCAAAAATATAGTTTTCATGGTTGTATATGGTGACATATATGTAATTTAGTAATTAATTTACTTTTGAACTTTTGAAGTTTTTGAACTTTTTTGTTCTTTGTGATGCAATATAATAATGTCCATTAGATGGCAGCATTGCTACCCTCACCTCTTCCCATGATCTGCAACTTCCCGATACCTATCTTTCATAATGTGAGCATATTGCTGCCAATGTCAATGTTTATAGCCCATCCTAACTGCTCCTGAGAGTCTGGTGGTAAAGCATGCTTGGAGTTTCTCGAGTGTAAATAGTTCCACAGTGCTGCCTGAAACAGGATTAGAAACTGATTGAAAGAAGGGCAAAATATTTCTAAGTCATGATGTGTGCAAAATGAAGGGGGAGATGCAGATGCTAGTGTTCCTGTGTGCTCCTTCCCGTATCAATCTTGGTGGTCGAGGTTAGAGTCATAGAAAAATACAGCACAGAAACAAGCCTTTGGCTCATTTAATCCATGCCAAACTATTTAATCTGCCTACTCCCATTGACCTACAGCTCTACATACCCCTACCGTCCATGTACCTATCCAAACTTCACTTAAACATTTAAATTGAGATTGCGTGCACCAGCTGCGCTGGCAGATTGTCCCACACTCTGACAACTCTCTGCGTGAAGAAGTTTCCCCTCATGTTCCCCTTTAACTTTTCACCTTTCATCCTTAATCCATGACCTCTGGTGGTAGACCCACCCAACCTCAGTGAAAAAAACCTGCTTGCTTTTACCCTACATATCCCCCTTGTGATTTTGTTGTGGAATGTGCTGGGGTAGTGCTATGTAATTGATTTCCACTGCAGCCGCGAGGCATTGAATGTTCAGAATGATTGACTGGTGCCAATCATTATTACCCAATAGTCTCTGTGAAATAAGCACTGCTTTTGTCCAATAATGTGACTCATGCACACTCCATAGCAAATAATGTCTTCTGAAGACTCATACATGGAATCCAAGGTGACATTGGACAAGCTGGGCATGTATTCCCCGGAATTTACAAAGTTAAGAGGTGAAATTATTGAGGTGTTTGAGATATTGAAAGGATGGAAAGAAACGGTTCTTCTAATTTGGAAGTAGGGGGCTTAAGGATTGTCTAAACACTGCAACCATAGTTACCAAGACTTCTTCGTGGATTGTCTCCTTGTCGTGGTGGAGAAGCTTGTGTGGTCCTGTGATCCCAAGAGCAATGCCATCTGGTGCTATGCTCCTGGTAGGGTCACCCATAACGGTAAGGTCGCGGGTGAGGTCCCTGACAAAGAACAGTCCAACCAAGACCTCAACAGTGGAACAGGTGGACCAAGTTACTTCGAACTCAACGGCTGTGAAGGCGGATGAAGGCTACAACAAATCCATCAGCTTCAATCGTCATGGTTTCCATGCCATTGGAATCAGTTGGTTGATTTGTGAAGTATCGTGTGCTTCTTGGAGTGCAACATCAAGTACACGTTAAAGAAATACACGCACAGGCGTCTTCGCTCTGTGGGCCACTTCTTCAGAACGAAGACTGTCATCCTCGACCTCGAGGGATAACCACAACGAGTTGCCAAGAGTGAAGTTAGGAAACATTTCCAGTGATAGAGGTTGCTGAGAAGACTGGAACTGTCTTCTGCAAATTTGGATCAGTCTTGAGTCACTAAGCTTATCAAATGAGGTGGGGAGTCACTTTGTATGTCAAGATGTTCTCCTCTTTCTATTTCTATGTCCCTAAGACAATGTTTATTTTCTACTTAGTGTTACAGCATGGCATCAGGTCTTTCTGGCCCAACAAGTTTGTGCTGCCCAATTACACCCATGTGTCCAATTAACCCACTAACCCATATGTTTTTAGAATGTGGGAGGAAACTGGAGCAAAACCCATGTGGTCACAGGGAGAACATACATACTCCTTATAGGAAGCGACGGGTCAATGGGACTGTGATAGCATTATGCTAACCACAATGCTACTTTGTCACTCAGGTTGAAATAGAAGCACCTTATATGAGAAAAAAAGTATTAAAAATTGTAATAAGTAACTCAAACAGAAGAATGACAATACCTCTAGCATAAAACTTTGATTAGGCCACACTATTCTGCATGCAGTTCTAGTCTCCCCATTACAGGAAGGCGGTGGAGGCTTTGGCAAAGGTTCTGAGAGGTTTACCAACATGCCAGTAGATTCGATTAGAGGGAATTAGCTATAAGGAGCAGTTTGACAAAGTCGGGTTGTTTTCTCTGGAGCGTTGGAGGCTGAGGGAATTATGAGAGGCACGGATAGGGTAGACAACCAGAATCTTTATCCAAGAGTAGAACTGTTGAACACCAGAGGGCACAGTTGTAAGGTGAGAGAGAGAAAGCATGAAGAGAATGTGCAGGACACAGTTTTTATGCTGAGTGTGGTGGGTTCTCAATAGACATGCTGCCAGGGGTGATGATAGAGGTAGATACAATGGTGGCATTCAGGAGGCTTTTAAATAGACACATGATTGTGGAGAAATGGAGGGATATGGAGCCTGTACAGGTAGAAGGGATTAAAAGTCATTATCATAATTTATTCACACAACATCATGGGTTGGCCTGTTCCTGTTACTGTACTCTGCCCTTTTATGTTCTTCTCAAATAAAAGTAATTTATGCATTAAAAACTGCAAATTTAAAGACAAATAGTAATAATTAAGATATTCATTCTCTAAGGCATTTCCTTGGGATTGAGGATGAGTTGATTCTGCTCTGGTTTTCAGAGTTCTGGTGGCTAATGGGGCCAATGTGGAAACCACTAACTTTCCCAAAGATGGGATAGGTAGGTAATCTGAAAATGGATGTGTTTCTTCTGTGGCTTATTGTGGCTTCTGTGTGCTCCTGACGCATAGCCTCAGAGTACTCAATATTGTTCCAAATGCTTTTCTCCTCTCGAAGAGATTATGGACAAACTTGGGATGTCTTCTCTGAAGTGGCAAAGGCTGAGAGGAGACTTCATGGAAGTTTATAAGATTATGACAGCTGGTATCTTTGTCTCAGAATCAAAATGATTAATACTATACTTACACCTGTTAAACGGATTGGCCCAGAAATTTGGCCAAGCACTTAAGGTGAGAAAGGGTAAGTATGAAGAGTGGTGGGTGCCTGGATTCCACTGCTAGGGGCAGTAGTGGTCTTGGCATATACACTGAACAGGCCCTTAGATGGGCACATAAATAGGCAGAGAATGGGGAAATAAGAACATTGTGTATGTGGAAGGAATTAGTTTGTTTAGGCATTCATTACTTGTTTAATTAGTTTGACACAACAAGTTGGGCTGGAAGACCTGTTCCTGTGCTGTCCCATTATACGTTCTGAGTTCTAAGCTCCATATACTCCCTAGGGCCAACCATTTGCGATATTCTGGTCAGCCCGTGACTGTGCGTGGAGCTGCCGTTCAGTACCTATGGCTGAACCATTGCTGTTTGTGTCAAATGCAAGCACATGGAGAACTGGGGCAACTCCTGACCCCACAGAGGTCTCCACTGAGGAGCAGCGTCACAGTTACTGCAGAGGACAATACTTGCACCAGTAAACAGATTGGCCTAGAAACCTGGCCAGTGAAGCCCTGGCTTACCCAGCTTGAGGATGTTCCTGGAGCAACAGATCATCACCTTGGTTTCCCATTTGGATGGTACCACTCCAGAACCTTGACTGTGCTCTTCCTGTAGTGAATCATGCTTCTTCAAATCTGCACTGGATGTGTATGCAATGATACCATAACCTGTTCAATGCTGCGTTATAACACTGATAGGAGAATTCACTGAGCCTGATTTGGAAGCGCTCCTCTAATTGGGTAGTGTCAATTCAATCAGCTTTCAATAGCTAATTGCTAATCAAAGTCAAAGAGCTGATTTATTGACTACAGGAGGAGAAAACTGGAGGTCCATAAGCCAGTCCTAATCAGAGGATCAGAGGTGCAAAGGGTCAGCAACTTTAAATTCCTCAGTGCTGTCATTTCAGAGGATCTGTTCTGGGTTAATTATATGCCATTACAAAAAGGGCATTGTAGAACCTCTACTTTCTTAGATGTTTGCAAAGATTCAATAGGGCATCTAACCCTCTGACAAACTCCTATAGATGCACGGTAGAGAGTATATTGACTGGATGCATCATGGCTTGGTATGGAAACACTAATGCCCTTGAATGATAAAGTCTACAAGAAGTAGTGGACACAGCCCAGTCTGTCATGAGTGAAACCTTCCCTACCATTGAGTACATCTACACAGAATGCTGTTGCAAGAAAGCAGCATCCATCATCAGAGCCCCCCCCTCCCACCCACCATGAAGGCCATGCACTCTAATTGTTGCTGCCATCAGGAAGGAGGTACAGGAGCCTTAGGTTCAGTCCTGACGAAGGGTCTCGGCCTGAAACGTCGACTGCGCCTCTTCCTATAGATGCTGCTTGGCCTGCTGCGTTCACCAGCAACTTTGATGTATGTTGCTTGAATTTCCAGCATCTGCAGAATTCCTGTTGCTTAGGTTCACCAACAGTTTTTACCCCTCAACTATCAGGGTCTTGAAACAGAGAGGATAATTTCACTTACCTCATCTCTGAACTGTTCCTGTAACCTCCTGACTCACTTTTAAAGGGTCCTTCATCTCATGTTCTCAATATTTATCGCTTATTTATTTAATTATTTATTTCCCTTTTGTATTTGCACAGTTTATTGTCTTCTGCATGCTGGCTGTTTGTCCATCTTGTTGTGTGTGTTTTTTAATTGATCCTGTTGTGTTTTTTTTATATTTACTATAAATGCCTGCAAGAAAATGGATCTCTGAATAATATATGGTGACATGTATTTTGATAATAATTTTACTTTGAACTTTTGCATTTCATACCCGTATGAGCTCTTCCTGAGCAGGTCACAACCTACCATAGGTCACTGGGATCCTACCATGGCCAGGTTCATATTGGTATAGTAGTCATATTCATACTTTATTGATCCCGGGGGAAATTGGTTTTTGTTACAGTTGCACCATAAATAATTAAATAGTAATAAAACCATAAATAATTAAATAGTAATATGTAAATTATGCCAGGAAATAAGTCCAGGACCAGCCTATTGGCTCAAGGTGTCTGACCCTCCAAGGGAGGAGTTGTAAAGTTTGATGGCCACAGGCAGGAATGACTTCCTATGATGCTCTGTGCTGCATCTTGGTGGAATGAGTCTCTGGCTGAATGTACTCCTGTGCCCACCTAGTACATTATGTAGTGGATGGGAGACATTGTCCAAGATGGCATGCAACTTGGACAGCATCCTCTTTTCAGACACCACCGTCCAAATAGCTGTCTTTTGCCATCCCTTAAATTTGTGACCTTGTCCAACTCACCATCCACCCTCAATGATCAGTTTACACACTGAGCCCCATCAACAACCCGACTCCATAACCCCATTACAGGATGTCCTCCACCCAATGCCTTCCTCTTAACCCACTGATTGCAGACTAGCAAATCACTGACAACTCCCTGTCCTCCAGTCCAACCATCGATCACACACCCTTGTACCCTTACTAGGCCCTCACATTGACTTCCATTCCAATCCTTCAACTGTGTAGGACTACTAGAGCAGTGTCTGTGTTTGGGTTTCTTGACCCATCTAGTGATGACCTTGAGCACAGGCGAGTTGTAGGTACTCTGCTCAGTTATGGATTAATCAGCCTCTCGAGTGCCAATGAATTTTTAAGCTATCATATTGTTGCTTGTGGAAGTTTTTGCTGGACATTAAGTTTCCAACTTCCACAAGAAGGGGCACTTCCAAAACTACCCAGTCAGCTGAAAGGCTCTTCCTTGTGCTCAGAGGACAATGACAGCGGTTCTTAAATGTATGTTGTATAATCAGTGTTCCTCAATAGGACCTTTAACCCTCATGACAAAAGTCCCCACATTCATCCATGGTTCAGGATACCTCTAGGACTTTCAAACAAGCAGTGGGACATTGATTGACTGGAAATAAGAAGCTCCCTTCTTGTACATTGGAGTCTCAGTGAGACCAACACAGAGTCTGAACTCAAGAAAACTGAAGTGGGAATGGATATAGTCATACTCATACTTTATTGATCCCGGGAGAAACTGGATTTTCGTTACAGTTGCTCCATAAATAATAAATAGTAATAAAACCATAAATAGTTAAATAGTAATATGTAAATTATGCCAGAAAATAAGTCCAGGACCAGCCTATTGGCTCAGGGTGTCTGACCCTCCAAGGGAGGAGTTGTAAAGTTTGATGGCCACAGGCAGGAATGACTTCCTATGACGCTCTGTGTTGCATCTCGGTGGAATGAGTCTCTGGCTGAATGTACTCATGTGCCCAACCAGTACATACATCTATTTCCTCTGGAACATGTGTTTTTCAAGAATGTGGAAAAAGATCCTTTGGCTTTTGTCAAGGTTCATCATGAAAGATTGTGAAGCATCTGAGTCTGTATTCTACAACTAGAAGTTTCAAAGGTCCAATTTCCTGACAGAGAATTGTATACAATATACATCCTGAAATGCCTTTTCTTCGCAAACATCCATGAAAACAGAGAAGTGCCCCAGAGAAGGAATGACAGTTAAACGTAAGAACCCCAAAGTCCCCCCCAGCTCCCCTCCCTCCCATGCATAAATGGCAGCGAGCACCAATCCCCCCCTCCCTCCACTGGCAAAAAAAAAGCAATCATTAGCACCGCCACCGAGCACTCAAGCGCGAGCATAGCAACAGCAAAGATACAGTCTTGCAGTTACCCCAAAGACCTCGCATTTCACTGGGCATTCAACATACCACAGGTTCTCTCTCTCCCTAGTAAGGGATAAGGAGGTGCCTTCATTTTCCCAGGGAGCGGGGAGACATAACAAACAAGTCCCTGGTTTATGATGTAAAAAGTTCGTCATATCGCTTTTTACAAGCTCAAAGATCCCGGGTCTTCAGGCCCACAGAAGTAGATTTTCCGATTCCCTCGACGACACACGGGTCTCCTGCTGTGACACTGACCCTCGATCCGCCTGTCTCCAGGGCCCTGAGATCTTAGCCTTCCAAGTCCGAGCTGGACTTTCAGGCTGAAAAACCTTGGCATGCCGAACAACGGCCAGCCCTGAATCCCCGACAACAGATCCCATTCCCACGAAGAACCGAAGTCAGCGTGTAACTCCAGGTCAGGGTATTCAAAAGAACCCTGAAAAGGAAAAACAAAGATATCGAAGATGGAAGTAGAGCTGTTTCCGAAGATGCAAGCGAAAGAGTCGCCGTTTAGCGCCATCTTAACTTCGCTCCGCAAACTGATGGTAGATTAACTTCATGAAGGATACCTCTGGTCCTTCAGTGCAATGTCCTGTTGCCGATGGCCACATTCTAGGTCTAGGATGGGGAGGGAATTGAAGGGTTGGAGCCTGGTAATCAGTAATCACTTTACTATTGTCAAATATACCAAAATTATTATTCGGTTATCAAGATATAGTGAAAGGCAATGGTCCCTCCAACATTTTTTTATAGCTGTGTAGACCAACCATTGTTCTCAGAGGGAAATTTTTACATGGCCTGAAAACTGAGCGGCACTTTAATTTTTTTTTTGGTAATATGTATACTATGAATTATTAGAATGAAAATTGAAAAATCTCATGCTTTTGATTTTATTTATTAATTGAAGGGTATAATACAGTGCAACAAAGAAAGTCTTTCACATTTCATAATTTTTTTCTTGTCTGTCTTTATTCTAGCTGTGGGGCAACAAAGGCAATGTGCGTGGGAGCATTTCAGTTACTGTGTGGCTGTGCACCCATGCAGCTGAGAGGGAACAGCGGTGAAAAGTTTGTCTTACAGACTGTTCATTCAGATCAAATCATTACACAATTCATTAAGATAGGATAAGGTAAAACAATAACAATGCAGAATAAACTATAAGAGCTCCTGAAAAAGTGCAGTGCAGGTGAAGAATAGTGTGCAAGATAATAATGAGGTCGATTGTGAGATCAAGAGTCTACTATATCATACAGGAGGTCCATTCAAGAATCCGATAACAGTGAGATAGAAGCTGTCCCTGCTTGCTGCATGCTTTCAGGCTTTCAGATATAGTGAAAATTTTTGCTTTGCATGCCATCCATATAGATCGTCCCAAAAGATAGTTATTTCCAGCTAGCTCAAAAAGAAAGGCAGTAACACAATTTGAATATGAATTGAGATACATTAATGATAGACCATGCTTATACTGAAATTACAGAACAGGCTGGAAGGGCTGAATGGCCTACTCCTTTCCCTCTTTTACGTGTGCCTACACTTAAACCTTTGCAGAGAGTTGAATGCAAAGGAAATTATTGATGACATGTGGATGCAAAGTATGCCCTACACTATACAGAATGAATATAATCTGCCTTGTACTGATGAAAAGAGACTATGAATACATCGTATCTTGCAGTTGTGAATCAAGTACATTTTTGAAATAAGAAGTAAAATGCAAAGGAGATTCATGTCTTATTCACTGTGGACTTAAAATGTATCTTTGTGCTAAGTTTGGGTACTTGATAAAAGCAGCGAGAATGCACTTTACCTTCATGTTAAACATAACTATGAATTAGGAGACCAACAATCTGGAAAGCTAAATGAGTTAATTTGACAAATTTCACTTTATTAAAGAGGTACAAGAGCAGATATTTCCCATTCCTTCATGCGTATTCAACTACATTTTTGGATGATGCAGCCATTCTGGAAATGGAATATTGTCAGGACAATTCCTGAACTCAGTTTATAGTTTTCCTTATGAAATCAGAATCTCGGCAGATAAGATTAATTTGTATCTTGAATAGTACTCAAGAAAATATCATATTAGAATGGGTACATCCTGCCAGAATTCTATTATATTGATGCAAAGTGGTGCACAGGATATAAAATGTGCTATCAAGGGTTTGGAGAGTCTGGGTCAAATTGTACCCTTTAACCAAGTGGGAACTGCTATGTTAGTGCTAGGGCTAGAGTGAAGAGGAAGCAGAGACACACAGACTGTCCATGGCCTGGTTCCGCTTGATATATGGCCTTTCTCAGATGGAAGTTGGTTGACCTCAAGACCTCACCTTTGACCAGGGTCAGCTACCGTCTGACATTAAATATTGACACAGTGATGAAAAGAGGAAACCAGGGGAAAGGGAGAAGGGAACAATCACTTCCAGCTTGGGTATTTTACTTTTTATCCTTTTCAATAGCTTCATTATCGCTTGTCAGAACTGACAGGGAGACTGATGTTTAATTCCAGAGCACATGTTAGAATATATATTTCAAATGTCCCAAATTGTCAAACCTTCAAAATTACAGGTAAGAGCTTATCTTACCTTGCTGGATACAAAGTGACAGTAAAGCCATCACTTGAAATTGAATTTTTTGGATAAATTCAGGGAATGCTGTACGTGATATCACACACACACAAAATGCTGGAGGAACTCAGCAGGTCAAGCATCATTTATGGAAGTTAATAGATAGTCGATGTTTCAAGCTGAGACCCTTCTTCAGAACTGGAAAGGAAGCAGAGAGACATCAGAATAAAAAGGTGGAGAGAAAGGTAAAAGGATAGCTATGAGTTGAACTGATGGTCGATGTTTCAGACAGGACCCTTCTATCTATTCATTTCCATTGGTGCTGCCTGAGCTGCTGAGTTCCTCTCGCATTTTGTGTGTGTTGCTTTGGATTTCCAGCATCTGCAGACTTTCTCATGTTTATAACTTGACACTTGAGATATCTTTCTCTGTTGCCTCTTCAAACTCTATAATGCTTCAAAATAGAATCATTGTGTTGTACAGCCCAGAAAGGGGCCCTTCAGTCCACTACATCTATGCTAACCCTTTTTCTGTATTTCCACATGCCTCTAAGTCGGGCTGCTTGACCACCCCAGAACTGAGTGGCTCCAACATTGGTTCCCATGCCTTCAAATCCTTCTCTCTGGAATTCTGTCCATAAACCTTTCAGCTTCTCCGGTACTGTTCTTTCCTCTGCCCCGCTCTCTGGACACAGCTTAAGATAAACCCAGCTGACCAACCTGAGTACCCTTCTCTTTGCATGGTGTTTTTTTATTTGTCACCGTTCCTCGGAGAGGTGGTGAAGATCACAGGTAGCAGATCACCACAATGACGTTAAAATCAATAAGAGCAATTAGAGTAAAATGGAGTTCACAGACAATTTTGTTCAGTTCTGCGATGATCATGTCACTGCTTAGTGCTCAAGTAACCACCTCACATCATGGCTCATTTAACAGAAGCCAGCTGCCAACACAATGAAGATCAGATGCTTATTTTTACCAGACGTAAACCGGCCCACCCATTCAGCAGTTGCCTGATGTGGGAAACTGATGGGATCAGAGCTAGATGTAAACAAGATGTGACGATTGGTACAGCAACCTTACTGACTGAACCTGAAGAAGATGCAATAGTCTAATGAGGAACAGCCAGTCTTCTAAAGGCAGAGAAGAAATGACTAAACCCTGAAAGATTTTTTGCTTATTCTGTATTCTCAGTGGTCTGAAAGCAAATTGGTTAAGTTACTGGGCTACAATCCGAAGGCTTGGACGATTCATTTGGAAGCAGGAGTTAATTTTCTATACTTACTTACTTACTGTCCGTTATGCCTGCTGGTGTTTAGGGGAGTAATGAATGTCCTCCATCTTTGTCATAACGTCACTCACAGATATAGAAGGATTTTTCTTTGTTGTTTATGTCACAGTTTTGTTCAACCATTAAGGGTTGTTAGCCCTGAGCTGAACCCCCCACCCCCGAACCTGTAGGACTGGTCGACTGGTAGACCACCCTTAGTCTGGCCTCTACCCTTTGACCTGTTTGGCATGGGTGACCTACCAAGAGCCAAGCGTAGAGCCCTGACTTCAGCCAGCATAGCTCTCTGGGTCATTGAATCACGCAAGCCTTAAAACCACGACAAGGTTGTGGTCCTCTTAGAGGAATTTTCTATACAGGCAGCTGGTAAATTTAGATTTAAGCTATTAACTAAATCTGAAATCAATAAAAGTGGCCATAAAACTTCCAGATTGTTGTAAATCCCATCTGGTTTGCTCATATTCTTCAATGGAGGAAGGATGCTGTTCTTACACAAAGTGGCCGCTATGTGACTTCAGACCCAGCAGTGTGATTGACTACCTAAATATTTCCAGAGCTGCAAATTAACAAATAAAGACTATTTGCAAGATATTTTTAAAGCAAGACAGTGGAAAAAGTTTCACAATGGAGAGTTTTAAAATAAATCCTGTTACAAGATACCATACACTTGCATTTTATTAATAATTTTAGGATCTGTTATAAAATAAATTGATTCTACATTAAAATGAAGACATGAAATAAGCATTTAAAATTTAGTATTTACACACAATCGGTTACTTTGACCTGATTTCTGACTCCCACCTCCATGCCGTAATGTTGCTGAACTAATATATCTGGAACAAGTTAGGAAGAGGCTATTCAGTCCATCGAGTATAGGTCTATGCAAACATAAAGAAATGGGAGGAGAGGTTGGCCACTCGGCCATTCAAGCTTGTCCTTGCAATACAATCATAACTCATCTGACCCAGGCTTCATGTCATCTTTCATCACAATTTCTCATAGCTCTTAAGGCAAGGACGTGATGCTGAGGCTTTATAAAGCACTGGTGAGGACTCACCGTGAGTATTGTGAACAGTTTTGGGCCCCTCATCTTAGAAAAGGTGTGCTGGCATTGGAGAAGGTCCAGAGGAAGTTCACAAGGATGATTCCGGGAATGAAAGGTTTATCATACGAAGAATGTTTGATGGCTCTGGGTCTGTACTCACTGGAATTCAGAAGGAGGAGGGGGGATCTCACTGAAACCTTTCAAATGTTGAAAGACCTAGACAGAGTAGATGTGGAAAGGATGTTTCCCATGGGGACAGAGTCTAGGACAAGAATGCACAGCCTCAGGATAGAGGGGTGCCCTTTCAAAACAGAGATGCGGAGAAATTTCTTTAGTCGGAGGGTGGTGAATTTGTGGAATTTTTTACCACGTGCAGCTGTGGAAGCCAGGTCATTGGGTTTATTTAACGCAGAGATTGATAGGTTCTTGATTGGACATAGCATCAAAGGTTACGGGGAGAAGGTCGGGACTGGGGTTGAGGAGAAGAAGAAGAAAGGATCAGCCATGAATGAATGGCGGAGCAGACTCGATGGGCCAGATGGGCTAATTCTGCTCTTATGTCTTATGGTCTTATCTTTTAAATAGTAAGAGAGATTGGAAAGCCCAAGTGTTGGGACTGGTGGTGGGCAAGGGTCAGGCTGATTTTGCTTGCTCTGCCATGGTACTTCCTCTCTCCACGGCACTGAGGCTGTGGACTGCTGTGGCGGCTGTCGCCTCTGTGGGGTTCGTGGCATTTTGCCCCGCTAGTGCCATGAACTGAGAACGAAGCCAGAGATTGCTCTGGGGAATGGACCTAAAGGCTCAATCTGGTTTGGAATGCTGTTCTTTGCTTCTATTGTTTGCATGATGTGTGTGTGTGTTTTCCCACTTTGCACAGCGGTTATGGGCTTTCATTTTTCTAAACTGGATTCATCGGGTTTCTTGCTTTCTGGCTGCCTGTACAGCTAACACATCTCAAGGTGTTTAATTTATACATTCTTTGACAATAAATGTACTTTGAATCTTTGAAACTTTAAGTGCCTCCAATAATCTGTCCTCTACAACCCTGCAGGATAGAGAATCTCAGAGGTGTCCAGCTATGACCCTTGTTCGAGATTCCCCCACTCGTAGAAACAATATGACATTTAGTCTGGCAAGCCCCTTAAGGTTTTTATATGTTTCAGTAAAATCATCTCCTCCTTCCTAGAGCAGGGAACATATAACAGTACAGCACAGTAATAGTAGACCATGATGCTGTGCCAGAATAATTAGGTTAATGATACCTACTCCTTTCTGCCTGCATATGATCCATGTCTCTCCATTCCCTATACTGTATATTAATGTTCCTATCTAAGAACCTCTTAAATGTCTCTGTTATACCCATCGACACAACCACCTCTGGCAGTGCATTCCAAGCACTGGCATCTCTCTCTGTAAATAAAATTGTCCCACTCAACTCCTCTGGACTTCCTCTTTTTCAGCTTAAATACATGTCCTTTCACAGACATTTCTACCCTGAGGAAAAGAACTCTGCTGTCTATTCTCTGTATGTCTCTCATCATTTTATCACCTTCTATCAGGTCTCCCCTGAGCCTCTGATGTTCTGTAGAAAACAACCCTAGTTTGTACAACCTCCCTTTATAGTTCATATCCTTGAATTCATGCAGCATCCTGGTAAACCATTTCTGCATCCTCTCCATAACCTCCACTTCCTTCCTATAATGGGGCAACCAGAAATGAAATGCAATTCTTTTGAATTTTGAAGGATACAGATTTATGCTAATTCTTCGGGGACAATCTCTTCAATTCCATTTCTCTCTTCATTGCCATGTCCTCTATAAGTTATTCTTTTTAAATATGCAATGTTTCTTTCTGACATTAATCTATAATAAGGATGTAGTCATTTAACCTATCAGCATCCCTTTGGAATGTGGGAACACCTATGCAGTCATGGGGAGAAACTCCACATAGACAACACCTGAGGTCAGGAGCAAACTTCACTCCCTGATGCTGTGACAACATGTGACTCATTATCTTTGAATGATTTGCAAAGGCCGAAAGATTTACAGCACTGTGCAAAAGTCTTGGGCACATATACAGTACATAGCCTGGGTAGCTAAGACTTTTGCACAGGACTGTGCTTGTCAACGTGGAGCAGAGTACGATTTTGCAATTCTGGCGGGAGCGAAGGATGTTCAGGGTAGCAAGGGTGGAGTGCAATGGGAGGGGTGTGGGACAGGAGTCAGAGAAGGAGTGCCAGGGGTAGGGGGGTGTCCTGAAACACCAGGCAAGGTCATTTGATTCCAAACAATTGGTTTATTCATCATTACAGAATGTCTCTCTGGAGCTTCCCACTCCCTCCCGTCTCCCTTCCCCTTTTCCCAGTTATAGTTCCCCCTTCCCACTTTCAGTCCACAATAGAGACCCATATCAGAATCAGGTTTATCATCGCTCACATATGTCATGGAATTTGTTTTTTTTTTTGCGGCAGCAGTACAGTGCAATATATAAAGTTACTACTGTGCTATGAAAAAGACTTAAGCACCCTAGCTATATATATGTATACTTTTGCACAGTATTGTATATTTGTCTATCAGCCTAAACACATGTGTGTGTAATAAGCATCTGTTCAGCTTTGGATTCATTGAGGTATGTGTTGTATGGAAACCTAAGGGACTGCAGATGATGGAATCTGGAGCCTCAAACAAAATGCTAGAGCAAGGGTTTCCAACCTGTGGTCCACGGACACCTCAGTTAATGGTAGGGGTACATGGCATAAAAAAGGTTGGGATCCCTGTGCTAGAAGAACTCGGCGAATTAGTCAGCATCTGAGAGAGGGGAGTGGTTAGACATCTGATCCAAATGATAGATCTTGATCTGAAACCATGACCATCCAAATCCAATTGCCTGCCCCGCTGAGTTCCACTGACATTTTGCATGTTTGGATCTCCACTTGCTGTACCAGCCGTTCATGCTGGGAGGGGATGAAACAGAGCTTTCCTTTGGAAGTGCTGGTTTCTGGGTTGTCAAAGGCAGTGTCAAAGACCTGTGTTGAAATTTTGGACTCCTCATGGCCAGTACAAACTTCCCCATGCTTTCCAGCTTTCAGGCTGGGCACTGGTTCTAGCGATCACACAGCACATGAATAGAAGATTTGGGGGAAAAGAAGGTAGGTAGTTGATCTAGTATTTACATAAGTTAGTTGCAACGTTTTAAATTAATTTTTAATGGATGAACGTGTTCTTGGGAGTTGCCTGTTATAAAGAACAATATTGTTACACTATTTTTATTTCTCAACAGACCCAATATGTTTCTGACTGGGAATGTCAAAGCTGAAGAGAGAGATTGAGGTGGCAGAAGAGATTGCAGATGCTGGAATCTGAAATAAAGAACAATCTGCTGAGGGAACTCAAAAGATCAAACAGCATCTGTGGGAGGAAAGAAATTGTCAACCTTTTGGGCTAAAACCCTGTATCTAGACTGAGGTCTTTGATATTCAGTGCTGGGAGGTGGATGCTTGACAGATGTGTACCGAGGGTCACAGTGGAACGAACCGCGATCTCAGGGCAAAGGACGATTTGCCCTCCCTGTGTGGGAGCTGATCTGAATGAATGGCTGATCTTCACCCACACGTCTAGTCCCGGTGACCAATGCTGCAAGCTAAGCAACTGAAAAGCCGTGTCTCAGGCTTTTGTGCGTTTCTGGTTTTGAAAAGGATGTGTAATAAAGAAAGAAAGGAGTATGGTTTATGAAGCAAATATCTGCCCCAGAAAGCTCAGTGGTGTGGGGGAGGTGGGAAGATGTGGGAGGGAGTACCAGTTACAAAGCTTTTATCACCTTGTGGGCTCATGGTATTAAGCGAAAGGCTCCAGCAGTTCCTGACTCCACCCTTTTGTCTACGAGCTTCAGCCTACATACATGATATAGAGGGGTCAGGGGCAGTGCACGTATTGAAAGGCAGCTCTCCTGCACAGGAAATAAGGCTGCCTCACACTACAGTGAGGCTACATTGAATAACATTCAATCATTCCCCTTTGCCCCTTGGGTAACGATTAGTTTTTATTGGTGACAGCCTCTGAATGCCAATAAATTTCTGCAAATAGAAAAGGGAAACAACTCCTGCATTAAATTACAATATGTAGAAACAGGATGTCTGATGCCATCAACAGTCTTTTCACTGTCACATTCAATAAATCCTCCCCCTCTGTTCAGCTGTGCCTCACATTTCAACAGGTGATAGTGTTTTCCGAACATTCTCAGATCAGGACCCTTCTGTCGTACTGTCATTGCTCCTGTTAACAATGACCAATATTGTCAAATATCTTTGTTAGGAATACTAGCACAGTCATAAGAATATGTGCCCTGTCGAATCCTAAACCTATTAATGAATAATGTAGAAGTGGAGTGGGAAACACGATTTTTCATGTCTTTGTTATTTATCTTGTTCAAATCCGTGATTGTTGTTTAAAATGATCAGTGAATTATTGCCAGTGCATTGCTGTCTCTTTAAAACAGGATACTGGAGATTCCAAAGCTCTGTAGTTTCAATGGATGAAATCACATACAGATGACTCATATAATTGAGTTTGAGAAATCTGACTATCAACAGTAATCTGCTCTGTTATCAGTCACGACTGTTCATGCAGCTAGCGTTATCCTAACCTGAAATGTTGGTTGTAAGTTCCTTCCACAGGTGCTGAATGCCCCATTGAGTTCTTCTCGCAGATCGTTTGCTTCTAGTGATATCTGTTACGAAAGCTCAGATCAGGATTGTGGAGATGGTTTCATGTTTTTTCAGTTCATTGAATGCCCAGAAATGCAAAATATTTGTCAGAAAATCAGCTAAAGTTTGACCCATAGCCCAAGACTTGTTTGATGTTAGAGCAAATGTAATACCCTGGTAAAAAGTTTACTGCTAATGTTGTAGGGTACTTCAAGTAATGGGTTTTCCGTAGAGGCTGTGTGTTCTGCTGGCAGTGTTCGGGTTACCATTAAAGATAAGGGGCGCTTAGGAATGTTGTGTCATCCAATCAGGAGGGTGGAACTGAGAGAAGGGTCCAGAGAACACTGCGGGAGAAGTTTTTTGTGATGGACACTGAGGTGGGCCGAGTTCTTTTTCAGTAGGAGATGGAGAGAGAAGGAGCCCGAGAGAGAAGGAGCTCGAGAGAACTGGCCTTGGGATTCAACCTGGTGGGAATGCGTGATCCAAGAGGGGAAATTTTACCAGGGAGCGGTGAATAGGAGTTGATGCAGTGAGTACATCAGAAACAACGGCTTCTGGAAGATTTGAGCTCCACCTGTGCACATTTGACTGTTTAATTATAATGGGCCCTTATTGTTTTTTTCTTTCTTTTCTTTAATAACTCTTTGGGTAAGTTAATGTTGATAAATATACTTTCTTTATATTTGTATGCAGTATACGATCTGTTATTTCTTGCCAAAGGGTGAGTACAGGCAGGTGAAAATCACACAGCATTCACACAAACCAGGGTTTGGGTGAGTGAGACATCCCAACATCATGGGTTTGGTGAAGCCAAAGTCATACACACCCTGGACGTACAGAGCCTGAGAAAAGTGGCTTCCTCGCTGTCGAGTCCAGTGGCTGTTTGCGAGGGGCAAGTAAGCCTCATTTCCAGAGATGCCCAGTAAAAAGGGATTTCACAAAAGAGAAAGGAAATGCTGAGAAGAAGATACAAAATTTAGGATTTAAGCACTTGAAGGTTTAGACTGGAGGAATTATTGAATATACACGAAAATTGCAATTACAAAGCACCTTTCACAACAGCCTCAAATCATTTCAAAGCTAATGAAGTATGTTTGACTTCTGCCATAATATCAGTGAAAGTCAAAGTAAATTTATTGTCATTGTACTTGCACTTAGCGGCCACTTTATTAGGTACACCTGTACACCTGCTCATTAATACAAACATCTAATCAGCCAATCATGTGGCAGCAACTCAATGCATAAAAGCATGTAGGCGTGGTCAAGAGGTTCAATTATTGTTTAGAGCAAATATCAGAACAGGGAAGAAATGAGATCTAAGTGTCTTGATCGTGGAGTATTTGTTGGTGTCAGACAGGGTGGTTTGCATATCTCAAAAACTGCTGATCTCCTGGGATTTTCATACACAACAGTCTCTGGAGTTTTCAGAGAATGGTGTAAAAAAAAAAATCAGGTGAGCAGCAGTTCTGTGGGCAGAAGCATCTTGTTAATGAGAGAGCTCAGAGGAGAATAGCCATACTGGTTCAAAATGACAGGAAGGCGACAGTAACTTAAATAAACACGTGTTACAACAGTAGTGTGCAGAAGAGCACCTCTGAACGTACGTCGAACCTTAAACTGGTAATTTGTTAAGAACAATTGTGGTCAAAGAGCATGATCGTCATGTCATACAACACAGCATATAATGATGATGATGATTTAAGAAAGGATATGCTGGCATTGGAGAAGATCTAGAAGGAGTTCATGCGATTGATCGAGAGAATGAAAGGGTTAACATATGAGGAACATTTTATGGCTCTGGGGCTGTATTCACTGGAGTTTAGAAGAATGGGGGTGATCTCATAGAAACCTATCGTGTCTTAAAAGGCCTAGATAGAGTGGATGTGGAAAAGGTGCTAGTTGGGGAGTCTAGGAACAGAGGGCAGAGCCTCAGAATAGAAGGATGGCCCTTTAGAACAGAGATGAAAAAGAATCTCTTAGTCAGCGGGTGTGAATCTGTGGAATTCATTGCCATAGATGTCTGTGAAGGCCACGTCATTTGGGTATATTTAAAGCCAAGGTTGATAGGTTCTTGATTAGGAAGTGCATCAAAGGTTACGGGGAGTAGGCAAGAGAATGGGGTTGAGAGAGATAATACATCAACCATGATGAAATGGCAGAGCAGATTCAGTGGGTGATATGGCCTAATTCTGCTTCTATGTCTTATGGTGTTATGGTCAAATCCTAGGTATTAGGTTGGGCTAAATCTAACGCATTGATATCAATAGGAAGAAATTGTTGCCTGGAAAGCAGCAAGGAACTCTCTTTATCTGATTTAGTTCAGTTCATTTCAATTGTTTTCTAAGATTCACTGAGTATTTTTAAGCACTTTAATGTCTCTCTGGGAGCACAGAGCCAGATGCTGAGAGGAGTGTGGTAGGACTGGTCAACCTGAAGCTGACTTCCCAGAGAAAAATTTGTAAGTTAATTAACAGATTAATATTTAGTGCCTATCCCCAGTTTCCCTGAGCAGAGGAAGGAAGTGAGAATCAATCACATTGGTGAGTCTCATCATTGGACATGTTTTTGTTTTACCAGTCCAATAGTTTCATAACAACACCAACACTATCTCTTCATATTCTTCCAAATTCACTAGAAGGCTGAGCAAGCCCTCATGAGTGTGTAAGCGATGCAGGTAGGTCTGAACACAACTTCAGACAGAGACAGTGACTGTGTTGGTCAAATGAATTCAGACTGTATTTCAACAGTCAGAAGTACTCAGAACAACCATCTTGCCACATTCACTTGCTCAGATACTTGAGAGTTCAGGCAACTTAAGAGTTTACAGAGAATATGACAAAAAGGCTTCAGATAAGCTGCCTCAGAAGATCCAAGGCTTCAGGAGAAAATCGGGCAAGTCAGTCCACAAAACAAAGGGGGTATTTCCACAGGCTAGATCCCAGGTAAGTCTTTTCTCAGCAGCAACACAGGTAAGTAATTCCACAGAGAATGACTAACTCTAGCCATTGATTCTAGCAAACAGAGCAAGCATCAAGATTGAGCAACTGGTAGACACAGCCACCAGCCCAATAGTGTCTTCTCCCAGTGATTAGGAATGAGGATCTCCACCCAGACAGATGATATCCTCCTGCTCCACGTTTTCCTCCAGCTGCTCCAGCTTCCTCCCACAACTTAAAGATGTATGGTTAGGGTTAGTGAGTTATGGCCATTAGGCTTTGTGCATTGTGAGCATCTTGGCGCCTGATGTGTGTTGACTCTTGCGGGCTGCCCCCAGTACATCCTCGGACCACGTTGGTCGTGGACGCAAATGCTGTATGTTTTAATGTTTCGATGTACATGTGACAAATAAAGCTAATCAAAATCAGAATCTTTTCATACTAAAGGTCCACACACCGTTTACCATCCTGGTTGCTTGATGCACCTGCATCTTGGCTCCCAGTGATTTAGCCATAGAGATAGTCTAGTTCCTTTGGACATCAACATTACCCCTTCTCTCAACACTTGGAATGTACTTTGCTGTTCCGTCCTGTGGACCACTCTTTTTGTGTCTTTGTCCATTCAGATTAGTGAACCATGACCTTCCTATTGAATATATTTTCACTTTCAAGATTTCTTAATTACATGTTTGAGGAAGGATTAATTTAGCTTTCCTTCCATCAAGGTTGAGCTGATTTGTCTGTACTTCCCTCAAATTATTCTGCCTTTCTGTCCAGAGATTGGGCACTCTTTCCTTTTGCAATGAGCTTCTACATTTACATCTCAATATTTTGCAAATGCAGTGTTAGTATTCATTTGGAGAGGACTAGAATATAAAAGTAATGATGTAATACTGAGGCTTTATAAAACATAACTTAGACTATACTTTGAGTATTGTGAGCAGTTTTAGGTTCTGTGTCTGAGAAAATACATGGTGGCACTGGAGAATATCCAGAGGAAGTTCACAAGAATGATCCCAGGAATAAAAGGGCTAATGTATGAGGAATGTTTGATGGTTCTGGACCTGTACTCACTGAACTTCAGAAGAATGAAGGTGACCTCATTACAACATACCAAATATTAAAAGGCCTGGATAAAGTGAATGTGTAGGGAATGTTTCCAATATTGGGAGAGTTTAGGCAGAACAGGACATCGCTTTTAGAAGAGAGATGAGGAGAAATTTCTTTAGTCAGAAGGGGTGGTGCATTTGTGGAATTCATTACCACAGATGCTGTGAAGGCAAAGTTTATGTGTATATTTAAAGTGCAGGTTGATAGGTAATTGATTGGTAAGGGCATCAAAGTTGGTGGGGAGAAGGCAGGAGAATGAGGTTGAGAGAGAAAAGAAATAAGCCATGGATTGAACGGCAGAGCGGACTTGAGGGGCCATATAGTCTAATTCTGCTCCTACTGTATGTCTTATGGTCTTTTGTTCTTATGGTTTTTGTGATCAAATTTCTAATTTTTTTTAATGCTTGCAGATGCAATCTATTCCAAAAAAAGGTTTTACCCCCTAAAAGTTGGATTTGTCTTCGGACGTCCTTGAACATGTTCTGATTTTCTAATGTATTTACAACATGTGTGTCTCCCACGTTAATGCCTAGGCAAAGCCACAATTCAGTATCAATGCTATTTCCTTGTGGCTTTGCTGTGAGATCATAGTATATATAGGTCAATTAGCCTATATTTAGCTTCATTTTTCTTTCGTTATTATGTACAGTATGCTTTTGGGATATTTAATTATTTTAATAGATTTTGATAATTTCCTCTTTGATATCCAAATAGTTCTCATAACTTCTGACCTAGTGCTTTCACCAGCAGGTAGCACAGCACAAGATGGAAGAACCATTGCTCCACCCCTTCAGAGACCTGGACTCAATTCTGACCTTGGATGTTGGCTGTGTACAGATAGCACATTCTCTGTTCCACCATATGGTATTTCTCTGGGTGCTCTGGTTTCCATCCACATCCAAACAATGTGCAGGTTGGGAGATAATTTGGCCATGTACTGCATTACTGCTTCCCAGGGCAGAGATTTTGATGATTTGCTACTCCCTTGGAAATGCAGTTTTTCTGCATCCTACGGAGGGAGGGTTTGCATACTTATGATTGTGGACAGTGTTTGATGCTTGCCATTCCATCCACTCTGAGGAAGTGGCCATTTCAGGCCGACATCTGCTGAAGACAGTTGGACTTGGACAAAGGACAACTGACTGGAAATAGTCTCAAAACTGTAAGGATGTAATGCTGAGGCTTTATAAGGCATTGATCAGACCACATTTGGTGTATTGTGAGCCTAGCTGGGAAGTTGGGCCCCATATCTAAAAAAAATTTAAGACTGCAGTCTGAGTGAGAATTATATGGGAACACAGGAGTACATTAGATTAGTTTTCACTCAAGTCAAGTCGAGTTTATTGTAATATGGACTTTTTACTCTCCTCCCATCTGGTAGGCGCTACAGGAGCCTCCGCTCCCGCACCAGCAGGCACAGGAAGAGCTTCTTCCCTGAGGCTGTGACGCTGCTGAACCTCACATCACAGCGCTAAGCAGTATTGCACCCATATTGTACTGTCTCAGTACTTTTATACTTGTGTGCTGTAGCACTCTCTTCATTCGCAGTTATTTTGTAAATAACACTATTCTTTGCATTTCTGGTCAGATGCTAAATGCATTTCATTGGCTTTGTATCTGTACTTGACACAATGACAATAAAGTTGAATCTAATCTAATCTAATATGCACAAGTACATCATGCACAATACATTGAAAAACTTACAGTAACATCACAGGTATATAAGATTACAAACACAGCAGTCAAAAGAAATTACTACCTTACTGTGCAAAAGTACAGGTATATATATATAGCCATGGTGCTTAAGACTTTTGCACAGTAAGGTAGTAATTTTATGCATTGCACTGTACTGCTGCCATTAAATAAAGACAAATTTCATGACAAGTAAGTGATTCTCAGATGGGTCTGTATTGTGGAGAGTGGGAAGGGGAGCAGGAAGAGGGGAATCATGGTTGGAAAAAGTGGAAGGGAGAGGGGAAGCTGCAGAAAGCACCAGAGGGACATTCTGTAATAACCAACTAACCAATTATTTGGAATCAAATGACCTTGCCTGATGTCTCAGGGCTGGGAGGGTCTACCCACGCCACACTCCTCCCCTGCCCCGGCACTCCTTCACTGCCACCTGTCCCACACCCCTCCTGTGGCGTTCCACCCTCATCATTTCCAACATCTTTTGCTCCTGCCAGTTTTGCAAACTCACTCTCTGCTCCACATTGACAAAAGTCTTAGGCACCTCACTATATTTGTGAAAGGAAAATCATGTCTGACGAATCTCATAGAATTTTTTGAGGATGTAACTAGTAGAGTGGATAGGGGAGAACCAGTGGATGTGGTATATTTGGATTTTCAAAAGGCTTTTGACAAGGTCCCACACAGGAGATTAGTGTGCAAACTTAAAGCACACGGTATTGGGGGTAAGGTATTGGTGTGGGTGGAGAATTGGTTAGCAGACAGGAAGCAAAGAGAATAAACGGGAGCTTTTCAGAATGGCAGGTGGTGAATAGTGGGGTACCGCAAGGCTCAGTGCTGGGACCCCAGTTGTTTACAATATATATTAATGACTTGGATGAGGGAATTAAATGCAGCATCTCCAAGTTTGCGGATGACACGAAGCTGGGTGGCAGTGTTAGCTGTGAGGAGGATGCTAAGAGGATGCAGGGTGACTTGGATAGGTTGGGTGAGTGGGCAAATTCATGGCAGATGCAATTTAATGTGGATAAATGTGAAGTTATCCACTTTGGTGGCAAAAATAGGAAAACAGATTATTATCTGAATGGTGGCCGATTAGGAAAAGGGGAGGTGCAACGAGACCTGGGTGTCATTATACACCAGTCATTGAAAGTGGGCATGCAGGTACAGCAGGCGGTGAAAAAGGCGAATGGTATGCTGGCATTTATAGCGAGAGGATTCGAGTACAGGAGCAGGGAGGTACTACTGCAGTTGTACAAGGCCTTGGTGAGACCACACCTGGAGTATTGTGTGCAGTTTTGGTCCCCTAATCTAAGGAAAGACATCCTTGCCATAGAGGGAGTACAAAGAAGGTTCACCAGATTGATTCCTGGGATGGCAGGACTTTCATATGAAGAAACACTGGATGAACTGTGCTTGTACTCGTTGGAATTTAGAAGATTGAGGGGGGATCTGATTGAAACGTATAAGATCCTAAAGGGATTGGACAGGCTAGATGCAGGAAGATTGTTCCCGATGTTGGGGAAGTCCAGAACGAGGGGCCACAGTTTGAGGATAGAGGGGAAGCCTTTTAGGACTGAGATTAGGAAAAACTTCTTCACACAGAGAGTGGTGAATCTGTGGAATTCTCTGCCACAGGTAACAGTTGAGGCCAGTTCATTGGCTATATTTAAGAGGGAGTTAGATATGGCCCTTGTAGCTACGAGGGTCAGGGGGTATGGAGGGAAGGCTGGGGCAGGGTTCTGAGTTGGAGGATCAGCCATGATCATAATAAATGGCGGTGCAGGCTCGAAGGGCCGAATGGCCTACTCCTGCACCTATTTTCTATGTTTCTATGTTTCTATATATATATGCCTAAGAAGTTTGCACAGTCCTGTAAATTAAATGTCAATTATAGATAACTTATTTTACGTAATATTATTCAAAAAGTAACAGCAGTAGAAGAAAAAAGTATCCATTTTAATGCAAAGTAGTCAAAATGGACATGGTGTTACTATTCTGAGGTAGTGATCAGGGTTGTGCAGTTTGCTTCAAGAACCAAATGGTTGAATGGTTGAAGGTTGTAGCTGTTCTTGAACCTGGTGGTATAGGACTTCAGGCTTCTTTATCTCCTGGCAATAAGCAGCAGGTAACACGCACACCATGAAGGTGTCGGGTAATGACCACCTACAGGTTTCTGGATGCAGTTCAGTCTCCTAGAAGGTTTGATGCAACCCATTGACCCCAATGAATAATCTTTCAATGTTGACAGTCACTGAGGAAAAGAAAATGATCCTTCTATACTTTCTTCAGCCATCAGTCTGAATGGTGCCCTATTATTAAGTTCTCCACATGTTAGTCTTTGCAGTGGCATGAACAATACAATTCATTGCCAGGGGAGTGTATGTGTGTGGTGTGGGGCTGTATCCTTACAATTCCACAGCAAAGTCAGTAAGTTGGCCAAGTTAACAGGCACAAATTGTAGTGACACTGAAATAATTCACCACGCTTGAGAATTTGGATTGGAGAGTTCCAATTCTGTCTGAACACATAACTACACAGTGAAGTTTTACCCTGGTGTGATATAAGGTTGTGGTTTATTTAATAAAACCTTGCAGAAGTTGTGTCTGAGAGGTGGGGGATGAGCTGAAGTCTCTCCCATTCAACTAATAAAGAAATGTGAAACTGTAACCAACAAGAATTCTGCCAAAGATTATGAAGCTGCATCTGTGAGTTTCCTCTTCAGTACACTCATTATGGAGGTCAAAGCGTGTCACCCTCTAATTCAACCCGAAATTAAGTATGGCTGGTGTTAGGGCTACCGGATACAGCCTTTCAAAGAGCCACTTGCTTGGGATAGATCAGCATAATTTATTGCCTCATAGAGCAGGGTCTCACTGCCTGTTGCCATGCCAAGTCTTTAGAGGGAAGCCAGGGCTTTTTTTCACGCCACGCTGTTGTGAATGTGAGCCAAACACCTGCGAGAGAAAGAGAAGGAAGTAATGAGACAGAGAGAGAGACAGTGAGTAAGAGAGAGAGAGAGAGGAGAAAGAGTTTTACCCTTAGCAGCACAAACAGAGTACTCCAGCACGTCTGCTAAACCCTGCTCTCAGCTCAAGCTGAAGGCAGGAAATGAAAATTAGATGATCGCACTTCTGGTCTGGGGGATCAGAATCGCCAGTGAATGTTTAACTGGATCAATATTGCTTATGCTAATGGGAAACTTTGGTTAACATCTGAACTTAATTTATTATTATATTCATTATTGAGAAACTGAATTCGTTATTCTATTGTGTATTTATTGATCACGCCCACAAGAAAACGAATCTTGGGATTGTGTATGGTGACATATATGTACCATGATAATAAATTTACTTTGAACTTTTGAACTTTGAACCACAAAATGGTTAGTGAGAAGTCTTCATAATTTCCCCCTATGACTTTTACTTAAGCATTCTATCTGCAGTACGACAACATCATGCATTGTGAAGAGCATGTATCTGTGCAGTAAGACTGTGACTCTGTTTGATATTTAATTAGAGTGTAAATCTGTATTCTCCTCTTCTCTCTCCCCACACCCTCCCAAGCATAAAATACCCAGCCCAGTTAGGTTGCCAAAAAATATCCTTCACAGAGCTTCTCACAGCAACTTGCATTTTTCTAGCATCCTTGGTATGACAAAACTTACCAACCGGAAAGGCGCAGAAGTTCACAAAAACATTTGGGATCAGAATCAGATTCATTATCACTGACGTCCTGATATTTCATCAATAACTAGTGCAACGCTGTCACAGCTCGGTGTCAGAGTTGGGAGTTCAATTCCGAGACCATCTGTAAGGAGCATGTATTTTCTTCTAGTGACCGCATGAGTTTTCTCCAGGTGCTTTGGTTTCCTCCCAAGGTCCAAAGACGTATCGATTAGTAGGTGAATTAACCATTGTAAACTATCCTGTGATTTGGCTAGGGTTAAATAGGTGAGCTGCTGGGTGGTGCGGCTTGTTAGGCTGGTAGGGCCTATTCCACATCTCAGAATAAAATAACTATGTTGGTAACAATGGAATTGAGGGTTCCACCATCTCCCAGTGGTGTTGGATAGAACATTCTCCAAAGGCACAGCACCATCTGAAATACCCTTCAGCTCAGGGTGCTAGGTTAATCATCCTTTCCCAACAGGCAAAGTCCTTGACTTCTTCATAATTCATAAGCGTTTCCCTCCCAACTCTGATTTGTATCTCCTGAAGCAATATTTACCTCTGTGTTCCATAGTGTGTATCACAAACAACTTTCAGAATCAGAATCAGGTTTAATATCACCAATGTACAATATGTCATGAAATTTGTTATTCTGTGGCTACAGTGCAGTGCAATACATAAAAATACTATAAATTATAATAATAAATAAATAAATAAATAAATAAATAAATCTGTGTGTGTGTGTGTGTGTATATGTGTATATATATATATATATATATATATATATATAATTAAATAAGCAGTGCAGAAAAAGTGGAGAAAGAGAGGTAGTGTTTTTTTTGTTGGTTTATTGTCTTTTTTTGTTGGTTTAATGTCTTTTTTTTTGTTGGTTTATTGTCTGTTCAGAAATCTGATGGCAGACAGGATAAGCTGCTCCTAAAACACTGAGTGTGCGTCTTCAGGCTCTTCTCTGACAGCAGTAATAGGGAGAGAGCATGTCCTATGTGACAGGAGTCCTTAATGATGGACGCTGCCGTTTTGAGACATTGCCTTTTGAAGGCATCCTCAATGCTGGGGCGGGTAGTGATGGAGCTCACCAATGGGAGCAATGGGAATGGTACAGGAAATGATTAAGCAAAGCGTGTTTTATTTATACTGATGTATGTTTGGGTCTAAGGTGATGAAGGGGTTAATAACTCAGTTGCTTGACTGTGGTGTTCTCGTGGCTTCCCTCCCAGATTGCCACCCACCGATGTGAAACTGCACTGCGCACACAATAGCTCTGGGCTGGGCATCAACTCTTTGTGGAACCCAGGCCACACTCAAACCGTGGACCTCTCCAAGCTTGTTTGCGGCAGGAAATGGTACTGAAGCTGGCTCTGCCAGAATGGTTTGTTTGTTTTTTACCCTGATGCTCCTGCCTTTGATTAATTGGAGCTGTTATTACACTTGTGCAATAACCTAATATATCGATAAATAGGCAGACCGTTTCCCACAATTTCCTCAACGGCGACTCAAATGGAAAGAAAAATCAGTGGAGACTGAAAACAGCCTGTTAACTTACTAATGTCCATTTTATGTTGATGTCTTTAACCTTGTTAGATATATGAGCTTCAGAATCCGCCAGTTCTTGATCCGTATCCTGATGCAGGGTACAGACCTGAAGTATTGTTAGTTCCTTTCCCCATACAGATGTGGATTGACTGTTGCTCCTATAGATCTCAGTTGCTCTCCTGTGTCTGCATGTTGGTCTGAATGCACTTGTTGACTATTCTTGCAAGTCAAGATGACTCTGCTCCCCAGTGACTGTGGTATTATATACTCTCTTATCCCTTGTTGATCCTGGCAACTGGACACAAACAGTGAGTACCAGAGTCTACTAAGATCAGGAGGAAGTACTCAATGACTCAGGAACAGCTTCTTCCCCTCTGCTATCAGATTTCAGAACAGTCCATAAACCCATGAACACTACTTGATTATTCTTTTTCTTAGGAATATTTGTTTTGTAATTTATAATAATGTTACATCTTTGCACTGTACTGCTGACGCTCTGAACATGAACGTCGAGAGGTGGGAGGACATCGCAAGCGATTGCTCTCGCTGGAGGCTGGAACTATGCAGAGGTTTGAAAAGAGGAGAAGAGAAGCTGAGGCTTGCTGCTGAAGAAAAGCGCACTCGTCAGAATAACAGCACCAAGACAACACTGGAGGACAGCGCCTTCAAGTGCAGTCGCGCCAGCCGAGTCTGTTCCTCCCGTGTGGGCCTCTACAGCCACAACAGACGCTGCTCTACCAACACAGACTGAAGCAAGACTTTCCAAGTGCACATCCATGGTCTTGTGAGATTAACAGATGCCACAACAACTGCTGACGCTAAACGACAAATTTCACATCATGTAAGAGTGGTAATAAAACCTGTTCCTGATTCTCATTCTGAGGGCAACATTCCCTTCATAAATACAAGATGTTCATCAGATGATGGAAATCCAAGGTGCTGGAGGAAACCAACAGGCCAAGAAGCATCTATGGTGAGAAATAATCAGTCAACGTTTCAGGTCGAGACCCTTCATCAGGACTGCAAGGGAAGGTAAAGAAGCCAGAGTAAGAAGCTGTACGGGAGAGTGGGGTTAAATAAGAAGCTGGCTGAGGTGATAGGTGGAAAAGCTAAAGGTCTGAAGAAGATCTGACAGGAGAGGTGAGTGAACCATGGGGGAAAAGGAAGGAGGAGGAGCACCAGAGGGAGGTGATCGGCAGGTGATGAGCCTATCCTCTTGCCAATCCCCATCTCCACTGATTCACAGATTTGTCTTTATTCAGCAGGTGGAGGAGGTCTGGATATCACTGCCCTCATCATGTTTATTTAAGAACCTGCTTGTGTACTTGAACTGATTGAAAGGGCTAATGATCTCAAGATAGAATGTGGGACCAGATCGTCATTCTGTTCTAGGCTCCATCATGGAGGTCATTAGGAACAGACAGAAAAATTGATTCAAAGATCTTCTCGGAGCTCCCTTGATAAAAAAATTGCAGTGTCCTGACCAACTCCCAAGAATCCCTGACCAATGGCCACATAAAATGAAGAAGCAAGATTTGGGCTGATACTGAGAACTTTGAGTCTGTGCACTTGGAGCTGAACGTAAGTAGTGTAATGGGTGCACCCACCTGACAAATTATAGGCGTCTCTGCCTTCTCAGCAATGTCTTTCCCATCTGCGCCTTCCATTTTTTCCCTCGTCAATCACCTCAGAACCCATTGAACTGAAGCAGAAGCATATCACACTTACCTTGAGGGACCGCCAAAGAAGATAGCTAGGTAAACCTTTTTCAATTGGCACAGACTTGGTAGGCAGAAAATCCTCCTGGATCATAAATTTTCCATGGCTCCCTTAACATCCAAAATTCCATCAGTCCACTGAGCATTAACAGCTCTCTCGGGTAGAGATTTCCAATGGTCGTAATGACCCTCCAATTACTGAGATGCCTTGTTTCAAAAGTAAGACAGCAGTAGTCTGGAGCCTTTGTATTTTCAATGATATCATCACTGCTAACAGATGGCAGTAATTGCTGGAAACCATTTTGTATGTAAAAGAGTAAGTTTCTGGGCAAGGGTCCCATGATCATGCTTTACATCTTTGTGAACAAGGTTTAAAGAATAAAAAGGATGATAATAATAATGTAGCTTGGCAACTGAAACATGAAAAAACGGACAAGGAATGATTCTGTATTCTGTCAAGATTGCTGCTTAATACCTTGAAAGCATCAAGGGAGCAGGGAATAACCCAATTTATTTATGAGTAATGGATCAGAACTAGTTAGCCAGCTGGTGGTAAGAAAGCATTTAGGGATTTGAGCTCAGCAATATACTTTGGAAATCAAACACCAGGAGGAATTGGAGACTGGAGATGAGCAAAGGGATTCAGAAACGGATGTCCATAAGACTGAAAGACATGGGAGCAAAATTGGGCCAATTAGCCCATCAAGTCTATTTGCTGCTTCATCATTGCTGACTTTTATCTCTTTCTACCCAATTCTCCTGCCTCCTTTCCATAACCTTTGACCTGTTTACAAGTCAAGAACCTATCAACCTCTGCTTTAAATATACCCAATGACTTGGCTTCCACAGTCGTCTATGACAATGGATTCTATAGATTCACCACCGTCTGGCGAAAGAAATTCTTCCTCATCTCTGTTCCAAAGAGACATCTGAGACTGTGCCCTCTGGTCCTGGACTCTCCCAGCTATAGGAAACATCTTCTCTATGTCCACTCTATCTTGGCCTTTCAATATTTAACAGGTTTCAATGAGATTCCACCTCAGTTTTCTACCCTGTAGTGAGTACAAGTGCACAGCCATCAAATGATCCTCATACATTAACCCTTTACTTCCCTGGATCATTCTTGTGAACCTTTGTGATCCTTGAGATCCAGATCAAAAATGCGAAGAGACAAAATGTTGCAATCAAGCGAGATAATATGAACCTTCCTTTCATTGACAGGCTGCTGAATCCGATCATTGAATTGAGCTTACCTGGGTCTGGAATTATTGCAGGTCCTACTCAAAAGGCGAGAATGCCACAAGCTGACGACACCCAATCCTTCTTTACAAATGGATTACAAGCATGGCAACCCTTATGTGATATTGGGTGGCACAGTAGTGCAGTGGTTAGCACATGGTTTTATAGGACCAGCCAGTGATCAGCGATCAGGGTTCCGTTCTCACCACTGTCTATAAGAAGTTTGTAAATTCTCCCCATGACTGCATTGGGGGGGGGGAGGGTTTCCTCTCACATTCCAAAGATGTATGATCTGAGTTAGGATAAGTAGGTTGTGGTCATGCTTTGTTGGTACACTTGTGGGCTGTCCAGCACATTCCTTGCAGATTTAACTTGACTCAAACAAGACATTGCACTGTATGTTTTGATGTACATGTGACAAATAAAACTAATCTTTAAATCTCTTCTAAACACCAGTGATGTCATTACTAATTCATCGCGATGGCCTTCATCAGGAGAACATTGTGATTGTTCGCTGGGGCACAGGATTACGCAAATCATTATAAACATGGGTTCAGTCCTGACCACAGGAGTTGACTATTCTTTGTATATTCTTTGAATATACAACTTTGTAAAAGTTGTATATTCTTTTCTGGGTGCCTTTGTGGCTTTGCCTATAATCATTTGGCATTAATAAGTGGTAAGGTCTTCGCAACACATCATGTAGGTTTACCTCACAGGCAACCCCAGTGTTGCAGTAAGCTTTCTTCCTTTTTAACGTATGATCAGATTGTTTTATCACATACTGTTTACATTGAAAGGTCTTCTGGTTTAAGATGGCGCTGGTGAACTTTAGCAACTTCTGGCCGGTGGTTAACGAAGCAAGGAAAATAAACAAATACTTTGTTAGTCACACTTTTTTTCTGGCAAATGAACATAACCAGTAATAGTCTGTAACTTCCCTTTGGACTTGAAGGCAATTCAATGTGGCAGAACCAAGGCAAGGTGAGGCGGCAGGTTCATCATTGAAACCAAGAAGAGCACGAGGTTAAATTGACTTGAGTGCCTTACCGAAGGCCAAATCAAGGCGGTGAGGTTCGGGCGCCAGAGTACACCAATTCGATTGAACTCAAAGTTTGGACGGAGACTTGAGCGCTGTACCAAATTGAAAAGTTCGGTTACAGGCCGAATCGAGGTGGTATGGGTCCAGGCCCCACAGCATTTCGCAGTGGTTGAACTAATGTTGGATGTTGATTTAGGTGCTGGGCCAGATTGAAAAGGTCAGGGTGTAGGGGCCCGAGATGAGAGACAGGCCAGTTCATATCTCCGCTCCATAAGGTTTACTCGGCTCTGCGCTGATCTATGCGATTCTCTAACAGACTCCAGTTCAGAATGCTATTTGCTTGCATTTTTTTTCATCTGCACATTGAGCGTTCAACAGTCTTCATTTTTTAATCTGGGGTTCTTTTGGATATCTTTGTTTTGTGGCTGCCTGTTAGGAGACAAATCTCAAGGTTGTATAATGCATACATACTTTGATAATAAATGTACTTTGAAAGGAGGTGTAAGTGCTGCTTCCTTTCACAAGCCTTCAGGTCACCCTTGGGCAAGGCGTAGCTCCTTGTTAGCCTCCCCTGACTAGGGTCGCATAAAGCCAGGGGCGCAGCTGATGGATGGTCATGTGAGCAGCTGGTGCTGGTTATGTAACCACTGATGCCAGGCAGACAGTCTCTGAAGGGTACTGATAATGGCTGGGGGAGTCACCCGTCATGAAAAGACACTACCCCAAAGAAAGCAATGACCAAACCCTTTTGTAGAAATATTTGCCAAAAACAATCGTGGTCATGAGACCATGATAGCCTATGTCATGCAATATGGCACATAATGGTGATGATGATGATGACATTCAAACAAAAAGTGAAATGTATCATTTTGTGTCAACAACTGGCACAGTCTGAGTTGCAAGTGCCGCTAAGTTTTAGTGGCAACATAGCATGCCCACAACTCACTCATCCGAATCCGTATGCCTTTGGAATGCTGTAAGAAACTGGAGCATCTGGAGGAAGCACAAGGGGAGAACGTACAAACTCCTTACAGACAGCAGAGGAATGGAACCACGATCGGTGATCGCACTAACCGCTACGCTACCATGCTACCCACATTTTCAAAGTGGCTTACCTTTTTTAGAAGAAGCTGTAGGATGAATAAACTCTTCTTGGGTTCAAGCCTGGTACAGGTATCAATTATAACTGAAGAAGATGGCAGAGTTTGTCATCGAAACTTCGGTTATAATCAATACCTGTACTCGTCTTGAAGCCCGAGAGAGTTTATTCGTTATATATGCCAAGAAAGCACCAGATCCTTTTTCAAGCTGTAAGGAGTTCACACTCATATCCTTCCTTCAGAGCCACACATGAGCACAAAGGAATGTGGCAAAACCGATACTAAACCGTAAGTTTTACAGGAAGTAAAAGGTTGTATTTCCCCATATACCACTACTAGGAATGAAAAAGATATTTCCAGGAGATTTGTCCCTCTGAATACGAAACATGATATCTTAAAACGGAAAAATTAATTTCTCCAACTGAAGAACATTTACAATACACTCTTTTGGGAGTTTTTCCCACTAGTGATCTCTGGAGATTGCATCACTCCCAAAACTATTGGTCTCCAGATTAACCTTTCGGTGAATTCAGTGAAGGTCCAAAGTTATAAAACTAGCTTAAGTACATGCTACAGACAATCTTCAGTTGTTATGGGATTTTTCTATGTCGTCCATTTTGGCATATATTTTGACATCTCTGAAACTGCTCCAAGAAGATTTTGATGAAATTCCTCCTATGATAATTATGACTGCATTACAATGATCTTCTAAGATTTCTTAATCTTTAATATATCTAACAATTGATTAGACTAAGCAAATTAAAACATACCAGGAATTTTTCAAATGTTAGCAGTAATAAATTATAAATTTTATAGGGAATAATTTAATGACCTTAATTCAATAATTTTAATGATGACTTTGAATAATCCTGTTAAATTTATTACTGCATTTGTAGATATTCCATAACTGTTTTGCAGGGAAATAATTTATAAAGCCAAATATATCAAATAGAAGATGATTAGGAATGAGTAATAGTCAACAATGTCTGTATATCATAAATACATTTTTATAAACCCTAATTTATTCAAAACTCTAGTGACAAAATGTTGAGTTGAAGGAGTTTTTGTTCATTCAGAATCAGAATCAGATTCAATATCACCAACATGTGTCATGAAATTTGTTAACTTTGTGGCAGTAGTACATTTCAATACATGATAATAGAGAGAAAAAAACCTGTGAATGACAGTAAGTACATACAAAGATAAAACAGTTAAATGAAATAACTAATGGAAAAATTAAGGAATAAAAAAAGTAGTGAGATAGTGTTCATGGGTTCAATGTCCGTTCAGAAATCGGATGGCAGGGGGGAAGAAACTGTTCCTAATTCATTACAGAGGAATGATAGAGAAAGGGAGTTTGTAATTAATACTAGTCGTTGTCACAGATGCTTGAGGACAATCCAAACGAACATGTGTGTAGTTCAACCAAGAACATTTGAAATAATGCAAGGGAGGACTTTCAAAAGCTTTACTGATAAAAGGGCGATCAGAGCCATTGCTGTGTGAGCCCCAGCAAGTTCAGTAGAGTACACAATGAAAGATCTGCTAATACATTGCTTCTCAATATTACTGAGGTGGTGAAGTGATGCTTTGTGAATAAAATTATTTATGTGCTCTTTGAATCAATCTCATTTTAAATGAGTTCCTTCTAAAAAAAGCCCCTAGCACAATAATTTAAAACTATTAACAAGAAATGCTTATGTGAATTTAGGCTTTAGAGGCTTGAGTTAAATATTTCTGAATAATTATGGCTTGGCAGAGAATTGTTTTTGGCCATTTTAGAAATATTTACCTTAATAAAACAGGCGGACACACTTGCTCGCTATGTACATATAAGGTTCAGCAGCCTTCCCTTCGTCTTTAGATGACAACAGGTTTAAGTGCCAATTTTATTTACAAAGGTCGTACAGAGGTCGTGGGAATTGAGTTCAACCCAGCTGTCAATTTAACATTCAGCCCCTGCTGAGTGGTATGCTGTTCCCTCCGAGATGTTGGAAGCCAGTGGAGGAATGATGTAACTCTATCACTTGTGAATTTTAAATGATTTGTCTGGATTGAGAATCAAAGCCTTCCAGCAAGCAACAGGCCTTTAGAATGCTACTGACTGGCTTGTCCATTGGCTTCAGACCTGCCCGATTGCCAAAAGGAATAACAAGCACTGATTAAACACCCTTCTTCAATCCTCGTACATGTATATTCCATCTGTGCTCTACTGTGTCTACAGACTTTTTTATAGACTAGGGGACATTTAGTTCGAACAGTTATACCCACAGCCAAATGATTTATTTCTTTAAAAGCAATAAATGAAATAAATATGAATCCCAATTACTAATCATTCAATGTTATTTTTGGTAACTGAAAGTAAAGCAAATGTTCTGGTAGGTCAAATTATAATTTTAGAACTAATTAGAGTGTGAGTGATTATATTTTATTTCAGATTTAACCTTGGTGAAATGTGGGCATGAAAATAGAATAAAGCAGCTTTCACAAATAATCCAATTAATTTTTTTGTTTTTTTTTAAACATTGACTAAGAAAACACTTTGGCCTCAGTGCAGCATGATGGTAGAGTGACTAGCAAAACATGTTTCAGTGCCAGCCAGCGATTGGAAATTTGGGGATTCACTTCCCATCGCTCTCCGTAAGGAGCTCGTATGTTTTCCTCATGGGTTTCTTCCAGGTTCTCCGGTTTCTTCCCACTTTTCAAAGATACGCGGGTTGGGGTTAGTAACTTGTTGGCACTGGAAGCATGGCGACAATTGTAGGCTGCCCCCAGCACATCCTCGGACTGTGTTTGTTGTTGATGTAAATGACACATTTTGCTCTACGTTACAATGTACATGCAACAAATAGAGTCCTTCCGTTGGTCAGAGACAAGCATGGATGTCGCATCCCATATCTATACGTTGTTGCTGCAGTGCCATCAGTTGATGCACAAGCCAGGGCAGCGTGGTACGGGGAGCAAGCTGTTGTCCATGCAGCTCATGAATCCAAAGGAGCGGCAGAGACTGACAAAGGGTAGCACCTGCCGCATTGTACAAGTTCCTAGTCTGCGTTGAACTCAACGTAGGACTGCCTTAGGGACTCCAGCTCAGTATCTTCCCTGAGAGTTTACTCCTGAAGCTCTCCCCATAAGTAGCTATAGCTGCAAGACAGCGGAAGTTTGAGATCGGAGTTGTCCTTCTCCTAAATGTGCAACCAGCCACGGCTGATAGGCCCCATCTGCCCAGAGCGACTGATTTTAGGGCACCAGCAACCTGCCTTTGCCACTTCTCCTGTCAGTAGAAACAGTTCCGCCAGGCTTAGTAGTCTGACCACACGTGAAGACTAGGAGCTGGACTTGCTTGCCAGAGGCTATTTGAGATGCATGCCATTGGGAGCATTTCATAGGTAGTGGGAGCTTGCCCCCCCCTTACCCCCCCCCCAGCTATGACAACCTAAAGGAACCATGTGACAAATAAAGCTAATTTTTATCTTTAATCATTGAGGTCACAGTATTAGAAATTCTGTGGCCTGTGGTGCTAAGCATGTCCACACAATCTGGGTGATCAACTCCACTGATGATGTTCAGCCCCAAGGACTTATAACTCCTTAAATTGTCTCAAATAACATTGTAGCATTCCAATACTCTTAAAAGAGCATTCTCAAATGAGAATAAATATTATAGTATGCTGCCTGTTACACTGCTGGTGTCTTGGGCAGCAATGAAGTTTCTCCATCTCTAGCAGTGTTCAGGGCTTCCTTCATTGTGTCAGTATTTTCCTCCCAATTTTCATTGCTGTCAGTCATGTAAGTCCCAGGTGGATACTCAGGAATACCATTGCACTGAGATGTAGAAGGATTCTTCGTTGCTGTCTCCATAACAGTTTTGTTTTGCCAGTCAGGGTTGTTTGCCCTGAGATGAACCCCTGAACCTGGAGGACCGGTGGACCCCTCTTAGTCTGACCTCTACCCTTTGACCTGTCTAGCATGGGTGACCCTACCAAGAGCCAAAGCATAAGGCCCTGACTCCAGCCAACATACAATAGCTCTCCAGGTCAATCAGGCACACAGGCCTCCAAACCATGACAAGGTTGTGGTCCTCCTGAAAGAAGAGTCAGATAGGAGGCAACAAACTGGAGGGGGCTAGAGAGAAAACTGCAGCGAAAAGAACCTTGCCATTCAAAGGCATATCTCTCCAACAGCGAAGAGATTAAAATATCAGGGGCGCTGAAACATGAATGCAGGTCAACTTCAATTTGTAAAAAGAAATAATTAATCATTCTCCATTTCTTTCCATTGCTTGCTTCATCCATCAAAAAGAACATTGAACTTCTATAACTTTCAATATTTTATCCACACTCAAGACAGAACTAGTGAGGGAATTGTTCCTACCTAACTGCACAACATGGTACATATTTGTAAATGGATGGAAATGTAACGTTCTTGCTTAGGGAGGGTAAGGACCTGGTGCAAGGATCTCTCAAAGATTATGAAGCTAATGAAATTTCATTTGGTGATGGCATTTTTCTTCGACAGGTACACCTGTATGACAGCTTTATGCCAAGAAACTTCTGCGAGGGCACTACCTGAAGGCGTAACAGAATGTATATATGATGAATGTACTTCACAGATTATTGATCACTATCTGTAATCACTAATTGATGAAATTATTTTTTCAGCATTGCTTTGCGGGTGGATTCTTTGAGTTGTAACCAACTTAATGTTTTCTTTGGCTTAATCAAACTTTGTCATTGCCAATTAATAAAGCCTGAAAGGCAATGGCAGAGTTTATGTTTTTGCTTTACATTTGAGAAAAAGAATTGCAGATGAAATGAGTACATCCTCATTATATCATAAGGTTCTCTAAAATATAGTAAATTGCTGTGTCAGACACCAGTCTCATGAAATAGCGTAACCCAAAGCTACATCTTCACCTCAGTCTGGTCTGGATGGTGGTGGACAGAGGAAGTACAGGAGTCTTACCATATCACTAGGTTTAGGAACAGTTATTAACCTTTAACCATCAGGCTCCTGAACCAACATGGGTAACTTCATTCACCTCAACTTTGAATGGATTCTACAATCTATCGACCCACTTTCAAGGAATCTAGAACAAATGTTCTCAGTATTATTTATTAATAATCACCCACATGGGATTCCTCTGGGTGATCTGATCTCAGATGTCCAAAGATGTAGCATTTGGTAGGTTAATTGGTCATTGTAAAATTGTCCTGTGATTAGCAGAATAAAGTTTCGGCACAGACAAGAAGGGCCGAATGGCCTGTTTTCTGTGCTGTAGTGTTCTATGGTTCTATGGTTCTATTAGGCTAGGATTAAATCAGGTGTGGCTCAAAAGGCTGGAAGAGCCTCTTCCACTCCATATCTCAACAAATAAATAAAACTTTCTTAAGAACTCCTAAAAGAGGCACAGAGAAGGTGCTAAAACAATGAATAATCATATTATTGTTCCTCTCTGTGCCTTGTGGTGCATCAGGCGGTATACTTGCCCTTACTTTAGCATCTTATCTGTTTTTTATGAAGTTGAGTTGCTAGCTCAACACTCAGTCCAGCATGGTGGCCAAACAGAAGGCCTAATTTGTGGCCCTTTGTATCTGTCAGCAAGAAGATGGGGGTTGACTGACAGATCCCAAATGATCACTCCTCATCAGAGGTCTGAACTTTGTGCCCTTACATCCACATTTTAGAACATAGAAAATTGAACAATTCAACCCAGGAACAGGTCCAATGGCCCACGGTGTCTGTGCCAACCATAGTGTTAAATGAACCGTAATGAATCCTGAGCCTCCAATGGTATTGTACACATTTTCCTCTTTCTGTAACCCCTCTCTTCTCTGTCTCTCTTTTTGTCTCTTCCCCTAACTCTCTCTCTTTTTCTCCCCCTCTCTCAGTCTCCCTCTCTCCCTCTCTCTCACTCTCTCCTTCCCTCTTCCCCTCTCCCTCTTGCTGCTGTCAAAGGCCTTTGAACTATTCTGAATGCGGGAGAACCAGATATTTTGCAAAATATCCCAAATATATTTAAATAATGTTAAAAAACATTTTAAGTGAAAAGCATTGCTATAAATTGAAGGCATAAATATAAAAATAATGTGACTCAGCTCAGGAAATTTGTTTTGCTGCTGAGTCGAGTGGTGTGTCCATTGTCGGAAGGGCAGGTCCTATTCACCAGCATCTTTTCTGTCGCTAACCTGGGCACTCTGATGAGCTGACCAACTGACCGCAAATGGATAGCCATCACTCTGAGCCACTGTGTACTGTCTTCAACAGCCAGGGCTTGAGAAGTACTTGCATCTTCCAGAAGGTGGAAATAGCATAGAAGACACAAGAAGTGGCAGATACTGGAATCTGGAACAGAATACCAGAGGAACTCAGGTAGCATCTATGGGGGCAAATAGGTAATTATGATCTTTCAACTGGACAGTCCAGCTCAGTTCACCTGACCTGATGAGTTCCTCCAGCACTTTATGTGTTGATCTTGTCCCAGGGATTAATTATGGGAGAGGTCGGAACAAGCTCTGCCTACAAAATCCTGATGGACATTTGAGAATGGTTTAGCTGACTGTTTGGCTTCACCAGCTGCTCACGCTGACATTCCAACATCCAGAAGCATTCTTAAATTTTCTGACACCATTAAAAAATATTCAAACTTTGTAGAAATTTAAAAAGATGGTGATTCACACCTTAAACAGTCAAAATGTTTACATTTATCATAATCAAAAATATTTACATAAAATGTAAATATAATGTAATAAAAATGAACAAATTAACTAACAAAAATCTTTGCACTTTTGCAATGGAAAACTTTTTAGCAACAAATGCATTTAACTTCTAGCGAACAAATACTGACCAAAAATTTTATCCCAGCTTATTAAGGCTTATCCAAGGCTTCTGTGCTAGACTTTACAAACAGGCTGTACACTAAGAGAAAATGCTGAATAAATTATTTT
Organism: Mobula hypostoma; assembly: GCF_963921235.1. Classification (NCBI taxonomy): domain Eukaryota; kingdom Metazoa; phylum Chordata; class Chondrichthyes; order Myliobatiformes; family Myliobatidae; genus Mobula; species Mobula hypostoma. The sequence continues at coordinate 44,774,939 of NC_086118.1, read as the reverse complement.
TTTCTCTAAAACCCTGCAACAGGGCAATGTCATCAGAAACCTGTACCATCAACAACGTGACTTTGAGGTGAAAGTGAAAAGACACCTGCAGATGCTGGAAATCTGGAATAAAAATGCTCAGCAGGTCTGGTAGCATCTGTGTAAAGAGAAACGGGGTTAAGGATTCAAGACAAAGATTTCTCAAACTGAAATGTTAATTTTGTTTCTTTTTTTGCACAGATGCTGCATAACCAGAGGGTTCTGTAGTGTCTATTTATCTTAGAAAGTGGTAGACATCAAATTCACCACTTGAGTAAAACCTGTTAAAAATCTATCAAAATAATTTTCACCCGTTGAAACAGTTTTGGAATGCAGTTTATTGAACATCACCCACTCCTCTAAAAGTATTCCTTGAGTTTGAGAAAGTCAACCAGGGAGGGCCTGGACATTAATGAAATTGTCAAGGAGTGACTTCTGGATTGCAAAGAAGAGATTGCAGAACAAAATAAACATCAACAATTGAATCTCTCTTTTCACACATGCTGCCTGACTGGCTGAATATTTCCTGCCTTCCCTTTTCTTTCTAATGAACCCAGTCACTATTTCACATCTCAGGGTTCCAGTGTTTTGTTACCTCTCTCTTACTCCTCTGCCCTCGGTCACCCTCATGTCATTTGTAATTAGCAAGACTTTACCATGCTCCCTCAACTGAGACAAATAAAACTGGTGTTAATCGTTCCATCTCAATTGCTCCCCTATCACAGACATGCCATTTGTTCACTCTTCAACTAACACTTCCTCATTCTGACAGAAGATTGCCAGGCTGGAGGAGTCATTCTGCTCTCTCCATAGGTACTACCTGATCTTCTGAGTATCTCCATGGTCCAAAAACAGATAATCATAGTGAGCTGGTCCCATACTGAAGCCAGCCAGAAGGTCATGAAGGTCACTGTAGATAGATAGATAGATAGATAGATAGATAGACATACTTTATTGACCCCGAGGGAAATTAGGTTTCATTACAGTTGCACCAACCAAGAACAGAGTACAAACGTAGCAATACAAAACCACAAACAATCAAGTAATAATATGTAAACCATGCCAGACGGAAATAAGTCCAGGACCAGCCTATTGGCTCAGGGTGTCTGACCCTCCAAGGGAGGAGCTGCAAAGTTTGATGGCCACAGGCAGGAATAACTTCCCATGACGCTCAGTGCTGCTTCCCGGTGGAATGAGTCTCTGGCTGAATGTACTCCTGTGCCCAACGGTATAAATGATGTTACACACCGACATCGGGTTGGCAGAGGGAGGGATGTACACAACAACCACAATTGCATGTGAGATGTGAACACTTTATGAACTTCTGGATGACTCCAATGCAGAACCTCCATGTGGGAATTGCTGAGATACCAACAAACTCATTCTTAATAGCAAATCTCTCCCCATGAAGATGGCATTTCTCTTTAGGATGGCTCTGCAGACAAATAATGGCATATCAAAAGAAGTCTTATATTGTATTTTAATAATTAGAATACACCCAGTGGTTATGCCAGTTGGAAATGAAAATGAGTAACTCTGCAATACAAAACAGAAAATACGTAATACTGTTTGGTAACACTTTTAATCCTCTTTAATGAACCCACCTTGGTGGCCCTCTGTTGATCAGAGTCAACCACGGATGTTATATTCTATCTGTCTATGTCATTGGTGAGTGCTATCATTTGATACACAAGCTAATACGTAAGCAAGGGCAGTACGATATGGAGAGCAGGCTGTTGTGCATGCACCAGGCTCCCCCTCTCCATGCAGCTGATGAATGCAAAGGAATGGCAGAGACCAAGACGGTTTGGAACCAGCGGCATTGTAAGAGTTGCCAGTCGGGGTTCAGCTCAAAGCAGGACTGTCTTAGAGACTCCAGCTCTGTACCTTTCCTCGGGGTTTATTCTTGAAGCCTTCCTCATGAGTGAATATAGCTGCAAGGCAACGGAGGTTTGAAATCAGGATTTTCATCTTACTAGATGAGCTGCCAACCATGGCTGACAAGCCCCATCTGACTGAGGCAACTGGTTCTAAATTGTCAGCAACTCACCTTGGCCCCTTCTCCTGTCAGTAGGACCATTTCCTCTTGGCTTAGTACCTAAGCCACATGTGAAGGTCAGGAGTGAACTTGGTTGTCAGAGGCTTTTTGAGACACATGCATTGGGAGCACCATTGCGGATAGTGGGAGCTTATCTTCACTATGCACAATCCCTTTCCCCAGATATGACAACCTTAAGGAACCAATGTTCTCATCGTTATTGCCCTTCATTTATCCCACACTGCCACAGTTCTAAATTTACATAATTTGGATAGGGAGAACCTCTTCTAATCCTTCAGCATTTAGGAGTCAAGCTAAAGATCTTGAATGGTGATGAATGATGTCAATTTGAGTGATGATTTGGCAAAAAACCAACTCCACCCTGGAAAACCTCTGGAAGCCTTTAATAGACAGCAAAGCCCTGGACTCAGTTTACTTACTTACTTAAGCCCATCACCCATACTGGGGCATAGACCGCCAGCAGCAGCTCACTAATTCCTCTTTACTGAGCCAGAGTTTCAAGTTGTCCCCAGGTGTAGCTCGTTGAAGGTCCTTCCTCTCCCAGGGATGACATCTTTGGAGCTTCTGGTGCACTTTCTGTAGCTCTGTGTTTTTCCAGGATGGGTTTGCAGCCCCCACGCCCAGCCCTCCTCCTTTCGCAAAATGGCCTTGGGACAGTCCATGGTGGAGTTCAGATTCGTGCGCATATCAAAATCTTCCAGAGGAGTGTGTTTGTGTGTATATGTGTGCAGGTGTATTGTGCGTGTATTACACCGTATGGTGCAGAAGTAGAATTAGGCCAATCAGCCTACTGAGTTTGACCCACCATTCAATCACGGCTGATTTTTTTCAACACTATTCTTCCATCTTCTCCCTGTGTCCCTTCAACTCCTTACCAATTAAGAACCTATTTATCTCTGCCTTAAGTGCACAGCAGTCCCTGGCAACAAATTCCACAGATTCACCACCCTCTGACTCCAGAAATTCCTCTTCATCTGAGTTTTAAAGAGACGTACTGCTTTTCCTAAGGCTGTGCCTTGCAAATTCTGAATGAGGTGGAAATGAAGGCAAGCCAATAGATTGCTTCTTGCTAAGATTATAGGCAGCCATCATTTAAATAGTTTGTCATCAACTCAATGGGTAAAATTTTGTGAAATCACATTTCTAAATAGGAAGCTCAATAACAGGAATGCAAGATATTCTTCAGGTGCTAGAAATCTTTTCAATTCATTTAATATCAGAGAGTGAATGTGTACAGTATACAACCTGATATTTGTACTCTTCACAGATATTCAAGAAACAAGAGATCCCACAGAATGAATGATAGAACTTTAAAGTCCCAAAGTCCCTCCCCCACCCCCTGCACAAGCAGCAGCAAATGCATGAACCCCACTCACGTACCAGAAGAAGCACCGACCACCCCCCCCACCACACAAGCAACAGCAAAAGCCCCCCAAGCAACCTTGATCCAGAATCCACCAAAACTACAGTCCAAAACCCAGCACTTCGGTATCTTGGACAGCGAGGGAGAGAGAGGTTGCACCTGCACCAGTAAGGGAGGAGTCTAGCAACTCGCTGTTCCGATGTTACAATCACCCATATTGCATCTCCAAGCCACTCCCCACCCCCCGCCGCCCCCGTCTCGAGGGCTGGTGAGCTCTCACTCTCCATCAAAAGAAAGGGAAAGAGAGAGGAATTGCTCAACTACAAGGACCTTCTCCCAATGGCAGCCGGCAATTAGCAGCACTCTGCCTCCGGTCTTGATGTTTCAGTCTCCCACAATGTTTCAGTCAGCAAAATCGGCGAGGAACTGGGTCATCCATGGGGCTGCTCCCTGAGGTCACATGTCTTCCAGGCCGTTTCAGGACAGAGCCAAGCGCTAGGCTGCACAGCCGGTCCGAAAGCCCACCGGCTTGCTAAGAACCGTAATTTGAACGGTAGATCACGGACTCTGACAGAACCCCAACCGCCTTGAAAAGAAAGAAAAGATATAAGAACAGAAGAGTAATCTGTTTTGTGGATGAACTGTAAGAAGTCATCTGGGCCTGCAAAGAAAAACTCTGGAGTCATCTTTTCACACACCTCTTCTTGAGCAGCATATACAAAATGTTGGAGGAACACAGCATCTATGGAGGGGAATGAACAGTCAATCTTTCAGGTTGAGAACCTTCATCAGTCTGGTCCTGATGTAAGGCCTTGGAGGGGAATAAGCAGTCAAGGTTTTGGGCTGAGATCCTAGATCATTGTGCAAACTAACTACAATCTGAATGCACGACCTGGGTGACTTTCCTATCACACAGATGTAACGACATGGAGGGCGCACAAACATTTTCACTCACTTAAGGGGGTTAAATGATTTGGATTGTCATCAAACAGTCTAAAAACCGTTTATAGATGTACTGTTAAAAATACCCTGACTGGTTGCATTACTGTCCGGTATGGCAATTTGAATGTGCAGGAACATAAGAAGCTGCAGAGCATTGTGAACCCAGTCCAATACATCACAGGCACTGTACACCACTCCCCACCACTGATAGAATCCAGAAGAAGTGCAGCCTCAACATGGCAACATCCACTGTCAAAGCTTCCAGCCATTCAGAGCATGCCATCTTCAAAGAATTATTTGTCACTTGCACATCGAAACATGCTGCAAAATGCATTATTTGCATCAAATCAAGCCAGAGTGGGCAGCCTGTAAGTATTGGCCTGCTTCTAGCGCCATCATAACATGCCCACAAACTTCTCGCAGTTGTCATCGGAGGTAGATACAAAGGTCTGAAGTCCCACACCACCAGCTCCAAGGACAGATACTTTTCTTCACTAAACTTCCCTTTACCAAACTTTCTTTCACCATACAATTCTTGAACCATCTGGCACAACCCTAACCATTACTGGTTAGCAAAACCATGACCATTGTGATCACTCTACACAAAAAAATGGACTTTGTGAGTCCCTGGACTAATTGTCATGCAAAACATGTGTATAATTTATGTTTAGTTGAAGTTTTTTTTTGTGAATGGTACTTAACTCATGCTCTGTGGCTGTGGTGTAAGTAAGACTTTTCATACATGTGCTAGTACGTATGACAATAAACTCGACTTTGACTTCAACTTCATTGGGCGCTTTCTAATGGGTTTAAGCCACATCTAATTCTTGCCTGTTCTAAGTTCATTTACTGATACATTGTTGAATCTATATTATTCTAATTTTATCTCTATGAAAATATACTTCAGCTTTTACTGTAGGTTTCTATATAATTTTGGGCCCAGCATATTGATGCAACGTTTGACAGCACCTATATTTCATTGGGAGTTTGGGTCGATTTGGTATGTCAGCAAAGACTCCAGCAAATTTGCCAATATACTGTGGGGAGCATTCTAACTGGTTGCAGCACCACCTGGAGTGGAGCGGGTACTGCACAGGATTGGAAAAAGCCGCACAAGATTGCAAACGCAACCAGCTCCATCGTGAGCACCAGCATCCCTGGCATTGAGGGCATCTTCAAAAGGCGATGCCACAAAAAGAGCAGTATCTACTCTTTAAGAACCCCCATCAGCCAGGGGATGTCCTCTTCTCATTGCTAGGAGCCTGATGACACACACTCAATGTTTCTTCTCCTCCGCCATCAGATTTCTGAATGGACAACGAATCAACTCATGAATACTACCTTGCTTTTTTTTTTGCTCCCTCTTTGAACTACTTAAGTAATTTATTTTGTTTGATATATTTCTCACTGTACTTTATAGACTTTTTAATGTAGTTCACTGTACTTCTTCCGCTAAACAACAAATTTCATGTGATAGTCCAATAATACTAAACCTGTTTCTGATTCCTATTCTCAATAGACCGAATACCCATTTTCTGCTCAAATGTTTGTGTACTTCTTGGCACAGTAGGGGTTAATTTTTTTGAGATGGAAATGATGCTGGTGGGTGCATTGTTTCTGCTTTGAAATGTGTATTCTGTGCTTTCACAGAGAGAGAATCAGCTATTATTCTGCCTTCAGCACGGAAGCAGTGACTGACAGACCAATAATTGAGAATTTTACCAGAGATTCACAATTCAAGAGACAACTACAGGAACCTATCAGAATAACAACAGCCTGCAGCTGTTATGGTAATTTTAAAACACAATTATTCTACTGAGCAGAATCACTTCAAACCATATGAAAGAAATTAAAGTGCCTTACACTATTGTGTGTTTATCATGATAACTCTTATTTTTCAGCGTGAACAGCTCCTGTCAATAGTGATTATAATTCATTATCAGGTCATTCACCAGAACCAGGCCACCAAAGTCTGGCAGATCTGTGTCCATGTTACATTCGCCCGACTCCTGAGCTATGTGGAACTTTTGTATCATTTTAATTCCAATCATTATCCATTCGTTTCAACTTAGTTCATTACTCATTGAGTTGTTGCGTTGCGAACAACATTTACTGCTTGGAATCTCCTGCAACAATTTACGCTGTTAAATCACCGTGGTATGAATATAAACATGGACTGATGGATCAGTCATAATACAGGCAAGTGAATGTGCCAGGCAGTGTGACTAGAGTGGCTTGCCAGATCATCTCCAAGCCTACATACACTAAACCAAGTAAGTTTCCCATTAAGAAACCAAAGATTGAACTCACATTCACACTTTGGGAAGGTGCATAAAATTACATAAACACAAAATACTCTGCAGATGCTGGGGTCAAAGCAACACTCACAACACGCTGGAGGAACTCAGCAGGTCGGGCAGCATCCGTGGAAACGATCAGTCAACGTTTCGGGCCGGAACCCTTCATCAGGACTGAAGAGGGAAGGGGCAGAGGCTCTGTAAAGGAGGTGGGGGGAGGGTGGGAAGAAGAAGGCTGCCCCTTCCCTCTTCAGTCCCAACGAAGGCTTCCGGCCCGAAACGTTGACTGATCATTTCCACGGACGCTGCCCGACCTGCTGAGTTCCTCCAGCGTGTTGTGAGTGATAAAATTACTTAAACCTGGATCGCTGCAGGGTAAGTAACACAACCCCATTGTCTGACGTATACGGAAACGCCTCATGGTCACCAGTTTGCAAACCGTATCTCTTAGTCTGGGCCAGTTTAATTTTAATTTACAATACAAACTGAAGACTGGTTCTTGCTTGAATTAATATTGGCTATATTCGCATAAGTCCAGAATACTCCCTAACACATACATTATCAGCTGGTCAGCCTTAACCCCACCACTAATACTTTTTATAACTGATGTACCTAGTGGCCAGTTTATTAGGTATCTCCTGTACCTAATAAAGTGGCTGCTGAGTGTACGTCCGTGGTCTTCTTCTGCTGTAGGGTCTTGAAGTGCCGAATTGTTGTGTGTTCATAGAAGGTGTTCTGTACAACACTGGTGTAATGCGTTTTTATTGGAGTTACTGTCTCCTTCCTGTCAGCTTAAACCACTTTGGCCATTCTCCTCTGAACCCTCTCATTAACAAGTGATTTTTTTAAACCATTTTCTCTAAGCTCTGGAGACTGTTGTGCCTGAAAATCTCAGGAGACCAGCAGTTTCTGAGATACTCAAACCACCCCATCTGGCACCAGCAACCATTCCACCGTCAAAGTAACTTAGATCACATTTCTTCCTCTTTCTGATGTTTGGTCTGAACAACGACTGGACCACTTGACTATGTCTGCATATCTTTATGCATTCAGTTGCTGCCACATGATTGGCTGATTGGATATTTGCATTAACGAGCAGGTGTACAGGCATATCTAATAAAGTGGTCACTAAGTGTAAATTAACATTTAAAGGTAACACAGGTAAATTAGTCGTCATTCAGAATAACAACAAATCCATTTTACATCTTGTTTCCAAAAATTGGGTTTACCCGAATTTAGGATTTATTCCACAAATGGAAGAGGAATAGCATTTTTATTACCAAATGAATCAGATTAGTTGAATGAGTTCAAGCAGTCCCTAAAACTCCTTATCGGTTAGAAAATAAATACCTAAACAAAACCAAAATTTGAGAATGCGGGTACAGCTTGCCTATGCCACTTTTTATATTTCTTAGCAACAAATTTCTGCCCACTTTTAATGACTTTTCAATGTTTCATTTTCCTTGTTTAATTCACTATCTGGATATGCATCTGAATTTTCAAGCTTTAGCCACTTTAGACTGAGCAAATTAGAGCTGTTCCAAAGTTCAGTGATTAATGGGAGAGCCAGTTCCTGCTATCTATTCACTTCCTTGCTTCGAACCATTGCTGCATTGGCTGTGACCAGTGAGGAAGTCAACATATGGGTGGACCTTCAGGACAATTGCACATCTCCAAGGAGCACCGTCACGAGAAAACAGTATCCATCGTCGAGGACCTCCACCATCCAGGCAATGCTTTCTTCTTGCTGCTGCTATCATGAAGGAGGTACAGCAGCTGCAGGTTCCACACCACCAGGTTCAGGAACAGTCATTACTCTTTAAGCAACAGGCTCTTGACCATCATGAACAACCTCAACTCTGAACTGATTCCACAACTTACAGAATCGCTTTTAAGGAGTCTACAACTCATGTTCTCAGCATTACTTATTTATTTATTGGGATACAGGGTGGAATAGGCACTTCCAGCCCTTTGATTCATGCTGCCCATCATCCCCCAATTTAATCTTAGCATAATCACGGGACGATGTACAATGACCAATTAACCAACCAACTGTTACACCTTTAGAGCGTGGGTGGATACCAGAGCACCTGGAGGAAACATACACAGTCACAGAGAGGACGTACAAACTCCTTACAGAGAGCAGTGAGAATTGAACTCGGTCTCTGGTATTGTAAAGAGTTGTGCTAACCACTACACTACCATACCACTGTTTGTATGTATGTATTTATTTATTCATTAATTTATCTATCTATTATTTAACTATTTATTTATTGACTGATTTATTTATTTTAGTTGCAGTTGTACGGTTTGTCTTCTTTCACAAATTGTTTGTTTGTCAGTCAGTATGCAGTGTGTACTGTGAATGCCTATAAAATATAAATCTCAAGGTTGTATATAGTATAAGGTGGCATGGCTGAAGTCCAATGACTACCACCTGGCAGTTAACAAAACAAGGAATACAACTGAGTACCTTATTAATAATGCCTCTTCTGTAAAAAAGTTACGTTAAACTATCACCAAAAACAATAAAGAGACAAGCGAAAATGAGGCTGAGTTGGGGGTTGAAGCATATGGGTGCAAGGCGAAGTCGGGGTGAAGTCAAGGCATATTCAAGGTGAAGTTGAGGCGAGTGGAGCAGAGCAAAGTCAGAGCAGAGGAGAGGCAGATTCAAGGCCCGTCCTCCTAAACTGAGAGTGAGGGTTGGTCGATCTAAGCACCGGGCCAATTTGGAAAGGTTGGGTACAGGCCCAGAGCATATCGATGCAACAGGGGCCTAGAGCAAGGAATGACCCAAAGTTTGGATGATGTAAACACCATGCCAGATGGATTGAAAAGGCAAGGTGTTGAGACCAGAGGCAAGGGTTAGACTGGTTCTGCTCACTGCTCCACAGCGTTTACTCCACTCTGCACTGCACTGAGACTGAGGTAATGGCCCGTTTTGGCTGCTTCGAGCTTCGTATTGTGACGAGAATACACATAAAATTAAGATGTTTGCTGGCCTGGGTTAGCATCAGTGACATCAGCAAGTGGTCTGCCACCTGCCCTCAGGGGAAGGAGAGATAAGGAACAATAGAGCAGCGTCTGGAGATGTGTAATGAAGGGACGTGGGAGAGAGAGCTGTCTGGAGCGGCTCCCCCTTTGAATCCTGAACTGTTTGAAGTGATGGACAGGCGATACCCCAGCAGGGGGATAAAAAGGGACCGGTTCGCTAAGGCAGGACACACGCCACCCGAGGTAACGAGACCCTGGAAGCGCTACGCTTCTCACGAGTCGGTGGGAAGTACCAGACAACGGCCAGGGTGGAAAGGTACGATCAGCGGGAACCCGGTGTGTGTCCGCCCCTGCCTGGGTGCCGAGTTCCCTGCAGAGGATTGACCGCATCTGGAGGAGGGGTTACGGTCGGTGACCTCAGGTGACATCACCAAGGACCCGCCCAAAAGATGTGAGCCATCTCGCCGGTCTGTGAGTGAAGCCGTGTCTGAATGATCAGTTGTTCCTGTTCTCTCTCTCTCTCTCCCCACGTTGTCCATCGCCATGGCAACGATTACTGCGAACTGAACTACTAAACTGGACTGAACTTTGAGTCACTTTGAAATTTGGTCATTTACCCCTAGACAACGATAGAGCTTGATTGATGCTGCTATCTTAATTCTGTGCACATGTGTGTTTATCATCGCTGAACTGTTGCATTTATTATCCTTTCGATTACTGTGTTGCTTGTTTCTTTAATAAAACTTTCTTAGTTCTAGTACTCCAGACTCCAACTGAGTGATCCATTTCTGCTGGTTTGGCAACCCAGTTACGGGGTACGTAACAGTATCCATGGGCTCCATGACACCTACTCCACTCTGCGTTGAACTGAGGTTGAGGCTGTGGCCTGCCGTGGCTGCTTTGGGCTTCGTGTCTGCGGACTCATTTTCACTCTGAATGCTATTTGCTTACTTTTATTGTTTACAAGATTTTTCTCTCTCTGCACATTGAGTGCTTGACAATCTTTTCTGGGTTTTGTGGATTTCTTTCTTTGTGGCTGACTGTAAGGAGATGAATCTCAAGGTTGTGCAGTCAGTCCTCCATATCCGCGGGTTCCGCATCCACGGATTCAACCAACTGCGGATCGGGATCGAAAAACAAAACAGAAGTTCTCTCTCCAGCATTCGTTGTTTGAGCATTGCTCGCCTCGCGTCTCGTTCGGTCGTTACTTGTGTTGTGTGCACCTTTTGTTTCTGTGAAAAAATGTCTCCTAAAAAGCAATTAAGTGGTGAAAGCAATTCCTCAAAAGCTAAGAGGGAGCGTAAAGTACTGTAATCTAGAGATGATTAAAAGTACTACTTGTTGTTTGAGCATTGTTTGCCTCATGTCTTGTTCATTCGCTATTTGTGTTGTGAGCGAGAGGAAGGAGTTTAAGGCTAGTAAGGGATGGCTGGCTAGCTATGTAAAGCGCCACAGCCTCAAGAACTTAAAGATCACGGGAGAATTGGCATCGACTGATGTCGAGGCAGCATCAGCGTTCCCAGAAGAGCTATGATGGTTGCGTCTGTACTGAACATTTACAGACTTTTTATTCTTGTCATTATTCCCTAAACAATACAGTATAACAACTACTTCCATAGCATTTACATTGTATTAGGTATTATATGTAATCTAGAGATGATTTAAAGTATACGGGAGGATGTGCGTAGGTTATATGCAAATATTACACCATTTTATATTCGGGACTTGAGCGTCGGCGGAATTTGGTATCCGCAGGGGGTCCCGGAACCAAACCCCCGCGGATACAGAGGGCCGACTGTATAATATATACACACTTTAATAATAAGTATACTTTGAACTTTGCTTTGTACACCAGATCGTTGCTTATTGACGTCAGCTCGATGTTTAACATAATCATCTCTCAGAGGCTGGTGGGTAAACTCTCCTCGTGCAACTCAACTCCTCCCTCTGTATGGGATCCTGGATTTCATGGAAAGACCCCTATCAGTCTGAGTTGGCAGCAACATCACGAGCTCCATCACACTGAGAACTGGTGACCCCCAGAGTCGGGTCCTCAGTCTGCACGGTTCACACTGCTGACTTGTGACTGCACTGCCAAGTTCAGCGACGTCAAGTTCACTAATGATACTGCAGTGGTTGGCCTCAACAGCAACAATGATGAATCAGCGCACAGAGAGGAAGCAGACCAGCTTGTCAAATGGCGGAAGAACAACACCATTGAGTTTCATCATGAACGAGACAAAAAAAGATGATTGCGGACTTCAGGAAAGCACAGGTTGACCGCTCTCCATTGCACATCAATGGCTCTGCTGTGGAGAGAGTGAAGAGTACAAAGTTCCTTGGTGTGCATATAATGCACAATCTAACCTGGACCTGCAATAGTTCCACAATAGTCAAGAAGGCACAGCAGCGTCTGCACCTACTGAGGAGTTGATGGCGTGTAAGGCTCCTTGCTCCCGTTCTCACAACTTTCTACAGGAGGATCACTGAGAGTGTCCTGTCTGGCTTTATCACCGTGTGGCACGGAAGCTGCAAGACAGCAGACCACCAGATCCAACAGAAGACGGTCAAATCTGCCGAGAGGATCATTGGGATCTCCCTCCCAACTATTTCGACATTTCATGTCAAGTCAAGTCAAGTCACTTTTTATTATCATTTCAACTATGACTGCTGGTACAGAACATAGTAAAAATGAGACAACATTTTCCAGGACCATGGTGCTACATGAAACTATACAAAAACTACACTGAACTATGTAAGAAAAAACACAAAAACTACACTAGACCTATCCAGGACTACATAAAGTGCACAAAACAGTGCAGGCATTACAATAAATAATAATAAATAATAAACAAGACAGTAGGCACAGTAGAGGGCAGTAGGTTGGTGTCAGTCCAGGCTCTGGGTATTGAGGAGTCTGATGGCTTGGGGGAAGAAACTGTTGCATAGTCTGGTCGTGAGAGCCTGAATGCTTCAGTGCCTTTTTCCAGATGGCAGGAGGGAGAAGAGTTTATATGAGGGGTGCGTGGGGTCCTTCATAATGCTGTTTGCTTTGCGGATGCAGCGTGTGGTGTAAATGCCTGTGATGGTGGGCAGAGAGACCCCATTGATCTTCTCAGCTGACCTCACTATCCACTGCAGGGTCTTGCGATCCGAGATGGTGCAATTTCTGAACCAGGCAGTGATGCAGCTGCTCAGGATTCTCTCAATACAACCTCTGTAGAATGTGGTGAGGATGGGGGGGGGTGGGAGATGGACTTTTCTCAGCCTAGGCAGAAAGTAGAGACGCTGCTGGGCTTTATTTGCTATGGAGCTGCTGTTGAGGGATCAGGTGAGATTCTCCGCCAGGTGAACACCAAGAAATTTGGTGCTCTTAACAATCTCTATGGAGAAGTCGTCGATGTTCAGCGGAGAGTGGTCGCTCCGTGTCCTCCTGAAGTCAACAACCATCTCTTTTGTTTTGTTCACATTCAGAGACAGGTTGTTGGCTCTGCACCAGTCCGTTAGCTGCTGCACTTCCTCTCTGTATGCTGACTCATCGTTCTTGCTGATGAGACCCACCACGGTCGTGTCATCGGCGAACTTGATGATGTGGTTCGAGCTGTGTGTTGCAGCACAGTCGTGGGTCAGCAGAGTGAACAGCAGTGGACTGAGCACATAGCCCTGGGGGGCCCCCGTGTTCAGTGTGATGGTGTTGGAGATGCTGCTTCCAATAAGGACTAACTGAGGTCTCCCAGTCAGGAAGTCTAGGATCTAGTTGCAGAGGGAGGTGTTCAGGCCCAGTAGGCTCAGCTTTCCAGTCAGTTTCTGAGGAATGACTGTGTTGAATGCTGAACTGAAGTCTATGAACAGCATTCGAACATACGTGTCTTTTTTGTTCAGGTGGGTTGAGGCCAGGTGGAGGGTGATGGCAATGGCATCATCTGTTGAACGGTTGGGACGGTACGCGAACTGCAGGGGGTCCAGTGAGGGGGGCAGCAGGGTCTCGATGTGCCTCATGATGAGCCTCTCAAAACACTTCATGATGATGGGCGTGAGTGCAACTGGACGGTAATCATTGAGGCAGGACACTGTCTCGTTGAGACTGTCGATTTACCAGGTACATTACAGATGAAGGGCCCAAAGCGTTGTTGAGCATCCCTACCACCTATCCCACAACCTCTTTGACCCACTATGTCAGGAAGGAAGTACAGAAGTATCAGGAGTGGAACTGCCAGACTGGGTAACAGCTTCTTCCATCAGGCTGTGAAACTAATGAATACCCTGCCACTACCGAGGTGTCATTTTGTTATATATATGTATGTACAGCCAGATACAAAAAAACTTGTTCTTGAACTTGAACCTGAACTTAAACACTGAGCGACTTTGTACAAGGACATTTTAAACATTGTTGATCATGTTCCTCTCAGGGATTTCCAAAGTTTACCATAATAGTTGAAAAGAATAGGGAAATGGGCTGAGAAATGGCAGGTGGAATTTAATGCAGGCAAGTTTGAGGTTTTGCTCTATGGAAGGACAAATAAGGATAAGATTTACATAGTGAGTGATAAGGCACTAAGATAAGTTGTAAGATAATGTGAGTTGGAAATACAGATCCATAATTCCTTGAGAGTGGTATCACAGGTAGATTAAGACACAAAGTTTAAACCACATTTAAAGAAACATCATCATCATTATGTATCGTGTCATATTACGTAGGCGATTATGGTCCCATGACCATGATTGTTCTTGGCAAATTTTTTTGCAGAAGTGCTTTGTCATTGTCTTCTTCTGGGCAGTGTTTTAGAAGATGGGTGGCCCCAGCCATTATCAATACTCTTGAGAGATTGTCCGCTTGGCATCAGTGGGCACATAACCAGGACTTGTGATATGTACCAGGTGTTCATAGCACTATCCACCATCTACTCCCATGGCTTCACCTGATCCAGTTTCGGGGGCAAACCACGTGCTGCACCTTGCCTGCAAGCTAGTGGAAGGAAGGGGCGCCTCACATCTCCTTTGGTAGAGACGTAACTCCACCACATGGCTCGAAAGAAACAAAATCAGGTCTAAATTTTCCACAGATGAACCTTATTTTTATTTGACCACATAACTATGACTTACGGGCTGACAGGGCCACTTGTCATCTGTAGCTGGCAGCTCATCTAGGAGAAGGAAATCTCTGATCTCAAACCTCCACTGCCTTGTGGCTATATTGCCCATGGGGAAGGCTTCAGGAGTAAGTCCTGAGGGAAAAATCTAGAGCTGGAGTCCCTAAGGCAGTCCCACATTGAGCTCAGCACTGACTGGCAACTCCTGTGATGTTGCTGGCACCAAACTGAATCGGTCTTTGCTGTCCCTTTAGGTTTATCAAGTGCAGGGAGAAAGAGAGATTGCTACATGGGCAACAGCTTGCTCTCCATATTGTACTGCTCAGGCTTGCTTATCCAGACAGCTAGGATACAACATCCATGTTCGACCCTGACTGACTGAGGCTTCAAACCTATGGTTAGAAAGGTTCATTTGTGATAAAGTTATCACATCTGAAAATTCTTTCACTGGTCTAAAAGTAACTTCTAATAAACTACTGTAAATCTTGCCTAAACTTGAAGAAGAGGACACTTTTTAATGTGGGGTGTAGTGAAAGTTAGAAAGGCATGAAACTGTAACTTTCAAAACAAAATAGAATACATATTATATGCACAGTATATAACAGGAATACACAGGGACAACTCAGCACATAGACACGAGACATCCTGCAGACGCTGGAAATCTTGAGCAACGCACACAAAATGCTGAAAGAATTCAACAGCTCAGGCAGCATCGGTGGAGAAGGAAAAAGAGGTTAGATTTTAGGTTGATGAATTAGCGAAAATCAGAAATAAAACACAATTTAATTTGCAGAGGACTGGAGAGAAGAAAGGCAAATTCCTGTGATAGTGTGGACACAGACAGATTGAGTGACATATGTCTTGTTGGTGCTGGTTTGGAGAGGGTGGTGATGACTGAATAATTTCAGTTGATCTGAGTAGAGGAGACATAAATAAATAAATAAATAAATAAATAAATGAAATGAAATGTAAGTGGAAGAAAAGAGAAAATAACAAAACCCTGTCCTTGAACTGTGGACACAAGATGACATATAAAAAATGCCCGATGTACTCAGCTGTTATGGTGTACCTGTGGAGACTTTACTCCCCACTCTGACCTTTTACTTCTTGTCATCTGTCTCTTACCTCCCCCTGGGTTCCCTCCACCTTCCCTTTCTCCTATAGACCACTCTCCTTTCCAATCAGATTCCTTCTTCTCCAGCCTTTGATCTCTCCCACCCTCCCGGCTTCACCTATCACCTTCCAGCTAGCCTTCCTCTCCACCTTTTTTATTCTGGCATTTTCCCCCTTCCTTCTCAATCCTGAAGGAGAGTCTTGTCCCAAGACGTTGACCATCTACTCATTTCCATAGATGCTGCCTGACTTGTTGAGTCCCTTTATGTATGACTTTTCTTCACATTTTGATATATAGAAGAACATTTGCAGTGTTTAGGATGCATTTGATAGCTTTCATTGGTACAGTAGTGCTGAATATATGGCTTCTTTCTGTGCAGTGAGATATGGTACCTCTCATCGACAAATACTGTGCCATTGGTTATGAGGAAGGCCATGCTGATGTTCTCTCTACTGCTTCTGTTAGTTCCAGTACAATATGAGCAACAGACTAGAGCAGCAACACCCTACTATAATTGTAGAAAATGTTCTAATTTCCTATTCTCCACCCTGTAGTCTGCTTTCATTTAAAATCAGGAAATTCCCCTAAATAGTGCCGTGGACCAGCAAGAACTGCATATCCAATGTCCACAATAAATTTCACATTCAAATTTCAAGTACATATTCGTCAAATGTAACCCCCACCACCTAGGTCATGCTCTCTCCTAACTGCTGCCATTGGGAAGAAAGTACAGCAGCCTCAGGTCTCATACCAGCAAGTTCAGGAACAGTTATTACCCCTTAACCATCAGGCTCATGAACCAAAGGGGGATATGTTCACTCAACTTCACTTGCCCCACTCTTCAAATGTTCCCACAACCTATGGACTCACTTTCAATTACCCTTCATCTCTTGTTTTTGATAGTTATTGTTTATTTATTTATGTTGTGGAGTTGACAGTACCATGGGAAGATGGTGTCAAAGAAGCTTATGAGAGGAAAAAGACCAAGTACTCTGGACTGGCAACTGAAGCTGCCCAGAATGACTGGAAGACCAAGATTTTCCCTGTAGAAGTGGGATGCAGTTGCTACATCTACGACCCTTCTATTGAAAAAGATGGGAGTGAGGGGTCACTCCCTCCAACAAGCGATCAAGTCCTTGTCAAACGCAGCAGAAGAAAGCAGCAATTGGATTTGGATTAAAAGGAAAGACAACAATTGGGCTGCAAGATGAAGACAGGAGGGTATGGAACTGAGAGGGGTGTATCTGGGACGCCTGGTAGCACCGTTGAGCCCTCTGGAGACGTCGTGAGCTTATCAACGAAATTTCAAAGGAAGAGGGTGACCACCTAATGACCCCAATGATGTACCTACCCTCCCTCCTTGTCACCACTCCAAGCCCACTGCCAACATCGAGAGTGCCAACTTACCATAGGGATTCAAGCATCAAGTCCTAGTAGCTCTACTATCTACTCTACGAATTATTAGTATAATAATTTCAGTACTTGCAGACTTTGTTGTCTTCTGCACATTGGTTGATCACCCAAGTTGGCGTGGTCTTTCACTGATTCTATAATGGTTATTATTCTAATATAGATTTATTGAGCATGCCCATAAGAAAATGAATCTCACGGCTGTATATGGTAACATATATGTACTTCGATAATAAATTTATTTGAAGTGTATGTCTATTAAGAGATGGTTAAATAATCTGTGTTATTTTCAAGTGGACTACAGTGGACAATTTACCAATACATCAGACTACTGTGAAAACATGGCTTACTCAGATTATCCTGTTGTCACTGTACTCTGGGTCTTCCCGAGTAACCTTCTTTCCAAGGGAGATATCAGGATTGTATCTTCAAATAACTGTGCTCCACTCCACCAAACTGAGCCCATACGTTGTGGGAACATAGGTTACATGAAAGAATACTTTCCTGCATAGTCAACTCTGTAACATACATTGTCACACTGCTGATATTGAAATTGCAAGCAGTTCCCTGTAATTAAGGGAACATATCCATTATCCAATATGTCCTGACAATCAAGGCATATGGGCAATGGATATGTTTCCTTAATTTTCCTGTGGCTAATACAGTATATCCTAAGGTAAGTCAGAAATTGATATAGAAATGTAATGTGAGTCTATAAAGACCAAAAGGTCGAAATTCAACATGAAATCTGGCAGTATAGAGACACTGCTCTTGAAATTTTGTTTCATTAATTGGTAAGAATCCTGTACCGCTTCTGAATCATTTTGCCTGTCTTCCCTGTTACTTTCAGGCATCTGTGGATATTTGTTTCAATATAGAATATAGAACATAGAATATCATAGAACAGTACAGGCCCGTTGGCCCACAATATTGTGCCAAACTTTTAACCTAGTCTAAGATCAATCTAACCCATCACTCCTACACAGTCCTCACTCTTCTATCAACTATATGCCTTTCTATGAGCTTCTTAAAAGCCCCTAAAGTATCTGCCCTGCTACCATCACCACTGGCATTGCGTTCCATGCACCCACCACTCTCTGTGTTAAAAACGTACCTCTGACATCCCCCTATACTTACGTCCAGTCACTTTAAAACTACGCCCTATCATATTAGCCAATTGCACCCTGGGGGAAAAATCTCTGGCTATTCACTCAATCTAAGCCTCTGATCATCCTCTAAATCTCTATCAAGTCACCTCTCATCCTCCTTCCCTCCCGAGAGAAAAGCAAGCTCGTTCAAACTATCCTCACAAGCCACACTCTCTAGTCCAGGCAGCATCCTGGTAAACCTCTAATGCTCCAAGTATTTCCTTGCATGAGTTACTCCGTGTGAGTTCAGATGATTGTCTGCCACAGAACTATTGTGAAAATAACCCACCCAATTAGATACAGGGGTCAGGAGGGAAGAACTAGCCATTTGTCTGAGAGGATTTCACAATTGTCCATGTTATGTGCTGGCCTTAGAACCAAAAAACGTCAGAAGGCCATGGCTTATGGAAGTAATTCAGAAAATGTTTAGCCTGGGTGGTTGATGGCTGGGTTGAGTTGTTCTCTGATCTTGACAATTTACTTGCAAACGTTTCATCACCATGCAAGGAAACATTGTCAGTGCCCTGTTTATTGTGGACATAGCTTATCTATAGAAATATAAAGCAGAAAGGTTCAGGAGGTGTGCTAGAAGGCCAAATGCATCAACTGAAGAGAAAATCAGGTTTAAATGTTAAAAGAAACTTCTGCCAGTGACAGGAAACCCAATTAAATTCTTTGCACAATAAAATTCCGCAAGGTATTTTTCATGACATGTCTTATGGAGCCTAGCAAATTAGACATTCAAGAGTGAAACTTGTCAATAAGTCATCTGGGGGAATACTGCAGACCCTTGTAATGAAGGGAAATGACATACTGAAATAGCAATTACACAATAATATGAATTAAAGGACATAGTGATATAGCAATTACATAATAATATTAATTAAATGAATACACTGGAGTGCAATTTATTTGGAAGTGTGGAAATGTGGACTTGGGCTTCAAGTTCACTAGAAGGAAAAACGGCTCCAATCTCTCATCATTGCTGTTACAGGATTATTCTGTACATTTTGTGACTCTTGTAGAATTAAACTCTAAATCCCAGTTTTCAGGCAAACGTTTATTCCTCCATAAATCACATTGAGATAGACAAAGGAGTATTATGAAATCACTTTCAAAAGAAAGAGATAATGGGTGAAAAGTTACTGGATGTGGTCTATGATATTTTTTCCTTCGCTTTTCCACAGTTATCCCATGATTGCACAGACCTTTTGTCTCCACAAGGCTCCTAATAGCCTCCCAGAGCTGCTACTGTAGTAGACTATTTGTGATAGCTAGGCTGCATGTGTTGGAAGTAATCGACAATCCTCTTCTGTCATCAAAAGCCTTTTTCATGGTCTCAGAATGATCTGATGACACGATCAGTAGGAAAAGGTTTGCATTAATGCCACAGCAAAGAAAGTTCACCAACAATTTCACTTCCTCAAGAGGTTAAAGAAATTTGGCATGTCCAGTCGACCCTTAACAATTTTTATTAATGCACCATAGAGGGTATTCTATCTGGATGCGTTACGGATCAGTATCGCAACAGTTCTGCGTGTGATTGCAGGAAATTACAGAGAGGTGCGGACACGGCTCAGCACGTCATGGAAATCAACCTCCCCTCTATAGATCCTGTCTATCCTTCTCACAGCTTCAGTGAAGTAGACATCTGAATCAAAGACACCACTCGCTCTGGACTTCTGCTCTTCTCCCTTCTTCCATTTGGCAGCAGACATTAAAAAAAACACATACTACCAGGCTCAAGGACAGCATCTATGCTGCTGTTACAAGATTACTAAATGGTTTCCTTGTACAATAAGATGGGTACTTGACCTCTCCGTTTACTTGATTATGATCTTGCTCTTATTGTCTACCTGCATAACACTTTAATGTAGCTGTTAAATTTTATGTTGCATCTTTTTATAACTTTGTTCTACCTCAATGCAGTGTATAATGAATTGATCTGTATGAAGAGTATGCAAGACAAGCTTTTCACTGTATCTCAGTACGATGATGATGATGGCGTTGACTCAGACCTGAGAGGCCTGCGACAGGCATTTTCATGCCTTACAAGGCGCAGTTCAAAAGGCTGTGCGGGGCATCACTCCTCGCACAGACACTTCATGGTATTATTTTACAAGGCCGAGTTGCAAGCTCGACATCAACCCGGCGCGGATGGAAAGCGCTCACGGGGGCAATCTGTCACTGGATCAAATTCGGGAACCTCCGTTCTCATGCCTGGTGCTGATCTCACTGCGCCACCAGCCATCCGAAATGTACAAGTGATAATAATAGAACCAATTCCAATTTGAATTCAAATAAACAATTGAAAAAAGTAATGTCAATACAAAATTAAAACATGATATACTTACTTAAACACATTTAAGCTACAGAAATTAATTTTAAAAGGTTTAGCCCTTAATCAAAATAAAATAAAAACAAGCAACACTTTCACTTACACTGGAGCCCTGATGCAGACTTTCAACCTGAAACATTGATGATTCCTTTCCTCCTGCAGATGCTGCTCGACTGCTGAGGTTCTTCCAGCAGATTTCGTTGCTGCATGTTGACTTACAATTTTACTGAGTGTTAGTGAACCCATTCAGACTGATGGCTGGTCTAAGTCTATCATAGCAATCATGTCTAGGTGCAAATGAATAAATATCCTAAAGGAAGTTCAGATGTCCTGCTGGATCAGCAGCTTAAACATGAATATTAACTGTATCCATTGGGTAATGAGATTTCCACCTCTGTCCTCTAGAGTTACTGAGTTTCTCAGCAAGCTCACAATTGTCCTCAGTGTCCCAGAATCTTTGAATGAGGCACAGTGTGCTCTGCTCTATAGTCAACTCACAAAAATTGGCAACGGATTGACTCCCATGGGCTCTATAATGCTCATGATCTAGATTCTAGACCAGCCTTTTTCAACCTTTTTGCCCTGGAGGAACCCTTGAAATAATTTTCAGGTCTCAGGGAACTCCTGTGTAAAAATTATTATATCCACAGCTCACGGTACATTAGCTTGATCAGTAAGTTGTAGATTTAATAATACAAAGATAATTGTCAATGCCCTTTTGAGTAGCCAATGAATTTTTAGCCAACCTTTCTTGAAAAAAACAAGTAGTTAAACTTAGTAGTTAAACTTAACCTTTCTTGAAATTAATCTCTTTCTTTCCCTTTCATAAACTTCAAAACCTCATAAGGCAAATATAATAAATTTCTGTTAAATAACTTGCTTATGAAAAAATAGGATTTAATTTTTCTAAATGTAGGCTCAGTAGATTTAATTTAAATAAAGATTGTAAATTGATGTTAATTAATGTTACTTACAACATGAAAATTTATTGGCAATGTTGAATAGTAAAGTTACTAAAAACCATAAGCCAAAGCAATATGAATAAAAATAGACACAATCTTATATAGGATTTTGGAAAAGCTTTTTTCTGTAAGTGACATGATCAGGCTCAAATATAGGCCTAGCATATGAAACCTGTGATTGTTTTTTGCTGCAGAAATACTCAGTTCTGGGTCGAACCTGAGATGAGCACCCATTGAGTTCACCTTCAAATGAAATGAGACGATGTCTGTCCTTGCTCTTGATGTTTGCTAAAAATGAAAAAGCTTGCTCATACATGTAAGAAGTTGAAAACTGCAGCAAAATGTTCATTGTTTTTCTATGAATGACATGATACTCCTCTTTCACAGAAATCCAGAACTTGCCCAGGGGCAGGTCAGTAAATCTCATCTTGTGAGCAGCTCACAAAATTCTTCCTCTTTTCTCAAAGTCAAGCTCTCAGAAGAGTCCATCTAATGCTCGGAAAATGCACTTCACACTCCTCATCAGCCTCCTGTCCTCCCCTCCATGCGATACAGTGCTCACCAATTATCAACAGCCTCCCCGATCTCGCGTCAAAAACTAAGAATGGACTCAACCAAATAAACACGGTCTTACTGCGCACTGCTATACTGAGTTGAGAGATCTCTAATGAGAATGCTAATGGGGCTGCTCGGTCACTGCCCACCACTACGAGTGTCAGCATTGTGCTTTGCATGAAGATAAACCCCAGTTGAGGAACCTTGTTCTAGAGACTTGGATAAAGTTGCATACTCAACAACATATTAATGTCTTTAGGGAAAAGGTCTGCTGCCTTGACTATAACCATTGACCCGGTCTCAAACGTGTTTGCAAACCGTGAGGGTGGTGGAGTTTCAGTCAATGAGTGGAATCAAGGCTTTGATGATCTCCTGTCCTTCAGTCATGTGCTCGGCAACAATCATATCATCCAAAGTCAAAGTAAATTTATTTTCAAAGTATGTATATGTCACTAGAAAATCACCTTAAGATGAATTTCCTTGCAGGAATTTACAGGGAAATAAGGAAATACAACAGAAGTTATGAGAAACTATACATAAACAAAGACTGAGAAACAACCAATGTGCAAAAGAAGACAAATTGTGCAAAGAAGGAAAGTAAATAATACTGAGAACATGAGTTGAAAAGTCCTTCAAAGTGAGTTTGTAGGCTGTAGAATTAGTTCAGACTTGATGTGAGTGAAGTTATTCACACTGGTTCAGGAGACTAGTGGTTGTAGGGTAATAACTGTTCCTGAACCTGGTGGTGTAGGTCCTAAGGCTCCTGTTCCCCCTGCCTGATAGTAATAATGAGAGGAAAGTATGGCTTGCCCCATGGTCGTCGTGAGAAGAAAGCATAGCCTGCCTGACAGTAATAGTGAGAAGAGAGCCTGGAATGTGGGGGTCCCACATGATGAGCACTACTTTCTTATGCTCCTTGTAAATGTGCTCAGTAGTAGGGAGAGCTTTGCCTGAGATAGACTGGGCTGTATTCACCATATCTCAACATACTCTATTACAAGATCACAGGTCCTGGCCTCAAGGCAAGCATTAACATACCAGGAATCAGACAATTTTGGACCGGTTGATCCTGCCATTTGATTGGCAAGGAATCTACAACTGTCCCTCCTTCCTCAGTCAAAGACAAGTCAGCTCACATTCACTTGTTTTCTCTTCAGTGTATCTCACTCTGGAACAGGTGATGTTCATCACGTATGTCAAAATTCACTTCAGTGATGGTGAACCACTTTGTCACATCTAGAGGAAGTGATCAGAAGTTGCATTTACATTAACTTTTTTGGCTGAGCTTCAAGATATTGACACTATTTGTGAGCTCAATTGCTTTTATGCTCGGTAACTCTGAGCCTCCGAGAAAATCCACCGCTACAACCTGTGACCTGGTCATCTCTGAGGCTGAGGTATGCTGATGTTTCCAACGAGTGGACAGTCACAAGGCTGCGGGACCGGGTGGCATCCCAGGGCGAGTACTCAGGATGTGCGCAGCACAACTGGCAGGTGTGCTTACTGATATTTTTAAACTCTCCCTCTCCCAGTGTAGAGTGCCCTCCTGCTTTAAATTATCCACCATTGTCCCTGTACCAAAAAAGACCAAGGTAACATGTCTGAACGACTGGCGTCCTGTCACACTCACCACAATAATAAGCAAATACTTTGAGAGGCTGGTCAAGGATTACATCTGCAGCTTGCTACCACCCAAACTGGACCTCCTACAATTCGCCTACCGACACAACCAATCGACAGATGACGCAATAGCCACTGCTCTACATACCATTGTTACACATCTGGAGAAGAAGGATGCTTATGTAAGAATGCCGTTCTTGGACTACAGTTCGGCATTCAACACCATAGCTCCATCCAGGCTCGACAAGAAGCTCAGAGACCTCGGCCTTAACCCTGTTTTGTGCACCTGGATCCTGAATTTCCAGTCAGATTGCCAGCAGATTGAGAGCATCCTGACTGGCTGCATCACTGCCTGGTATGGGAATTTTACCTCCATTAGTTGCAGGACTCTGCAGAGAGTGGTGCAGACAGCCCAGTGCCAGTGCCCATGATTCAGGACATTTGCAAGGACAGGTGTGCAAAAAGGGCCCGTAGGATCATTGGGGACCCAAGTCATCCCAACCATAATCTATTCCAACTGCTGCCATCCTGAAAGCAGTATCGCAGCATAAAAGCTAGGACCAACAGGCTCTGGGACAACTTCTTCCACCAGGCCATCAGACTGATGAACTCACGCTGATTTGAGTGTACTTTATATTACATTGTCCCGCTTGGTGGTGCAATAATATCAGCGCCGGACTCCGGAGCGAAGGTTCCTGAGCTCGAATCCAAGTCGGGTTGAGTGTCAAGCTAGCAACTCGGCCTCGTAAAAACAAGAATAGCTTGCTACGGAAACACCATCAAAAAGACGGTGCTCTGAAAACTCCACTGCCAAGTTAAGGGCTATTCTTCTTCTTCTATATTACATTGACTGTTCTATTTATTATAAATTATTATAAATTACCATAATTGCACATTGCACATTTAGATGGAGACGTAACATAAAGATTTTTACTCCTCATGCATGTGAAAGATGTAAGAAATAAAGTCAATTCAATTAGCTGGATATTGACAGTAGGGGGCAATGTTGTACAGATAGCCTCACAGAGTGGCCATTTATATATTACTAATCCTACAGCAGAAAGACACACAGAATGTAAAACTATGAAGTGCCTTCCCTGCACAAAAGCCAACATTCTCCTTGATTTCGGAGTTAAGTTTAATTTTGAGTACTTTTCCAGTGATGTCATGGGAATAGTTTCTAAAGAATCTTGTTCATTTTAAAGGTTCAGTTGCTGACCTGTGTTGATTAAACCTGTCAACAGAAGGCACTTGGCTCTGTGCATTTTGCTAGCTTAAACTAAAAACAATAATAGCTTTGCAAATGTCAAAGAAATAAGAAGATAGTGGACGTTTCCTGTTAACTCTTAATGTGGTCTCAGGGTGATGTGTATCGGAGACCTTACAGTCAGTGGCCACTTTACATCTGTACACCTGCTTGTTAATGCAAATATCTAATTAGCCAATCATGTGGCAGCAACTGAATGTATCAAAGCATGCAGACGTGGTCAAGAGGTTCAGACCGAACATCAGAATGTGTGATCTAAAAGACTTTGACCTTGGAATGATTGTTGGATCCAGATGGGGTGATTTCAGCATCTCAGAAACTGCTGACATTCTGGGATTTTCACACACAAGAGTCTCCAGAGTTTACAGAGAACGATATAAAAAAAAAGTGAGCAGCAGTTTTGTCAGTGAAACTACATTGTTGATGAGAGAGATCAGAGGAGAATGGTTCAAGCTGACAAGAAGGTGACCGTAGCACAAATAACCGTGCGTTACAACAGTGGTGTGCAGAAGGGCATCTCTGAGCATACAACATTTGGATCCTTGAAGTGGACGGGCTACAGCAGCAGAAGACCATGAACATAATCTCAGTGGACACATTATTAGGTACGGGAGCTACCAAATCAAATAGCCACTGAGCGTTTTGTAATCATTTCCTACCTTGAGGAGGGATTTGGTTGATGGGGAGCAGACTTTCGGTGAGGAGGGAGCAAGTCCACTTCTTATTAAGTTTAGCATCACCTTGACTTACTATCATTCTGTTGTGCATTTCAGCCTGAGAAATCGTTAAAACTCTGCTTTCAGACTTTGGGATCCTTCCCCTGAGGGACAGAGTTCTGGCTGCTTGTGCTTGGAGAGAGAAGGACTGCCAAAAAATGACAAATCTATTGTTTTTCTTCAGCCCCCTCGATTGCTGGTGTGTTCATTGGTGTACAGTACAGAAATGCATGTGGGATAAAACACCTGACAAAGGAGTGTCAGGCAAGATTTACTATCTCTGTTGTGCATTTTCGGCTGTGCTACAGGCTTGATTGAGCACGCTGAATTGCTTATTTCCACTTTGTCGATTCCAGTGACAACCTTCCTTATTCTCAAACAATGCCAAAGGGACGGCCATTATCCAGAAATAATGACCGAGCTGCTATTGTGTACAGGCTATTGGGCTGAGTAAATTAGGTGAGAAATGTAACATGAAATTGATTTCAAATCATGTCAGACTGAAGGAATAGCTTTGAAATAGTGAGATCTGCTCAGCTTAAAAAAAAAGGGGGGAAATATCCCATATTACTGGCGGTCATGGGCTCCACTGCACTCAATCAGTCAACTTGACACTGACAAACAATACCCGGAAAATTTGATGATTTGCAGCCTTTTCATCTGCTATTCTTTTACAATTAACAGCTGGGGAATGCTCGAAATTGCAAGGTTGCAATGAGTTTTTTTTTTGGTTACAGTGGGTCAGCATGCATCCAGGCAGGGCCATGGGAAAGGTGAGCTTCTGAGGCAAATTAAAGAGACAGACACTGTCTCTCACCCTCTCACTCTCTCTCTCTCTCTCTCTCTCTCTCTCTCTCTCTCTGTGTGTCTCTCTCTCTCTCTGTCTCACTGTCTCTCTCTCCCCCCCTCTCTTTATCACCCTCCCCCCTCTCTTTCCCTCTCTCTCTCTCTCTCTCTCTCTCTGTCTCTCTGTTTCTCTCCCCCTTCTCTCTCTCTTTCTCTCCCTCCCCTCTCTTTCTCTTTCTCTCCCCCCCTCTCTCTCTGTCTCTCTCTCTCCCTCCCCCTCCCTCCCTCCCTCTCTCTCTCTCTCTCTCTCTCTCTCTCTTTCTCATTTAATGTTGATCACTTCATGTGTGCTCTCTTATGTTTTGCACTTTTACCACCAGGCTGGCTCATCGATGACCGTCTCACGATTTTAACCAACCAAAGGAGGGATTACTTGTAAAACTGATTCTCAGCAATTGTGCTGACAATGAAATAAACTAGATATCAATATCCTGAGTGTGTCGTTAAATCTGCAAAGTATAATCTATGCTTCTTGCTGTTCCACACACAAAACTGAAGCAGAATTTTACTCAAGCACGAGAAAATCTGCAGACGCTGGAAACCCAAGCAACACACTCAAAGTGCTGTGACGGGTCTCGGCCCAAAATGTCGACTCTTTACTCTTTTCCATTGATGCTGCTTGGCCGGCTAAGACCCTCCATCATTTTGTGTGCGTTGCAGAATTTTACTGATGCACTCAACAAGTAATTACACCAGTGGTGTATTGACATCAGCACCAGTCCTCGAGGTGAGTGCTTATGGGTTCAAATCCAGCCAGCTCCTTGCAACGCTTTCCAACTGTACTGGGTTGAGCATCAGCCTCATAAAAATCAGATAAAATGTCAAAGGAATGGCAAGGTTACCATGCAGAAAGGAATAACAACTCAGCAAGTAAAAATAAGATAAAGTGGAAAGTTATGGACACTAGCCATTAGCAATGATAATGTTATGTAGATACGGCCATGCTGAACAGTTACTTGTACTGCCAAGCTAATTCTCCAGTCTTGACAAGAAAATGTTACAGATACTGCATATACATTTCAATTAATGTTAAAGATTTGTTTTAAAGAAAGTAAGTATTAAAACATTTAACTTCCTGTCCCATTTTAACTTGATGTAATTTATGTCTGCTTTATATATCCGGGTTTAGACTCTGCCAAGAATCAATGTGTTTTAATAAACTTGATGGGATGAACAGCCCCAGCTGGGACTTCCTCCTTGCTGCATCTGACAGGTTGCCTTCGAAGTGAGCTGCCCTGGGTCAGATTCCATTCCAGAATATGGCAAACTCTGCTCAGAGTCCCAGGGAAAAGCCATGGACAGCAGTCAATGTGATTCATTTGGTGCTTGATCTGAGAGTCTGCCTTGGAAGATTGATGTAGAAAGTGCAGCTCAAATCACAGCATCCTTTCAGAAAAGTAAATGAGATGTCGATATTGTTAGGTAGTCCAGCTGTGTTGTCCATGGAAAGAAATGGACATTCGAAGTTTCAGGTCGTGACTTTCGTCAGTTCATTTTCCTCCACAGATGCTGCCTGATCTGTTGAGTTCTCCGGTGATTTCCTTGTTGCTTCAGTTTCCAGCATTTGTAGTCTCTTTTGTCTCTAGTGGCATTCTGTTGCCTTGTGGGGAGGGCATGGTTGTTCCTTTGAGCCTGAGGCCTAGATGTCACAAACTTTGACATGAACTATGTTGTTAATGGCAAGGATGGTTACCTCTATCAGCTAGACCAATGGACATCACCCTAATCAGCCACCTCAGAAGCAATTCATCCTCAATTCCAAGGGTCAGCCTGAGAAGAACAATTCAACCTAGTCCAGACTGATGCCTTGCCCACTGTGATTGTCTCCTAAACAGAGAGGTAACCTTGACATTTTAGCTCCTCACTGACCTGCGCTGAGCTTGGTTTCATTGCCAGAAGAGAAGTGTGGGAGGGCTCTGAGAGGGCTGAGGACAGATAAGATGGATAGAAACCCGAGCTTAAAAATTAAAATTAAACAATGGTTTGATTCTGAGTACAAAATCTGGACCAAGAACCTTTGTATCACCCAGCAGGATGCATTACTAATAGTTTGGTGAAAAAGAATTCGGTGATGTATATAAGTGGGTACAAGATGCTATCATTACTCAATGTCCCCAATGTTAATTACTCCAGTGATTAATGTTGTGGATTTCAGAAATAATCATATCTCCACAGCTCTATCCACACTTTACCCTACCTTCCCAACACGCTTCAACTTTTTAAAGATACTTCAAGATAATTTGCCAAGTTATTGGGTATCTAACCTAAAATTTCTTTGTCAGGCCAGTGCCAACTTATACTTGATAATATTTGTATAAATCACCGTGTAATAATGTATGCTATATGAGAATGGCTTTTAGGTGGTGGGGTGGAGATACGTCTCTACCAAAGGACCTTCCCTCCACTAGCCTGCAGGTCACCCTTGGGCAAGGTCTAGCACCTGCTTAGCCCCTCAGTCAGGGTCACGTGAAGCCATGGAAGCAGGTGGTGGATGGTCGTATGAGCAGCTGCTGCACATCACAAGTCCAAGTTATGTGACCACTGACAATCTCTGAACAGTATTGATAACGGCTGGTGTTATTCATCTTGTAAAGACACTACCAAGAAGCCAACCACTTCTGTAGATAAATATGCCAAGAACGCTCATGTTCATAGAAAGACCATGATCGCCCACGTCATACAACACGGCACATAATAAGAACATCTTACTGATGCTGATGTTTGCTGGCCAGAGATTGATGCATGACCTGCAATATAATTTGAGCTTGCTTTTAGTAAGTTTCAGTGTGTATTGCACAGTGTAAATGTTAGCAAATTTCAAGTAGGATTACAAAATAAAAACAGGTGTAAGATGAGGTCATCTGGCCTGTTTCATTCTTCAGTGTGATCATAGCTGATTTGCCTCAGGCCTCAGCTCTCATCTGTGTCAGATCACCATAGCTCTCAATCTTCTAATCTAATAAAATGTATCCCTCTCCTCTTTAACTACCTCTAATGAGCTGACCACGACAGCTCTCCAAGATGGGCACTTCCAAAGTTTCACCACTCTCTTCGGGACAAAGTACCATCTGTATATCATGGTTTTAAATTAAGACCTGTTTATCTTGAAACCATGCCTCGATATTCATTATCTATTGCACGGTGTACCAACATATTGCTATTACATCAAAATCCACTTAAGCCATAAACATGACTTACTCCAATCCCTTCAGAATAGTGCAAATTTTATAGAGGCTGCATGTAAAGCTGGTAGTTAACCAAGATCTAAAAAGCAAGTGTTATGTGTTTTCCCTACTTTGAGAATGGCTAGTTCTATCTTAAAGCTAAAAGCAGATGTACATCTTCCAAGCACATATATTACTCCATCACTTCATACTTTCTATTAAAGAGGTTTTCAATGATTCTAACCGCGGTATTAAGCTAGTTAAGTTAAATACACTGAGTGGACATTTATTTTTTAGCTCCTGTGTCTAATAAAGTGGCCACTGAGTGTATATTTGTAACCCTCTGCGGTTGTAGCCCACCTACTTCATGGTTCAATGTGTTGTGCATTCAGAGATGTTTTTCTGCACATCACTGTTGTAACATGTGATTATTTGAATTACTGACTCCTTCTTGAACCAACCTGACCTCTCTCATTAACAAGGTGTTTTTTCCCACTTTACTCACACTAACTGGATGTTATTTTGTTTTTGCACCATTCTCTGTAAACTCAAGAGACTGTTGTGCATGAAAATCCCAGGAGATGAGCACTTTCTGAGGTACTCCAACCACCCCATCTGGCACCAACAATTATTCCATGGCCAAAGTCATATAGCTCACATTTTTTTCCCCATTCTGATCTTTGGTTTGAACAACAGCCGAACCTCTTGAATGTGCCTGCGTGTTTTTATGCTTTGAGTTGCTGCCACATAATTAGTCAATTAGACATTTGCATTAAGAAAAAAGTGTACCTAATAAAGTGGCCACTGAGTGTAGGTGAACAAGTTTCTTTGAACAATGTGCTTACTAGAATTTCTATTATTTGACCTTTGTCTATTGATGGACCTTCGATGAATACTGATGAATTAACATGCCTTTGGGCATCTTGCAAAGCCAGACCTGGAGCAGAACATTGTGGGTAATATGAGGCATGCCAGAGAGGAGGACTGTAGAGGTACTTCACTTAGTCACAGGATACAAGTACCTCAGGCGATCCAATTTCTTAGCTCTAAGACGGAGGTGTGCATGGTGCAGTAGATTTGCAATAATATTAATTTGCCAGCTACCCAAGAAAAATAAATCACCAATCAGGGGATTCTGGGTTTGATAAACACCCTCAGTCACATAGGTGCACTGTGACAATATTTGTATTTTGTACTCCATCTTGAAAAGTATTGCCTTTAACTTTCATGGACAGAGATCTCTTCAAAACAAAACAGAAGGAGTAGGCCATCAAGCCTGCTCTGCTCTTTAATGAGATCATGGCTGATGTTTAAAGTTCAAAGTTCAAAGTAACTTTATTATCAAAGTGCATATATGTCACCATATACAACCCTGAGGTTCATTTTCTTGTGGGCATTCACAGTAAACACAATCCGTCCGACATAGGTTGCATCCGGAGTAAACACAATAGAGTCAACAAAAGACCACACCCAACAGGACGGACAAACAACAAGTGTGTGAAAGACAACAAACTGTGCAAATACTAAATAGGTTAACAACAAACAAATAAATAAATAATGATAAACTCATAAAATAAATCATATCTTACTATAAATATAAGCCTGATCGAGTTTTAGAGTTGATTACCACAAATTATATTATGACTGATCAGTTATTACAGATAGGACAATCAAAAATAACCATCCAGATTTAATAATACCGTATAAACAAGCAAGAACAACTTATTTAATAGATATAGCCATTCCAAACACGCATAACTTACAGAAATCAATAAGTGAAAAACACCAGAATTATGCTGAATTCAAAAAGGAAATTGAAAGACTTTGGAACATGAACAGGGTGTACATTGTCCGGACAGTAAGATCTACAACTGGCATCATCCCAAAGGCACCACACAATAGCATTAAACAATTAGGCCGACAGAGCAATATTTAGGTAAATCTTCAGAAAGCTACATTACTAAACACCACTAGAATGGTTCGAAATTTCCTAGCAATTGATAAATGAGTGCACTTGGCTATGCCCGTACCTCAGGTTTTACCAGGTTGAGCTGAGAAAAAAATAAATAAAAATAATTATACATAAGCATAAAGTATCGAGAACACAAAATGAAGAGTCCTTGAAAGTGAATCCATAAGTTGTAGAAACAGTTGAGTAATGGGGCGAGTGAAGTTGAGAAAAGATACCCTCTGGTTAAAGAGCCTGACGGCTGAGGGGTAATAGCTGTTGCTGAACCTGGTCATGCGAGTCCTGAGGCTCCTGCACCTCCTTCCCGATGGCAGCAGTGAGAAGAGAGCATGACCTGGGTGGTCAGTATCCCTAATAATGGATGCTGCTTTCTTGCAACAATGCTTCGTGTAGATATGCTCAATGGTGGGGAGGGCTTTACACATGATAGACTGTGCTGTACCCATTACTTTTTGTAGGATTTTACATGTAAGGATATTAGTATTTCCATACCAGGCTATGGTGTAGTGAGTCAATATACTCTCCACCACATATCCATAGAAGTTTGTCAAAGTTTTAGTTGTCATACTGAATCTTTGCAAATTTTTAAGAAGTAGAGGCACTCTGTGCTTTCTTCATAATGGTATTTTTGTGCTGGACCTAGGGCATACCTTCTGAGATGGTAACACTGAGGAATTTAAAGTTGCTGACCCTCTCCACCTCTGATCCCCCAATGAGGACTGGCTCATAGACTTTCGGTTTCCTCCCCTTGAAGACAATAATCAGCTCGTTAAGTGAGAAGTTGTTGTCGTGGCACCATTCAGCAAGAATTTCAATCTCCCTCCTATATGCTGATTCGTCACCACTTTTGATTTGGCCGACAGCCGTGTCGTCAGCAAACTTAAATATGGTATTGGAGCTGTACATAACCTCACAGATATACAGTAAGTATTGAAACACCCCAGCTTCCTTGGCTGTGTAAGTCTAGGGGAGCCAAAATCGTGAGATGGAGGCATGCTTGATCCAACCCCAAACCTCGGTTTGTGTGGATGCTGTGTCATTTTCTACCCTGTTACAAATTAATAACAAACAGTGCACTGCATACGATTAAAGGAGTTGTATTTATGAATCATAACTGAAGAGATAGTAAAGAATAACAAAAAGAAAAAGACCCATTCTAATTAAACAGTCAAATGTGCACAAGTTGGAGCTCATCTTGAACTTTCTGTCACTCATGTGCTGGGCCCTCGGTCCACACACCAACTTCTGAACGTCGCTCGCAATCCATCTTGAACAAACGGGTCTCCCACCGATCATATGCTATGGCCGGTTCTCCCCAGCATCTTCTCTCTTCATCTCCTCTCGAACAAAAGAAAATCTCAAACCCAACCTTATTGTCCCCCAGCAAGTAAACCTCTCATTTATTGGATGGTACACATTCCACATCATCCCTTATCTTCAACAATAATCCAAACAGGCTGAAAGCAAAACAGCAGCTCTTACAAAGCTGCTAAATGAAATACCTACAGCATAACAGTAAAGATGTGAACCAGGGCATTACAGTATAAAGCAAGAAGAGCAGCGGGCTAAGTACACAGCACTGTGGTGTACCTGTGCTGATGGAGATTGTAGAGGTGAGGTGTTGCCAATCTGAACTGACTGGGGTCTGCAAGTGAGGAAATTGAGGATTCAATTGCACAAAAGAGGTAATGAGGTCAAGATCAAGAAGCTTCTTGATTAATTTTGAATGGATGATAGTATTGAATGCCGATCTGTAGTCAATGAAGAGCATCCTGATGTATGCATCTTCACTGTCCATATAGTCCAAGGTTGAGTGACGAGCCAATGAAATTGTATCTGCTGTTAACCTGTTGCGATGGTAGGCAAATTGGACATGATCCAAGTGGCCTCTCAGGCAGACGTTGACATGTTTCATCACCAACCTCTCAAAACACTTTATCAAAGAAGATGTAAGAGCTGCTGAATTATAGACAGTCAGACAGGTTACCACATTCTTAGATTAGATTAGATTAGATTATGAGGACACTCAGTCCCCATTTATTGTCATTTAGAAATGTATGCATTAAAAAATGATACAACGTTCCTCCAGAATGATCTCACAAGAAAACACAGGATAAGCCAAGACTAAAACTGACAAAACCACATAATTATAACATATAGTTACAACAGTGCAAAGCAATACCATAATTTGATAAAGAGCAGACCATGGGCACGGTAAAAAAAAAAGTCTCAAAGTCCTGATAGACTCATCATCTCACGCAGGTGGCAGAAGGGAGGAACTCTCCCTGCCATGAATCTCCAAGCGCCGCAAACTTGCCAATGCAGCACCATTGGTAGCACCCGACCACAGCGGACTCTGAGTCCGTCCGAAAACTTCGAGGTTCCGACCAGCCCCTCCGACACAGCCTCTCCGAACACCATCCTCTGCCGAGCACTTCGACCCTGCCCCAGCTGCCGAGCAACAAGCAAAGCCGAGGACTCGGGGCCTTCTCCTCCGGAGATTCTGGACCACACAGTAGCAGCAGCAGCAAAGCAGGCATTTCAGAAGTTCAACCAGATGTTCCTCCGTACTCTCACGTCCGTCTCCATCAAATCAGGATTGTGCACGGCACCCTACTTGTTACTTGGGCAAAAATAAAATTGAAGCAATTGGGCACTTCAGACTGCCAAAGCGAGAGGTTAAAAGTTTCGGTGAACACTCCAGCCAGCTGGTCAGCACAGGTCTTTAGTCCTCAGCCAGGTTCTCACTCTGACCCGAATACTTTCCATGGGTTCGCCCTCTTGCAGGATGCTCTTACTTCAGCCTCAAAGACTGAAGTCATAGGCTCATCAGTGATGTGGACAGGTGATGGAGGATATCCATAAATGTCAGTCTGTCCCACATCAATGGGCCACAAGAATGAATGTCCGTGTGAGCAGGAGGCACGAGAGCCGATAAGTCGGCGACTCTGGAGTTCAATCCTGGAGTTCGGAGTCCCATCGTCAGCGAGACCAAGGGTCAATCCTGAAGATCAAAGCCCGAAGGTCGATAGAAAGTTGGGACGTTGAAGCCCGATAGTTGAAGCCTGGAGACTGGAGACTGGAGACTCGAGAGCTGTCCCGGAGTTGGAGGTCTGTCCCTCGATGTGAGTGGGTGGGAGGGAAGAAAGGGGCTTGTTTTGCTGTTGTTGTTTGTTGTCTTCTGTTTCCTTGTTCTGTGTTGTGGGCACGCAATGTTGGCACTGGAATGTGTGATGGCACTAGTGGGCAGGCCCCAGTTTATCCTCAGCTGTTTATGCAAATGACATATTTCACTGTATATTTCCAAGTACATATGATAAATAAATCTGAATCAATTGGTTCATTATGATGTTTAGGAGAGAAATGTGTCATCGTCACTCTTCCTGCCCCATTCATGACTCCATCCCCAAAGCTGATAAAAACGTATGAAGCTTAATTTGCAACTTAGCTGTCAGACAGATTTGGGACTGAATGATATTACTGAGTATACAACCAACTTACATTAAGCACATAATATTTCTGAAAGTAAAACGTAGCCCATTTACTCTATACAAAGTCTATTCCTCTGAGTGTCTGATAAATCTGCTTTCTTTCCTGCTCTGTGTATCAATTTCCATTCCGCGCACCCTCTCTCACCCAACACTAATCTGGAAAGTGTTTGTTTTGCCAGTGTAAACATTAAACTTATGCTCTTTAAGCACTTCTAAACTCTCCAGCATGGTAAATATAAAGATGCATTGTTCTAAATAAACTCCAGTAAGCATTTCATTAAAGTCCCTTAAAGCTACAGTGCTCCATACTTTTAAACATTCCACTCACAAGCAAAGTAAGGATTACAAATTTCTAAACTTAAAATACCTTTTAATATTGTTTTTAAATTTGAAGCTGAATATTACAAACCAATGCAAAGTTCCATCCCTGACCACTACGCTTAATGGTACCTTCTGTGATTTGGGCATGAATCTGTGGGGTGGGGCTAAGGGTAGAGATCGGTGAAATTAGTATGCATACAGCATCCTTTCTGATGGTCATGTCTGTCGAGATCAAATTAACTCTCTGGATTGGGATTAAACTTCAGACGCTGTTTGTTCACCAATTGGCTCCTCCAGCCTACAGTTATGTGAGTATGTGTTGAAGGATATTTAAAAGCAGGCTGGGGATTCCCGGTCTACAAATACACAGTACATGGGGAAAGCCATTACTGCTGCTTTGTAGTAATGGCTTAGACTTTGGTCACTTTCCATACGAACTACATCAAGCCTCCAGCGTTGCTGAGTGAGTGCTACCTTTGTCCAGGGACATTTCGACCTGAAGAGCTGATTGTCCAATTCCCTCCATAGACGCTGTCTGATTCACTGAATTCCTCCAGTACTTTGCATTTACTTTTGATATTACTTGCAAATGAGGGCCTGTTACAGGAAAATGGGGGGAGGGGAGTGTAGGGAGAAGAAGGGGCGGTAGGGGCAGTTATAGCTGTGTTCTAGTGTCGGGAAAATGGGGAAGGAGTGAACTGTGGGCTAGGGAGGACAGGTTTGAGAAAATGAATCAATAATCAAGGCTGCAGTGTACATGTGTCAGAGTGCACTTTTAAACCCATGTACCACATTTGGTATTTGATTACGTCGACCACTGCCTTCAAAGCAGAAGGTTTGTTGGCAGTTCTATCCCTTTTCTTGTTTCAGTGAACAGCAATGCAAGAAAAAGGTCCATGGACACTAGAGTGGTGACGGGGAAGAGACGTTGCTACTTCTGCGAGAGACTGAACTGTCATCGAGTGCAACGTAAAATGATAGGGTCCTCCAGGTACAGTGGGACAGTGATGAGGGTCAGCACGCCTGATGTTATCAGCGGGGACAGCACTGTCGTGTAACAGTTAGCTTTATGGTGCCAGCGATCACCATTCAGGGTTCGAATCCTGCTGCTGTCTAAAAGGAGATTGCGCGTTCTCCCCGTGACCGTGTTGGTTTTCTCCTGGAGCTCTGGTTTCCTCCAACATTCCAAAGATGTACGGTTATGGTTAGCGAGCTGAGGGCGTGAATTGTTGGCACTTGAAGCTTGGCAACACTTGAAGGCTGCCCTCAAGACAGTCGTCGCTGATTTGATTCAACGCATACATTGCATTTCACTGCATGCTTTGATGTACATGTGACAAATAAAGCTGATTCTTATAATCTTTATCTTCAATCCGATGAGGGTTCACCTTCTTGCTGTTTATGAAGGATAGTGGAAGTGTTTCTGAAAGCAAATGATATTGAAAGAGTACGGAGAAAATTTACAAGGATGTTGCTGGGACTTGAGGATCTGGGTTATAGGGAAAGGTTGAATAGGCTGCGACTTTATTCATTGGATTACAGGACAAAGAGGGGAGATCTTCTCCTGTAGCGATAGATAACATAATGAAGGATACAGATAAGGTGACTGCATGATATACAAAATTATGAGGGGTATAGATAAGATGAATGTATGCAGGCTTTTCCCCCTCAGGTTGGGTAACACTTGAACTGGAGGTCAGATGTTTAGGGTGAAAGGTGAAAGGTGAAATATTTAAGGGGAATTTGAAAGAGAACTCTTTCACCCAGTGGGTGGAATAAGCTGCCAGTGGAAGCAGTAGTTGAGGTTCTACCATAAAATTTAAGAGAAGTTTGGATAGATATAGGAATGGGAGAGGGTTAAGTGGGATATGGTCTGGTTGCAGGTAGATGGTACTGGACAGAAGTTAAGTTGACATGGACTAGATGGGCCAAAGGACCTGTGTCTGTAAGGTAGTACTCTGTGACTCCATGACTCTATATTGTTGCCTTCCTAGGGAGGATAATGAAAGACCAATGCAGGCATACATGAAAAGTGAAAGGCAGTATTACATTGGGTAGTAAGATCAAGATATTGGCTGTCTACTGGCACTTTGAACTGTGGAAAGCATTGTCACAGAGTCAGAGAATTTTTTAGAATAGAAATGGACTCTTTCAATATCCAAGCTTCCATGTTAACTAAATGGTTTTGTTGAGCTAGTCTAATTTCCCTGATTTCCCATCTCCCACTGAACCATTCCTAGCCACAGAGCTGTTTAAATGCCTTTTAAATAGGGCGCCACAGTAACATAGCGGTTAGTGTGATGCTATTACAGCTCGGGGCATGCTAGAGTTCCCAGGTCAATCCCACAGCCTTTTGTAAGCATTTTTCTCCGTTAACTGTGGGGGTTTCCTTCGGGTGCTCCGGTTTCCTCCCACAGTCTAAAGATGTACTGGTTAGTAGGTTAACTGGTCATTATAAGTTGTCCTGTGACAAGGCTAGAGTTAAATAAATGGAATGCCGGACACTGCGACTCATTGGGCTGGAAAGATCCCATATCTCAAAATAAAGTAATTAAACATTACCCCTTTCTCTGGCAGCTTCTTCTATATGCCAGTACTCTCTTTGGTGGAAAAGTTGCCACTCAGACCACGTTTAAATCGTTCCCTTCTGACTTTGAATGTATGCTCCCTGGACTCTTCCCCCAGCTCAATCACATCTTTCCATTCATGCGACAACCCGTGTGCTACACAGAACTCCGAGTGCAACCTCACCAATGTTTTGTTAAGTTGCAACACAGTATCCCAAGTTTTTAATTTTATGTCCTGTTCTGCGAAGGCGAGCACGTCATTCCCTTCTTCACCACCCTTTCATACCTTTTTCATCTTTTCCTATCCTGCCATCAAAGTATTTTGAAAGCCACAAACTAGTACTTAAGTCCCAGCCGTGTAGCGGAACGGTAGCATGGTGGTTAGCACAGCACTTTACAGTGTCAGTGATTACCGATTGGAGTTCAATTCCCGCCACTGCCTGTAAGGAGTTCGTATGTTCTCTCCATGACAACATGGGTTTCCTCCCACAGTCCAAAGACATACCGGTTGGTAGGTTAATTGGTCATTGTAAATTGGCATGTGATTAGGTTAGGGTTAAATTGGGGGTTGCTGGGTGACGTGGCTTGAAGGGATGGAAGAGCCTGTTCCACACAGTATCTCAATAAGTAAATAAGGAATGAAAGAACTAAGACTGAATTAGCAATATTTCCAATATAATGTAGAATTGTAACTACATATATATATACACACACACAATTATATATTTCCTTAATATCAGCTGCTAACATTCAGTTTAAATAATATAATCACATTTACAATTAACAATGCAGAATTAGATTAGATTAGATTATGAGGACACGCAGTCCTCTTTTATTGTCATTTAGTGATGCATGCATTAAGAAATGATAAAATGTTTTTCCAGAATGATATCATGTAAACACATGACAAACCGACTTAAAAACTGACAAAAACCACATAATTATAACATATAGTTACAACAGTGCAAAGCAATACCGTAATTTGATAAGAACAGACCATGTGCACGGTAGAAGTCTCAAAGTCTCTCGAAAGTCCCATCATCTCACGCAGACGGTGAACCTCCAGTGCCGCAAACCTGCCGATGCAGCATCCTGGAAGCACCCGACCACAGTCCGACTCCGAGTCCGTCCGAAAACTCCGAGCCTTCGACCAGCTCTCCGACACCGAGCACCATCTCTGCCAAGTGCTTCGACCCTGGCCCTGGCAACAGGCAATAGGCAAAGCCGAGGATTTGGGGCCTTCCCCTCCGGAGATTCTCGATCACACAGTAGCAGCAGCAGCGAAGCGGGCATTTCAGAAGTTTCTCCAGATGTTCCTCCATGCTTCTCACGTCCGTCTCCATCAAATCAGGATTGTGCACGGCTCCCTAGTTTACACATATCGCTATCATATGAAACGGCCGCGTGCATTGCGTCGCGTCACCATCTTCTCCTCCTTCCCTTCTATTGTACCTATATTGGTGATTGTATAGGTGATTATATCATTTGCTGAATGTCAGCGGCTGATATTAAGAAAATATATAATAGTGTGCTTATAGTTGTGCACTGTTATGGGGCAATTGTGTTACAGTTAGACTTGCAGTGCAGGATGTGAGATCAGTTGTATGTGGAGGCTCGTGGGTGTAGCGATCAATGTGAGTTATCAGAGGCCGCGGTGGATGTTCACAGTCTCGAACAGGGGGTTCCCAACCTTCTCTATGCTGTGGACCTTTACCATTACCTGAGGGGCTGGGAACCCCTGGGCAAGAGTTTGTCTCCATGACAACAGAGAAACAGAGTAAACCTGTTCGGTTACATTTGTGACAGTGTAAATTAATAAACTGATGAATTGATAAGTAGGTTTATTATTGTCACACGTACTGAGATACAGTGAGAAATTTTGTTTTGCAAACCATTCATGGAGATCATTTCATCACAACAGCACACTGTGGTAGTATAAATGAAAACCAGAATGAAGTGCGGTGGAGGTGGATGATAAGGAGCAAGATCATAACGAGGTAGATTATGAGGTCAAGAGTCAATTTTATAGTAAAGGGGGGAAGTATTCAGTAGTCCTATGTACAACTTCATTATAAAAGTAGCCAATTACCAAATTTTATGCGTGTTGAAAATTTTAACAGTATATATTAACGTGTGGATTGCTTATGGTTTGAACAAGTTTGTTACTCCTCTTAAAAGGTAAAACGTGTAGGTCACTTTAAGAAGCATGTATAACATAAGTGACATATATGAACTTTGATAATAAATTT
This sequence comes from Mobula hypostoma, assembly GCF_963921235.1. Classification (NCBI taxonomy): domain Eukaryota; kingdom Metazoa; phylum Chordata; class Chondrichthyes; order Myliobatiformes; family Myliobatidae; genus Mobula; species Mobula hypostoma. Next base: position 44,734,439 of record NC_086118.1, on the reverse strand, counting down.
ATTTTGATGTTTGAACTTTGTTATGCATTTTGGCCAGTGATAAAAGTCCTCTGTCTCTATCTGTCTTTGGCCATACCATCTCTTACAGGAGTAGAAACAGACTGCTGTTTCCGTAACAGCTCTGTTTGACAAGTCATTGTTGTTAGCCCTGAGCTGAAGCCCTGAACCTGGAGGACTGGTGTACCACTGGTAGTCTGACCTCTATCCTTTGACCTGTTTGGCATGGGTGAGTCCAGCAGGAGCCAAAGCATAATCCCTGACTCCAGCCAGCATAACTCTCCGGATTATTGAGGCCCACAAGCCTCCACACCACAACAAAGTTATGGTCCTTTTGGTGGTTGGGTCAGGTATCGACAAAATAATTAATCCTTGGGCAAATGTCAGGTTCAAATTGGCCATAGCCAGGTCAGGTTTAAATCTTAAAAGTTAGATGAATATATCTTGAAGAGGAATGATGTTATTGTATTCAGCAAAGAGATTGAATGTTTGAGGGTGGGTTGGGGGGGGGATGGTGTGGAAATGCTGCAGATTCAAGATAACATCATTTCCAGTACACAAGTGTAAAGCAGAATGAAATAATTGTTACTCTGGATTGAATACAGCACAAAAATCTCAAAAAGATAAAGAACGCAATACTTAAAACACAATAAATATAAATACATCTATTGAAAAAAGTACAGTTGACATTTCCGGCCGCAACCCTTTGGCAGGACACTTTGCCAGTCCTGCTGAAGGGCTTTGACCTGAAATGTCAACTGTACTTTTTCCCGTAGTTGCTGCTTTGCCTGCTGAGTTCTGTATGTTGCATGGATTTCCAGCACCTTCAGATTTTCTCTTGTCTGCAGCTTATATATATATATAGATTGATTGCATATCCATAAGGAGACACAAGGCACTGGAGTGTCTGTACACAAGATGACTCTCTCAGGAAATAATAAAATAGTGATGGTTGGGGATGTGGAGGGGTGGGATAGTGGATGGAGGTGTTGATCAGACTAACTCCACAGGAAAAGTAACTGTTTTGAGTCTGGTGGTCCTGGCCTGAAGGCTACATAGCCTCCTCCCTGATGGGAGTGGGACAAACAGTCCATGAACAGTGTGAGTGGGATCCTTCATGATATTGCTCTCCTTTTTCCAGTATTTTACAGTATATATGTCCTTGCTAGTGGCTAGGCTGGACTTCAGAAAAAAAAAGACACGAACTGCTGGAGGGACACACACAAAGTGCTCCTGGAATTCAGCAAGTCAGGCAGCATCTATGGTAAGGAATAAAACAGACAATGTTCCGGGTTGAGACCCTTCATCAGGACTGGAAAGGAAGGGTGCGGAAGGCAGAATAAGAAATTGGGGGTGGGGAGGGGTGGAGTACAAGTTGGCAGGTATTAGGTGACACAAGGTGAGGGAGAAGGTTGGTGGGTGGTGGAAGGGGAAAGAAATAAACAGCTGGGTGGGGCTAGGTGGAAGAGATAAAGGGGGGCAAAGAATGAATCTAATAAAACAGGACAGTGTCCATGGAAAAAGGGGAAGGAGGAAGAAGAAGGGTACAGGTGAAGAGAAGGGATGAGAGGGTAACCAGAATGGGGACTGGGAAAAATAGAGAGCCTGAAAACATACTCTCAATATTCTAGGAACAGCTTCTTCCTCTCAGCCATCACATTCTGAACGGTCAATTTGCTCTCTTTTTGCACTACTTACTTCATATGTAATTTATATCCATTTTTAACGTATTGTACTGTACCGCAAAACGATAAACTTCACAAAATGTATCAGTGACAGCAAAAGCCCATTCTGAGAACACATTCGCACTTATTTGGAGAAACGCCAGCCAATCGTGTGGGATTGCTGGTCAGTCCATTATTGTTAATATCGTCTTGTTGCCAGTAGATGGTGCTGTTCGCCAAGAAATGGGAAAGAGACCCAGAATCAGTGACTGCTCGAACTAATGTTATTTCCAAATTTCGTGGTGCTGTGGTAATGTTATTGGCTGGTGGTAACGCAGTCGAATGGAGCCAGCTTTGTAAATCTGTGCCAGCAGCTATGAGGACGAGGAAGTTTTCTCCTCTAAATGCTGCTGATTATTTTTTCTCTGGATTGTAGTAAGCAGGCGTTGGGTCTCTTCCGCTCTCATTATGCACCACCAGCAAGTACTGGACTCAAACAGCAAACAAAAGTGCAGGTAATAACACAGCCCGAGCCCACACTGACACTCTGTTCCAAATCCCATCATGCTAATTATTCTCTCTCCTTCCTTCCTTCCCTCTCAGCAAAACTGATTATAATGTTATATTGGCCTTTATACATCAGGGCATTGAGTATGTCGACGTTGTACAAGACGCCGGTGAGGCCGAATTTGGAGCACTATGTGCCGTTCCGGTCATCTACCTACAGGAACTATATCAATAAACCTGAAAGAGTGCAGAGAAAATTTACAAGGATGTTGCCGGGACGTGAAGGCATGAATTGTAGGGAAAGGTTGAATGGGTTAGGATTTTATCAACTGGAGTGAGGGAGAATGAGGGGAGATCTAATACTAGCGGAATACAAAATAATCAATGGTGAATGCTTGCACCTCGGGCTGAGACTAGAACTAGAGGTTGTAGGTTAAGGGTGAAAGGTGAAATATTCAAGGGGATTCTGAGGGGAAAATTCTTAACCGAGTGGGTGGTGCGAATGTGGAACCGACTGCCAGTGGAAGTGGCAAATGTGGGTTTACTTGTAACACTTAAGAGAAGATGGGTACATGGATGAGAAAGGTTTGGAGGGCTATGGTGTGGGTACAGGTAGATGGGACTTGGCAGAAGACCAGGTTGGCATTGACTGGATGGGCTGAACAGCCTATTTTTGTGCCATAGTGCTCTATGGCTCGATAACTGGAGTCATGGTCAAATTAACTTTATAGTTAAGTTAAATTAAGAGACCACTCCCCAGATGAAAACTGGCCTTAGGAGAGACATGACTTTCTTCACTTGCAGGAGCTAGTAGCTCGGCCTCCTTAGTGACATTGGTAATAAATATATTGTATACATTAAATGTTACTGGCAACAAGACAATATTAAGAATGTGTATACAATGCATATATATTGGTTTGAAAATACTATGAATGTAAAGAAAGCCATACCGATCGTACTATTTTTCTGTGTATACTTATACAAACAAACATTATTTTTGCAATAAAGGGAAGCTAGGGCTAAAACAGTAGAGCAGCAATGCCACACGAGAATTAACACAACATGAGGCCACTCACTCCATCATGCCCATGCTAGCTCATTGAAAGAACTAATCTGTTAGCCCTTCTCGGCGATCCTTTCCTCATAACCTTCTAATTTTGTTTTTGCTCTTCAATTATTTAAATAGTTCCCTTTTAAAAAGTTACTACTGGATTACTTTTGACCTTTAAGTAGCTTGATTTTCCTTCACTAGAACCCATTGTAGATCAATACTCATTGCATTAAAATCATGCCCTTGCAGATCCAAAGTGTCCTCACATACTTGGGATAAAGACAGCTGGGGGCATCAAAGAGCCAGAGATGATCCCAGGCCCTCTGGACCAAAAGCATCATGGGCCCAGTTGCTTGCCGTAGAGCATTGGGCTTCTCGGTGTTTCGAGCACCAGTATTTACTAACTTTTGTCTTAATGAGAGTAGTTAAGCCCTTGTGCTTTCTCATTAATCTAGTCAAGTTAATTGTGACTGGCACAAGTTTCCAACATTCGATCATTATTTCAAGAGGACTCTCGTTTAGCACTTGAGCAGAGTATGTTTGAGTGTACATATGTAAACATAGAATGATTTGTCTCATGCTGTCGCTCGGCTGTGCCATCAGATGATCTGTTGGTATTCCTGTGTGTAACCTTTTGCTTCCGTCTCTGCATGGAGTCTGCTCTTCTTCCGCACTTGGGTCCAGTCCTGCCAGAAGGAGCGAGAATAAGGACTTGGGAGTATTGGTCACCATAAGACATTGGAGCAGAATTAGGCTGTTTGGCACATTATGGCTAAATCATCATCCCTCTCAGATCCACGCTGCTGCCTTCTCCCCGTATCTAATCAAGAACCTATCAACCGCTTTAAATACACACAACAATTTAGCCTCCACAGCCGTCTAACTCATCATCCTCTGGCTAAAGAAATTCCTCCTCATCTGTCTTCTAAAGGGGCGTCTTTGTATTGTGAGGTTGTGTAAGCCTCATGTAAGCACCGACTCTTGGATTTCAGAGACAATCATCTCTAACGGTCTGTAACAAGTGTCAGTGACTGGGGGACAGCTGGGGAGTTTTGTCGGGCTGCTCTGAAGCAGTTGTATAACATTTTCCAAAGCCTCTTTAACGTTTCTGACTTCTATCCAAATTTTATAAATTAACACAGCAGCTATTGGGAACTGCGCAAAGCTATGGGAATAATTTTTAATGGAGCACTTGAGTTATCAGTCGTGTATGCACACCACTGTGAACATAACTCGACCGTCTGAAGTGTGTTACTCATGCCACTAACACTTAGAGTGTCCTTAGCACTTTCCATAACTGCTCTACTGGGCTGAGGAAATCGATCTTTAAAGACTGGCTGGTTTACTTTTCTCTTGCCGACTTCTGACAACTATTCAATAGACCTCAGGGGCTGAGTGAGAGGTCAGTGACCGGCCCGTCTTTAAGGGCGGCCACTCTCGCGCCCACTGGGCTCCTGAGACCTGCCTGCAAGACCACCGCCTCGCTCTGAGGTGCCTTTTTCCCTGTTCTGCGCCTCATCCTCCCTCCCTGATCTGGTCCCACCCATCAGCTTCGCAGCCTTTAACTCAAAACTCCTCACTCTTGCCCCCTTCCCCACCTCACTCCATCTACCCATCAATCTCCCCTTATCTGGATCCAACCATCACCTTCCAGTCTCCATCTCCCTCCTCCCTCTCTCTCTCTCTCTCACTTCTACACTGTCCCTCTAAAGTCTCAGTCCAGATGCAGGGTCTCAATCCCAGACATCCCACCCTGCAAAAACTCATTTCAGGGAGGTAGCACCATCAATTTGCGGGAGACTCCCGGAACTTCCGGGAGAGGTGGGATGTCTGCAATAGAGTAGCTCCTGAGCAGCTAGCCAGCTAGTTTAAATAACGTTAGCTATGCTAATGAACGAATGACACCGGTTAAACTCACCTCAACATGTCTTTTACAGTCTTAACCCACCATGGGCTATAGAAAAGTCACTGTTGCAAACAGCGCAGCGAGCAACACTGTCATTATTTTGACCCCTATTAGGCAGGGGTACACTTTAGGGTAGTCTGGTGCGTTTTATATTTTCTTTTTTTGGAACACTCTCCCTTGGCACGCTCTCTCTTTCTCTCTCTCTCTCGTGCTCGCTCTCTCGCTCGCGTGCTCTCTCTCATGGTCGCTCTCCCGCTTTCTCTTGCTCGCTCTCAAAAAAATTGATTTCTGTGATATTGTATATAATTTGTGGGCATCAGGGAGCCACTACTAATATGCGGGAGACTCCTGGAACTTCCGGGAGAGGTGGGATGTCTGCGATCCAAAATGTCACCCAACACTTTACCTCCACAGATGCTGCCTGACCTGCTCAGTCCTTCCAGCAAGTTACCTTTTGCTGCAGATTCAGTATCTGCGGTCTCTTGTGTCGCCTGCCTGATGTGATCAGTGTTCCCAGTGTCTGTCGTCTTTATTACAGGCTTCCAGCATCTGCATTTTTGATTTTGATTTTCCTTTCTGCTGGGGTGTGATGTGGCTTGGATGGGGGACGTACTCACAGATACGTATTTTAATATCAGAGATTGTCAGGGCAGATCCTGTGGTGCTGCCTTCCCTATCTAGAACGAGGGGTATATTCTTAAGACTTTGTCTTCCCTCAAAGGAATGTGAAGTGCAGGAATCCGCTATCCTTGAGAGCTGTGGAGGGTCAGTCATTGAACATATTTGAGGTGAAGGTCAATGGATTTTTAGGTTCAAGGGAATCAAGGGTTTGAGGTAAGTTAGAGACTCTGCTGTAGTTTCCACTGAGTATAGTCATCATGGTCACAACACTCGCCACCATCAAGGACACGTTTCCCAACACGATGCCTCAGGAGGGTGGCATCCACCATTAAGGACCCTCACCATCTGGAACGTGGCCTCTTCTCATTGCTACTATCAGGGAGGAAGTACAGGAGCCTGAAGACCAACACTCAGTATTTTAGTTACAACTGCTTCTCCTCTGATTCCAGATTTCTGAATGGCTCATGAGCTCAAGAATGCTATCTCTTATTTCCCTTTTTTTTTGCACTATTTATTTCATTGCAACTGGCAGTCAATTTTTCTGTCTTGCATTGTACTGCTGCTACAAAACAACAAATTTCACAGTATGTGTTAATGGATTCTGATTCCTGATTTGATTTCTCATACACCAATGGCTTACTCACAAAGAAAATCCACAGCTAATCTCTTTCTTGCCGTAAGCTCCAATGGAGATGAGGATGGGCGATGTACAATAATGTATATCTTTTATCAAAAATGTAGAAAGTGACATCTGTTCACCGATGTGAGAGTTCTGTGTAATACAATTGAGTTAGAACAACAGAATAAGAGATGACAGATAGTCAACGTGAGGTAAATGATGAAGACTCCACTGGCATCCCTTTGATGTCCATAAGGAATACAGTGCAGGGAGGGTCCCATAATGTTACAGGGTTATTACTGAAAGGATACTTGATTAAGCCACGGCTGATGATTGCCCTTGTGCACAAGTATAGAGAGGTGCGGGTCCAGTACTGTGCAAAGAATTCTGTAAAGTGAAGGTGCTTTTAAGATAATGAAATGAGAAGTTTCTAAATATCAAAAAAAATACCATCAAGAGCAGTAAACAGTAAAAAAACTAAATCTAATCAATATCTGAGATGACCACCCTTTCCATTTAAAACTGCATCAATTCACTGTCGTGCAGTTTTATATAAAAAAAAATCGTCTGGTGGGTTGTTTCAAGCATCTTGGAGAACTTGCCACAGTTCTTCTGCAGACTTTGGCTGTCTCACTAGCTTCCATCCCTCCAGTTAATCCCAGACAGCCTCGATGATGTTGAGATCGGGGCTCCATGGTGGCCATACCCATCTGAAACCATATAAAAGATCCAGGGTGCCGAAGACTTTTACACAGTACTGCATAGTGAAAAGCTTGCTTACAGCAGAATTTTGGGCACGTACGTTGCTATGGATAACACAGGGAATATAAATTACATGTAAATTATGCAAGATAGTGAAAAGGGACAGGAAAAAAAGAGGCAAAAGCAAGACCTCAGGGCAAAATAAGAGACATGACTAGAGAGAAATCCAAGAGGTTCCTATGCTGAGGCTCGAGGTGCTTCTGTTAGATGTGCTTGCACAACTGGGCAATTGTAATTAGTCCCTTTTATTTACTGGGATTGAAATGGAGGACAGTAGATAAATAATGCTTTAGAAATGCAGTGGGATTTCTTTCTCTGTGCCTTCAGGATGGACTATGAACTGGCCTGTCTCACTCCTGATTTTCACCCTCCACCGTCCTGCCTTTCCTCACAGCTTGCAGACCCCCACTGATGCTGGGTGCTGGTTTGCCTGGGGTTCTGGACTGTCACTGCTCCCGCTGGCATTCCTCTCCTTTGTGCAGGTCTGGAACACAATCTCCGGCCGGATGGTAATGAGCTTCGGCACAAGGTGGCAAAAGTGCTTCCCATTCCTGGTTCCAGTTCAGAAAAGGTTGGGATTGGTTGACATCACTGTTTTACTTAATGGATCACACGTGCTCACTCCTCACTCTTTCAGCTGGCCACTGTTTATAAAGTCACTCAACCTGTCAACTGCTACTATTTTGACAGTAGACCAGACTGTTGAAAACCAGCTTCCAACACTTTTCCTCAGATTGTTATTAACTCTTCTCTGACCTTTTCCTTCCACTCTCTGCTGGTGGGGCCCCGTTCACTCAATGCAGTAATTTTGAAATCTCTGTTTTCCCCTTTTGTCCCAGACTGGTCAGTCCTTCGTGACAGATATCAATTGTGATTGGAGAACACCTCTACTGCAGGATGAGTATTGGAGTTTTCCCTTGAATTTTCCACATTATTCTTTTTTGTCTCACAACGATGGTACCTATCAGGGCTTTGACAATATTGACCACAACGTAGATACTTGACCTTGGTCACACATGCTAAATGGCCAATTTTATATCGCATCTGTTTGTTATTACAGGTAATCTCCCCCCACCGCATTACAGGGGGTTCCTAGAAAACAGGTGATTTTTGATAGCGTGAAGCCACATCTTCAGTGGATGCATCAAGAAACGCTAGCTGAAAAAGAATATTTTCGATTGGTTTATTTACTTTTTCACGTAAATTCTGTGAGACTAAATTTTATTCCGCTTCTCAGATTTTTGAGAATAGATTTATGAATTCCATAAAGGTGATTTTTCATAATTCTAATGGCTGTAATGGAAGCGCCATCTGCGCTTCTAAATTCAGTCATATTACAAAGTCCTACAACACAAAAACCAAGCCTTTGGTTCACTGAGTCTGCACTGACCGTCAAGCATTCGCTTATACTTCTCCTTTACTATTTCTGTTTTACTCTGCCCACGTTCCCCACTGTGCTCCCCAGATTCTACACACAGGGCAATTTACAGTGCCCGGTTACCCTAGCAACGCACAGAGACTTGACATGTGGGAGGAAGCCAGAGCACCCGGGAAACGCAGGAGAAGACAGACAGCGCCGGAGGACAGGGTCGAACCCAGGCCGCTGGGGTTATGAGATGATTCTACCCGCAATTATAGTGTCATCAGTAGAAACAAATTGTGAAGGGGGAGTTCAATGTGCATTAAGTCATCGGGATACAGGCAGCAGAAGATAAATTTCCAAAAGGCAACACGAAGGGTCTCGACCCGAAACGTCGACTGCACCTCTTCCTAGAGATGCTGCCTGGCCTGCTGCGTTCACCAGCAACTTTGATGTGTGTTGCTTGATTTTCCAGCATCTGCAGAATTCCTTGTCTTTGCATTTTTAAATTTCCAAAAGGCATGCCTTTATGTAATATATATCAACAATCTTTATTAAATTAATGACAAAGAAGTATGATATTGTGATCTGCAGCAATTAAATATGATCCTTGATTTAAAACATAATAAAAGCAAAAGTTAGCTTAATGACACCTGCACCCTACTATGCAATATCTCACAATCAATACTGATGTGATCTTGTCGATAGCTACATTTCCATCTTTCCCCAGCTCCTGACTAGCCTATAGACCAACGACCTGTCTGTCGCTTATATTTTCAATGATTCTGCCAAGTGAATTTTGAATGCTTATTGATCACCTGATAGAAATTCTTTCTTGTGCCATTCAAATGCCTAACCACACGTATTAAGATTTTGTCAATGTGAAATACTATTTTGTAACTTTCTCCACAGATGATGACTGATCTGCTGAGTATTCAGAACCGTGGAGTTATAAAGTGGTAAAGGACATAAGCAGGCCCCTTGACCCAACTGGTCCTTGCTCACCAAGATTCCCAGCTATATACGCAGTTCCACTTGCCTGTGCTTGTCCCTCTAAACCTTTCCTATCCATTTACCTGTCCGAGTACCTTATAAATTTTGTTAATGTACCTGCCCCAATCACTTCCTCTCTCCTCTCGTGCTATGGGTGAAAAAGCTGTCCCTCAGATTCCAATTTCTAGTATTTTCTGTTTAATTTCAGACTTTCAACTTCTAAAGTACTTTTTCTTTGCATTAGCTTTTTGAAGTTGCTAGTTAGTGCCATTGAACAGTTTTCCAAGGCCAAGATTGGTCTTTGGTGTCTAGGCCCAAAATGATCCTTTGTGCCCACAGTTTTCCCAGTGCGTGGGGTCCCAAATTTGTGTGGGTCCTAAATCTAATATCAAGTGAGCTCTAAATAAAGACCCAGCAAACAATAGGGGGAGTTGAGCTCTGATAGATTGCACACCAATCTTATTTGTCACCAAACTGTACAGCACTTTGAGGTAAACTATTTGATGAAATAGATTCAATATTCAAGATTGCTTAATGTCATTTCCAGTAAACAAGTTTAAAGGAGAACAAAATAATTGTTACCCTGGATCTGAGGCAGCTCAAGAAAAAAACTAAATAAGATGTGGAATGCAATCATAATAAAAGTAAAGATAGAAATATGTAAGATGGGTTATATAGATAGATTGATTTATGTCCACAAAGAGACGCTCGGCACAAGAGTGCCAGTACATAGGTGGTTGGGGGTGTGGAGGGGTGGGTTAGTGGGTGGGGGTGTTGATCAGCCTTACTGCTCGGAGAAAATAACTGCTGAAGTGAATGCTCTTAAGCCTCCTCCATGAGGGAAATGGGACAAGCAGTTCATGAGTTCATGAGCAGGTGGGTGGGATCCTTCCTGACATTACTGGCCCTTTTCCAGCAACTTTCTGTATGTGTATATATATATATATATATATATATATATATATATATATATATATAACCTTGATGATGAGGAGGCTGGTCCCATTGATGCACTGAGTAATTTTGACTTCCTGTTGTAGAGCCCTGCTGTCCTCCGCAGTACAATTTCCATACCATGCAGTGATACAGCTTATTTAGCTGCTCTCCACTGCAGATCTGTAGAATGACATGAGTATAGATGTGCATAGCTCAGCTCTCTTCAGCCTCCTTAGAGAGCAGAGGTGTTGGTGAGCGTCTGGTTGACCACCGTGGTTGGTCCCAGGCGGCGGGTCGAGGAGGTCGGAGGGTATCGAATGGTGGAAAGGAGACCCCGTTAATTGAGCTCCAATGGTTGTGCATGAAGCGGTTGAACTTTGATAAGTTTGGCGCCTTTTATTTTCCTTTTATATTTTATCTCTACTAATTACATAGTTTCAGCAAGATCTATAAAGTGTAATCATTTAATCGCATATGGTGTATTGTCTGTTATTTGGCGGGTCAAACTGATTACCCAGTTTGGTGGGGCCGAAGGCTGTTCCCCCTGGACGAAAGCGAGTTGAGCGAGCCTGAGGCTTACCGGGGGCTACATTTGCATGATTGATTCTTTTTTTTTGCGCATTGGGATTTGATGGTCTTTGTTGGGTGTGTCTTTTTAATAGGGTCTATTGTGTTTCCTTGTCCTGCGCTGCCTGCAAGGAGAGGAAACTCAAGGTTGTATATAATAAAATTATTTGATCATAACTGTACATTGAAATTTTAACTTTGAACTTTGAATGTGTAGGATGTGTTCTGGAATTATGACAGCTTGTGCAAGATGTGCACTCCCAGGAGTTTCCACTGCTGTGCCACCGAGATAAAGGGGTGTATGGGTGGTGGGTGGTGAGTGGTGGGCACTCCAGCACAGGAACAAGCCCTTTGGCCAACGCTGTTGAACCAAACTAATGACACCTAATCCCTTCTGCCTGCACATGATCCATACCTCACCATTCTCTGGATGTCCACATGCCTATCTCAGAACCTTTTAGATGCTTCTATCTGCCTTCATTACTACAGCTGACAGTACACCCCAAGCACCTACAACTGTCTGTGTGGAAAAACAAACCTGTCTCACACACTTCCTTTGAACTTTCACCCTCTCGCCTTAAATCCCAGCCCTCTGGTATTTTGACCCTGAGGAGAAGAAGCTGGCTGTCTACTCTGCCCATGGCACTTACTGTTTTTAAACTTCTATCAGGTCTCCCTCAGCCTCCACCGGTCCAGTTTATTCAACTCCTCCTTATGACACGTCCAGGCAGAATCCCTGTAAACCTTTTCCGTACTCTTTCCATAGCTCCAAAATCTTCCTGTACCGGGGTGACATGTACTGAGTGTAATACTGAGAATGATGTCACCAGCTGCTCCTGGAAATTCTGAGACCTGGGCCCCAATGGCTTGGACTTCACAGTAAAGAAACTCAACGGTTATACATTCATGTCAAAAGGCTTTCTAATGGGAGAAGTTCTGTAAAACATGGGGAATGTTGGTTAACCTATCAATATCCAGATGTGGTAACTCAAAGGATATGACTCTTTGCACTTCAGAGGCTGAACAGGGTCTAAAGCAGCTATGAGGCTTTAAATGGTGAACATCAGTAAACACCAATGGTATCCGGCTGTTCACCATTGCCTAAGACTTCTGGATTACTTCAGATGCCTCTAATATTGAGAAACATGTTAAAAAGGCCTTCAACCTGATCTAAGTTATTAATATATAAAAAGAAAACACTATTGAAAATGTAGTAAAGTGGTAAAAGAAAAAAGGTTTACAATAAAGTAAAGCAACTGTTATCTTTTTCCCATGGGGTCAGAAATCCCAGAGTCAGGCTAGTTATGGCAGCTATCCTTGTGTATAGCTTCAGCTCTGGAGCCTTTGTCATGGCTGAGCACAGGAGCACAGCAGAAGGCCAGATGTGCAACATCTAACTCCAGCTAATAATAATATTAGGCATCCATCTGTCTCATGAGACCATGGATTTGCACTCTGGGATTTGTTTCCAGGTGGCAGGCCTGGGCAAGGTTGTATGGAGGACCAGCAGTTGCCAATGGTGCAAGTCTGCCCTCTCCACGCCACTGATGTTGTCCAAGGGATGGGCATTAGGACCCATACAGCTTGGCACCGGTGTCATCGCAGAGCAATGTGTGGTTAGGTGCCTTGCTCAAGGACACACACGGTGCCTCAGCTAAGGCTCGAACTAGCGACCTTCAAATCAGTAGACGAACACCTTAACCACTTGGCCACGCGCCAACATATAACTCCAGCTAGTCTTGGATTTTCTTGTCCTTCCAACCCTGAAGACTTTGGCCTTGGAAACTGATGGCCTGTGGTTCCCACAGTTCCATTCAGCAGTTACACTTCTTTAATCTTAAAGATCGCTTAAAGAGCCTTCAATAATTCGAAATTTTAATTCTCATTATGATAAATAACAACAACTAAAATAGAAATGGAAAATACCCAAGATGCTCAGTAGGTCAGGATACATCTGTGGAGAGAAAATCAGAGTCAGATCAGATTGAAGGTTGAGTGCACTTGGCCTTTTCTCCTTGAAATGAGGGGAGCGTGAGAGGTGACCAGATGGAGGTGTATAAGATGATGAGAGGCATTGATCGCGTGGATAGCCAGAGGCTTTTTCCCAGAGCTGAAATGGCAAACATGAGGGGGCATAGTTTTAAGGTGCTTGGAAGCAGGTACAAAGGGGATGTCAGAGGTAAGTTTTTCACACAGAGAGTGGTCGGTGTGTGGAGTGCACTGCCGGTGATGGTGGTGGAGGCGGATACAATAGGGTCTTTTGAGAAACTCTTAGATAGGTAAATGGAGCTTAGAAAAATAGAGGGCTATGCGGTAGGGAAATTCTAGACAGTTTCCAGAGTAGGTTATATGGTCAGCACAAAATTGTGGGCCAAAGGACCTGTAAGTGCTGTAGATTTCTATGTTTCTATTCAGATTTATGTATCACATGTACATCAAAACATACAGTGAAATGTGTCATTTGCATTAACAACCAACACAACCTAAAATGTGCTGGGGGCAGCCCGCAAGTGTCACCACACATTCCCGCACTAACATATCACACCCACAATGCTTGGCAGAACAACACAGAATACAACATTCAATGAAAGAATAACAGCAAAACAAGCCCCTTTCCTCTCTATCCCCTGCTTCTCCTCCCTCCTATCCACCCACACAAGAAGACAGTCTTCCAAATCTAGGGCAGGACTCCAGCCTCCTCGACTTCCAGTCATCCAATTGACTTTCGGTATTGACCCCGGACTAGCCAATGATGGGACCTGAACTCCGGCACACCGACTGACCGGCCTTATTGCCTCATGATTAATGTTTCATGTTGATGAACTTTCGTCTGACTTTAACTCTGTTTCTCTCTCGGCAGATACTGCCTGCCATCCTGAATGTTCCCATTTCCTGACTTTATTTCAGTATCTTCTGTTAGCTGATAGAATGGAGGGAAATACTTGCATCTGTAATCAGTTCGTCTGTGGTAGATACCAAAGATTGGAGCATGAAGGTCGACTGGAAGTCCACGAGTCAAGGAGGCTGGAGTACTGTCCATGCATGTAAGTGGGAGGGAAGGTGAGGTAGAGGAAAGGGACTTGCTTTATCATTGTTTTTTTGCTTGTTGTGTTCTGTGTTTGGCTGGTTGCAATACAGTTTGCAAAACAATTACCTCACAAAAGGTGATGGAATGCGTCTCCATCTCATGGTAGGATTTTCTTTCGCATTTGGTGTTAATTCATTCTGCTGAAGTAATTATTAATATTAAAAAGCAAAATAGAAACACCAGATGCTGAAATTAAAGCAGAAATGTTAGAAATACTCAGGATGTCAGCCAGCTTCTGTCCAAAGAGAATCAGGTAAAAGTTCATTGACATGGAACATTAGCTCTATTTCACTCTGCACAGAAGCTTCCTGACCTACTAGGTATCTTCAGTATTTTATGCTGTTATTCTAGTTGTTATTAAAAATCATAATAGGAATTAAAATTTAGAATTATCATAAAATAAAGGTATTTCAGATAATCTTTAAGGTTTAGAGGTATAACCACCAAAAGGCTGATAATGCTGCGAAAATTCAGTTAGGCAAGTCCTATGAAATGGAAGAAGGTGTCGGGAATAGACAGTGGCAGAAAGTTGACATCTACTGAACTTGTTATTGATTCTCATGGTTAAGATGAGCCCTTCATGGCCCAGTGGGATTGAGCTGCTTTGAAATGGAGACGGCTGGATTACATATCGCAGTGCCCTCTTTGGGTGCTGGTGTTATTCATTTATTATCTAATCAGCGCAGTTTAATTAAAATTCTTTGAATATCTGTATATAACCCGGTCAGGCTAAATGAAGCAGGGTTCAGCAGTATGTCCCAAGGCTTAGGTCATAAACCTCTCACTGTGACATGAAAAACACAATTCAGGGTGTTATACTCCTTCTTATGGAACCAATCATAGGAGTTGTTTCTCTGTTAAACGCTCTCATAACACTGAAGCAGATGGAAGAGATTATGAGATACTCCAATGTTGTTACATTAAATAACAGAAGAAAAATACAATTACAGCTAAGCAAAAACATACCACAAAGGATTAATGAGGGATGTGCAATTCAGTTCAAACTGGTTAACACTTTCATATCCAAATGAAGACAACTGACAGACTTCTGCTCGGGAAGAAGGCTAAGAATAAGGCATTGACTTGTTGAAGAAGTACTCAAATATCTTACGGCCGATACTTTCCATTCTGCTTGATCCTAAGTGTTTATTCCTCACATAATTTTCCACTCAAACCTCCTCACCTAATCTCAGCACCAATATTTTTTAATGAACATTCATGTCTCAAAATTAGAGCACAGACTAAAGATATAACAAGAAATTGAAAGACATTTCTTTTAATGCAAAATGTGTGATGACACAGTAGCGTAGTGGTTAGCACAATGCTTTACAGTACAGGTGACTCAGGTTCAATTCCCGATGCTGCCTGCAGGGAGTTTGTACGTTCTCCCTGCGACCACATGGGTTTCCTCTGGGTTCACCAGTTTCCCCCCTCAGTCCAAAGACCTACCAGTTAGTATGTTAATTGGTCATGGTAAATTGTCCCATGATTAGGTTTGGATTAAAAATCGGGGGATTGCTGGGTGGCATGGCCCAAAGGGTCAGAATCAGGTTTATTGTCACCAGCAAGGGTTGTGAAATTTGTGAACTTATCAGCAGCGGTTCAATGCAATACATAATATAGAAAGAAAAATAATTAAAATGTAAATCAATTACAGTAAGTATAAACACATGTATAGTGAATAGATTAAAAATAGTGCAAAAACAGAAATAATATATATATTTAAAAAGTAGTGAGGTAGTGTTCATAGGTTCAACGTCCGTTTAGGAATCGGATGGCAGAGGGGAAGAAGCCCGTGTACCTTCCGGTTTCTCTACGCCCTCCCTGATGGTAAAAATGAGAAAAGGTGATGCTCTGGGTGATGGTGGTCCTTAATAATGGACGTCGCCTCTCTGAGCCTATTCCGCACTGTATCTCAATGGCAACAGGGCTTTGGTGAATCTGTATAGGCCAATCTCCTATACGGTGGATACAATGGATTACAGAAACATTGATTAACTCCAACCATACCATCGACATCAGAGGACGATGAGGATGGGAAGTCATCGATGGCCTATGCTCCACTGGGAGCTACGGCCCCAATACATAATACGTGCAATGAGCTGCTAGAGGGATTGGCTGAGCAGGTATAGTGGCAACTTTTAAAAGACAATTGGACAGGTACATTGATTGTAGAAGTTCAGAAAGTTACGGGCCAAACATTGGCAAACAGGTCTAACATGCAATGAGACATTTTGGCTGGCATGGGCCAGTTAGGCCAAAAGACTTACTTCCTTGCTCAATTACCCCATAAGCAAATGGAACTACATGACGCATTTTCAACTTTATCCAGATTAAACTCCACTTGTGACTTTTTCTGGTTGAAATGCTTAATTATTTTATTTAAGAGATAAAACAAGGTAAAAGGCTCTTCCAGTCCAACGAGTCTGTGCGGCCCAGTGACAACCATGTAACCAATTAGCCCAAACATCCTTAGAATATGGGAGGAAACATGAGCATAAAGATGAAACCCACGGAGTTACGGAGAGAACATACAAACTCCTTGTACTCTCGTTGCTTGCTCTAAAACTCGACCAGACACCTCTGATTGCCACCCATGCAAGCAAACCTGAGAATTTTCCTGGTGATATCTGAACAATATATCCTCGCTACCCATGTAATTGACCCTTTTCACCTGCACCCACGTACGTTTGAGTTCACAGCTCCACAGTACGAATATTGTGGATCAATCTCGCTCAAACTATGTGGACATTGGGCCAGTTCATTGCTGTCCTAATCACATATTGTGTTGAAGTCGAGAGACATGACCAAACATCTCTAGACCTGACCGCAGGGTACTCAAACGCCTCCCACAATGAAAATACTCTATGTGCTACACCTGTAGAAAGTGCTTTCTGCAGCATTTAGCCACTGAGATTTTCACAAAATTACTGAACACTCACAAAATGCTGCAGGAGCTCAGCAGATCATGGAAGAAAATGGACTGTTTGACCCTTCGGACCAAGACCCTTCATGAGGACACTGACTTCTGAGTTCATCCGGCATTTTGTGTGTGTTGATCCAGAATAGTTTCTTTGCAGCGATTCATCGCTGGTCCTATAAATATGGATGTACCTTTAGGTGATTTAGAGAAACTGGAAAAGAAGGCTAATTCCTTGCCTTCATAGAACATAGTAGGCCTCTGTTGGTTGGGAACTATGGATGTTGCATCATCACTGTCTACATTATCAAAACACAAGCCAGAGCAGTAGGATATGGAGAGCAAGCTGTTGCCCATCCAACCGGCTTTGCCTCTCCACGCAGCTGATGAACCAAAAGGAATAACAGAGACCCATATATTTTGCCACCAATGGCATCACAAGAGTTGAAAGTCAATGATGAACTCAAAGTAGGACTGCCTTAGGGACTCCAGCTCCAGATTTTTCCTCAGGGTTTACTCCAGAAGCTTTCACCATGAGTGGACAGAGGTGCAAAGCAGCGGAGATTTGCGATCAGAGTCTTCCTTCTCCTAGATGAGCTGCCAACCGAGCTTAACGAGCCCCATCTGCCTGATGTGCTAGTAACCCGCCTTTGCCCTTTCCCTCATCAGTAGAAATGACTCTACTAAGGCCTAGAATCTAAGTCACACATGAAGGCCAGAAACTGGGTTTGGTTGTCAGAGGATATTTGAGATATTCACACTACTGGGAGCATTTAGTGGGTAGTGGAAGCTTATCCCCACTACCACCAATCACATCCCCTCCCCCTGGCTATGTCAGCTTTAAGGAATATAGAACGTAGAATATTACAACATAGTACAGGCCTTTTGGTGCATAATATTGTAGCAATCTTATAACCTAATATAAGAGCAATCTTCTGAGGTACCACGTTTTCCCTGCAGCTCTTTGACCAACCAGTGTATTCTCAGGCTCTCATCACCGAAGTAACACCTGGCTAAATATTTAGACTCTCAGTCCGCTGCTCAATGCAACATTAAAGAGGTCACCTGGGTACTGAAATTGTGAGGAGTGTTTACATCTAAAACCCCGAAAGAATGAATGACAGAAAAGCGTTAGAACCCCAAAGCCCCCTCCCCCTCCCCACGCAAGCAGCAGCAAGCATTAATGAATCAACCCCCCCTCCCCTGTCCGTTTCAGCAAAAAAACCTCAGTGCCCACCACCAACCATGCAACAGCAAAGCATCCAAAGAGAGACCATGATTTGCAGTCAACAAATCTATTGTTTACCCGACAGTTCGACATGCCACAGTCTCTCTCTTTTCACTAACAAGGGACAGCGAGATATCACCCATTTACACAGTGAAGGGGGGAGGCTGACAGTCACTGTTACAATATTACAGTCTGCTGCGTCATTTTTGTTCTGAGATTCTCCGACTCAAGAATCGGCAGCAAACTCTCCCACCATTGAGAGAAAGAGAGAGAGAGTGGGACTGCTCGATTACTGAGTCCTCCATCCATATATCTGCCACAGCGAAATCCTGATGCTCCATCTCCCGTGAGGCTTCAGTTGGCAACACCGGCCAGGAATCAGTCTCCACAGGGATGCACACTGGAGGCACCATCTTCCAAGCTGTGCCTGGAGAATGTCGGAAAACGGTCGGCAAGCAAGCTTCAGGGAACAGGAACTCATCCGCCGTAAATAAACTGCAGATCAGGACCTTGATAGAACCCAAACCACCTTGAAAATAAACAAGAGTGACATTAAAGAGAAGAATTTAGACTATTTCCACAGATGAGCTCAAAGAGGCTGCCACTTGGCACCATCTTAACTCCGCCCAGTGTGGATTGTTGATTAAATTTAAAATGCAGCCCCGGACAATAGTTTCCTGGAGCTGTGGGCACCAGTTAATTAAAAACCAGCCAATGCTGATTAACATTCATTGTGGGTGCCTGGAGTGTGGGTGCGAAGGAGTTGTGAAAATTATATGTAATTTAAAGGAAGCATTGTAGATACTTTGAACTATAGAACTGTCCTGCAGTTACCTTTGATCTTTAGCATATAAAAATGTCATGTAATATTGGGCTGGGAGGCCTCCTCCTCCAAGAGTACCTCGTTTTGTTTTAATGAAATACTTCTGTAGCTTCAGCGTTTCACTGTGACTTTGTTCAGGTTACAGCACAGCGGTGAGAATTGAATCCTGGCCGCTGGGGCTGTGAAGTGTTATGCTAACTTCTATGCTATCATTGTGTGCTACCCAGTGTGATCTCATTAAAACTTCATAGCAGAAATCCAGAATTATAATTTTCACTTACAAAGAGTCCCTCTTTAATAAGAATGAGAAAATAGTGAATCTGTTGCATAGATCTGTAGGCTTCAACAACCAGTAGCTAGTTCTTCTGCAGAATACTTCCCTATATGTTAAATATCAGTTAAAAGAAGATTAACCTTTCTGATCCCAAGAGAGATGATTTTTAGAATGTCATGTCAAAGGCCCCACAGAGTAAGGTAGCTCTGGCCACAGTATTTGTAGTAGCCAGGCTTGGTTATTCATCTGCCTCCAAGGCAGAAATGTCGGGTTCAAGTCTCAGTCCAACAAATTCAGCCTAAAATCTAGCCGGAGTTTTCAAAGCAGTACTGAGGAAGTACTACTAATGGCAGATTCAGTCATTATACAGTGAAACCTAGGGTAATTGTGGATCATCCTTTTGCAGTATTTTGCAAGGAATTTATTCCTGAAGTGTCAATGCCTGCTCCCTCAGTCCATCCCTAAAATCATCTTATCATGGTCATTGCTTTAAATGAGAACTTGCTGTGTGAAAATTTGTGCTGTGCTTTCTGCATAATGTCACTGTCTGTACTCCAAACATACTCATTGTCAGAAAATTACTTAAACTATTAGGAAACAACAATTATTGATAGTATTGAGAACTGAACCCAGCTGGGTAAATACAGAGCCAAGAAACCACTTAAACCAATATAGAGGCTATTGTTTATAATCAGACATCACAAGCAATTATTTATAGTAAATGGCAACAAAATGACAAGGAAAGATTGAAGAGGAAAACTATAAATAAGATTGAACGAGTACAGAGTAAATTTACAAGGATGCTGCCGGGTCTTGAGGACCTGAGTTATAGGGAAAGCTTGAACAGGTTTGGACTTTATTCCCTGGAGTGTAGGAGAATGAAGGGAGATTTGATAGAGGTATACAAAATTATGATGGATAAATGCAAGCAGAATTTTTCCACTGATGTTTGCTGAGACTAGAGCTAGAGGTCATCGCTTTTTAAATTTTTTTTCATTTACAGGATGTGGGCGTTGCCAGCTAAGCCAGCATTTATTGCCCATCCCTAGTTTGAGAAGGTGGTGATGAGCTGCCTTCTTGAACCGCTGCAGTCCCTCAGGTATAGGTACACCCACAGTGCTGTTAGGGAGGGAATTCCATGACTTTTGACCCAGTGACAATGAGGGAATGGTAATATATTTCCAAGTAAGGATGTTGAGTTACTTAGAGGGGGATTTCCAAGTGGTGGTGTTCCCAGGTATCTGCTGTTCTCATCCTTCTAGATGCTAGTGGGTCTGGGAGGTGCTGCCTTAGGAACTTTGGTGTGTTGTTGCCGTGCATCTTGTAGATATCATACATTGTTGCAACTGTTTGTGGATGGTTAAGAGTGAAAGGTCAAATATTTAAGGGGGAACATCAGGGGGAACTTCTTCATGTGGTGGATGCGGGTTTGTTTTCAACATTTAAAAGAAGTTTAGGTAAGTAGATTAATGGAGGAGTATGGAGAGCTATGGTCCAGGTGCACGTTGATGGAACTATACAAAATAACAGTTCAGCATGGACTAGGTGAGCCGGAGGGCCTGTTTCTAAACTGTGGTGTGCTGTTATTGTTCAAGGAATCTAAATGCTCCGCGCCTGTCGATGAAGTGTGAAGCCAGGTAAGCAGACTGTGAAAGTGAAATCAATAATTCTGGATAACTCAGGAGAACCAACTGGGGCTTGCCCATGACGGAATGGAAATTAACCACAGAAGTTCAAGAATGCCAATCGCCGGGCGATTATGGTTAAACTTCTTTCAGAAATGCACACCTTGGCAATCAGTACTATAACGTTAATTGATGAATGAAGTCCATGGTCTTTATATATCATAATCCCACTGTATGTTAACTGTTTCTCTCCCTTCGGATGCTGACTGACCCGCTGAGAATTTTCCACTTGTATTTCAGCATTTGCAGTACTTTGCTTTGGCTCCTTTGATGCTTGCTACTGTAGGCTGTGATTCCATTTCTGTTCACATCTGCTCAAGCTAATCCACATCCAAGGCTCTTCAGCCAATGGCACAACGTACAAAATGTCCGTAATGGTAGAAAGGCTGCCTGCACTGCCACAAATGCAAACTTTACAGCTGAGCTATTTTCAGCTCAGGCTTAGTTAATAAACTTGAGTACCACTGACTGTAGATTGTCAAACACAGGAAGAAATAGAAATATAACACAATAAAGTCAAAAAGATGACAGGCCTGATTTAAAGCAGCTGTTTGTCAGAATTATCCCTGTTATGGATACACATGCTGCGCACGATTCTGAGGATGAGCTCTGATTAGATTCCAGCTGTTGTTGCCTCCACAGTTCCTGTTTGTGGATATATATTGGTTGTGGGCAGTATATCCTAATTAATACCAGACTCATCATAGCCTATGTAGACAGTCACGAGGCACATTTGATGCCAATCCCTTGCAAAAGGTCAGAATGATTTAGATTGGGAACAGCAGACATGACAAGAAGACTTCATCTGTTGTGTAAGAAATGCATGTGCAAATTTCCTTCTGCTTTATTTTATGACCTTACTTCCCAAACTTGCTGTTGTTTTATCTTCTTATATTGAAACAACCTTCTGCAAACATATATTTATGTGTTGTGTTCTCTTTTGAACACTGTGCTCATGAATGAAATCTCCTCTTTAACTTAATTAGATCTGATTTTGTTGTATGGACGAGACAGACAGGATCCAATTTATGTGCCACCACAACCAACCACCTCAAATAAGACGCAACGTGGGGATCCAGGAGTATTAACATCGAATCTTACTCCGATTTAATTTTACAAAAGGGCATGTTGCAAGGCTGTGCCTCCTCCTGATTCACCTTGCTAATAAATCAATTTGAATTAGGGCCTACAACATAGACAGATTGTGTTGGAGATATTCAGCAGTCGAGCAACCTCTATGAACGAAGAAGATTGACATGGGCTCAGATTCTCAAATGTCACTCATCAGAAGTTTTGTAGTGAAGATGACAGAGGATATGTTGTTAAAGGGGGTCAGGGATGCAAGAAGGTGCTGGATATGTCTCAGTCCATCCAATGCAAAGACCTTCCTAACACTGAGTACATCTATAAGTAGCACTGCCACAAGAAAGCAGCATCCATCATCAAGGATATCCACAATCCAAGCCATACTCTCCAGTCACTACTACCATCAGACAGGAGGTACAGGAGCCCTAGTTCTCACACCACTGGGTTCAGGTACAGCTATTACCTTCGAACCGTCAGGTTCCTGAGCCCAGTCCGATAACTTCACTCACCTCAACCTTGAGATGATTCCACATCTTGGAGCCTCACTTTCAAGGACACTACAATGCATGTTTGTTAATTTATTTATTTATTTTGTATTTGCACAATTTGTCTTCTTTTGCACATTGGTTGTTTGTTAGTCATTCTTTACGTGTAGTTTTTTTCATGAATCCCATTGTATTTCTTTATTTTCTTGTAAATGCCTGCAAGAAATTAATCTCGTTGTAGGGTTTGGATGTGTACGTACTTAGATAGTAAATTCACTCTGACTTTGAAGCGATGGAGAGTGAGAAGTGGAGGAACTGTATTATTGAAGTGTGAGAACATTGAGAACCTTGCCAAGTAGGGTGGAGGGGAAACCATACTTGTGGGAAAAGGAAGAGTATGTTGGACACACTGTTGCAGCATAAGAGCGGAAGAAATGGAGACAGACAAATTGGGTGAATGGAATGGAATCCTTACAAGAACGAAGGAGGAAGGAAATGTGACCACAGAACAGTGGGAGTCTGTGGGCTTGCAAAAATATATGTTTTACATATTTGAGAAAGAGCAATATTTGCCTATCTGTAATGCCTTCTCACGGTATCCAGAGACACCGCCTATTGATCCAGAAATGTGAGCGCGTGTTTTCCCAGATGTACCAGAACATGTCATTAGTGATGATTCAGATTCAGATTCATTTATTTATCACACAGACTTGCAGTGAGATGCATCACTTGTGTTAACAACTGTCCAAGGATGTGCTGGGGGAACCCTAAAGTGATGCCACATATTCCAGTGCCAGCAGAGCAGGCCCACAGTGCCCAGCAGAACTACGCAAACACCAACAGCAAAAACAAATCCCTTTCCCATTCTCCCACCCATCCACTCACACACGCACAGACAGGCCTCCAATGATAGGAGAGGCTGCCTTTGATCTCCAATCCTTAGCCTGGACTTGCAGAGACACTGACATCAGCCCTCCAGGTTTTGGACATGCCAACCCAGGAGCTTTGACTTTTGGGTCTCGACCTTTGAACTTGCATGGACCTCCAACCCCAGCACACATCTACCTGGGTGGGAGGGAGGGCAGGAAATCACTAGCCTTCATCTTCAGGGGATCACTGATCTTTGTCACCTGCGCCTGCTGATCCACCCCCTGGGATATGCTGGCCTTTGACTGTGGAGAGCTCTAACCACCGGCTCCTTCTCTGACTCTTTATTTCCTAACCTGACTTCTAACTCCCTCTCATCCCTGTCCCTACGCCCTAAACTCTAGAGGGAGAGCCTAACTGAGATATCTCTTTTTCCCTTATTAGGGTGAGAGAGAACCTTTGGTGTGTCGAATTACCAGCTGAACGAGTCGTCTTTGGGGCACTGCAAGTCTGCGTCTTTATTGATGCTTTGCTGCATGCTTGAGTGCTTGGTGGGGGGGCGGGGTGCCAATGCATTTTTGCTGGTGGGGGAGGGGGGATCATCGCTTTGCTGCTGCTTATGTGTGGGAGAGGGGAGTTGAGGGTGGCTTTGGGGTTCTAACATTCAACTGTCATTCATTCTTTGAGGCACTCCTCTATTTTGGTGCATGTTTGTGAGGAAAAAGAATGCCAGGATGTATATCGTATACATTTCTCTGACATTAAATGTACCTATTGAAACCTGACCCCTGACCCCCCCCACACTGTCCCCCAAAACAATCCGTAAGCATCTAAAAAGCAATTAAATTTGAGCCACAATCTTGACGGATATTGCAGCTAGCTGCTATTTTGAAACAGAATGACCAGAATGCACTTTTGGAATGTGAACTTCATTGTCTTGGAGGAAAAAAAGCACAATTATGTTCATAACAAACTCCAGCAATAGCAGTGTGGTAACCTAATTGGTTGTATCACGATCTGGCACAGCAACTTGAATTTGCAAGAACTTAAAAAGCTGCATAGTGTCATAGTTCAGCCTAATACATCACAAGCACACCCTTTCCATAAGACTATAAGACATAGGAACAGAATTAGGTCATTTGATACATTGAGTCTGCTCCGCCATTCAATCATAGCTGATCTTTTATTTTTTTCCTCCTCAGCCCCACTCCCCGGCCTTCTCCCTGTAACCTTTGATGTCATGTCCAATCTAGACGTATCAAGCACTTCCTTAAATTCTAACAATGACCTGGCCTCCACAGTTGCCTGTGGTAACAAATTCCATAAATTCACCAACCTCTGGCTAAAGAAATTTCTCCGCATCTCTGTTTTAAACGGATGGACATCTATCCTGAGGCTGTGCCCTCTTGTCCTAGACTCCCTGACCATGGGAAACATCCTTTCATATCTACCATGTCTAGGTCTTTCAACATTCAGAAGGTGTCAATGAGATCCCCCTCATCCTTCTGAATTCCAGCGTGTACAGACCCAGAGCTATCAAACGTTCCTTGTGTGATTACATTTTAATTCCCGGAATTGTCCTTGTGAATCTTCTCTGAAACCTCTCCAATGTTAGCACATCTTTTCTTAGATGAGGAGCCCAAAACTGTTCATGATACTCAAGGTAAGGCCTCACCATTGCTTTACAAAACCTCAGCATTACATCCCTTCTCTTGTATTCTAGAACTCTTGATATGAATGCTAACATTGCGTTTGCCTTCCTCACCACCGACTCAACTTGAAAGTTACATCTTTAAGGTGTTCTGCGCAAGAACTCCCAGGTCCTGTTGCATCTCAGATTTTTGGATTTTCTCCCCATTTAGAAAATTGTCTGCACATTTATTTCTTTGACCACAGTGCCTGACCATGTATTTCCCAACATTTTATTTCATTTGCCACTTTCTTGCCTATTCTCCTAATCTCTCTAAATCCTTTTGCAGTCTTCCTGTTTCATCAACACTACCTGCCCTTCCACCAATCTCTGTATCATCTGCAAACTTGGCAACAAAGCCATCTATTCCATTATCTATACAGCATAAGAAGAATTGGTTCCAACACCAACCCCTGTGGAACACCACTAGTCACTGGCAGAAAACCAAGAAAAGGATCCTTTTATTCCCACTCGCTGCCTCCTACCAATCAGCCAATGCTCTAACTATGCCAGTAACTTTCCTTAATACCATGGGCTTTTAACTTGGTAAGCAACCTCATGTGCGGCACCTTGTCAAGGGTCTTCTGAAAGTCCAAATATACAACATCCTCTTTATCTATCCCACTTGTAATTTCTTCCAAGAATTCTAACAGGTTCATCAGGAAAGATTTTCCCTTAAGAAAAGCATGCTGACTTTGTCCTATCTTGGCCTGCCTCACCAAGTAATCCTTAACCTCATCCTTAATCTCATCCCACTGAGATCAGGCTAGCTAGTCTAAAATTTCTGTTCTGTTGCCTTACTAATTTCTTAAAGAGTGGAGTGATATTTGCAGTTTTCCAGTCCTCTGGCAACATGCCAGAGTCCAATGATTTTTTTTTTGGAAGATCATTACTAATGCCTCTACAATCTCTACCACTACCTCTTTCAAAACTCTAGGGTGCATTTCTCCTGGCCCAGATAACTTATGTACCCCTAGGTCTTTCAGCTTTTTAAGCAACTTCTCCCTTGTAATAGTAACTGCACTCACTTCTCCTCCCTCACACCCTTCAACATCTGGCACACTGCTTATATCTTCCATGGTGAAGACTGATGCAAAATACTCATTTAGTTCATCTGCCATCTCCTTGTCCCCCGTTATTACTTCTCCGGCCTTGTTTTATAGCAGTCCTATATTCACTCTCATCTCTCTTATTTTTTACGTACTTGAAAAAGCATTTACTTTCCACTTTGATATAGTTTGCTAGCTTGCTTTCATGTTTCATCTTTTCCCTCCTAAAGATTCCTTTACTTGCTCTCTGTAGCTTTTTGGAAGCTTCCCAGTCCTCTGTCTTCTCAATAATTTTTGCTGTGTTGTATGCCATCTCTTTTGCTTGTACATTCGCTTTGACTTCCCTTATCAGCCACGGTTGTACTATTGAAATTATCTACACGAGGGGCTGGCTCAAGAAGACTACACCTAACATCAAAAAGCCCTGCTATCCAGGCCATGTCTTCTCACAGCTATGATCTGACAGGAGGAAGAGAAGTTCAAGATCAGTTATTTCACTTCAGTCATCCGGCTTTTGAGCAAACTCGCCCAACCCAAATCACTACCTCAGTATAGCGAAACTGAAACCACTTTGATCACTCTTCACACAATAGATTTATTTTGGACCATTCAAGTTGTGATGTGGCTCAAATATATATCCCTGGATGACAAAGAAGGCGGCACGAGTGGCTATATTTCATGAGGAGTTTGAGGAGATTTTGCATGTCACCGAATAGTCTTGCAAATTTCTACAGATGTGCTAAGGAGAACAATCTATCTGGTTACATCAACATCCAATATGGAGGGGCTACTGCCCAAGATCAGAAAATGCAGAAGGGACTTGAAAACTCTGTCAGACCTATCATGGGCACTAGTCTCCCTACTATCAAAGGCCATCTTCAAAACCAGTGCCTCAAAAGGATGGCATCCATATATACACCTGTGTGTGTATATTATACTATATATAGTAAATTATAGCATATTTTATGTGTAACTCTGTACTGCTGCTGCAAAAAAACAAATTTCACAACATATGCTAATGATAATAAACCTGATTCTGATTCAATGATCCAGAATCTCACTGCTTAATCTTTAACTTGAACTCCTTGCTATTGTGCCTAGAAGTTTCTTAACTTCAACACAATTGTCAGGCGCTATTGAAGTCAGCACCTGCTGTTGTCAAAGTGTAGCTGCTCCTAATCCCAGTGACCGTTTTCTGTTATAAATATAGTTATTCTAATGGGTGAT
The DNA here is from genome assembly GCF_963921235.1 of Mobula hypostoma. Lineage (NCBI taxonomy): Eukaryota > Metazoa > Chordata > Chondrichthyes > Myliobatiformes > Myliobatidae > Mobula > Mobula hypostoma. The sequence goes on along the minus strand of NC_086118.1, from coordinate 44,707,034 downwards.
GTTGTTTGAAAGAAATCTACAGCTAACAGAGCTGGAAGCAAGGTACTGGGGACTCTATCTCAGCTAACGGTGTATTGAATCTGAGACAGTTGGATGCAACTGGAAATTGTCTCAAACTATGGAGTCATAATACTCAATGTAATGTTTTGAGCTACCTGTCAAAATAATGTAACATAATTTAGTATGTATATTACATTTAAACCATGAAAAACTAATTAAAACCATATAAAATCACTTAACCTCAGGGCTAAAGTAATATTAGCCCATTGTATATACAGTATATATGTGTAATTTTCCTGACAATATGGGTAGAACTAAAGCAATGATTTTTAAAATTAACAGTGAAAGTGTAATAGCATATGTCTTTAAGTAAGAGGGTAAAGATTTGAAGCAATCGCAGGGGCAATACCTCTTACAGAATGTGAACTTCACTCATCTCCCTCTACACAACACTGGGAAATCTCAGCTAGACTGGATCATCATTTGGATCTAGGAATGGATTACAATTATAGAGGTGACATGTTCTGTCAATCAATAAATTTCAGATTTTCATCTTTAGCAGCAGATATATGGAAGTCCAATAATTGCTGAAACTATCAATGGCTTCAAACCAATGGCTCTTTTTGAACTGCTGATTCCAGTCAACAAAATTTGCTCGATTGCCTTGTGTGGATGGTATCAAATCCATGGGTCATACGGTTAATCAGAACAGAAGGGAGCAGTCCCATTGGTCTATCACATCCATAACCTAGTATCAACTACCCATAACTTTCAAACCCATTTATAGGCACTTAGTCCATAGCTTTCTTTGCTTTGGAATTTTGGGTACTTCACCGCAAACTCGCCAACATTGCTTAGTGTGTGGAAGGTCATGTCTAACCAAACTTTTTTGATAAATTTACCAAAAAGGTTAATGAAGCAAGGCAGTGGATGTTGACAAGGGCCCACATGGGAGGCTGGTCGAGTAGGTTCAGTCACTTGCCATTCGAGATGGCGTACTACATTGGATTTGACCTTGGCTTTGTAGGAAAAGCCAGAAAATGATATTGGATCATTGTCTCTTTGACTGATGGCCTGTGACTGGTGATGTGCCACAGGGATTGGTGTTGGGTCCATAGTTGTTTGGCATCTACACTTAGTGGCCACTTTATCAGGGTCACTTGTTAATGCAAATAACTCATCAGCCAATCATGTGGCAGCAGCCCAATGCACAAAAGCAGGCAGACATGGTCAAGAGGTCCTGTTGTTCAGGGCAAACATCTGAATGGTGAAGAAAGCTGATCTAAGTGAATTTGACCGTGGAATGATTGTTGGTGCCAGAGGGGGTGGTTTGACTACCTCAGAAACTGCTGATCTCCTGGGATTTTTACACACAAGTCTCTAGAGTTTACAGAGAAATATGTGAGAAATGGAAAAAAAAAACATCAGTGAGCTGCAGTTCTGTGGGAAAAATCAGCTTCTCAATGAGAGAGATTAGAGAAGTGACAGTAACTCAAACAACCAGGAGTCATAACAGTGGTGTGTAGAGAAGTATCTCTGAACACAGAAGATGTCAAACCTTGAAGTGGATGGGCTACAGCTGCAGAAGAACTCAAACATACACTCAGTGGCCACTGGGTATATATCAACAATCTGGATAACATTGTAATAAACTGGATCAGCAATTTAGTGGATGACACCAAGGTTGGTGGCATAGTGGACAGTAAGAAAAGCTGCAGTGGAATCTGGACTGTGCTAGAAAAATGGGCTGAAAAATGGACGATGGAATTTAATGCAGATAATTATAAGGTGGGGTCCTTTGGGTAGGGACAAATCAGGGTAGGACATACATGGTGAGAGGTAGTCCCCTGAGAAGTACAATAGAACAGAGGGATCTGGGAATACAGGTTCATAATCATTGAAAGCAACATCACAGGTAGATAGAGTTTTAAAGAAAACTATTGGCATATTGGTATTCATAATTTAAAGTATTGAGAACAGGAATTGGGACGTTACGTTGAAGTTGTTTAAGGTATTGGTGACACCCAATTTGGAGTGTTGTCTGCAGTTTTGCTCACCTACCCTGCAGGAAAGACATTACTAACATTGAAAGACTGCAGAGTAAACGCAGAATGATATCGCCAGGACTTGAGGACCTGAGTTATAGGGAAAGGTTGTTTCCCCCTAGAGTGTAGGAGAATGAGAAGAGATTTGACAGAGGTATATCAGAATATGAGGCTTTTTCAAATGACATTGTGTGAGACTAGAACTAGGTGTCATGGATTAAGAATGAAAGGTGAAATGTTTAAGGGGAACATGAGGAAGAACTTCACTTAGTGTGTGAGGAGGAGCCTCTTCACACAGAGGGTGGTGTGTGTGTGTGTGTGCAACGATCTGCAAGCAGAAGTGGTAGATATGGGTTTGATTTCAGCATTTCAAAGAAATTTGTATAGGTACATGGATTTGTGGGGTATAGAGGGCTATGGTCCAGTGCAGTTCAATGGGACGAGGTAGATTAATAGGTTGGCGTGGACTAGATAGGCCAAAGGATCTGTTTTTGTACTGCTGTGTTCTATGACTCTATGACTTTGTAAATGTTAAACTTAAGTGATTTTGCAGATGCTAGAAATCCAGAGGAACAACTGCAAAATGCTGGAGGAACTCAGCAGGTCTGGAAGTATCTACGGGGAGAAATAAACAGTCAACTTTTTGGACCCAGAGAATCAACCTCCATCACCATCTCAGGCTATTGATTCCGGATCCCACTTGTATTTATTGTCCAACCTTGCCTGCCCTGGGCTGAAAAGGTAGTGGATAATTAATAAAGTTGGTGGGTCTAAGATCCCATACAAATTTTTAATGGTATTTTAAGTCACAATTAATGCTTAATAAACTAAGTGTCACTGTAAACCTAGTTTTATGTGTATGGTTTATAATTAGTTTCAAAGAATGAAATTTAAAAAATAGATATTTTTTGATTTATTCAAGATATTTCAACTTCAAACAGAATGAAATATGTTTAATCCAATTTTCATTTAAAACTCTGCATAGAATTTTTTCAAATTTCATTAAAAATTATGTCCTTTTCTTCTTGGTTTACTTATTGTCCAAGGGAACCCTTTAATATGATTGTGTACTCCAACAATTCAGTTATAACATTAGTGCAGTTCCTGAGATCCTCTTGATCTAAAAGCTGACAATAATAGGTATTGAAAGAGGCAATGTACCTCAAGAACTTGCGGTCGGCCTCTCTTTCAGAGTCGATGTAATTACTTCACTCCTGACAAAATACATTCTAGGTCTCTGTCACACTAAAGTGCCATTTCCAGATAATTAGATGAGACATGGAAGGCAACTATTGCCTCTGAAATTTGAGCTCTAGAAAAAAATAGGGTAGGAGGAAGGAAGGTGTTGACTTAATGCAAGTTACACTGTAACCCATCTTGCACCCTACTGGAAGGTTTGGATTGAGTGGACATGGAGAGGATGCTTTCATTAGTAGGAGAGTCTAGGATCTAAGGGCACAGCTGAAGAATAAAGGGATATCCCTTTAAAACTGAAATAAAGAGGAATTTCTTCCACCAGAAGGTGGTGAATCTGGAATTCATTACTATGGAAGGCTGTGAAGGCCAAGTCATTGGGTGTATTTAGGACAGAGATTGCTACTTTCTGAACTATGGAGAAGGCCAGAAATTGGGGATGGGTATGAGAGTGATTGAACAGTGAAGCAGACTTAATGGGCTAAATGGCTTAATTTTGCTCTTATATCTTATGTTCTTGTGGTCTTAGGGTGATATCTCAAAGGAATTCAGCATCTGAAGGGTTACTGATCACCTGTAGGCACAGCGGCAATTAGACCAACAGGGGTCAAATTCCTGTTGTCAAGCAGTGATTGAATTGTGAATTGTGTTTTGACCACTTCCTTCAGTGTGCACTTCGTGGTGTCAGCAGACATATGTTGATATATAACAATGCACTCAAACCCTGCGTCAGAGAGGCATATTAATTACTGAGGCCTGCATAAGATTTAAATTCATTATGAGGTGAAACAAATGTTTTCAGGAGTAACCAATTGGGTCTTTCCACCAGAGACTCATTACACAATATATACTCCACTTGAATTTCAACTTTCACCAATGGGAGCAGGTTCTGCGACTAAAAGATGCAATTGCTCTGCCTGTAGCCTGTCAGAATGTTGCAGCAAACTACTAACTAGCATAACACACAATGTATAATCAAGGAGCAGGGTGTTGGCAGAATCTTCTCTGCTTATTGTCCAAGTCCGCAACCTCTGGTTGTTTTGAGATATGGAGTGTAAATCTGAACTATAAACCTTAACCAAGGTCTCTGTTTTAAAAATTAGAATTTATGTTTTGTTTTTACATAAATACATGTTAAAAATTAACTGAAGGAGAATTAATGTGCATGGATTGGGTCGTCTGGAATATGGACAAAATTGCTTAGAGATTTTTTCAGTTACCATCTCAGCCAAAGCTTTGTTTGCAACATTAAGGCTGGGGCTCCAGTGCAGTTTACAGGGAGTGCTGCCCAGTCTGAGGTGCTCTTTCTCAGATAAGAGCAGATGGTACGATTGTGTCTTTCTTTTTCTCGGGTGAACATTAAAGCCCCCATGGCCCAATTTAAAGAAGAGCAGAGCCGGACAAGATTTATCTGTCAAACTGTACCACTAAAATGATCACTTTTTGTTATCTCTGGGAGCTTTCTGCAGGTGTTTCTGCATCATAACACTTGAACTACCTAAGTATAGGCTGCCTCCGGGCATTGAATGGGTTCCATATTTCTGGACATTCTTAACTTGACTTTGTCCATTAGTCAGAAAACATACAGATTCGCTCAGTATGATAACCAGACCTCCACAATATTGTAATGCATAGCATCAAAAACACAAACAACTGGTAAGAAATAAACTAATTACAAATTAATAGAGAGAGAGAGAGACAGAGAGAGAAAGAAAGGAAGAAAACTAGTTCTGCCATTTGTTACTTGATAAAGAAACCAAGCCCACTGAGAGACTGAGTGAAGGACTCAACACTGTTGTGTTCTTTATATGTACCGTGGATTGCTCATAAAGACACACATTCTGGAAGAACATAACTAGAACTTCTATCTAACAACAAACAGCAACCATGTCTAACACACAAACTTCTCGATCATTCTGTCAGTTCTGCGCATGCTCCGAACTCTGTCACGTGATACATGATATCACTACATCTTCCTTTCCTTATAAAGAAAAACAATTAGTAATATTAATCAAAACAAATGCATAATTTAACATGTCTCTATCTGTCTCTCTGGGGGTTTAAGAAAATGACTAGACCTTCTAAGTGGTTCACACAGTTCTTGTGTTTCATTGTTATTTTCTTGTTTTGTCTGGTCTGCATCCGTTAACTGAAACTCCGAAGTTGGCTCTTTCTTGAGGTCTTTGCGATTTCTTCTTAACGCTGCTCCTTCTTCTGTTTGGACCGTGTATGATCTGGGTTGTACTTCTTCAAGTACTGTAGCTTTCTGTGTCCATGTGTTTATTTTGTCTTGTATCCTCACTTCATCTCCTTGGTGCAGTTCAGGTAATGGACGAGAACATCTGTCAAAGTATGTTTTCTGCTTTGCTTTGTGTTCGTCTTTCCATCTTTTCACTTGTTCACCTTCTTCTGTTCTCAGGAGGCTCTCATTTATTGGCAGATTGGATCTCAAATGGCATCCCATCAAGAGCTGACCAGGTGAAAATCCACATTCAAGTGGAGTACTACGATAGGCTAACAAAGCTTTATAAAAATCACCTCCACTATCTCTTGCTTTGTGCATCAGTTTCTTGATAATTCCTACCGACTTCTCAACTAATCCATTGGACTGAGGTAAAAATGGACTAGATGTTGCATGAACAAAGTTCCATTCCTGAGCAAAATGTCTCATGCATTCACCATTGAATTGTGGACCATTGTCAGTGAAAACTTTATCAGGTACACCATGTCTGGAAAAAACTGTTTTGATGCATGTAATTACATTGTCTGCAGTTGTTCTGCCCAAACAACACACTTCAGGATACAAAGAGTAGTAATCTGTTATTAATGGATAATCTTTGTTGTCAGTTACAAACAGATCAACGTCTACCTTCTGATAAGGTCTCTGAGGACTAGGATGTGGATGCAGTGGCTCCTTAGGGTTGCTAGGTTGGTATTTAAAGCATATTCAACAAGAAGACACCAATTCTGCAATTTGTTGATTCATCCTGGGCCAAAACATCACTTCCCGCGCCCTTCTCTTACACTTTTCAATGCCTAGGAGGCCTTCATGAATTTTTCCAAGCATTTCTTTTCAGAGACTTCTAGGAATTACAATTTTGCTACCTTTGTACAATATCCCACCCACAACAGAAAGTTCTGATCTGTGGTTCTAATATTTTTGTACTTCTGAGGTACAGTCATGCTTATTATCTGGCCATCCATTCATCACCACTGTATTACCTGACTGAGTATTTTGTCCTTCTCTTCAAGGTGCAGCAGCTTCAACTTTTTGGGAGCGACAGGTACAGTTTCTATGACCATATCAATAAATACTTGAACATCAATAACGTTCCAGTGACTGTCTTTTGTTGTTGGATCCACAGCTCTGGAAAGTGTGTCAGCCGTATACATGAATTTTCCAGATGTGTATGACACATTCAACGCATATCTTTGCAATTTGATCATCATTCGCTGAATTCGTAAAGGACAGTCACTTAAAGGTTTGCGAAACAATGCAATCAGACGCTTATGATCAGTTTCAACATCAAAAGATTGCCCTGACACAAACTGATGAAATCTCTCACAAGCAAACATAACGCTAAGCAATTCTTTTTCAACTTGGGCATACCTTGTTTCTGGATCAGAAAATGCACGAGATGTATATGCGACTGGCAGCCATTCCTGAGCATGTTTTTGGAGTAATACTGCCCCTAAGCCTGCTTGAGATGCATCACATGAGATTTTGATGGGTCTCTCAGCATTATAGAATTTCAACACAGATTCTTTGGTGAGCACTTTCTTGAGATTTTGCCATGCCCTCCCCTGTTCATGATTCCAGCTCCATTTGTTTTTCTTCTCTGTTAGCTGCCTCAATGGAGTAAGTTGTTCCGAAAGATTGGGTATGAATTTTCCCAGGTAGTTGACCATTCCCATAAACCTTTGAACATCCTTTTTACATTGTTCTCTTGGCATGTTCTCAATAGCAGAAACCTTCAATGGATCAGGACACACACCCTCACTGCTGATGATATCACCCACAAAGGTAAGTTCAGTCACTCCTAGCTAACATTTGTCTTTATTCAACTTCAGGTTTGCCTTGCATGTTGCTTCTAAGACTTGTCTAAGTCTGGTGTCGTGCTCTAGTTTAGATGATCGCCAAACAATAATATCATCCATGGAATTATCTACGCCCTCAATGTGCTCATATAACATGTGTATAGTTTTATGGTACACTTCAGGAGCTAATTCAATTCCAAATGGAAGCCTAAGAAAACGGTATCTGGCAAAAGGAGTGTTAAAGGTACACAACTTAGAACCCGATTCATGTAGTTTAAGTTGCCAGAATCCAGAGGATGCATCTAATTTACTAAAGTACTTTGCATTAGCAAACTGTGACATAATTTCTTCACGAGTAGGCAATTTGAAATGCTATCTTTTAATGGCTCAATTCAACGCTCTTGGATCTAAGCAAATCCTCAGTTTTTAATTTTTCTTATCAACAATAACAAGCGAATTGACCCATTCAGTCCGTTCATCAATATTTTGTATGACTCTTAACCATTCCATTCTGTCAAGCTGTGTTTTCAGTTGATCATGTAATGCAAAAGGAACTTTTCTACATGGATGTACTACGGGTGGCACTGTGTTGTCAATTTTAATCCTATGCTCACCTGGAAGACAACCAAGCCCTTTGAACAAGTCCTCATACTCTTTCATCAAGTCACTGTATTCTGACTCTGTGTCACCATCCAAGACTAAAACTCTTTTCACCATATTCAGTCTCTCACAGGCAGATAGACCCAGTATTGATGGTACATTCTTCGGCACCACCACAAATGAAAACATGTGCACAATATTTTTGTGTGATACTTTTGCCACACATGTTCCTTTAACTAGAATGTCTGCACCTGAATACCCAGTCACTTTTATATTTGTCTGATGTAACTTTGGTCTTGGCTTTAGTGCATTAATCTCAGATTCTGCAAGAACGTTTACTTGTGCTCCAATATCCAATTTAAACAGAATAATGTTTTGGTTCACTTGCAATGGCATAGTCCAGTCATTCTTACTTTGTTTGTTTTCACAAAGCACATCTATGTAAAACTCCTCACATTCATTTTCAAGCACTGCATTTATGTGTTTCATCTCCTGAAACAGTGTGAAAAGTGATTAATCTTATCACAAGATTAGATTAGATTAGTTTCTGATACAGTTGGACACACAGTTTCAACAGTTGCACAGTTTCTGATACGCTGGACACATTTTAGGTCAGTGTTGCTGCCCACAGCGATCACAAAGTTTTTTTCTTTGAAACGACATCTTGCTCTCTGTCGGTTTCGTAGTCGCTTCATTATTTTTTCTAAGATGATTGCGGTAATCCACAGCGTGGATGCTGCAGTTCTCAGTAAAAAGCTCTTTAGCCTGTGACTTTACGGTTTCCAAAGCTTTGCAGGGAAACAAAGCTTTTTCCAAATTTACCTCTGGTTCTCTTAAGAGTCTTTCTCTCAGAGCATTATCCAGAATGCCACAAACAATTCTGTCTTTAACAAGAGAGTCTGTCAGCTCTGCAAACTTGCATGTTTTGCTGTGGTTTCTCAATTCCGTAATAAATTGATCAATCATTTGACCAGCTTTCTGCTTGCATGTAAAGAATTTATACCGTTCATACGTCATATTGCACTTCAGTATGTAAAATGACGCAAACTTGTCGATTATCACTTTTAGATTCAAGTTATCTCCATCTTCAAAAGTAAGATGGTTATATACCTCAACTGCGTCATCTCCAACCAGGTGGAGTAGAATTACAGCTTTCATTTTCTCCGTTTTATTATCTGCTCCGATCGCCCATAAATAAATTTCAAACCGCTGTTTAAATCTTCTCCAGTTTTCAGCTACATTTCCAGTCAGCTGAAGCATCGAAAAGGGTTGCAAAACTTCCATTCTTAAAGCTGATAGCAAACAACAAAAAAGTTTGCGCTCTTTTTTTTCGATTATCTTTGCTTCTCCCGTGTTAGCGAAACAAATTATTCTACCAGACGGACTTCTGACACCATGCTGTGTTCTTTATACATACCGTGGGTTACCCATAAAGTCACACATTCTGCAAGAACATAACTAGAACTTTTATTTAACAGCAAACAGCAACCACGTCTAACATACAAGCTTCTCGATCATTCTGTTAGTTCTGCGCATGCTCCGAACTCTGTCACGTGACACATGATATCACCACAGACACTGCACTATATACTTCCAAATAACAGAGTTCAAAATCAAAAGAACTATGTTCAATCCTTTATTACGAAACCAGCAAAGACAGGCGATCAAAATTAGTGATGTCAAAATTAGCGCACTAAGCGAAATAAGCAAAAGAAGTGATAGTGAAATTAATGATATAAACAGTCAATAAAAGATACCAAAACCATGCTAAGTCTCTGTACAACTAACAGTATAAAGGGTCATCACATGACTATACTGATTACTTCCACCATGCCCCATCCCACATGGCAAATTACTGTAACCTATAATCAAAATGCAACACAATATGCAGTACAGACAGAAAATAGAAACATGTCTCCTGCAAAATGTATGTAAGTACTTTGAATTTTAAAATTTAATAATTTAGTTGTAGGTCGTTTGGATGTTGGACTGTCCATAAATTGAGAATGACTTGGGCTTAGATGGCTGTCTGTCTCCCGTATGTGTGTGTGTGTGGGTGGTGGGGAGGGTTAGCAGTAATCACTGTAAAATACAGATGACCTCCATGAAATGGGGAGGGGGTGAGTGTATTCCTATGAAATAATTTGTTTCACAGTTAACCATAATACAAAGCTACAACATACGCCAAGGTTTGTGGTTGAAAAAATAGTTTTATGTATTTACTTTTTTTACATAAGTCCTATAAGGATAAATTTTATTCCATATCACAAATTTTAGGTAGTGATTTCTGAATTTTGTAAGGGAAAATTTCTGTTAACACAGGGAATACCTGTACATCATATAAAATGCTACAATTGTAATGTGCACAATTGGATGGTCATCACAGGACATAATTTATTGCAGCACTGATCTGCATTTTGCAAAGTTTAAAGTACTGCATGGCCGAATCCATGTTGATTATCCAGGCCATTATTCTGGTAGTTAACAGATGTATTTACATGTAGAGTGGAGTCCAAATCTACAAAGTTTGTAGCTTTGACACAAAAGTTCCACAGAACAGCTGGTACAAAAAGAAAATATAATCGTTCAGCCTGATGTAAACCATGGTTTCCACCAGACCATTTGATTTAACTCACACTTTCTACTCTCACTGGCAAACAACCCCTGAGTTAATCTATAAACAATTACCTCAGATATGCTGAAAGACTGCTTGGTGCTACAAGCACTTGATAATTAAACAACTCCTACCTCAGACATAAACAATTACCTCATAAATTCGAAACACCCTCTTTTCTGCTAGCACCTGACACACCAATTACATCAAACCAGTAGTGTTGCCCTATCCTTATGCTCCTTCTCTAAAACACCTGAGAAAGATTTCAGCTGATGCTGGCAAGAAAAACAAAACTTGGCAAAATGAATGGGGATGTAGTTTTTCACCTTTAATGATTGAAGATGACATTGCCATCACCCTTTTCTGGCACAGTGGATTGCACGCCCCTTGCAGATTTTATTACAGAATCATAGAAACTAATAGAATGGAAGGAGGCCATTATCTATGGTACCGAATAAAATGGAGGTCAAACTTCTGGTCAGGTTACTATGGCAACAGATGTAACATCATATATTCACCCAGCAATGTTTTAAATATCATGTGGGTTTCTGTTTCCATTACCATTCAGATAGTGAGTTGAAGATGCCCACCCATTGATTGGCAAAGGGTTCCATTTAACTTCTCACTATTGTTAAACCTATGCCTCCTAGTTACTAACCTCTCTAATCTTGGAAATAGGTCACTCTTCTAAGTCTCTTTAAATCAAATTTCCCCTCAGCATCTTCTACTCTGAAGAACATGATTTCAATTCTTTCACCGTTCACCTTTTATCATAATTTAACCAGTGGGTGGCGAATCTGTGGAATTCATTGTCACAGACAGTTATGGAGGCTAAGTCATTGGATATATTTATATCAGATGTTGATAGGTTCTTAATTAATAAGGGCATCAAAGTTTACAGGGATAAGGCAGAAGAATGGAATTATAAAGGATAATAAATCAGCCATGATGGAATGGGGGGAGAAGACTTGATGGGCCAAATGGCCTAATTTTGCTCCTAAGCATTACGGTCTTTTAGCTATAAGCTCTATTCCATTAAGATCTATGCTATGAAACTTTGCTGTTCCCTTTGTTTAACGTAGTGACACATGCTACCGGCATTGACCAGGGTATAGCCATCTACATGGTTTGAATGTAGACCTCCTATGTCCATTGCTATTCCTCCTGTACTGTATTTTTATTCATTTTTATTCCTCCACTTTCCCTCTGCTGAATCCAATGGGAGGCAACTGAGACAAGCTGTCTCTCTATCTGTTCTAGCACTAATTTCTGCACAGTCATAGGTGACTTTAACTTCCCTCATATTGATTGGCACCTGATTAGTTCCAAGGGTTTAGATGGGGCAGAGTTTGTTAAGTGTGTCCAGGATGGATTCCTGTCACAGTATGTTGACAGGCCGACTAGGGGGAATGCCATACTAGATCTAGTATTAGGTAACGAACCCGGTCACGTCACAGATCTCTCAGTGGGTGAGCATCTGGGAGACAGTGACCACTGCTCCCTGGCCTTTAACATTATCATGGAAAAGAATAGAATCAGAGAGGACAGGAAAATTTTTCATTGGGGTAGGGCAAATTATGAGGCTATAAGGCTAAAACCTGCGGGTGTGAAATGGGATGATGTTTTTGTAGGGAAATGTACTATGGACATGTGGTTGATGTTTAGGGATCTCTTGCAGGATGTTAGGGTTAAATTTGTCCCGGTGAGGAAGATAAAGAATGGTAGGGTGAAGGAACCATGGGTGACAAGTGAGGTGGAAAATCTAGTCAGGTGGAAGAAGGCAGCATACATGAGGTTTAGGAAGCAAGGATCAGATGGCTCTATTGAGGAATATAGGGTAGCAAGAAAGGAGCTTAAGAAGGAACTGAGGAGAGCAAGAAGGGGCCTTGAGAAGGCCTTGGTGAGTAGGGTAAAGGAAAACCCCAAGGCATTCTTCAATTATGTGAAGAACAAAAGGATGACAGGAGTGAAGGTAGGACTGATTAGAGATAAAGGTGGGAAGATCTGCCTGGAGGCTGTGGAAGTGAGTGAGGTCCTCAATGAATACTTCTCTTCGGTATTCACCAATGAGAGGGAACTTGATGACGGTGAGGACAATGTAAGTGAGGTTGATGTTCTGGAGCACGTTGACATTAAGGGAGAGGAGGTGTTGGAGTTGTTAAAATATATTAGGACGGATAAGTCACCGGGGCCTGACAGAATATTCCCCAGGCTGCTCCACGAAGCAAGGGAAGAGATTGCTGAGCCTCTGGCTAGAATCTTTATGTCCTCGTTGTCCACGGGAATGGTACCAGAGGATTGGAGGGAGGCGAATGTTGTCCCCTTGTTCAAAAAAGGTAGTAGGGATAGTCCGGGTAATTATAGACCAGTGAGCCGTACATCTGTGGTGGGAAAGCAGCTGGAAAAGATTGTTAGAGATAGGATCTATGGGCATTTAGAGAATCATGGTCTAATCAGGGCCAGTCAGGATGGCTTTGTGAAGGGCAGATCGTGTCTAACAAGCCTGATAGAGTTCTTTGAGGAGGTGACCAGGCATACAGATGAGGGAAGTGCAGTGGATGTGATCTACCTGGATTTTGGTAAGGCATTTGACAAGGTTCCACATAGTAGGCTTATTCTGAAGGGCATGGGATCCAGGGAAGTTTGGCTGGGTGGATTCAGAAATGGCTTGCCTGCAGAAGGCAGAGGGTCGTGGTGGCGGAAGTACATTTGGATTAGTGGTGTCCCACAAGGTTCTGGGACCTCTACTTTTCGTGATTTTTATTAACGACTTGGATGTAGGGCTAGAAGGGTGGGTTGGCAAGTTTTCAGACGACACAAAGGTTGGTGGTGTTTTAGATAGTGTAGAGGATTGTTGAAGATTGCAGAGAGACATTGATAGGGTGCAGAAGTGGGCTGAGAAGTGGCAGATGGATTTCAACCCCGAGAAGTGTGAGGTGGTACACTTTGGAAGGACAAACGCCAAGGCAGAGTACAAAGTAAATGGCAGGATACTTGGTAGTGTGGAGGAGCAGAGGGATCTGGGGGTACATGTCCACAGATCCCTGAAAGTTGCCTCACAGGTAGATAGGGTAGTTAAGAAAGCTTATGGGGTGTTAGCTTTCATAAGTCAAAGGATAGAGTTTAAGAGTCGCGAGGTAATGATGCAGCTCTATAAAATTCTGGTTAGGCCACACTTGGAGTACTGTGTCCAGTTCTGGTCACCTCACTATAGGAAGGATGTGGAAGCATTGAAAAGGGTACAGAGGAGATTTACCAAGATGCTGCCTGGTTTAGAGAGTATGCATTATGATCAGAGATATAAGGGAGCTAGGGTTTTACTCTTTGGAGAGAAGGAGAATGAGAGGAGACATGATAGAGGTGTACAAGATAATAAGAGGAATAGATGGAGTAGATAGCCAGCGCCACTTCCCCAGGGCATCACTGCTCAATACAAGAGGACATGGCTTTAAGGTAAGGGGTGGGAAGTTCAAAGGGGATATTAGAGGAAGGTTTTTTACTCAGAGAGTGGATGGTGCGTGGAATGCATTACTTGAGTCAGTGGTGGAGGCAGATACACTAGTGAAGTTTAAGAGACCACTAGACAAGTATATGGAGGAATTTAAGGTGGGGAGTTATATGGGAGGCAGGGTTTGAGGGTCGGCACAACATTGTGGGCCGAAAGGCCTGTACTGTGCTGTCCTATTCTATGCTCTATGTTCTATGTTCTCATTGGTCTGTACAGGACTGATACGAAAAACCTGAATTTTCCCGTCAGCAAACAGGGTCATTCTAATAAGCTATTGATTGAATATTGGTGCCTAGAAATCAAACCCAGTTCTTTCTATGTTTCATGCAACAGTTGCACACATAAAGCAATATTCACCTGTTTCAAGGTGTCTGCACCCATTTCCGGTGTTGTTCTTGCTGATTGAAAAATTGGAATGGGAATCGCTGGGGATCATCACCCGGACATTGTTGTAATTCCTGGATGACGTCGTTAGCGACTGTGGTTCGCTTCAAATATTTAACAATGGAATTTTCAGCAAAGTCATTAGCTTTCAACTCTTGTAAGGAGGGGAATTAACAATCAACATTTCAAGCCAAGCTGATTCATCAGGACATGTCTCTCAGAGGTCTTTTAATATGCTCCTCTCTGCACATGTATTGAAAAGGCAGATCTCTATCACAGAGATGCATACTCTTAATAATGTTTTTTTCTACTCCACTTCAGGCTAATAATAATACAAAAGAAAAAAAAGAAAAAAGTGTTAGTTTTATTTGTCACATGCACATCAAAGCGTCAAAATATACAGTGACATGTGTTATTTCCGTCGAATCAAATCAGTGAGGATGTGGTGGCCAAGTGTTGCCATGCTCTTGGCTGACATAGCATATCATATCATATCACATCATTCTGCAGTTGAATTGAAGGATTCTTATTGGAAGTCCATTTAAGACCCAAGTCTTTGATAATGATTAAATGCACTTGTTTAATAAACTGGTTCAGGAATGAAAATGAGCTTGGTAAGGATGGACCAGAATTAAGGCCGAGCGAAGGCAAAGTGGAGTGGGCAGCAGTCAGGAGTCCAATAGAGGATCATGGGAATAGCAAGTCCTATGAATACTGATGATCTAAGAGGAACAATGTCAAACCACAACTCCAGAACTAGACAAAGCAGGACTGACACCTGCCCAGCACATTGGTGAAGTCTGGGTTCTCAAAATGGACACTATGTGCCCTTGTTAATACATGCAATAGACCTGACACCTGCTTGAAACTGAATGAATTGCTTTCTATTTCCTGAGTGATTGAATATTATGGGATCAAACAACAAAAATGTCTGAAAATTATTTGATGATAAAGAATTCTAATTATTTAACAGATTCATGAAAAGACTTGGACAAATTCAAGCAATGGGTAGCTTGACATCCTGCAATTTTTTTTCTTTGATGTCATCATACATTCAGAGGTTCTGATGCTGTGTCTGAAGTATATGCTAAATATTAAGGGTGTGTGACTGTCTGTGTAGTCTTGTCATGCTGCAGACAATGACTTGGTGCATATTTGATAGAGTGGTAACAAAGTTTTGGCTTCTTTTTAAAGAAAATAAAAATCACCTCCTTGAATCTTTGATCTGGCCAGCAAGGGTTCCAGGCAAGATTAGAGCCACATGCCTAAAAATATAAACACAATGTTTAAGTAATGATTGATGACCGAGTGGATTTGGACTTGTCCACAGCACCACAGGGCTTGGGGCACTGCAATTTATCATTGTTCTGTGAAGAAAAACAAAATAACTGACACCATTGCAGACTGTTTGAATAAGATTTACTTTAACATAATCGGCATTGGAAACAAACGTCCAAAATGACACCATCTGCTGAAAGGGGAGAATCCGGTTGGGGGCAAAATTACTTTCCGCCTGACTATGACCGAAGTTACCAGGATTTGAGTGAATGCGCTGCAAAATCATATTACAGCGTTTAACCTCACATGATTGTTGACCACACTCTTCACATCACCCGTGAAGTTGAGAATCCTATGGACAATAATGTTGAATCCCAGACCATACTTCCGCATGGCTGGCCTCCGCATTTGCAGCTCCTTATTGGGCATCAAGGAAATGGAGGATCTATATTTACCCAGACCCTTCACAACGTTCCAGATTTTTTTTTTACATTGTAATCTCTGTAGGCACACAGCAAATCATTACATCCCTGGCTTGTGACAAATTTAGATCAGAATCAGAATCAGAATCAGGTTTATTATCACTGGCACGTGATGTGAAATTTGTTGACTTAGCAGCAGCAGTTCAATGCAATACATAATCCAGAAGAGAAAAAAAAAATAAATAAACAAGTAAATAAATTATGAATGTTTGTACATATATTGAATAGATTTTAAAAATGGCAAAAAACAGAAATACTGTATATTAAAAATTTTGAGGCAGTGTCCAAGGACTCATTGTCCATTTAGAAATTGGATGGCAGAGGGGAAGAAGCTGTTCCTGAATTATTGAGTGTGTGCCTTCAGGCTTCTGTACCTCCTACCTGATGGTAACAGTGAGAAAAGGGCATGCCTTGGGTGCTGGAGGTCCTTAATAATGGACACTGCCTTTCTGAGACACCGCTCCCTGAAGATGTCTTGGGTACTTTGTAGGCTAGTGCCCAAGATGGAGCTGACTAGATATACAATCCTCTGCAGCTTCTTTTGGTCCTGTGCAGTAGCCCCCCCATACCAGACAGTGATGCAGCCTGTCAGAATGCTCTGCATGGTACAACTATAGAAGTGTTTGAGTGTATTTGTTGACATGCCAAATCTCTTTAAACTCCGAATAAAGTATAGCTGCTGTCTTGCCTTCTTTATAACTACATCTATGATAATCTATGATATTTTCAGCTATGATCAATAATCCATCTGTGAAGCAGGTAGCATAATGGTTAGCACAATGCTTTACAGTAACAGTGACATGGGTTCAATTCCTGCCACTGCCTGTAAGGAGTTTGTACATTATCCCCGTGACCACGTGGCTTTCCTGCGCATTTCTCCCACAGTCCAAAGACGTACCAGTTGGTAGGTTAATTGGTCATTGTAAGTTGTCCTCTGCTTAATTCTATTCACTTTACTTTCTGTAAGCAACTTCGTTAGGCTAGGGTTAAATCAGGGGAATACTGGACAGTATGTCTCAAAGGGCCAGAAGGATCTACACCGTAAATAAATAAGTAAACAAACAAACAAACAAACAAGCAAGCAAGCTGACCTGTGGGTTGTTTGAAGACACATTTTATCAAAGAAAACCCCGAAACACTGGAATCTGAATGTTGTGTCAATGCTATTCTTTTGCCATAGCTCTATAGTTCTGGGTCAATAGGATGTGAAAATATCCATTACATTAACTATTCAATGAAATTTTTACTATTGTTTAAAGGCATGTTGGTGCATTGGATTTTTTGAAATATGAAAATCAGACCAAGGAAGAGCTTATATTAATGCCCAAAGACATCATCATATGTAGGACATTTAGAAAATGAGACACCTCCAAAGAAATATGGCTGACTATCTTACAAGAGGACATCTAAACTTTAAATAGGGAACAAGATACGCACTGAAATAAGAGATCCTTCAGATACTGAGGTTGTTGTGAAGATTAGGCCCTCATGACACAGGATTGCCTGTCGCAGCTGACCAGTGAAGGAAACACTGGAGCTGGTATAGGAGAGGCTGGAGTTGATGCTGGTTTGGGCGGGGGGGGGGGGTCAGTCCCCTCCTATTGGTACTACCCTTCAGTGTTTGCTCAGTTGAAGACAAGTTAGATTGCGTTTGTCTGTGACTGCACTAGCGCATGATGCGGACTGCCGTGTGCTTGTTCCAGGACTACATCCCGTGCACCATCAACCTACAGGCCATGACACTCGGACTAGAGCTATATATTTTTTGGGACTATGTTTGTTTTTACTATTGTAACTACAGGTGCTATATGTACTGTATTTATTGTGTGACTGTTGGTACTATATTTTGCACCACTGCCCCAGAGGAACACAGTTTCATTTGGCTGCATTCATGTGTTTGGTTGAATGACAATAAAACTTGAACTTGATTGATTGAATTTTAGAACAACACATACAAATGCTGGAGGAAATAATGACATGTAGCATCTATGGAGGGCAATAAACAGTTGATGATTTTTTTGATTGAGACACTGAATTAGGACATGAAGGGTCTTGACCTGAAATGTTGACCGTTTATTCCCCTCCATGGGTGCTGCCTGATTTGTTGAGTTCCTCCAGCATTTTGTGTATTTTGAACATGTGATACCCAGTGTATTCTAGGATTGGAAGTTCTTCAAAGTTAGATGAGCAAAGTTGGACTTTCTGCATCTTTATCACCTTGTGATCTTATGTGAATACAATAAAGGTGACCTCTTGATCTTGCGTTCTACCTCATTGTAACACATTCGCTTTGTCTATCTGGACTCAACATTCTTTTAGTTATAACATTATATTTAGCACTTTTTTCTTCTCCTTTTGTACTGCCTCAGTATACTTCTGTATGGAATAATCTATCTGGATGCCACACAAACAAAAGCTTTTCACTGGTTGTTGGTACATCTGATAATAATAAACCAATTATCAGTTGCATTAGGTGAGTGAAAGATGCCACACACAGAAACTGGATCCATGCTCTCTTTTGCAGCATAAATGGTATACAATACTAATGCTTTATTATGTGATGCAGATCTTTTAATGATGCCAGATTTGTTGCCATGTTGCTCCAGTGAGTGTGGAATGTGCTTGATTTAAGAAAGGAAAACTCCGTTGAGTAGAAAGGCACAAACAGCCTCTAAGATTTTGTTCATTTTGACGTTTTAAAATTGTTTCCAAAGTTATGTTTTCCTTTAAGTTTTATTTACATTGTCAATATAAACAGAACAAAGGTCTGAATGGCCAAAATATTAACCATAGAAGCTCACCTTCAGACTTTCTGCAGCTAGTTCTGAATTGTCTGAGGGCCAAAAATAGTAAACAGTTAAAATATTTAACAGTAATTAGAGTTCTTTATTACTAAAAACTAAAGAAAATTTTCTATAAAACAAAATGCAGATGTGTGGAATCTGGATCCACTTGCATCTGTTATTTTTCATGTGTAATTTTTCATTAGTGGTTAGCACAACGCTTTACAGAACCAACGACCGGGTTTAATTCCTGCCGTTATCTGTAAGGAGTTGGAACGCTCTCTCCATGATGGCATGGGTTTCCTCTGGGTGCTCTGGTTTCCTCCCATCATCCAAAGGCATACCTGTTGGTAGGTTAATTGGTCATTGTAAATTGACCCGTGATTAGGCTAGGATTAAATCGGGGGATTGTTGTGTGATGCGGCTCAGAGGTCCGGAATGGCATATTCCACACTGTATACCAGTAAATAAATAAATATAAATATAAATGCTCATAAATACAGCAAATCAAGGTCAGGATTGAACCTGTGTTGCAGCAGCAGTGTTCGTCTGCCTGGGAGTGCACACAATAGAACTATTGACAAGATTTCAAAGGAGGAGCAGGAAATTATAAACACACAGAGTTCTGCAATGCTGAAAATCTTGAGCAATTCACACAAAATGCCAGAGGAACTCAGAATGTTTGGCCGCATCTGTGGAGGGGAATAAACAGCTGACATTTCAACCCAAAAACCTTCACCAAGACTGGAAAGGAAAAGAGCAGAAGCCAGAATAAGATGGTGTGGGGAGGGGAAGGAGTACAAGCTGGCAGGTGATAGATAAAACCAGGTGAGGAGAAAAGTAGTACGTTGGGTGATAGAGGATGTGAGAGGTTGGGAGGGGATAGGTGGAAGAGGTAATGTGGGTGAAGGAAAGCTTTAGTAATAAATATACTTTGAAATTTGAACTTCAAATAATTAACAGGAACTATGAAATCCAATAGGAAATTATCTCGGTCAATATTTCTCAATCACCAGGACTGAAAGAAATATAATTTATAATTAATGTGATCTTGTGTTATTGTATTTCTCCACAGGATTCTGTTGATTCTGTGTTTTATATTTTGTGTTTTTCACTCTTTTTTGTTGCCATTTGAGCTATTTCGTTTTTTTTTGTACGGGGAGGATTTGTTTGATGTTTTTTCTTTGAACGAGTTCCATGGTTTTCTTTATTTCGTGTCTGTCTGTGGGAAGACAAATTTCAGGGTTGTACATTGTGTACATATTTTGATAATAAATGTACGTTTGTACTTTGAATCTCTGAATCTTGGACCCTATATCAGGAGGCGCTTCACTGGCAAGAGAGAGTTTTGAAAAGGCATGCATGGCTCCATATAATGAAAGGTTTTTTCTTTGATGTTGGTGAGATCAAGATGAGAGACTTATAAGATGTAGAAGAGTACCACACTGGAACAGGCCTTGAGGCCCACGTAGTCTGTACTGACTATGATGCCAATCTAATCTAATCCCATCTACCTGCGTATGGTCTATATTGCTCCATTCCCTGCTTGTTCTTGTCCCTATCTAGCTGCCCAATAGACATGGTCATTGTATCTGCTTCCACCACTTCCCCTAGCAACGCATTCCACACACCTACCATTGCCTTGTAAATCTCCTTTAAACTACCCCTTTTACCTTAAAGCAATGCTCTCCAGTATCTGAGTAGACTCAGACTACCTTCCCTATTGATATCACTGATAAATTTAGAGATTTCTATCAGGTATTCCCTCCAGCTCTGACTCAGCATGACAATAATTGAAGGTAAATGCAAGTTCTGGCTAGGAGTCATAAAGAGGCATTTAACTTGTGTTAAATGGACCCAGTGTCCACTTTATTTGAAACCTCCTGTACCTAATAAAGAGGCAACAGAGTATATGTTCATGTTCTTCATTAGCTGTAGCCCTTCCACTTCAAGGTTCAATGTGTTGTGTTTTTAGCAATGCTCTCCACACCATTGTTGCATCATGTGTTTATTTCAGTTACTGTCACCTTCCTGTCAGCTTGAACTAGTCTGGCCATTTTCCTCTGACCTTTCTTATTAACAAGGCATTTTCTTCTACAGAACTCCTACTCACTGGATGTTTTTTTTTTGTTGTTTTTCACACCAATCTCTGTAAACTCTAGAAATAGTTGTGGGTGAAAATCCTAAGAGACCTGCAGTTTCTGAGATACTCACACCACCCCATCTGGCACCAACAATCAATCCATGGTCAAAGTCACTTGAATCATATTTCTTCCCCATTCTGATGTTTGGTCTGAACAACAGCTGAACCTCTTGACCTTGTCTGCATGCTTTTATACACTGAGTTTCTGCCATATGATTGGCTGATTAGATATTTGCATTAGTGAAGAGGTATACAGGTGCACCTGATAAAGTGACCACTGAGTGTATCATATTGTGGATACAATACCTATTTGAGGAGCTTTTTAGTAATTTGACTCCACGCTACTTAACTTCCTTCAGTGCAGACCGCAGATACAATCTAAAGGCAAACATTTGCGTATCCTTAAACATGGAAATGAGGCCTCTGGCCATGAGCACGGGACCAAAAACCAGTTGTTTGCTAAGGTCATTTTCTTCTCAAGATGCCACCAATAACTTGCAACTCCTTGCTTACATCTCTGATAGAAATAATCAAATATTCACATTGTGGATATTACAGCTGAAATCCACAGTCACAGACAAGGGTACATCAGTAAGCAACATTGTTTTAAGGCACTTAAAAAGATCTATCGATTCTCAAAGTAGATCGACCGAAGACTCCAGTCACAAGTACAGTCCCCTTTTAAGAAAACGGAGCATGGAAGGTGTGCTGATCCACAGGTACGATTGAAATGCAGAGGCCTTAAATCACCACCACCCACCCCCACCCTGCACCGTCACAATTCCCAACTATCCAGCTGGCGAACACAGAGTCTCTGAAAAATAAAACAGAAGACCTCAGAGCAAGATTGCTGTACCAGAGGGAGATCAGGGACTGTTGTGCACTTTGCTGCACAGAAACGTTGCTCATGACCACTATTTCAGACATAGCCCTGCAGCCCGAGGGTTTCATGATTCTCCACAAAGACAGGTAGAGGAGGTCGAGAATGCTTTATGATTAATTTATCATGGTGCATAGACGTGTTGGTTCCATCTCAATCCTGCTCACCTGACTTGGAGCATCTAATGGCCAAGTGTCATCCATTTTATCTGCAAAGGGAATTTTCAGCCATCATCCCGGTAGTGATTCCACCTCAGGGCACATCAGGCAGGCTCTGGAGGTGCCGAGCCCCATGACCAGCAGTCCCAAGGCAGCACACACAGACGCCTTCCCTATCGTTGAGGGGGATTTCAATCAGGACAGCTTGAAAAATATTCTGAACAACTACCACCCACCCATATCATCTGTGGAATCAGAGGAGCCTATACACTTGACCACTCTTATACCACTATCAAGGAGCTTACCATACCATCCTACCCCCACACTTTGGAAAGTCTGAGCACCCGGCTGTAGTTCAAAGATTCAAAGATTTATTTTATCATCAAAGTATGAATGTATAACTCAACTTGGATATTTATCTAATTGGAAAGATTTGCTACGTGGAAGATGTCGCCCAAGGAATCATTATCCGCTGGTGCCATGTTGACCAGAATAGCACTTCTACTCCCACTAGAGAAGCAGACTTTAAAGATCACAGCACCAGCGGTGAAGACCAAGAAGGGAAGATCAAAAGAGTGGAGGTGTGCTTACGGGACTGCTTTGAGTCAGAGGACTGGACAATGGCAGGAGGAGAAGATGGCGGCACGATGCAGCGTGCACGGCCTCTCCGATGATGAATATCTGTTATCTGTCAAGTAGGATGCTGTGCACAATTCTGATTTGATGGAGGCAGACGTGAGAGCACAGAAGATCATCTGGTGAAACTTCTGAAATGCCTGTTTCGCTGCCGCCGCTATTGTGTAATCCGAAATCTCCAGAGCGGAAGGCCGTGAATCCTCAGCTTTGCCTGTTGCTTGGTGGCCGGGGCCGGGGTCGAAGCACTCGGCAGAGATGGTGCTCGGTGCTCGGTGTCGGAGGGCTGGTTAGAGGCTCGAAGTTTTCAGAGGGACTCAGACTCGGACTGTGGTCGGGTGGTTCCAGGATACCGCATCGGCAAGTTTGCAGCGCTGGAAGCTCATAGCAGTGAGAGTTTCTCCCTTCTACCGTCTGCGTGAGATGTTGGGGCTATCGGGAATTTGAGACTTTTTTTTACCGTGCCCATGGTCTGTTCTTTATCAAATTATGGTATTGCTTGCACTGTTGTAACTATGTGTTATAATTATGTGGTTTTGTCAGTTTTAGTCTTGGTCTGTCTTGTTTTTTCTGTGGTATCACACTGGAGGAACAGTGTATCATTTTTAATGCATGCATTTCTAAATGACAATAAACGAGGACTGAGTGTCCTCATAATCTAATCTAATCTATGTTCAATCTGAAAGAATATGCCACAGTTGTCACCCATACAAGAAATCCATCTGTGACCTACCAAAGGCTACTTTAAGAGAGTTAAAGCAAATCTAACTGAAGCTAGGTAGGGATGAAATCAGAAGCACGTCACCTGTGCCAGGGTTTTCAGGCCATTACTTCCAACAGATCAAAACAAAATCATGAGTAGTTGTGATGCTTCACTCCCTGGTGAGTTTAATGCATTTTTTGCATGCTATGAAAGGGAGAATTAAACTACACATGTACGAACCATGGCAGCATTGAGTGACACTGTGATTTATGTCTCAGAGACCGATGTCAGAACATCTTGCAGGAGGCTGAACCCTCACAAGGAGGCCCTGATGGTGTACCTGGAAGGGCACTGAAAACCTGTGCCAACCTACTGGCAGGAGTATTCAAGGGGATCTTCAATCTCTCACTGCTGCGGTTGAAGTTCCCTACCTGCTTCAAAAGAGTGCTAATCATACCAGTGCCCATGAAGAGCAGGGTGAGCCGTTGCAATAACTGTCACCCAGTTGCACTCACATCTAATCTACCATGATGAAGGGCTTTGAAAGATTCGTCATGACCGCAATCAACTCCTGCCTAAGCAAGTACCTACACACGCTGCAGGTCTACAGAAGATGCAATCTCACTGGCTCTCCCATCAGCCTTGAATCACCTGGACAATAGGAATACCTATGTTAGGCTTATGTTTATTGATTACAGCTCAGCATTCAAACCATCATACCCTCAGTACTAATGAACAAGGTCCAAAACCTGGGCCTCTGTATCTTGCTCTGACTTCCTCACAGGGAGACCATAGTCTGTGCGGATGTGAAATAACATCTCCTCCTTTCTGACAATCAACTCTGGTACTCCTCAGGGGTCTGTGCTTAACCTACTGCTCTACTCTCCCTACACCCACGACTGGGAGGGTAAGCATAACTCAAATGGTATCTACAAATTTGCCAAAGACACACTGCTGTTGGCCAAATTTCAGATAGTGTTGAGATGGCATACAGGAGTGAGATAAATCAGCTAGTTAAGTGGCGTCACAACAAAAATCTTGCATTCAGCGTGAGTAAGACTAAGTGAGTGTGAACTTCAGGAAGGGGTAGTCAATGGAACACACAACAGTCCTCATCAAGGGATCAGCATTGGAAAGGGGGAACATCTCTGAAGATCTATTCTGGGCTCAATATACTGATGCACTTACAAAGAAGGCACTGCAGCAGCTATACCTCATTAGGAGTTTGAGGAGAATTGGTATGTCACCAGACTCACATAAATTTCTACTGATGTACCATGGAGAACATTCTAACTGGTTGGATCACCATCTGGCGTGAAAGGGCCACTGCACAGGATCATAAAAGGCCGCAGAAAGTTGAATACTCAGTCAGCTTCATCTTGGGCACTAGCATCCCCAGCATTGAGGATACCTTCAAAAGGCGAAGCCTTAAAAAAGCAGCATCCATCATTAAGGACTCCCATCACCCGAGACTTGCTCTCTTCTGATTGCTACTGTCACAGAAGAGGTACATGAGCCTGAAGACACACACTCAATGTTTCGGGAACAGCCATCAAATTTCTGAATGGACAATGAACACTACCTCACCATATTTTTTCTCTTTTAGCACTCCTTATTTAATTTGACTTTTTAATGTACACTTTATTATAATTTATAGTTTTATATTATTAAGTATTGCAGTGTACTCCTGCTGCAAAATAATACATTTCGTAATATATACCAGTGATATAAAACCTGATTCATTGAGGAGGAAGCCTGCAGCTTTACAGGTGACCTGTAACCTGCATTCTTTGCTTGAGGTCAGACCTGGCACGGCCGGGTCAGTTTAACACGGCTGAAAGTTTTGAGGAATTGCTGAAACAGCAGTGTAAAAGTGATTTACAGCTGTCCAGAAATTGGTCACAGCTTAAACAATAGTGGCACAGTTAGATATTTCCGAAGGGGGTCGCAATTATTGAGTACTTTCTCGTTAGAAGTCTGGAGATATGCTCCTCAGCAACCAGTGCCTTCCAAAAAAAGTAAACGATTTTTGGCAAGCTGCAATATTTTGCAAGGTGAGGAAATTATACTTTCCCATGAGCCAGTCTGAAATATTGCCTTCCAACTTTAAGCAAAATCTCTAGCAAAATATGACAAATAGGGGATCAACTGCCCCTTTAAACACTTCTGGATAGGTTTCCTTTACAAAGCTTACTGCAACCGTCATGGGACTCATTAATTCAGTCCATCATTTTCCCTTATGACTTATCCTATTGATTGAAATTGTTTTGACAACTTCTTGGTGTAGACAGAGTTCACACCCATAGCTCAAAGCTCCAGATCTTGATGTCTTACAAACAAATGTAATATATTCAGTTGAAGCTCTATTACGTTTAAATTAAAAAGTTGGCTTGAATTCATGTTTGCCCTTGATTCTTCATTGTGTCGATTATTTATGCAGTTCAGACATGCCAGACACATAATAATATAACCTTGTCATTAGCTGATATCTTTATAAAAGTAAAACATACTTTTTTCTTTCAAAAGCTGACACTATGCTGAGCAAGAGAGATAAAGTTTGTCTGGAGGTAACTTTTAACAAAGATATTGAGGGATAAGATAGAGGCAAAGTGACAGACTTTGCTATTCTAGAACATGAGGACAAAACTGGCTATCATTGGATATAGAACACTCTTATACACAAAGAGCATTTGGTGGAGAAATGAAGCAATCTCAAATATTAACCTTGAAATCTCATTTGATTGGTTCCAAATTTTTTAAACATTTTATCGAGCAACATTTTTGGACTGCTTTCACCGTGTGGACTGCAGCAGGTCAAGATCATAACCCACATTTCAAAAGCAGTGGATGTTAGCTCTGACAGTGGTGTCCACATCTTGTATGTGAATAAAAGTAAATACACACTCAATGGCCTCTTTAGTACATCTGCACACCTGCTTATTAGTGCAAATATCTAATCAGCCAATCATATGCCAGCAACTCAATACATAAAAGCATCCAGACATCGTCAAAGGCTTCAGTTGGGGCATTGTGCGTTAAACAAAACATTGAAAATGATAGGGAAACACCAGACAGGATTGTGTGAGGAATGTCAGGAAGAGGAGTCAGTAGAACATGTAGTTTTGTGTTGCAGGAAGTATGGGATACAGAGAGAGATGATGAGAAATAAATTAAGGGAGTTGGGGGTGCAGGAATTCACATTAAAAGGGTTGCTGGGCATGGGTGAGAGAGCACAAGTCCGGGTATTTTTAGCGTTTTTAAGGGGTACAGGGATTTTTATAGAATATGACGAATAAACAGGAATAGGATACTAGGATGGTCAAAGATGGGAGGGTGAAGTGTAGGTTTGTATATATATGTGTGTGTATGTGTGTGTGTATGTGTGTGTGCGTGTGTGTGTGTGTGTGTGTGTGTGTGTGTGTGTGATTGGGTGAAGGGATTTAGAATGTATGTCTAGTGCACATTATGGAGCAGAGGGTGGCGGTAATGCACCATTAAGCTGGATGCCAACCGCCGTAAAACAAGATACAGACAGACAAGGGCTTCAGTTGCTGTTTAGACCAAACATCAGAATGTGGAAGAAGTATGCTCTAAGTGCCTTTGACTGTGGAATAAATCGTTGGTGCCAGGCGAGGTGGTTCTCAGAAAATGTTGATCTCCTAAGATTTTCACGCACAGCAGTCTCTAGAGCAATGGTTCCCAACCTTATTACGCCATGGACCCCTACCATTAATCGAGGGAACTGTGGACCCCAGGTTGGGAACCCCTGCTAGAGTTTACAGACAGTGGAGTGTTAAATAAAAAAAAGAATAATCCTGTGAGTGGCAGTTCTGTGGGCAAAAATGCCTTGTTAATGAGAAAGATCAAAGGAAAATGGCCCGACTGGTTCAAACTGACAAGAAGAAACATAGAAACATAGAAAATAGGTGCAGGAGTAGGCCATTCGGCCCTTCGAGCCTGCACCACCATTCAGTATGATCATGGCTGATCATCCAACTCAGAACCCTGCCCCAGCCTTCCCTCCATACCCCCGATCCCTTTAGCCACAAGGGCCATATCTAACTCCCTCTTAAATATAGCCAATGAACTGGCCTCAACTGTTTCCTGTGGCAGAGAATTCCACAGATTCACCACTCTTTGTGTGAAGAAGTTTTTCCTAATCTCGGTCCTAAAAGGCTTCCCCTTTATCCTCAAACTGTGACCCCTCGTTCTGGACTTGCTCAACATCGGGAACAATCTTCCTGCATCTAGCCTGTCCAATCCCTTTAGGATTTTATACGTTTCAATCAGATCCCCTCTCAATCTTCTAAATTCCAACAAGTATAAGCCTAGTTCATCCAGTCTTTCATCATATGAAAGTCCTGCCATCCCAGGAATCAATCTGGTGAACCTTCTTTGTACTCCCTCTATGGCAAGGATGTCTTTCTTCAGATTAGGGGATCAAAACTGCACACAATACTCCAGGTGTGGTCTCACCAAGGCCTTGTACAACTGCAGTAGTACCTCCCTGCTCCTGTACTTGAATCCTTTCGCTATAAAGGCCAACATACCATTCGCCTTTTTCACCGCCTGCTGTACCTGCATACCCACTTTCAATGACTGGTGTATAATGACACCCAGGTCTCGTTGCACCTCTCCTTTTCCTAATCGGCCACCATTCAGATAATAATCTGTTTTCCTGTTTTTACCACCAAAGTGGATAACTTCACATTTATCCACATTAAATTGCATCTGCCATGAATTTGCCCACTCACCCAACCTATCCAAGTCACCCTGCATCCTCTTAGCATCCTCCTCACAGCTAACACTGCCGCCCAGCTTCGTGTCATCTGCAAACTTGGAGATGCTGCATTTAATTCCCTCATCCAAATCATTAATATATATTGTAAACAACTGGGGTCCCAGCACTGAGCCTTGCGGTACCCCACTAGTCACTGCCTGCCATTCTGAAAAGGTTCCGTTTATTCCCACTCTTTGCTTCCTGTCTGCCAACCAATTCTCTATCCACATTAATACCTTACCCCCAATACCGTGTGCTTTAAGTTTGCACACTAATCTCCTGTGTGGGACCTTGTCAAAAGCCTTTTGAAAATCCAAATATACCACATCCACTGGTTCTCCCCTATCCACTCTACTAGTTACATCTTCAAAAAATTCTATGAGATTCGTCAGACATGATTTTCCTTTCACAAATCCATGCTGACTTTGTCCGATGATTTCACTGCTTTCCAAATGTGCTGTTATCACATCTTTGATAACTGACTCTAGCAGTTTCCCCACCACCGATGTTAGGCTAACCGGTCCATAATTCCCTGGTTTCTCTCTCCCTCCTTTTTTAAAAAGTGGGGTTACATTAGCCACCCTCCAATCCTCAGGAACTAGTCCAGAATCTAAAGAGTTTTGAAAAATTATCACTAATGCATCCACTATTTCTTGGGCTACTTCCTTAAGCACTCTGGGATGCAGACCATCTGGCCCTGGGGATTTATCTGCCCTTAATCCCTTCAATTTACCTAACACCACTTCCCTACTAACATGTATTTCGCTCAGTTCCTCCATCTCACTGGACCCTCTGTCCCCTACTATTTCCGGAAGATTATTTATGTCCTCCTTAGTGAAGACAGAACCAAAGTAATTATTCAATTGGTCTGCCATGTCCTTGCTCCCCATAATCAATTCACCTGTTTCTGTCTGTAGGGGACCTACATTTGTCTTAACCAATCTTTTTCTTTTCACATATCTATAAAAGCTTTTACAGTCAGTATTTATGTTCTCTGCCAGTTTTCTCTCAATCTTTTTTCCCCTTCCTAATTAAGCCCTTTGTCCTCCTCTGCTGAACTCTGAATTTCTCCCAGTCCTCAGGTGAGCCACTTTTTCTGGCTAATTTGTAGGCTTCTTCTTTGGAATTGATACTATCCCTAATTTTCCTTGTCAGTCATGGGTGCACTACCTTCCTTGATTTATTCTTTTGCCAAACTGGGATGAACAATTGTTGTAGTTCATCCATGCGATCTTTAAATGCTTGCCATTGCATATCCACCGTCAACCCTTTAAGTGTCATTTGCCAGTCTATCTTGGTGACAGTATCTCAAATAAACACGTGTTAGAACAATGGTTTACAGAAGAGCATCTCTTAACACAGATCACATCAAACTGTGAGGTGGATGGTTTACAGCAGGAGAAGACCACAAACTTACATTCAATTGTGACATTATTTGGTACAGGATATATCTAATTTAAAATCTAACCTTTTTAGCAAGAACCATGCTTATGACTTCAACTTTGAGACTTTGAGTTCAGGCATGTCATCGGTCATCTTAAATCAATAGGGAAGATTTAGGATGCAAGGTTCACAGAAAAGATTGGGCCAAGTTAAGGATGCTCCTGGAATGCAAAAGTACTATGAATGAACAAGTGCACCTGCATACACCTCCTCCCTTGCTACCAGTCAGGACCCCAAACTGTCTTTCCAGGTGAGATGACACTTCACCTGTGAGTTTGTTGGGGTCATCTACTCTATCCGGTGCTCCCAGGGTGTCCTCCTGTATATCGAAAGACCCAATGTAGACTGTGAAACCACTTCGCTGAACACCTACGCTCCATCGTCCAGAAAATGTGGGGTCTCCTAGTGGCCACCCATTTTAATTCCACTTCCCATTCGCATTCCAATATGTCTATCCATGGCCTCCTCTACTGCCGCGATGAAGCCACACTCAGATTGGAGGAGCAACACTTTATATTCCGTCTAGGTAGCCTTCAACCCGCTGGCATTGACACCAATTTCTTGAACTTCAAGTAATGCTCCCCCCTTTTCCTTCACCATTCGCCATCCACTTTTCCCTTTCTCACCTTATCTCCTTACCCGCCCATCACCTCCCTCTGGTTCTCCTCCCGCTTCCCTTCCTTCCATGGCTTTCTATCCTCTCCTGTCAGATTCCCACTTCTGCAGCCCTTTATCTTGTCCACCAATCAACTTTCCAGCTCTTTACTTCACCTCTCTCCCCTTCCGGTTTCACCTATCAACTACTACCTTGTATTTTTTCCTCCCTCCCCTACCACCTTCTTACTCTGGCTTTACATCTTTTTTCTCCAGTCCTGATGAAAGGTCTCGGCCCGAAACGAGACCCTTCATCAGGAGTGGAGAAGCATGACTATTTACTCTTTTCCAGAGATGCTGCCTGGCCTGTTGAGTTCCTCCAGCATTTTGTGTGTGTGTGTTGTATGTATTTTGCGATATTTTAGAAAATATTTTTTACAACACGTGCCCTGTAAATGGACACATTTTTCTGGTGAGATGCTCCAGCCATATTTTTATCATAAGTAAACCAAAATTTTCTAAATTTGTATGCAAAATGTAAAATAGTTTTTATTAAACCTTTAGGAATGAAAGAGCTTAGATTGTCCTGCTAACGCAGCTACACAGATCTAGAGTCATGTTTCTCATCGAGCATCTGCCCCTGCATGCGCGTGGATGCGTACGCGCACACACACACTTACACTCGAAGCAGTGGGAAAATAATGAACTCTATAACAAAGAGCGTGTCATCAGGTCACTTGTCAAATTCTCCTGTACCTAAGTGAATTCAACACTGATAAGTAACAGGGACGTGGTGTTTGACTATTCAGTTGGAGTTCATTGAGAATGTTACTGTTGAAGTAGATGAAGGAAAAACCATAATTTTCAGAAGACTTTTAATAATGTCATATGGAATACGTGGTGAACAAGGTCAGTGTTCTTGAAACACACATAAAAGTTGCTGGTGAACGCAGCAGGCCAGGCAGCATCTCTAGGAAGAAGTACAGTCGATGTTTCGGGCCGAGACCCTTCGTCAGGACTAGAATTAGGGATTATAGTTAGAACTGGTTAACAGGAAGGAAACAAAGAGTAGAAATAAACCGGTGTTTCTCAGACTATGACTTGTGGGAAACACTGTTATTAGTGCTAATTGCCATGCTAACAGAGTACATTCAATTCTGTCACACACACACACACACACACACACACACACACACACACAGAAAGAAAAGTATTGGGAAAAGGGTGTGATGTCAGTTCATATGACTGTATGTACCACATATATAACAGGGAAGTGAAAATATGCATCAGTGATAAGAATGTGAAAATACTTCAAGAAGATAAATTCAACCTCTGTAAGTCGGTACAACATGAAAGATAAAGTTCAAATTCGGAAAATATGAGATTATCCTCTTTAGTAGAAAAAAAATCTACAGTATTTTTTAAATGGTGAATGAGTGGGAAATGTTAACCTTCCAGGACCTCGAGGGTGTCACAGTTTCAAACAAGGGGTTGCTCATTTCGGGTTGAAATGAAAAGAAAATCTTCTTATCAGTGGGTGGGGTTCTGTGTTCCAGCGGGTTGTGCAGAATCGGTTTATGACTGTATTCAAAACAGCAACAGATGAATTTATAGATATTATGGGAATCAATCCACTTGGGGATTTGGCACAAATTGCTGAGGTAGAACATAAGCCACGGTCTAGGTGAGTCACAGAGATGCTCAATAAGCCAAATGCTACAGCTATTTATGTGCTTATATTCTTTTGCATGCATCAAAGAAATCCCCTGCCCATACCCTAAAGACATCGGCTTTCTGACCATTACTTCATGTTATGCTTAAACATATAATGGTTAATTAGCATTATCTCTTTTTTTATGGCACAAGTCATTCAAAATTTCAAGCTCCATTTCAGTAGAGGACTTCCTTACTCCTTCAGAGATATCAGCTACATTATTATATATTCATTTCCATAGGTACTGTCTGACCTGCTGAGTTCCTCCAGCATTTTGTGTGCGTTGCTTTGGATTTCCAGCATCTGCAGACTTTCTCATGTTTATTATATTTTCATGCCGTCTTGACAAATAATTATAGATTGAATTACTTGTGTGATTAAGGAGCAGTGAAAGAATAGCAGAATGTATCCCATAAACAGGCTGAGGAAATCCAGAGACCCAGAAAGACTGGGTGATTCCTGTTTGGAAAGGAGTAAATTAGGAATGGTAGTCACTTGAGCCACATTGTAAACCAAATAATAGTGTTTCCATCAATTTCAGATACATTAATAACACATGGTCACTAAAGTGTATTCATTTCGAATTTGCTGAACTGTCATCAGTAGTGCCTGCACAGTTCTTTTATTTAGTTATTTAACTACCTAGCTCCTTACAGTTCTGTTCAATTTATTATTTACTCTAGAAATATAATTAATTGGATGTTATTTAAAAGCTTTCTTGACGTTCGTTAGTTGTGACAGGCCGTAATAAAGTGTATGCTGCTTGAGCAGTCTGGTTTACAATTGTGACAGATTTATTCTGAGCATTCGCTACTTGTGACTTCCACAGGAGAAGGAAAAATACTTGAGGCATCTGCTTCCACTGGATGAGGTATAGATGGTACTTAAAATTTCGGCCGCCATCCCCCTTCAGCAGTTCATCAATAGACCATAAGACATAGGAGCAGAATTCAGCCGTTCCGCCCATGGAGACTCGACTGTCATTTCATCATGACTGATTTAATCTCCCTCCCAAGCCCATCCCCCTGCTTTCTCCCTGTAACCTTTGACACCCTGACTAATCACGAAACTGTCAGCCTCTGCTTTAAATATACTCAATGACTTGGCCTCCACAGTCATCTGTGGCAATGAATTCCACAGATTCATCACCCTTTGGCTAAAGAAATCCCTCCTCATCTCTGTTCTAAAGGGACATCCTTCTGTTCCTAGGCTGTGCCCTCTGGTCCTAAACTCCCTCACTATCGGAAACATCCTCTCCACATCCACTCGAATATTCAATATTCGATAGGTTTCAATGTGATCCTCCCCACCCCCTCATTCTTCTAAACTCTAGCAAGTACAGGTTCAGAGCCATCAAATGCTCCTCGTGCATTAACCCTTTCATAGAAACATAGAAACCTTTCAGCACAATACAGGCCCTTCGGCCCACAAAGTTGTGCCGAACATGTCCCTACCTTAGAGATTACTAGGCTTACCCATAGCCCTCTATTTTTCTGAGCTGCATGTACCAATCCAAAAGTGTCTTAAAAGACTCTATCGTATCCGCCTCCACCACCGTTGGCAGCAGCCCATTCCACGCACTCATCACTCCTGTGTTTTAAAAAAAACCTACACCTGACATCTCCTCTGTACCTATTCCCCAACCTGTGTCCTCTTGTGGCAACCATTTCAGCCCTGGGAAAAAGTCTCTGACTATCCAACAGGATCAGTGCCTCTCATCATCTTATGCACCTTTATCAGGTCACCTCTCATCCTCCTCCGCTCCAAGGAGAAAAGGCCGAGTTCACTCAACCTGCTTTCATAAGGCATGCTCCCCAATACAGGCAACATCTTTGTAAATCTCCTCTGCACCCTTTCTATGGCTTCCACATCCTTCCTGTCGTGAGGCGACCAGAACCGAGCACAGTTCATTCCTGTGATCATTCTCGTGAAGCAACACACATAAAAATTGCTGGTGAACGCAGCAGGCCAGGCAGCATCTATAGGAAGGGGTATAGTCGACGTTTTGGACCGAGACCTTTTTATTTGTGTTGCTTGAAATTCCAGCATCTGCAGATTACCTCGTGTTTGCGTTTTTATCATTCTTGTGAACCTTCTTTGGACCCTCTCAAATGCCAGCACATCCTTCCTCAGATAAGGTGCCCAAAACTGCCCATAATACTCCAAGTTTAGTCTGACCAATGCCTTGTAAAACCTCAGTAAAAGAGAAGTAAAATACTGCACAGGTTAGAAATCTGCACGCCAGGTTGTTGAATGTTTCCTGGCTGAAGAGAACTTTGGATGTCTTGAAAGGGTCAGACTTTGATGGCAGCCAAGAATTGGTCATGCCTTTTCCAGATATACTTGAGCAAGTATTAAGACTACAAAGAATGTTGAAGGCTTCTGTCTAACCCTCGCCCTAACCCTGACTGTCTCTACAGGACATTCAAGTGACTGCGGAAGCTGGAATCTGGAGCAACTGCTAAGATGCTGGGAGAACTCAATGGTTCAGGCAGCATCTGTTGAAGGAAATGGACAGATTGAGTCCCTTTAGAAGCTGCCTAACCCAATGAGTTCTTACAGCATCTTATGTGCTGCTAACTGTCTCCAACATTTATTCAAAATCATTTAAAATCAGTTAACTAATTGCCTTAGAGTAACAAAAACTAAAACTTTTAAAGTGTTTTATATGATTTAAATTATTTGAGAAAGCTGAATTAATTCAGAAAAAGAATCACATAAATTACCTTGTACTTACCCTTATCATATTCAGAAAGAAGGTACGATCAGCAAGTTCACATACAGGGAGTCTGGACACAGTGCCACTTACATAACAAATGCTAGAAGATCAGTATGGAAATCTGATATCCATATAGGAGAAAGTTAGATTGACTGGTTGACTGGTGTCATAACAACTTTGCACCCAGCATCAGTATGACCAAGGAATTGAATGTGAACCTCAGGAAGGGGAAGTCAAGGGAACACCCACCAGGAGTTCCTCAGGAGTGGAAAGTGTGAATAGTTTCAAAATCCTGGGTTTCATCATCTCTGAAAATCAATCTGGGCCTGACATATTGATGCAATTATGAGAAAGGCACACTAATGACTGTATTTCATAAGGGGTTTGAGGAGATTTGTCACGTCAACAAAGACTGGCAAATTTCTACAGATTTACTGTGGAGAGCATTCTAACGGGTTGCATCACTGTCTGGTATGGAGAGGCCACTGCGCAACACTGGGAAAATCTGCAGAGGGTTGTAAACTCAGCCAGCTACATCGTGGGCACTAGCCTCCTCCTCATCAAGGATGTCTACAAAAAGACGGTATCCATTATTAAAGACCCCCACCACCCAGGACATGCCCTCTTTTCATTACCACCCTCAGGGATGAGGTACAGAAGCTTGAAGGCACACGCTCAATATTTTAGGAGTCGATTTCTCCCCTCTGCCATCAGATTTCTGATCATTCCATGAATCCATGTACATTACCTCACTATTTCCTTTTCTTTTGCACTGCATATATTTTATATTTCCTATTGTAAATTATAGTATTTTGATGCATTGCACTGCTGCCACGAAACAACAAATTTCACGACATATGTCAGTGATGATAAGGCTGAGTCTGATTCTAATTCTATTTTCTGGCAGGATTCAGCCCAATGAAAAGATCTTAGATCAGAAGCCATTGTCATTGTTACTTTTTTGTAACTTCAAAACATTAAATGAATTCAAACAAAGACACGGAAGTCTGAAATGTGGGTCTAACTTCGAGCTTACTTCAAGCAAGGTGCAGACATATCACAAGATAGCATGATTACTCAAATATTCATTCATGGCTTGGCTTCACGAATGAAGATTTAGGGAAGGGGCTGCCCACATCTGCTGCAGGCTCGCTGGTGGCTGACGAGGCCAATACGGGACTGCGGCTGCAAGGGAAATACGGTTTTGGGTTTGGTGCTGCTGGTGTCACGGTTCTTCCTCCTTCTCCTTTTGTCCTCAATGCCAGCCCTGCGTGCGTTCTCAAAGGAGGAGACGGACTGGTGAATGGTGTGTCACCAGGCCTCGCGATCAGAGGCTAGATTAGACCACTGGCGATGGTCAATGTGACAGGCACCAAGGGATTTCTTCAGAGAATCCTTGTATATCTTCTTTGGTGCCCCTCTGTCACGGTGGCCAGTGGAGAGTTCACTATACAGCACAATCTTGGGCAGCTGATGATCCTCCATCCTGGAGACATGCCCAGCACAGCACAGCTGCATCTTCAACAGCATGGCCTCGATGCTGGTGACCTCCGCCTGTTCGAGGACTCCGATGTTGGTGACGAAATCACTCCAGTGGATGTTGAGGATGGTGCGGAGACAGCGCTGGTGGAAACGCTCAAGCAGTTGTAGGTGGTGACGGTAGGTGACCCACGACACGGAGCCGTACGGGAGGGTGGTCAGTACAATGGTTCTGTACACGCTGATCTTTGTGCCTTTCTTCAAATGCTTGTTGTTCCAGACTCTTTTGTACAGCCTGCCGAATGTGCAGTTTGCCTTTGCCAGTCTGTTGTCAATCTCTTTGTCGATCTTGGCATCCGACAAGATGGTGCACCCCAGGTAGCTGAACTGGTGGACTGTCTTCAGCTCTACCTCACCGATGGTGATGCGGGGAGGGTGGTAATCTTCCTGAGGTGTGGGCTGATGGAGAACTTCTGTCTTCTTCAAGCTGACTTCCAATCCAAAGAGCTCGACAGCCTCTGTGAAGCAGGATGTTATACGCTGCAGGGCTGTCTCTGTGTGGGCAACAGGGACAGTATCATCGGCGAAGAGTAGCTCTCGGATATGTTGCTCCAATGTTTTGGTGTGGGACTGTAGTCGCCTCAGGTTGAACAGGCTGCCATCGGTGTGGTATCGGATGTAGACACTGTCCTCGTCATCAAAGTCTTCTGTGGCCCTTTCGAGCATCATGCTGAAGAAGATGGTGAAGAGAGTCGGCGCGAGGACGAGGCTTGCTTTACTCTGTTGCCTATTGGGAAGGGTTCTGAGGGGTTGTTGTTCTGTCTGACTTAAATACACAACAGTCAAACTGAAGAATACCAGTAGCGAGGGTTCCTATAAGCAGGTCCAGTGACAATACAATTCAGTAATTGTAGGTTAACCCAATGAGAGGCTAAGTAGACCAACATATTTTATTTTTTTTTCCAGTGGAACCATTCTTTGCCAAACCATCTGGAGAGGCACTAAGAGAAACAGCTTAGAAGAATGAAAGCCATTTAGGACTTTGTATATTCTGCACCCTGCTATCTATCCTCAATACAACCTGTGATATACAACCACATGTTTATGGTTATATATGTCTATTGCTTTAGAACTCTTTACAATATATAACTAGAAATATAGTAGATTTTCTTTGGTTTCCTTCAGAATTGGAACAATGTTCTCTATTAAAGGAAATAACATTTCATTTTTGTTTTCAGAGAAAATATTCTCCAAGTGAACTTTGTCTTTAATAAGGCGTGGTAATGCTGCTCAACATTTTTTTTCTAGAATAACTGGGTTTACAATACATATCCCTTCTAAGGGCCACTCTCAAACAAATGTTTCATTTTGCACAAGCTATCCACAAGGATATATGCATGCCTTTTCTTTAATTGTTGATTATATGGGTACAGGGTTGTAGTTGCAGATGCACAGTTCTACCCGATTCATCAGCTACGTCCTGCGCTATGAGCGGACCTCCGATACCAAATAAAGGGGGCACTGAGTTTACGCTCAATAGACAATAGACAATAGACAATAGGTTCAGGAGTAGGCCATTCGGCCCTTCGAGCAGCACCGCCGTTCACTGTGATCATGGCTGATCATCCACAATCAATATCCAGTTCCTGCCTTATCCCCATAACCTTTGATTCCGCTATCTTTAAGAGCTCTATCCATCTCTTTCTTGAAAGCATCCAGAGACTTGGCCTCCACAGCCTTCTGGGGCAGAGCATTCCATATATCCACCACTCTCTGGGTGAAAAAGTTTTTCCTCAACTCCGTTCTAAATGGCCTGCCCCTTATTCCTAAACTGTGGCCTCTGGTTCTGGACTCGCCCATCAGCAGGAATATGCTTCCTGCCTCCAGCATGTCCAATCCCTTAATAATCTTATATGTTTCAATAAGACCCCCTCCCAGCCTTCTAAATTCCAGAGTATACAAGCCCAGTCGCTCCAATCTTTCGACATATGACAGTCCCGCCATCCCGGGAATTAACCTTGTGAACCTACGCTGCACTCCCTCAATAGCAAGAACGTCCTTCCTCAAATTTGGAGACCAAAACTGCACACAGTCCTCCAGGTGTGGTCTCACCAGGGCCCTGTACAGCTGCAGAAGGACCTCTTTGCTCTTATACTCAATTCCCCTTGTTATGAAGGCCAGCATGCCATTAGCTTTCTTCACTGCCTGCTGTACTTGCATGCTTGCTTTCAGTGACTGATGTCTTCTGGTCTTCTGCTGCTGTAGCCCATCCACTTCAAGGTTTGACAAGTTGTATGTTCAGAGATGCTCTTCTGCACACCACTGCTCTAACATGTGGATACTCTGTTACTGTCACCTTCCTGTCAGCTCGAATCAGTCTGGCCATTTTCCTCCGATCTCTCTTACTAACAAGGTGTTTTCACCCATTGAATTGCTGCTCATTGGATATTTTTGGTTTTTCGCACCGTTCTCAAGAAACTCTGGAGACCGATCCCCAGCAGTAGGTTAAACTTGAGTCCAATATCCAACGAGTCCTGAGATCATGAGCAAACCAGGGGAGTGGGGTCAAGAATTCCCTCTGCTCGGCACCCTCTACATTAATACAGCTGTTCCTCACTGGTTGTGCTGGATGTTATGACAAGGTGCTCAATTTAAGGAGTTTGAGCAGTCCTAGGGATCCCCTAGAGCTGTTGACTCATCTATGGGTGGAGTCACAAGTACCTGTGAGTAGCCAAATGGAAAGGAAGCATCAGTCACAATGTTTCCGGAAAGGCAGTTGCTCGGGTGCCACACTAACTCATCCTATAGACAGCACCAAGAAGGAAGTGCCTCTGGCCTATTTAAATGCTACATACTGCACATTTTAATTCTGTTGGAAAGACTCATTCTTAAAGACACCTAGAGTGATTAAGGACGCCTAGAACTAGAAGTTCTAGAATAAAGCAAATGTCTGTTGTCATCCTGCTAATGCCAACACAAGCAGGACCAATTTCCGCCCTAAGTCTTGCCTGGTTGGTGGTGAGAGGGTACCTCCTAGTCAGATTCTTCTTGCATGCTGGGAGCATCGCTTCCTTTGCGCAAAGAGGCTGTGAAGAACAATGCAAGGGATTATGCCGTGATTCATCCCAAGCAGCTGTGTGACGGAGATCTCTCTGATCTATGGACTGTTCCCTGGGGACACACATGAAGATGAACATCAGGTGCTGCTGGGAAATCATCAACTTGGTGAAAGATGGCGTTTGGTCTGCCTGCACCTCAAGATGCTGATGATTGGCGCATTCCAGACTGCAGGAGTACGTGCTGAGGGAAGCTTGGGCTTGGTGGGGAAGGACTACATTATGGTGTTCTTCCACTACTGGAGAGGGAGTGGCTGGTTTGGATGAGGAAGGCCCTTCGATTCGTAAGGCCAGTGATGTTGTGGGGATGGAACTGGACTCTCTGACGGTGGTGTCTGAAAAGAGGATGCTGTCCAAGTTGCATGCCATCTTGGACAATGTCTCCCATCCACTACATAATGTACTGGGTGGGCACAGGAGTACATTCAGCCGGAGACTCATTCCACTGAGATGCAACACAGAGCGTCACGGGAAGCCATTCCTGCCTGTGGCCATCAAACTTTACAACTCCTCCCTTGGAGGGTCAGACACCCTGAGCCAATAGGCTGGTCCTGGACTTATTTCCTGGCATAATTTACATATTACTATTTAACTATTTATAGTTTTGTTACTATTTATTATTTATGAGGCAACTATAATAAAAATCAATTTCCCCCAGGATCAATAAAGTGTGACTATGACTATGACTATGACTAACTATTGTAGTAGCGTACCACCCCGGGGGGGGGGGGGCACATGATTGGCAGCAGTGTGAAGGAATGTACTGGAGAACCGGTCTGAAAGCATT
The DNA here is from genome assembly GCF_963921235.1 of Mobula hypostoma. Classification (NCBI taxonomy): domain Eukaryota; kingdom Metazoa; phylum Chordata; class Chondrichthyes; order Myliobatiformes; family Myliobatidae; genus Mobula; species Mobula hypostoma. The sequence goes on along the minus strand of NC_086118.1, from coordinate 44,666,959 downwards.
GACTATGAATGTAAAGAATGAAAATGCACTGTTTGGTTTATTTTTGTAGATATCTATTTATTCATTTATTTATTTAAATTATTTACTGACAGAGACAGCATAGAACAGGCCCATCTAGCCCAATGAGCCACACGGCCCGGCAACTGACCTAGCCTAACCACAGGACAATTTACCAATTAACCTCCTAAATTGTACGTCTTTGGACTGTGGGAGGAAACTGGAGCACCCGAAGGAAACCCATGCGGTTCATGGGGAGAACATACAAACCCCCTACAGAAGGTACGGAAACGGTCTCCGAACTTCGGAAGATCCCGAGCTGTAATAGTGTCATACTAACCGCTAAACTACCGTGGCATCATAAAAATAATAATTTTCATTAAGAACGAAGTTTGTTTTGATGCAGTATAAAAAATCGTGTTCCATAACTGAGACGAATTTATCTGTAACTTATTTCAACGAAGTCATTTCACACATTGACCATATTGCTGACAGTCAATGATGTATGTATTCTGACAGTGAACATGGATGTGTATCTTGCCTCGCAGTGACTGTGATGGAAATAAATGAAAGCGTAGTAGAAAAAAGTTCCTTTGTTTCAACCTTCAGAATGATTTAATTTCCTGTGTGGTTTTAGTTATAAAACTATCATTAACCAATGTAAAGAAACATGAAAACATTTCAATTGTAATTGTTGCTTAATTCAGGGGCGCTAAAGGTAGTAGCCTCAGCTATGGCAGCGTGTTTGTGTCCTTGAGCAAGGCACTTAATCACACATCACTCTAGTGTCTGTGCAAGGAGTGGCGCCCCACACAGACTTCCAATCTGCTCCTTGTAAGGCATGAAAATGCCCGACGCAGGCCTCTCATGGTCTGAGTCGACATTCCTCTCCCAAAGGTAGTAGACATGGTCCAGTCTATACTGTTTCATTCTCTGCTCCTGATTTCATTATTAATGAGTACGTAGAAACCTGAACTATTGTTTTCTATTGAAGGCATTGCCTATTTCAATGTATTAAGACAAAATTAAATGTTTAGAAAAATACTTTTGTGAGTTGTACTCAATGGTGGGGAAATCCCTCCCCATCATTGAGCACATCCACAAGGAAGCAGCATCCATCCCGGAGGACCCGCACTATCCAGGGCATGTTCTCTTCTCACTGCTGCCATTGGGAAGGAAGTACAAGAGCCTTAGATCCCACACCACCAGGTTCATGAACAGTTATTACATTTCAACCATCAGGCTCCTGAACGAGCGTGGATAACTTTACTCACCTCAACACTGCATTATTCCACAACCTAAGGGCTCCTTTTCAAGGGTTGTGCAAGTCATATTGTCATTACTAATTTATTTATTTAGAGATACAGCACAAAATAGGCCCTTCCAGCCCTTTGAGCTACATCACCCAGCGACCCTTGACAACTCCCTAGTTAACCCTAATCTAATTATGGGAGAACTTTCAATGACTACCATGTCCAGCCCTGTAGCTCAGAAGGGTAGGGAAAGGAAGAGGATGGCAGCAGTGATAGGGGACTCCATAGTCAGGGGGTCAGACAGGCGATTCTGTGGACGCAGGAAAGAAACACAGATGGTTGTTTGCCTCCCAGGTGCCAGGGTCCGGGATGTTTCTCATCGCGTCCACGATATCCTGAAGTGGGAAGGTGAACAGGCAGAGGTCGTGATGTATTGGTACCAACGACACAGGTAGGAAAAGGGAGGAGGTCCTGAAAACAGACTACAGGGAGTTAGGAAGGAAGTTGAGAAGCAGGACCACAAAGGTAATAATCTCGGGATTACTGCCTGTGTCACGCGACAGTGAGTATAGGAATAGAATGAGGTGGAGGACAAATGCGTGGCTGAGGGATTGGAACAGGGGGCAGGGATTCAGATTTCTGGATCATTGGAGCCTCTTTTGGGGCAGGCGTGACCTCTACAAAAAGGATGGGTTGCACTTGAATCTGAGGGTGACCAATATCCTAGCAGGGAGGTTTGCTAAGGCTATCGAGGAGAGTTTAAACTAGAATTGCTGGGGGGTGGGAACCGACCTGAAGAGACGGAGGAAGGGGCGGTTGGCTCACAAATAGAGAAAGCTTCTAAACAGTGTGAAAGGGAGGATAGGCAGGTGATAGAGAAGGGATGCGCTCAGATTGATGGTTTGAGATGTGTCCATTTTTTTTGCCATGTGCCTGCGTGCATGCGAGTTTGTGCATGTGTGTCTGCATGTGTGTGCATGCGTGTCCTTGCGTGTGCGTGCGTCCATGATGATGTCTTTTTCATGGCTTTTTACAAAGCGCGGAGCGAGAGAGAGACTGTGTGGCTCGCCACTCCTCACATGGACGTTTTTACAGTATTTTTCCTTTTATTTTACAAGGTCGAGTTGCTATCTCAACCCGGCACGGATGGAAAGCGTACTCGGGAGCGGACCCAACTGGTTTCGAACACGGTAACCTCAGCTCCCGGGTCCAGCGCCGATGTAATTGCGCCAGCAGCCGGCCGAGATGTGTCTATTCAGCGAGGAGTATTGTGAATAAAGCGGATGAGCTTAGAGCGTGAATCAGTACTTGGAGCTATGATGGCCATTACGGAGACTTGGATAGCTCAGGGGCAGGAATTGTTACTTCGAGTGCCAGGCTTTAGATGTTTCAGAAAAGACAGGGAGGGAGGCAAAAGAGATGGGGGCATGCCACTGCTGATCAGAGATATTGTCATGGCTGCAGAAAGGAGGAAGTCATGGAGGGATTGTCCACTGAGTCTCTGTGGCTGTAAGTTAAGAACAGGAAGGGGACAATAACTCTACTGGGTGTTTTTTATAGACCACCCAATAGTAACAGGGACACCGAGGAGCAGATAGGGAGACAGATTCTGGAAAGGTGTAATAATAACAACAGGGTTCGCATGATGGGGGATTTTAATTTCCTACATATTGATTGGCATCTCCTTAGAGCAAGGGGTTTAGATGGGGTGGAGTTTATTAGGCGAGTTCAGAAAGGTTTCCTGTAGATAAGCCTAAAAGAGGAGAGGTTGTACTTGATCTGGTACTGGGAAATGAACCTGGTCAGGTGTCAGATCTGTCAGTGGGAGAGCATTTTGGAGATAGTGATCACAATTCTATCTCCTTTACCATAGCATTGGAGAGGGATAGGAACAGACAAGTTAGGAAAGTGTTAAATTGACACAAAGGGAAACATGAAGGTATCAGGCAGGAACTTGGAAGCATAAATTGGGAATAGATGATCTCAGGGAAATGTATGGCGGAAATGTGGCAAATGTCCAGGTGATATTTGTGTGGCGTTCTGCATAGGTACGTTCCAATAAGACAGGGAAAGGATGGTAGGGTACAGGAACCATGGTGTTTAAAGGCTGTTGAAAACCTAGTCAAGAAGAAAAGAAAAGCTTACGAAAGATTCAAAAATCTCGCTAATGACAGAGGTCTAGAAGATTATAAGGCTAGCAGAAAGGAGCTTAAAATGAAATTAGGAGAGCCAGAAGGTGCCATGAGAAGGCCTTGGTGAGCAGGATTAAGGAAAACCACAAGGCATTCTAGAAGTATGTGAAGAGCAAGAGGATAAGACGTGAGAGAATAGGACCAATTAGTGTGACAGTGGAAAAGCGTGTATGGAACCGAAGGAGATAGCAGAGGTACTTAATGAATACTTTGCTTCAGTATTCACTGCGGAAAAGGACCTTGGTGATTGTAGGGATGACTTACAGCAGACTGAAAAGCTTGAGCATATAGACAATAAGAAAGAGGATGTGCTGGAGCTTTTGGAAAGCGATAAGTTGGATAAGTCACCAGGACCAGACCAGATGTACCCCAGGCTACTGTGGGGGTGAGGTAGGAGATTGCTGAGCCTCTGGCAATGATCTTTGCATCATCAATGGGGATGGGAGAGATTCCAGAGGATTGGAGGGTTGTAGATGTTGTTCCCTTATTCGAGTAAGGGAGTAGAGATAACCCAGGAAATTATAGATTAGTGAGTCTTACTTCAGTGGTTGGAAAGTTGATGGAAAAGATCCTGAGAGGCAGAATTTATTAACATTTGGAGAGGCATAATATGATTAGGAATAGTCAGCATGGTTTTGTCAAAGGCGGGTCATGCCTTACGAGCCTGATTGAATTTTTTGAGGGTCTGACTAAACACATTGATGAAGGTAGAGCAGTAGATGTAGGGCATATAATTTTAGCAAGGCATTTGATAAGGTACCCTATGCAAGGCTTATTGAGAAAATAAGGAGGCATGGGATCCAAGGGGATAGTGGTTTGTGGATCCAGAATTGACTTCCCCACAGAAGGCAAAGAGTAGTTACGGACAGGTCATATTCTGCATGGAGGTCTATGACCAGTGGTCTGCCTCACGGATCTGTTCTGGGACCCCTTCTCTTCATGATTTTTATAAATGACTTGGATGAAGAAATGGAGGGATGGGTTGGTAAATTTGCTGATGACACAAAAGTTGGGGGTGCTGTGGATAGTGTGGAGGGCTGTCAAAAGTTACAGCGGGACATTGATAGGATGCAAAACTGTGCTGAGAAGTGGCAGATGGAGTTCAACCCAGATTTGTCTGAGCTGGTTAATTTTGGTAGGTCAAATATGATGGCAGGATACAGTATTAATGGTAAGACTCTTGGCAGTGTGGAGGATCAGAGGGATCTTGCGGTCCGAGTCCATAGGACACTCAAATCTGCTGCACAGGTTTACTCTGTGGTTAAGAAGGCATAAGATGCATTGGCATTCGCCAACCATGGGATTGAGTTTAAGAGCTGAGAGGTAATGTTACAGCTATATAGGACACTGGTCAGACCCCACTTGGAGTACTGTGCTCATTTCTGGTCACCTCACTACAGGGAGGATGTGGAATCTATAGGAAGGGTGCAGAGGAGCTTTACAAGGATGTTGCCTGGATTGGGAAGCATACCTTATGAGAACAGGTTGAGTGAACTTGGCCTTTTCTCCTTGGAGCAACAGAGGATGAGAAATGACCTGATAGAGGTATATAAGATGATGAGAGGCATTGATCATGAGGATAGTCAGAGGCTTTTTACCAGGGCTGAAATGGTTAATACAAGAGGGCACAGTTTTAATGTGCTAGGAAATAGGTACAGAGGAGATATCAGGGTAAGTTTTTTATGCAGTGAGTGCATGGAATGGGCTGTCAATGATGGTGGTGGAGGCGGATACAATGGAATCTTTTAAGAGACTCCTGGATAAGTACATGGAGCTTAGAAAAATAGAGGGCTATGGGTAACCCTAGGTAATTTCTAAAGTAAGTACATGTTCAGCACAGCATTGTGGGCTGAAGGGCCTGTATTGTGCTGTAGGTTTTCTCTGTTTTTATGTTTCTATGACTAAATTAACCTACTAACCAATGTTCCCTCTAATTTGTAATGATCTGTGTGCCAGAAGTCTTCAGCAGTGCAATTTTTTGCCCAGTGACAATAACATGTGTGCACTGAATAATTTCTTCAATAAAAATGGTATAAGTAAGCCAGTTCTAAAATATGCAGACAAGTTATCACAAACTCCATGTTGTCAACATCATTCCCGTCAGAAACTGGAAAAGGAAATGTGATTGTGTACGAGGCTGACAACCTTTTATGCGCAGTTTAAATTCCTTTGTGCACTAGTAGCAAAGGATGTGTACTGTACGTGCGCACACCCTAGAGGGAACATTGCTACTAATCACTGCGTCTTTTTACTGTAGGAGGAAACCAGAGCACCCAGAGAAAACCCACACATTCCATGGGAAAGACATACAGACTCTTTACAGAGTACGCTGATATTGATCTCTAAACTGTGACACCCTAAGCATTAACAGCATCATGCTAACCGCTTATTATGGTGGCGCCCATAATAATTTATATAATTTATTATTACTATTATTATTTGTTTGTAATTGCAGTTTCTCTTTTGCACATTGATCATTTGCTTATCTTTGTTTATGTGTATTGTGGGGATGAGGGAATTAAATGCAGCATCTCCAAGTTTGCGGATGACACGAAGCTGGGTGGCAGTGTTAGCAGTGAGGAGGATGCTAAGAGGATGCAGGGTGACTTGGATAGGTTGGGTGAGTGGGAAAATTCATGGCAGATGCAAATTAATGTGGATAAATGTGAAGTTATCCACTTTGGTGGCAAAAATAGGAAAACAAATTATTATTTGAATGGTGGCCGATTAGGAAAAGGGGAGGTGCAATGAGACCTGGGTGTCATTATACACCAGTCATTGAAAGTGGGCATGCAGGTACAGCAGGCGGTGAAAAAGGCGAATGGTATGCTGGCATTTATAGCAAGAGGATTCGAGTACAGGAGCAGGGAGGTACTACTGCAGTTGTACAAGGCCTTGGTGAGACCACACCTGGAGTATTGTGTGCAGTTTTGATCCCCTAATCTGAAGAAAGACATCCTTGCCATAGAGGGAGTACAAAGAAGGTTCACCAGATTGATTCCTGGGATGGCAGGACTTTCATATGATGAAAGACTGGATGAACTAGGCTTATACTTGTTGGAATTTAGAAGATTGAGAGGGGATCTGATTGAAACGTATAAAATCCTAAAGGGATTGGACAGGCTAGATGCAGGAAGATTGTTCCCGATGTTGAGGAAGTCCAGAACGAGGGGTCACAGTTTGAGGATAAAGGGGAAGCCTTTTAGGACCGAGATTAGGAAAAACTTCTTCACACAAAGAGTGGTGAATCTGTGGAATTCTCTGCCACAGGAAACAGTTGAGGCCAGTTCATTGGCTATATTTAAGAGGGAGTTAGATATGGCCCTTGTGGCTATGGGGTCAGGGGGTATGGAGGAAAGGCTGGGGCGGGGTTCTGAGTTGGATGATCAGCCATGATCATAATAAATGGCGGTGCAGGCTCGAAGGGCCGAATGGCCTACTCCTGCACCTATTTTCTATGTTTCTATGATGGAAGAATTGGATAGCCCATGATTGAATGGCGGAGCAGACTCGATGGGCCGAATGGCCTACTTCTGCTCCTTTATGTTATGGTCTTATGTTTCTTTTTATCTCTTGTGAAGTCCTGCAAGAAAACTAATCTGAGGGTAATATAGTATATGGTGACATATATATTCTTTGATTATAAACTTATTTTGAACTTTGAGTTTGAGCTTTGTGTTGTTGAAACTGATATACAATGCAACTGTAATGTCAGTAATGGGGACTCATTGTAAGTGGAAGGTGGAACCTGTTGCCAAATTGCAGTAGCTTCATGAAGTATGACCGAGCTGGAATGGAATGGGAACAGATGCTTAAAGCGAGCAGAACTGATAGTTCAAACACGAGGAAAACTGCATTTGCAAATCTGCAAATTTCCAGCAACTTTTATGTGCAGAACTGATAGTTGTCCTGTTTCACAGGAATTGCAAAGCTTTCAATAATCCAATGGTCTTTAGCTTCCTAATTCAGATCAGAAGCAGATTGAAATAGAAGTTTATATACTGGGGAAATGTGGCTTTCAAGGTGATAAATGTTTTAGCCTCAGATTGTGTTTGAAATTTTGAGGGCCAAGATGGCATTAGAAAAATGAGTGCAGTCATAACAATTTGTAGATTGCTCCAGAAACTTGAACATGCCACCTACACAATCAGAATCAGGTTTATTATCGATGACATATATCGTCATAAAATTTGTTACTGCGCTGCAAAAGCACAGTGTAAAACATAAAGGGATTCATGGACCATTCATAAATCTGATAGTGGAGCAGAAGAAACTGTTCCAACAATGTTGAGTGTGTGTCTTCAGGATTTTGTACTTCCTTCTCGATGGTAGTAATGAGAAGACGTCCTGGGTAGTGGGGGTCCTTAATAATGCATGGATGGAAACTATCATTTCACACTATAATGCTGTGGGAATGCTTCATTGTCAGAAAAGTTATGCTTTGATGGAGGTATCTATATTTTTCAGGCGGATTTTAATTAATTGATGTGAGCTTTCACTTATCCCAGATCCATACTCAATTCTTTAGTTAATATCCATTCACAGCTGCTTTGGCACTCCAATAATCTGGTCTGATTTCATTGCATTTGCCTGAAATATTAACAGGACAATAATTAAACACTCTCGGTCAATATAAATTGTACTATAATTTATTTAAATATCTAACAAAAACAGGACAGATTCCACCCTACCAATCACCTTTCCATCTTTTCCTGTCCTCCAAAGGAGCCCTATTAAATTCTGTGTGGATTTAAAACAATTTATTCTGTCTACATTAAAGTTCTTCCCACTGCAGTCACTTCAGTCAGCTTCTCATTAGTAGAGCTCCTCTTTTTCTGTTCACATGTCTCAACTGTTAAAAGCTTATTGCCTATTTCATAAGGTGGGCACCACCCATGTGAGACAAGAAGTGCCTTTGTTACTCAGGACCCACACAGTCTTTGTCCCAGAAAAAAAAGTGGCAGTACATAACTTATTACACCCTTCTGATCTTCCTAAATGCTTTTATAAATGTACCAATAACTTTCTACGTTTTTTTTATCTCAGCTTTGTACTATTTGGTATGTTCCCAACCTTGATTCAGAAGGTTAGGGCTTACACTTAGAGGCTGGACCATAATATCTCTCCCAACAAATCCATTCTAATACTGTGGGGTTGCTGCATCATAGATATTGTATTATTTGATGTGACGGTGTTTGCTGAGCTTGGCAAATAGCTTGCAGACATTTCATCACCAGTTGAGGTGAGATCCTCATTGCACAGTTCTTTGTATCTCTCTCTAGGAGTGCTTACATTTATATAGTCCCCCATTCGCTTGCCTTGGTGTCGATTGGCTACTCCTTGAGTTAACCTTTGAATTCTATTGGCTCCCATTTCTCTGGCTCTCAGGAGTTCATCGCTAGCATTTATTTTGATACCACCACCACCTTTTCTCACTGTTACCATCAGGTAGGAAATACAGAAGCCTGAAGGCACACACTCAGCAATTCAGGAACAGCTTCTTCCCCTCTGCCATCTGATTCCTAAATGGACTTTGAAGCTTTGGACACGACCTCACTTTTTTAAAAATATACAGTATTTCTGTTTTTGCATATTTTTTTAATAATCTATTCAATATACGTAATTGATATACTTGTTAATTTATTATTATGTTTTATTTTATTTATTTTTCTCTCTCTCTGCTAGATTATGTATTGCATTGAACTGCTGCTGCTAAGTTAACAAATTTCACGTCACATGCCAGTGACAATAAACCTGATTCTGATTCTGATTCCTATACTATATTATGGTGGAGATAGTTGTTCTGATAGGTGTGTATAAAAGTCCATTGTCATTGCATTAGGAAAAGAAGAAGAGTTATTCCCATTGCTTGACTAATAGTTAATCCTTCAGACAATAGTTGGTTATCTCATCGCCTTTATGTCAATGCTTATGGAAGCTTGATTTTCTCAACTTGGTTGATGTATTTTGTACACTTTTACATCTCAACGTACTTTCTTGGGTGTTTTGAAGTAAATGGTCAGAACTTGATGCCAGCAAAAGGTCAGCCATATTTTTTCCAGATCTGTTTTGCCAGCTGTTAAACCTCCAAAGAAAAGCGAGTGTTCCTGAAACCATTAATTATTATCAACAACGTTAAAAATTCAAACTCTTAAAATATTTTATCTAAAAAATCAGAAGATGCATTTAAATAATCTAATTTAATTCAGAAAAAAATCTAATTTGCTTTCTGCATTTACCAGAATATTTCTATTCTATGAACAATGGAGAGACCGTTGTGACTCACCAAGCCTTGCTGCACGCAGGATTGGTGAAACTGTGGTTTAGTAAAAGCTGGTATGGCTTTCCTGTGTGTGTTTAGGTGAAGCAGATACAAAGGAAAGCATTTAAATGTTGCCATGCCAAGTGCACAGAGTAAAATTGTATATTGGAAATTCAATATTCATATGCTTTATAACATAGACCTTTTCAGGCCTACAAGGAGCACTGCTACAAGAGAGCAGCATCTATCTTCAAGGACCCCCCAACATCCATGCCATGACCTTTTCTCACTGCCGTGTAAGTGTGACAGAGTGCCTTTCTCTGGGGACATATGTTCAGACACTGAACAGATCTGTGAGGTGCTTTTATACATCCTTCTTATGTGTGACTCTGATAGCAATTCTCTGTCAGTGCAAATATCCTCCAGTATGCTAAAAAAAAATGCAGGAGCTGATAAATAATTGATTGGTTGCCCTCCCAACAGTTACGGAAGAGAGTGTTAATTCTTAACCTCCGTCCTCTTGAGGTGTGGTGAATTGTGTTCAGTTGTGTGACAGAATCAGTACTAAAGCAAAATAAACCATCAGCTAATAGCGTGGATACAATGTCAGCTTTGGACCTGCTTTTCAAATGGACATAAAGAAAGGTACTGTGATGGAAAATATAAGATGTTTTCAGTAATAGAGGCAGCTGTTATAATGGGGTTGTGCCAGACCACCTATCCTGCCTTAATAACTGGGAATTGAGGTGATTAGTAATTTATTAGTAATTTAACTAAATGATTGTGTTTAGACACTGAAAAATGGACCCTTGATTGTGCAGGTGTCTAATTCTTAAAAATGTTAATGAAACAATTTTGTAAATATTCTGGTCAGTGCTTTGGCTGTGGGTTTCTATGATTTTTACTACTTAGCTCATGCACTTTCTCCAAACTATCCAAAATATTTATCAAGAGCGCTGCATACGCAGGATCCCTCTCATCTGTCCAATAATCTTTTGGACCTCCTACCATCAGTTTAAAGGTACCATAGCACTAGGATAGGGACCTAATGCTTTTTCCCCAGGACACGAGAACACTGATCGCCCTGCCGTCATCCAGGTCTGATCACATATGAAGGGCCTGCAGTGTATACTGTTTATTTTTTTTTTGACTTATGTCATAAGTGCATCTTATTATTTGTGGTAATACTATCTTTGTGTTGTATGTGAGTTATACAGTACGTATTGTGTTGTGTACCTTGGTCCAGCGGAATGTTGTTTCATTTGATGGTATACATGTTTACAGCTGAACGACAATAAACTTGAACTTGACCTACCTTCAACTTGACAAAGTAACATTTCTTTATTGAAAGATGATTCAAAGGCACAAGATAGAATTGATTCTATGTAATCTCACCAGTAAAGGCTAGTAAGATACAGGTTAGATATATCGGTCCACAGGACTCCCCCTGCTCTGTCGCACTGATCCTTCACCAAGCACCTCTTGAATCATTGACACTAGTCCTGGTACACTTTTCTCCATGTTGAAGAACTCAGTGAAGTCAAAGTCCCCCAATGATGGTCCAGGCAGGACTGCCCCCTGGGGAACTTCTTGGTCAGCTTCTGATGCAGAAACAGTAAGTCCTCTGCTTGGGCAGCAGAATTGCATTCTACACTTTCCTTAAGGGTTTCTGATTGCTTCCTCCACACATTTGCCTGTCTCGAGTTCTCCAATTGCACTTTATCATCAAAACCGGTCAGCTTTAATTGTTTCCGATTGACCAGTGAAAATTTCCGATTGACCAGCAGGAACTATTCTGGTTCCTCTTCAGTTTAGGAATCACATCACCCCCACTCGCCAAAATCACATTTGCCATCACTCAACTCTCTCCTAAAGCACTTCTCCTTGTAGTCTAATTCTCTTTCTTCTCTAGCATCCCCATCTTGCAAGGCTTTGTCACTCCCATCCCAATCAAAGATTCTTGTTGTTATTATACACCCACACCCAATTCCCTCTGGCAACCCAATCCATAATTATTTTCATTCTCTTTATTTTCCAATGGGCTTCCAGGTTGTCAAGTATTGGAGATACAGGTTTCCCCCGCCATCCAAAGGTAAAACGTTCCTATGAAATGGTTCGTAAGCCAAAATGTCGTAAAGTGAAGAAGCAATTACCATCTATTTATATGGGAAAAATTTGTGAGCGTTCGCAGGCCCAAAAAATAACCTACCAAATCAAGCCAAATAACATATAAAACCTAAAATAGTAGTAACATGAGTAAAAGCAGAAATGATATGATAAATACATAGGCTATATAAAGTAGAAATACTTTTCTACAATCATTGCTGCACTGTCCACCGTAGCGAAAATCTCACGCAAGCGCTCTTGGCAGAAACATTCTCTCCAGTAACCTTTAAGCTATGAGGCTGCCAAATCATACCAAATAACACATAAAAATACACAGCCTATATAAAGTAGAAATAATGTATGTACAGTGTAGTATCACTTACCAGAAACGGGAAGACAGCGCCGAGCACACTGATGATGGTGTGTTAGGCTGAATCGTCGGAGGTTGGGGTGGTGCAGTGGCCACCGACCGATACCGATCCACGAAGAATGCAGCGGTACAGCGGTGGCCGGGACGCACCCAGCACATCTTTAAGAAAAAAGCCGAAATAAACAAGCTAATTAATTAGGTGCCGCCCGGCACGTAAATGTCGGCCCAGATCAGAGGCGACACAATTGGCAATCGAAAAGCGGGGGACACCTGTATTGGTCTCTTGACAGGCTCCACCAAAGCCTGGGACTGAGAACTAAGGACAACATCAAGGTTTTCTTCCTTTTTCATGGATCTGCAATTCTTTGCTTGAGAACTACTTTCCCCAAATCTGAAGCATAGTTCTTTTCAGTTCCATCCAGAGGAAAACTCTTGCTAGAAATGGGATACAAGAATGCATGCCACTTTTCAGGGTCCCAGATACCTTCACTGTCATAGTTTTCTAAAAGAAATGATAGTCTCTGCTTTGCATATGGGTACTCCTTGATTTCTAGCAGGTTTTCCTTGAAATATCTATATGTTTCTTCATGCCACACATTTTTATTGTATCATTCAATGATCTTTTTCTTCAATCCATTTTATTTATCCATGCCACCACCAAGGATCAATAGCTGTCTCTGACACTCCACTAGGAACCCAAGCTTAAAAGCCAGTTTAGCAATGATTTCCTACATACTGCCCAGTTCTCCGTTGAATACTTCTGCATGATTCTTTAATCCTTCTTGTGGAGCAGTGCTCCCACCAATCAAATACCCTTCATGCCAGTTGAGTTTGAGCTGCTTGAACCATGAGTGGCCCAGAAGCACTAGATAACTACCTTTAGCAACGTAGAGTGGAGGTTTCTTTCTCTGTTCATTAATCTCCACTGTAACATGATCTACTCCCCTCGCTTAACAACCTCACCAGTGTAGGTCATTCAAGTCAACCTTTCCCCCTCTGGGGTGTGATTCTGCAATTTCTCCTTGTTAGCAGGCTCTGATACCAGCGATACTACAGCACCCGTGTCCACTTGCATCCTCACTGTGGACCCATGCAACTGTGGGGTCACCCAATAGCCATCTTTGACTCCTGAAACAGATGAAACATGCAAACCTTCTTCAACCACAGAGTGAGAGTCACTCAGTCCATTCTCAATATACTTCATCTTGTTCACAAGTTTCGTTTTGTTTTTCCAAAAGTCATTTTTCTTTATTACAGTGTTTTTGGTTGACAATGCCCTTTTACTGGTGCATTCAATATCTCCCTTTTTGCCACTAGGTCCTTATTCCAGCATTCTTTTGCTGAATGGCCAGTTTTGCCAAAATGCTAAATTTGATTGCAATTCCTGAAGTCAGCAGAAGCTTTATGGACTTGGGAGGATGCACTTAATATCTATGCTTCTTTAGTTGCCATCTCCACAGATGTACTATTCTCAATTGTCTACTATAATGTTAGTCTGTCCTCTGTAAGCAAATATTTCTAAACTCCCCCCCCCCCCTATGCAGACCACATACAAGTCTATCCTGCAACGTGTCATTCAATGACTGCCCAGAATCACAGATTTCACATAACTGCTTCAGCGGCGCCACAAACTGTGAAATAGTCTCTCCTTCCTCTTGATATCTTTTATGAAATATAAACTTCTCAGCAATAATCAATGATGTAGATAAGTAGTCATCCTTTATGACTTGAACTATGCCTTCATAAGGCTCATCGCCAGGCTTAGCAGGTTGTACTACACTGCATAATAAATTGAATGTGTTTGCACCCATCACAGTCAGAAAAATTGGAACATGAATATCATCTGACATTTGATTTGCCATTGCAAAATATTCAAATGTTTCAATATATGAACTCCACTGTTCTGTTATTTCATCATTTGTCCCCATATTTCTAAGCATCGTTATTTTCAAACACAATCACATTTCAGAAGGATGAACTAGACTTATCTTTCTCTCTCTCCCTCACTCTTATTTGTTATTTTTAACCATCCTATTCTCATTCTCTCTCCTCAGATTCCTCACTCACCAAACTTCCTGCAGCCATTTTCTTTTTGCTCACCCACATAACAGAGTGGTACACTGCCAGCATTGTACACAGACTTTTTTTTTGCCATAAGGAACAAAACAATAAATACCATGTGAGGACATGTTGCCTTGTCACGAGTGGTAATGTTTGTGGTACGGGGAAGCCAGATGGCGGTGAATAACACACAAGAGATGGAGAGGTGAGGAACAAATGTGCTACTGTTTATTTTACTTGTAAGTCATCTACCCAGAAGGCCCTCTCGTATTATGTTCAGTATATAACACACAGCGAAGCTCAACTGGAACCCATGAGGTAAAAATATATATGAATACATAAAAGTTCTTATGTTCAAATCCATGATGTGAGAAGAATTTAATTGTATTCTTTTGTTAACACTTTTTTTTCCAAATTCCATCACCACACTTCTCCAAGAATTCCAACACAGAGAAGGCTACACAAACAGTGGTGTGGGGAACATGTCAATCAAATTTCATAAAAGATCTCCTGGCTACATATCAAGCCGTTAGTACTTGTTGTGACATTTGTTGCTTTCACAAATGTATTATCCCTTGGGTATAATCTTTGTATTACTTGTGCAGTGATTTTGTTTGAAGGGATACATAGGACAGAATGCTCATGAAATAGTTCAAGAGAGGCAGCTCACGGTCATGCATAAAATGCCTGGGAAATAGGTTAAATTTTGCATTTATCTTCTTTTCACTTTTGTTATTGAAAGAGAAGCTCTGGGAATCACTTTAATATCCTGCCTGTGTCTGATGGATTACAGTTCATTTTTATGAATTCTGCACTGCTGTGAAGTAATGCATAGATCATTTATTAGTGATTGTATGACTGAAGTCCTTAGAATGAATGGTTTTAATTGGATCTGAGTACAGAGAATGTTTCTCCCAGCAGGGTTTTCTAACCTAGTGGTCATAATTAGGAGCTGGAAGAGTGGCTTTAAGAGAAAAAAACGCATGAGTGAAAAAAATCAGACAACATGTAGACAATACAAAGTTGCAGACAGAAACAGATTGCAGGAATGGAAGTGTACTGCGGTGGGTATATTCACACATCTGTAATTATGAAGTGTGTGTGTGTGTGTGTGTGTGCGTGTGTGTGTATGTGTGTACAATGCATGTTTGCATGTGCACAAATGTGTATACACATCTGTCATGCACATTAGTGTTGTATATTTAATATTTCAGTAATATTTGGGTAACATAGTAAATATATTGTTTGATTAAGCATCTTTGTATTCTTGTTGTTTACATAATTCATTACTAGTTATACATAAAAGTATGTGAATGGCATATGTCATTATGCCACCACATCATATGTGAGCTCCTCATTCAAAGTAAAATTAAAGTAGACACGTTTTTCTGGGCTCCCATGTTTTTCTTGCGATTAGTTTACGAAACCTAACAGTGGCGATGAGTAAGATCTAAAATGAACCAGAGACAACTACCTACCTGTTGAAGTGCAGCGAGACATTCGAGTTAAAAAAAATGCAACACATGCTTTTTTCCTTCGGCAGGGCGAGAGAAAGACAGTGGTGTTAAAAAAAGCAGCATGGTTTTTTCCTCAGAAGGGGAGAAGTGGTCAAGTTAAAAAAAGCAAAAAACAGATGAAATTCATGGGTTCATAAACAGTGCTGTGTAATAATAAAAGAAAAGCAGAAATGGCTGGGTACATTGAAAAGATAGATGTGATCAATTGCACATCAGATAACTGGATCATGTACCCTGAACAAATTGAGCAGTATTTTGGGTTGCAGTCAGGAATGAAACTGACCATGAACAAAATTGAAACATCTAAACAGAAAATGGCCTGGCCAAAATAATTGTGTTATCATTGTCGCAGGGGCTCACATATACCAAGTCAATGAAGGTTTAAAGATGAAACTGGCAAAAAATGCAACAAAATAAGACACATACAAAGAGCATGTCAGGCAGTCAAAGATAAATGGACTGCACAGGGAGGGAAAAAATAAGATGTCCAGTTGCAGTTTCATAAGGGCACTAATCTGCATGTGCACGGTAGCATAGTGTTAGCACAATGCTCTGTGACCCAGGTTCAATTCTCACCACTGTCTGTAAGGAGTTTGTATGTTCTTCCTGTGACCACATGGGTTTCCTCCAGGTGCTCCGGTTTCGTACCACAATCCAAAAACATACCGGTAGGTGTGTTAAATAGTCATCGTAAATTGCCCTGTGATTAGGCAATGGTTAAATCAGGGGATTGCTGGATGGTGTGGCTCAAAGAACCAGAAGGGCCTATTCCGCACTGCATATCAATAAATAAATAAATAAATAAACAAAACATCTAGTAATGATGAGAGTGACACAGGACTGAGTAGCTTAGAGATCTAAATGTGAGAATTAAAAATAGACAAGCAATATAGCTTATGCAAGAATGAATGGCAAATTAAATAAAATTGAAGGTATATTTAGGTATATTTCAGGAAGATAATAGATTCTTAATTAGTCAGGGCATGAAGGGATACGGGGAGAAGGCGGAAGACTGGGACTGAGAGGAAAATTGGATCAGCCATGATGAAATGGCACAACAGACTTAATGGGTCAAATGGACTAATTCTGTTCCTGTATCTTATGGTGTTATGGAAAATAAGGAAATGGCTGTTTCAGCCATGTCACAAAATCAGTTTGAATGGCATTTCAAAGATTCTGGCCTGAACCCTACAGATAACCAGCCAAGAAGTTATACTGGTGGAAAAATAACTCAGGTAGGAATGATATTTATAATAGTGAAATACAACAATTTGAAAGTCACTTTGGGCTTGTATGTGGTAAAAACAGGAGGGCCAGCATTGTGGAATCATGATTGGCTGAGACAGCTATAATTTGATTGGAGATCCATCCACTATTTGCATGCCACATTTTCTGCAATAGAATCAACTAAAAGCAAATTAAGAAAGGTATTGGATGGTACCACAGCAGTGTTCAAGGATGGCATTAGAAAATTCAAATATTTCAAGGGTAAAATAATGTTTCATGAAAATGCCACATTCAAGTTTTACAAAGCCCGTCCAGCGCCCTATTCTATTTGTGATAACAAATAGATTAGCCAGTGAGCTAAGTCGCACGGAGGCTAGAGAAATTCTTTCCAAGGTTGAGTGACACCATGAGCAAGTCCAGTTGTCCCAGTAGTCAAGAAGAATGGGCCTGTCAGGATCTGTGGTGATTTTAAGGTCACCATCAACCCAATACTGAAAATAGATCAATACCCTCTGCCCAGGATAAAGGATATCTTTGCAGAACTTTCTGAAGGGAACACTTCATCAAAGTTGACTTAGTTGAGGCCTATCTATGGATGAAGATGGAAGAAGAGTCCTAAGTGTTTCTTAGCGTAAAAACTCATAAAGGGCTTTATCACTATAATATGTTTACCTGGATGACATCAGTGTTACCGGTAAGGATGACACAGAGCTTCTCCAAAATCTCAAGGCAGTTTAAAAGAGATTAAAAGATTATGGGCTCAGAACATGATACAACAAGTGTGAATTCTTTCAACCAAGCATCACTTAATATAGACAGACCATTGGCGCACAAGGATTACACAAATATGCTGAGAAAATTCAAGCAATGGTAATGCCCCAAGGCCAAATGATGTGTCGCAATTGCAGTCATTATTTAGGACTTGTCAATTACTGTAACTGGTCCTTACCAAACCTGGCTACTGTGCTCCATACCTTGAACTCATTACTACAGATCAGGAAGAAATAACAATGAATAAAACAGTGTCAGGTTGCCTTACAAAAGACATAGGAAATGGTGACTTCAGACACTGTACTCGCACATTATGATCCACATCATCTAGAGAAGCTTGCCCGTGATGCCTTGCCTTATGGTACAGGTGCAGTCAAGACACACATAATGAGTGATGGAAGGGAATGTTCCATAGCCTTTACATCATGCTCCCTTACTGCTGCAGAGATTAACAGAGAGGTCTTGAGTCTAGTTTGGGATGTAAAACATTTTAACCATTACTTGTGTGGGAGAGAGTTTACCCTTATTACCGATCATTAACCACTAGCCATCAACCATTTTCAATCCACAGAAAGCTGTTCCACTAACAGCAGCAATATGAATGTAGAGGTGGGGTCTGTTTCTTGGAGGACACAATTATAAGATCAAGTTCAGGAGGACGTCTAATCATGGAAATGCTGATAAATTGTCCCTTTTATCCTTGGAAAAGGAAATACCTGAAAAAAAACAAAAAAAAGAACACTTCACTTGACATGTTCTTTATCATGCAAGTTGAAAATCTCCCTATTACGGCAAAGCTGATCCAAAGCGAAGCCAGAGAAAGACCCACACTATCTCCAATCTACATGGCAACCCAAAATGGCTTGAATGTGGAGCAGAAAGTCCAGTTACCCCATTTTTACCAGCGCCGGATGAAATTGGCCATGATGAGGGTTGCCTTCTCTGAGAATTGAGAATTGAACCATCCAAGCTGAAAGCTGAAGTGTCGGAGGAACTGCATGCCAGTTATCTAGGCATGGTCTAAATGAAAGCATTGGCTATAAGCTTTGTCTGGTGGCCTAGGATAGATCAGCAGATCGAGCAACTGGCCACGCACTGTTTGGGATGCCAACATGTCCAGAAGATGCCAAGAGCGGCACCTCGCCATCTCTGGGAATATTCCGCATTAACCTGACAGAAGATTTATGTGGATTTTGCTGGACCGTTCACGGGCACAAATTTCTTGGTAGTAGTAGATGCAGGTACAAAATGGCCAGAAGTGATCCCAATAGCCTCCACTAGAGCCTCACACGCTATTGATGTGTTGACATGCCTCTTCTCAAGGACTGGTGTTCCAGAACATTCAGTCAGTTACAATGGATCACTGTTTGCTGCGGATCAGTGTCAGTCATTCCTGAAAATGAATAGAATAAGACATATTTATACCACCCAGCTACAGATGGCTTATTGAAAAGGTTTGCCCAGAGTCTAAAGAACATACAGCGAGCAAAGAGTTAGCAGAGCACACTACACTAAGACTGAATCAGAAGCTCGCCAATTTCCTCATTGCATATTGCAATCGATCACACTCCGCAACCAACAATTCAGCAGCTATGCTGTTCTTGGGTCATTCCTTGCACTCACCTTTGGATTTGCTCAAACCCAGTCTCAGAAGGATTGTGCAGAACATGCAGCTGAGACAAATGGAGAGCTTCTTAAACAAGGAGGTTCGATGTTTCACTCCTGGACAAGCAGTCCTGGTGAGGAACTACAGAGGTGATCAAAAGTGGGTACTTGGAAAGATTAAGGACAGAACTGGACCACTCTCCTACACAGTGCTGAATGCATCTGATGCCATCTGGAGATGACACATTGATCAGTTGAGGAGAACAGTGAATTGTTAGAGAGGAAATGTGGCCCAAGTTGTCAGAGCAACTTCCTACAGTCCCAGAGTCAACTCCTGCAATCACCATGGAGGAGGCCCGAGAACCTGAAATGGTTTCACAGCCACAAGTCTCTCCTGCCAAGCAGAGTGACTCTCCGTTGTCAGGGGTGCACATGTGTGTGCATACACTATATGTGCATGTACATCAATATCTGTGCATGCACATATACAGTATATACATCTGTGCCTGTCCAAACATCACGAAAAATAAACATTAGCAGGGTGGTTGGATCCATGTCCCCACAGGAACCCTTATAACGCCTTCCGCAAAGACTTCTTGTGCACTCTTGTCAATGAGTCGGAGATGACTTATGTGGAGCACAGACATAATCAGAGAGCAGTTGTGTTTATGTGCTATTTCTGTGCTGTAAAATATTACCTGGCAGCTTGGCTACAGGTTCGACGTATAACAGTCTCCATACTAGGCAGGCAGTCAGGGTAAGGGGTCCTAAATTTCCTTGTTGTGCTAGAGTTACTTTGTTTCTAATTAGTTAGCTTCTTACATGCCAAGTCCTCCTTGGAACAAAACTGTTCCGAGAATAACCCAGACAATATGGGTTTAACCTGAAATGTGCCAAAAGAAACACTAAATAGCAGGAGTGGAGAAGGGTAAGGGGAGGGAGCGGGTGGGTGGGTGCACTGCATCATGTTCACTATGTAAAATGAAAAGGATTTCAATCCAGACACTACTTCATACTAACTAGTTCATTATCTTGCTAACAGTTTTAATATTGACATAAGGATCATTATTATTGTTATTTTGCTTAGGGAATTTGTTTATTAACTGGAAAATTCTAGTTTTCTGCAACCTTCTGCACTTTGTCATTCATTGCAGAGAAAATAGATGCTGTCGGAATGCAGTCCTGTATCACTATAGTGGTTCTAAATAGTCAAACTTTAATGAGTAATAAGAAAAAAAAATGAGACTCAAGTTACAAAGAAAATGTTGGTGACGAAAATAAATTTGGTGAAACAGTCACACCTTTGTGCTATTTTTAGTACTTTTCCCTGAACATAAACCACAGTCGACTAGGCTTAACTGTGATGGGGATATTGCATTAACTATGCTTTTGACTGGACCATTGTGTGACATAATTACATGAAATAACCAAGTTAACCAAGTGAGCCTTGGAAGCAAAAGTGGACGAAAGGAAATATCAAGTCATTTTTCACTGATCAACAATCTCAGCAGTCATAGAATTTTTTTTTTAAATATGGAAAGTTTTGGATAGAACAGGAATCTTGAAATTCTTCTATGCGTGATAGGCATGATAAATCGATGGTGTAGAGTAGGCCAGTAACTCCACCCCATCCCATAAAAACCCAGAACCCCAGAAATGCCAACAAAAGCTCCGAAGACCTCATCATCAGGAGAGGATCTTCGCCGAGAAGATGTATAAAATTATGTGGTGAAAGCTGTTGTGTATTTAATATTTCAATAATATTTGAGTATTATGTATATATTAAGAATTTTTGTTCATTTAAATAATTAATTACCAGTTATATATAAAAATATGTTAATTACATATGTCATCATGCTGCCACATGATCTGTGTGCCTTGATTAAAGTAAATTCGAAAATTAGACCTGAATTTCAGAGCCCCCGTGTCTTCCTTTGAATTAGTTTAATGTTTCGAAGTTGCAAAACATAACAAAATTGGAAGCCACAGGGCTGATCAACCTTTGGCCCAGGACTGAAGGACTGAAGGCCCAAGACTCATGGTCTATGCCCCAGTAGGGGTAATAGGCTTAATAATAATAATAATAATAATAATAATAATAAGTTAAAGGGAAAAATGAGCCTCGTGTGGAGCTCAAACACTGGCATGACTCTGGGTCAATCTGGGTCAATCTGCTTTATGGTCAAGGGAGGGGAGGGTGTGGTCAGAAACATGAAGCAACTTTAACTTTGTCATTGTTATTATTTCACAGGACCTTTCCTGGGCCCATCATGTCAATGCAATTATGAAGCAAGCACGGCAGCTCCTGTTTCCTTAGGAGTCTTTAAAGATTCAGCATGACGTCTAAAACTCTGACTAACTTCTATAAGTGCGTGGTGGAGAGTATAGTGACTGACTGCATCATGGCCTGGTATGGAAACACTAATGCCCTTGAATGGAAAATCCTACAAAGTGTAATGAACTCAGCCCAGTTCACCACAAATAAAGCTCTCCCCACCATTAAGCACATCTACATGGAGCACAGTCGCAGGAAAGCAGCATCTATCATCAGGGACCCCACCGCCGAGGTCATGCTCTCTTTTCAGTGCTGTGATCAGGAAGAAGCTACAAGTGTCTCAGGGCCTGCACCATCGGGTTCAATAACAGTTATTATCCCTCAGCCATCAGGCTCCTGAACCAAAGAGGATAACTTTGCTCAACTTCGCTCACCCCAACACTAAACTGTTCCCACAACTATGGACTTCATTTCATCTCATGTTCTCAATATTTATTGCTTATTTATTATTATTATTAATATTACTATTATTTCTTTTTGCTCTTTCTTTTTGTTTTTGCACAGTTTGTTGTTTTTGATTTTTGGAAATTGGTTGTTTTCTGTCTTGTTGGATGCAGTCTTTCATTGATTCTATTGTGTCATTTGTATTTACAGTGATTGCCCTCAAGAAAACAAATCTCAGGGATGTATGTGGTGACGTATATGTACCTTGATAATATATTTACTTTGAGCTTTGATCTTTCTGCCCAATGAGAAAAGGGAGAGAAGAAAATGGACATTGGAAGTTGACCTTGTTATCGATGGCCAGATCCTGGGAATAAATTCCTGACTGAGAGAAAGGTGGGAATAGATTCACGAACAAATTTCCAAATTTATATGCTTGGGAAAGAAACGTCAACAGGACAATTGTAAAAGAGAAATAATTGGAAAGTACTGTGGGATAGGGCAGGAAAATTGGGTTCAGTGACATGCTTTGCTGAGTGACTCAGTGAAATATGCTGAATGTAATCAAGTTAACTGGCCTTGTAATTTTAGAAGATCAAATTACAGAATTAAGAGATTGATGTATAATTTATGTAAACTTGGAAAAAAACAGGTTGCTCACCTTAACTAATTCAAAAGCGCCTTTACAACAGAAGAACACAAGGACACAAGAAAACAGGAACGGAAGTAGGCTACCCCTCAAACCTACTCTATCATATAATATGGTTATGGCTGATATATGTTGGTCTCAATTCCTCCTCTGTGTCAGTTCCTCCTGACCCTTCATCCCTCAGTCTTTCAAATATTTATCCATCTCCACCTTGTCTGTCCTCCATCACTCTCAGGGTAGAGAATTTCGGACACTCACCCACCTCTGAGAGGGCAAATTACTAGACACAAGAAAGACTGCTGGAAATCTGGAGCAACATGCAAAATGATAGAGGAATTCAACAGGTTCAGCAGCATCTATGGAGGGAAGTCAACAAGTGACATTTTAGATGAAGAACCTTCATCAAGACTCAATAAACTTCTGTACAGCTCAGTTTTAAATAACCAGCTCCTTATTTTGCAGTTTTGCCTCCTTGTTCTTCTTCTTGTAAAGTTTAATGGAGGTTGGTAGACCAACATAAGCTATATTATTGCCACCAACTGAGTTAGAGTGTAGAGCAGAGAGGCAGGAAGTGTATCCATTAAATTCCCTCCTCCCAAAGCCTAGACCCTGCAGCCTCAACGGGTGTTGTCCAATCTCAGGATGAACGTCTGGTCTACAACTTGAAATACCTATTTCAATGGATGTCAAAACCTCGAGTAAATCATTGCACTGAAGTACACAATCAGGACATACTTCTTCGACCCATTCAAAGACTAAAATGATAGCAACTATCTCAGAAGTGAATACTGATACTTTGTCTAATCGTCTTTTCTTAATAGTCACCTGAAACTTTGGAACATAAACCTGAGTGACTTGTCACTGGATCTTTTGAACCATCTGTATAGATATGTAAGAAGCCATAATATCTGTCTTGCATATATTGCTGAACTATCTGTGCCACTGATATGCAATCGCTCTTCATCTTGATCTTTTCCTGAAGGCCCAAGTCAACCACAGGCAAAGGCACACACCATGGAGAAGGAATGACAGAAAGGGGTGCACTGGGACCCTATCCCACATTAACCTATCCAAGATTTTGTGCCCATTCATTTCCTATCCACCCAAAAATGCAGACATTGTGGATTCAGTGCTCCCAACACGCTAGTGATGTTGCAAATATTGGATGACCAACTTTACATCCTCTTACGTTAACTCAATAAACCACAGCTAACTGTAAGCTGTGTAGATGCAAAGGTATTTCACCCATTTCTACCAGTAATGCCGAAATTGCGGATGATTTAATAGCACCACAATGTAATCTCAATGGTTGAGCTTGAATTTTATCTAGGGGCTTTAAGACCACTGGTGAGGCTGACCTGTAAGTAACACCTGCATAATAAAGACAGATCTGTATACAGCAGTATACATTTGTTTAAGTGACCTCCTAACTTGCAGCTCAATCACACTCAGCTGAGCACTTGGGCGCAAGAAGAGCTTTTTTATGCATCGCTCGAATTTTATTCACATGCACCTTCCATGTTAGCCTTGTGTCCATCCACATACCTGGGAACTTTACCACAGGCGCCTGTTTAAGAGATTTACCATATAACCTGAGATCAATTGTAGGGGTGACTCCTTTTCTCTCTTTGCAACAGAAAATCTACAACCACACTGACATCCCCATTCCTCTGCATCATAAATAGCTGCCTGCATTGACCTAACTGTATAATTTATATTCCCGCCTCTTCCATTCTTTATCTCATTATCTCGTACGCCCTAGAGAATGTTGTTCCCTCCCTAACGTGTTTCTGCCTGTCACATAAAGAATCTTGAATCCACTTGAACATTTTACCACCTATTCCCATCTTTTCAAGTTTAAGCAGCTCCTCCTTCCCCCTCCTACTTTCATCCTGCCACTTTGCACACATTGGCAATGCTGAGCAGGTAAGGTGGCATTTGTGGAATAAAACATCTTGAACATGTAATGTACCAGATGTCACCTGACATAGAGATCAACACATCTTTAAAGTGTAATACAAAGCACAAATTACTGCACATACTCAAGTCAGGTACCACTTATAGCGAAAGAACGAATACTAATGTTTCAAAGTCAGTGGCCATTGCAAAGGCTGCAAAAAGAAGATTTTTGATGTGGGGTGTGAATAGTGGTGTCTACTTTTGCAAAGAGTACTGGCATCTCAATCTAATCAATACTGAATGTTGGTAATTTTATTCTCCACAATTACCTTCTGACTCGGCAAAAAAATTCCAGTTTTTTTTACTTACTGATAATTTATTTGTGATTTTGTCACAACTGTAGTCCACCTTTAAATCTTGGCTATGTTGTGCAATGTAATTAACTGGATGAAATTTCTAGATGACTTCATCAGCTTTTTAAAAACGTGATATTTTCTAATAGTTTTGGTAAAAGGCACTGGAAAGGCTGCCGAGGAGATTTACAGGGAAGCTGCCAGCATTGAGGATTATAGTTATAAGCAGAGACCGGTTAGGCTGGGGCTGTTTTCTTTGGAACAGAGGAGACTGAGGGAAGATTTAATTTTAAATTTATAAAAGGCCAAGCCAGGGTGAACAGGAAGTGCATTTGGCTTGGCAGTAGAGATCATTTGATTTCCATAAATTGGCCACAGAAATTTAAGTTAATTGGAAGTAACTCTCTATTTGTTTGTTTAATTAGTTATTTATTGAGATATAGTGTGAAATAGCCCTTCAATGCATGATGCCCAGAAATCCCCGATTTAACCCTAGTCTAATCACAGGACAGTTCACAATGACCAATTAACCTACCAACCTGTATGCCTTTGGACTGTGGGTGGAAACTGGAGCACGTGGAAGAAACCCACACAGTCATTGGGAGAACGTGCTAACTCCTTATAGACAGCAGCAGGAACTGAACCTGGGTTGCTGGTACTGTAAAGCATTGTGCTTACCACTACATTTTGAGGAGATTTGAGAGAAAGTTACTTCACACAGTGAGTGGCAGTGGGAGTGAAGATAGTGTTTGAATGGGTGATGGCAACAGAATGTGTGCTATATTTAAGAAGTGAGGACATGCAGCCCTAGATACCAAGAGATGCGAAGCAGAAGTAATCAAATTGCCGCTTTTACAAGAATACGCATAATGGGCTAATTGTTTTTGAAATGTGAAGCATTAGTTTACTTATTAGTCAAAAGCCACTTCTGCAATGCCAGTT
This sequence comes from Mobula hypostoma, assembly GCF_963921235.1. NCBI lineage: Eukaryota > Metazoa > Chordata > Chondrichthyes > Myliobatiformes > Myliobatidae > Mobula > Mobula hypostoma. Next base: position 44,641,036 of record NC_086118.1, on the reverse strand, counting down.
ATGATTTGGCCCATTTGAAGGATGCAGCGGTTGTTTCCCATTGGTTGCCTTGTGTGCCACGGTACCGGAATCCGGTTTCAAGCGCCTCATAGGCCTTCCTTTGCCTACAGGCACGCATCTGCACACTGAGGTTGCAACTATTTAGGAAAGCACACTGCAGTTATAGGAGGAACCACTTGCATATGTAGCTAAGTATCTGTTGATTGAATATTTAGTTTTGTAGTTGTGTACCTTGGGGAGACTTAATGAGGTAACTGTTGAGCTTGAAGTGTTACTGAATGTTTAGAATCATAGCTTGTGTAACATAGGGTGGCGTAGATGCTTGGTTGAATGTTTGTCTGTAAATAAATGGCTAATGTGCTGATTCATAATCAGCGTCTTCTGTCTCACTTACTAAACCCATGGACCTGCTTCCCTATAACTGTCCTCCTCTATATACTTCAATGATCCTACAACAGTATAAAATTCTATTCATTTACAATTTATGGTTGTGGGCACGTGGCCAAGTGGTTAAGGCATTGGACTAGCTACCTGAAGGTTGTCAGTTCGAGCCCCAGCCGAGGGAACGTGTTGTGTCCTTGAGCAAGGCACTTAATCACACAGTGCTCTGCGACGACCCTGGTGCCAAGCTGTATGGGTCCTAATGCCCTTCCCTGGACAACATTGGTGTCGTGGAGAGGGGAGACTTACAGCATGGGCAACTGCTGGTCTTCCATACAACCTTGCCCAGGCCTGCGCCCTGGAGAGTGAAGACTTTCCAGGTGCAGATCTATGGTCTCGCAAGACTAATGGATGCCTTTATCTTTTACAGTTTATAGTTAAGAAGGTGTGTGGTGTGTTGGCATTCATTAGTTAGAGGACTGAATTCAAGAGCTACAAGGTAGCCAGTTACAGGAAAAAGGAAGAAACCTAATATTACAAAGCCAATGTCCATTGCAAAGTTGCATAAAAGAAGATTTTCTGATATGGGGTGGGGTGTGGCGGCATGTGAATAGTGGTGCCTACATTTGCAAAGAAGACTACTGGCATCAAAATCTGATCATTACTGAGCTTTGGTAATTTTATTCTCCACAATGGTCAGACCATACTTGGAGTATTGTGTTCAGTTGTGGTACCTCATGGTTGGAAGAATGCAGAAACTTTAGAGACGGTGTAAAGGAGATTTATGAAGATGATGTCAGGATTAGAGAGCACGCCTTATGAAGAAAAGTTGAGCAAGCCGTGCCTTTTCTTTGTGGTGTGAAGGAAGATGAGATGTGACTTGATGGAAGTGTATAAGATGAAAAGGGGCATAGACAGACTGGATAGCCCATGTCTGTTTTATTTTCCCCAGCGGAGAAATAGTTAATATGAGAGGGTATAATTTGAAGGTGTTTGGGGGAAAGTACAGGGGGATGTCAGGGGTATATTTTTACACGGAAAACGGTGGGTGCATGAAACCAGCTGCCAGGCTGGTGGTAGAGACAGATACAGTACAGTACATTAGGGACATTTAAGAGACTCTTAGATAAGCACATGGAAGATAGAAAAAACGGAAGGCTCTGTGGGAGGGAAGAATTAGATTGATCTTGGAGTGGGTTAAAAAAGGATTAGCACATCACCCTGTACTGTGCTGCAATGTTCTATTTTCTATATTTTATGTTCTAAGTATCCTTGTCAAATCTCTACAGAGTAATAGAAATAATTCCTTTGGACCATCCAATCCTTGCCGAACTGTTAATCTGCCTAGTCCATTGGCCTGCACCTGGACCATAGCCCCACATACCCCTCCCATCTATGCACCTATCCAAACTTCTCTTAAATGTAACAACTGAATCCACGTGCAAGACATCTGCTGGCATCCTGTTCTACACTAGCATCAACATCAGAATGAAGAAATTCCCCCTCAGATTTCTCTTAAAAGCTTCCCCTTTGACTCTAAACTTGTGACATTTAGTTGTAGTTTCAGCCAACATGAGCGGGAAGAAGCCTGCATTCATATTGATCTACACCTCTCATAATTTTGTTTACTTCAATGACTTTGAGGCTAGGCACAGCTCCAACGCCATATTTAAGTTTGCTGACAACACTACTCTTATTGGCTGAATCAGCATATACTAGGGAGACTAAAAATGTAGATTAATGGTGGCACAACAACAAACGCTCGCTCAATGTCAGCAAAATCAAAGAGATGATTATTGATTACAGGAGGAGGTTCATGATCCAGTCCTCAACAGAGGTGGAGGGCATCAATAACTTTAAATTCCTTGGTGTGATCATTTCAGATGTCCTCTCTTAGGTCCAGCATGTAAGTGCCATCACAAATAAGACACAGCAGTATCTACATTTGTTAATTTAGCATCTGCAGTTCAACGCAATACATAATCTAAAAGAGAAAAAATAATAAATAAAATTAAAATAATAATAGTAATAAATAAACAAGTAAATCAATTAAAGTATGTGTATATTGAATAGATTTAAAAATGTGCAAAGAAACAGAAATACATTATATCTTAAAAAAAAGTGAGGTAGTGTCCCTGGGTTCAGTGTTCATTTAGGAATCGGATGGCAGAGGGAAAGAAGCTGTTCCTGAATCGCTGAGTTTGTGCCTTCAGGCTTCTGTACCTCCTACATGATGGTAACAGTGAGAAAAGGGCATGCCCTGGGTGCTGGAGGTCCTTAATAATGGACGCTGCCTTTCTGACACACCACTCCTTGAAGATGTCCTGGGTACCCAAGATGGAGCTGACTAGACTTACAACACTCTGCAGCTTCTTTTGGTCCTGTGCGGTAGCGCCCCACTCCCCCATACCAGACAGTGATGCAGCCTGTCAGAATGCTCTCCATGGTACAACTATAGAAGTTTTTGAGTGTATTTGTTGACATGCCAAATCTCTTCAAACTCCTAATAAAGTACAACCACTGTCTTGCCTTCTTTATGACTGCATCAATATGTTGGGACCAGGTTAGATCCTTAGAGATCTTGACACCCAGGAGCTTGAAACTGCTCACTTTCTCCAGTTCTGATCCCTCTATGAGGATTGGTATGCGTTCCTTCATCTTACCCTTCCTGAAGTCCACAATCAGCTCTTTTGTCTTACTGATGCTGAGTGCCAGGTTGTTGCTGCGACACCACTCCACTAGTTGGCATATCTCACTCCTGTACACTCTCTCGTCACCACCTGAGATTCTACCAGCAATGATTGTATCATCAGCAAATTTATAGATGGTATTTGAGCTATGCCTAGCCACTCAATTATTTGTATATAGAAAATAGAGCAGTGGGCTAAACACACACCCCTGAGGTGCGCCAGTGTTGATCATCAGCAAGGAGGATATGTTATCACCAATCCACACAGATTGTGGTCTTCGGTTAGGAAGTCAAGGATCCCATTGCAGAGGGAGTTACAGAGGCCCAGGTTCTGCAACTTCTCAATCAGGATTGTGGGAATGATGGTATTAAATGCTGAGCGATAGTCGATGAACAGCATCCTGACATCGGTGTTTGTGTTGTCCAGGTGGTCTAAAGCCGTGTGGAGAGCCATTGAAATTGCGTCTGCGGTTGACCTATTGTTGTGATAGGCAAATTGGAATGGGTCCAGGAATGGGTCCTTGCTGAGGCAGAAGTTCAGTCTAGTCATGATCCACCTCTCAAAGCACTTCATCACTGTTGATGTGAGTGCTACAGGGTGATAGTCATTAAGGCATCCCACATTACTCTTCTTAGGCACTGCTATAATTGTTGTCTTTTTGAAGCAAGTGGGAACTTCCACCCATAGCAGTAAGAGGTTGAAAATGTCCTTGAATACTCCCGCTAGTTGGTTGGCATAGGTTTTCAGAGCCTTACCTGGTACTCCATCAGGACCTTCCACCTTGTGAGTGTTCACTTTCTTTAAAGCCAACCTAACAGCGGCCTCTGAGACAGAGATCACAGGACCATCAGGTGCAGCAGGGATCTTCACAGCTGTAGTTGTGTTTTCCCTTTCAAAGCAGGCATAGAAGGCATTGAATTCATCTGGTAGTGAAGCATTGCTGCCATTTATACGATTGGGTTTTTTGTTTCTTAGAATTGTGTGCAGATTTGGCATGTCCTCTAAAACTCTGACAAACTTCTATAGATGCACAGTGGAGAATATCCTGACTGGTTGAAATATAACCTGGTATGGAAACATCGATTTCCGAGAATGGAAAAGCCAACAAGAAATGGTGGATACAGTCCAGACTTTATCCAGCAGAGCTCTCCTCTCCATTGAGAATACTTGCTACAATTGCTGCCACGAGAAAGCAGCATCCATCATCAAGGACCACTCCATCCTATCCATGCTCTCTTCTCACTGCTGTGATTGTGAAGGAGCTACAGGAGTACTAAGGTCCACACCACCAGATTCAGGAACAGTTACTACACATTAACCAGCAGACTCCTGAACCAGTGTGGATAGCTTCACTCACCTCAACTCTGAACTGATTCCACAACCTGAAGACTCATTTTCAAGAGCTCTACAACTCATCTTCTCAGTATTATTTACTCATTCATTTCTAGTTTTCTTTGCACGATTTGTCTTCTTTTGCACACTGGTTGTTTGCTAGTGTGTGTAGTTTTTCATTAATTTTATGTGTTTCTCTTTCATACTGTGAATGTCTGCAAGAAAATAAATCTCAAGTTGGCATATATGTACTTTGATCACAAATTTACTTAAACCTGAACTCCTTTGCTGCAGAGTTCCCATAGGAGCCTCGCTGGACCTATAGCTCATAGCTCCAACCTGCATTCTCCTGACTTAAATACAAGAGAGATACCTTGAGCATTATAGCCAAAATCTGAGATATTCTGGGATATGACACACAGAAATCCATAGTGTAAACACCCAGTGTTTATTCCATCTGGCAGCCCCTTTCTAACATCGAACCTGAATGTTGGGAGGGGTTCTGCAGTGACTGAACATGGAAAACTCAATCCCCAAACATGTATGTGATGAGCTAAAGCCATTAAATCCCTTGTACTTGGAGAAAATAGAACACATTCTGTTCATTTTCCATAGCTAATTCTGATCTCACCTTGTCCTTCACTTCAAAATGAGTGTCTGGGTTTTCAATGAATCACGTTTCCTCTGGTTTATCATAGTGTTTATTTGTACAAGGGAAAAGACAAATTACCATTTCTGAAAAATCTGACTTGCAGTCAGTTAAAATAAGGAAGAGAATAAATGAAGCTGAGTAGCAATTTCCTGCCCTACTTTAGCCATTACTCACTGTGTGTGTGTGGATTGGCTAAAGCAAACTGAAAACAAGACAGAAACAGTGCAATACTCACACACCCTGCTCAGATTAAACAAAAACATAGATGAATTCTTATTAATAAAATTTGTATCAATCAAGGGTGCAAATGGTAAATTTTAGCAGGAAGAAATAATCAACGATTTGCTGTATTGACTCAGAAGATCTAGACAGTAGCTGAACTGAATGCGCAATCACTGTATCAGTTCTTTAAATTAAAAAAAAATGGGATCTAATTGATTCTGACCTCTCTGGGAATACAATTTCAGTTTTCTACCAGGACTGAAGTTCCAAATAATCAGGTTTCTCTCTGAACTTAAGTCGAGCAATTGTAAAATCAGCCCTTGGCAGACCAGCGAGTCTACAGACTGGTTGCTATGGGCGGAGCTGTTAGTCATCAATCACGGTAAAATAAGTGGATATGAAGGACTCACTTGCACCTCCTGGTGGCAAGACCACAACAACATGGTGGTAATGAAAGGGGCCCCAGTAGGATTGTCTGGGGAACCTGGTTGAACATTGCCATTCATTAACCATCCACCCAACTTCCCCAAATCCCAAGGCCTTTTAGTAAGGTTGGTTCCCTGAAGGGAATGAAGAGGTGAGGAAGTTACTCAAGGTGGAGGGAGAAAGTATAAATTTACAGCTCCCAAAGTTAGGTTTAAGTCAAAAATTTGGAATGTTTATGTTTGGTCATGAATTATAAATGCACTTATGACTTGTACGTATTGCAGCTAAATTTTAATCACTTCAGTGGTGACATGTCTGTAGCTGAGGGAATTTATTTCAATGTTATGGTTGTAGAAACTGGTAACCCTTTCCCACAAATGAGTTGACTGAGAGGAATATTAAGAATATCCAAGTTGCAGAAGATCTTGAATGTTGAAAGAACTACTCTTAGGCAGTGAATTCATATATGAAGATTCATAGTTTGATTCCATTTCAAGAATGTGCTGTGGGTTCTTCTGAACTTGTTTCTGGCGGAGACTATCATTGACACTTATTTGCACACCAAGATGAGAAGCGCAACATAAGGTGATGGCAGTTGGTTTCCAACTGAACTGCTATCTTGCAACAATAACGTAAAGTGATAAAACAACATGACAAGCTGGTTGTAATGCACAAGCATTTTCCCTTGAAGTTAATAGACAAATAACATGCAGCAGTTAGTGTAGCACTATTACAGTGCTAGCTGTAAGATCAAGGTGCAGTTCATACCACTGTTTGCAATGTGTCTGTATATTCTCCCCATAACCACATAGGTTTCCTCCAGGTGCTCCAGTTTCCTCCCACATTCCAAAATCATAGGGGTTAGGGTTAGTGAGTTCTGGGCATACTATTTTGGTGCTGGAAGCGCGACGACACTTGCTGGCTGCCTGGCACAATCCTTGCTGATTTGATTTGTCACAAACGACACATTTCACTGTCTTTTTTGGTGGGTTTGCGACAAATAAAGCTAATGTTTAATCTTTAATCACAACAATGACTATATTACATGGCCAAAGAGCCAAAGATGACCAAAGATGCTGAAGGGTCTGTCTTTCAAAAATGGAATTGGGTGAATACTGTCTGAAGATTAAAAGAATTTTAAGTGATACTATTGAAATACCTATAATTCTGAGGGGTCCTGATAGGATAGGTGCTGTGTGGAATCTAGAATAAGGAGCATAATCTCATAAGGGATAGCTCACAAAGATAGAAATGAGTAAAAAAAAATTCTTCTATTTGGAAACTGTGAATCTTTGTCTTTACTCCAGAGGGCTACTGATGGTAATTCTTTAGGAGAATACAAAGTTGAGTTGGATTTTTCACAGAAGACTTGGAAGGGTTAAGGGATATCAAGGCAGGAAATAGAAGCTGAAATCAAAAAGGTTATCAACCATATTCTCATGAATAGGTAATGGGAGTAGGCAGTTTAAATGGTTTCAGCACGGACTAGATAGACCGAAAGACTTGTTCTGTGCTACACTTCTCTATGATTCTGTGACTCCACTAATAGAGTTGGCTTGAGAGGCGTTCTCATTGACTTCTGCTTGTACTTCAGTTCTGCTAGCCTTACAAAACTTCTCCCTGAGAGACTAAATGAATAGGGCTGAGAATTGTCATAGCTGAGAAGAAGTTTCAATGCCCTCGACATTATTAGGTTTTAGTGTTGTTTATTTTTCCATTCCACTTTGAAAAATACAAAGTAGCAAGACAAATTATGAAGTTAATAGGGCCATCTTTGGTATTGGATCTGCTACAGGCTATTGTATTCATTGGGAATGATGAGAAACTAGAGTGGATACATACCATCTGCTTGAGAGACCATTGTGTTGGAAAGCTGTCTTCACTCTTTCCCTTTACTGAGTTACTCTTCGATGCAAAGTATAATATTTGGTTTTCCACTCTGTGTCATCAGAGTTCTTGCAATACCAGAAAAAATCTTCTCAGTCTCTTCAAAGTGTTGGGCCAAGTGGTCCAATTGGCTCATAAAACCAAGATGAGATACTGCCCATGTTTACAACAGGAAATACGGGCAATAATAGGACAAATGACCCTTCAGGAACAGTTATTACCCGATGACCATCAGGCTCCTGAATCAGCATGGGTAATTCTCAGCTCTGCCTATTAACTTACTTTTACAGACTCCATAACTCACGTTCTCAATGTTATTCATTTACTTATTTAAAATTATTTTTTGCAGAAATTGTCTTCTTTTGCACATTGATTGCTTGTAAGGCTTTGTTTATGTATATATTTTTATACATTATATTTCTTTAATTTCCTGTAAATGCCTGCAAGAAAATGAATCTCAATGTCATATAGGGTGTCATGCATGTACTTTGATAATAAATTTTTTACTTTGACTTTGACTTTGAAACCTGCTCCAGAATGCAACAAGATCAGGGCTGATGTGAATTTGGCCTCAACCCCAATTTCCTGCCCAATTCCCATAAACCTCAATTCACCAGCGGCCAAAATCCATCTATCTTAATGTGAAAACTTACAGTTTTGAAGTGAGAAATCAGAGCAGTGTTGGTATGGTTACAGTTTGGAGCTGACTACTAATTACAACTGATGTAAATTACATTTACACCTCTAAGTTTGATTTTAGTTTCTACACCTTCTTACTTTTGAAGAAAACGTTCAAAAATTTATTTTTTGGATGAAATGCTAAACCCCTTTCCTGTCAATTGCCTCTAAGATTTAAAGTTGGCCCTAAAGAACAAATTGCATTAATCGTTAAAGACAGAGCACCCAACAGACAAACACTTCATCAACCTACACGACCAGAGTCAATGAGCTGATCTTTGCATTTTGCGAATGATGCCATGGATGAAGTGTCTGCTGATTTTGGCTGCATTATGTGTCCCTCCAAATGCAGCCAAGTTACAAAGAAAGCAAGTCACAGGAATAGTGTTGGATTACAGTACAGGAACAGGATGTTAAGCTCAACTGGCCCTCTCTGCTACATATACTGAACTCCACCCTTGTCTTACTCTGCTCTTACTCAAACCCTAACTGCATCTTATCTCCTACTTTTTGACTCAAATACACATAGAATGTCCTTCCTGGTCAGTAGCACTATATACACTATACAGCAATGAAAGTAAAATGTTCTCTGCCACTGAACATTTGTTCCATTCCAATAACTACACAAAATACATTGTGCTGCTGATCAGGATGAATTGCTGAGAGGTAATAACTCAATACTTGCTTAAATACTTTAAAGATAGAATGACCAAAGGTTTGATGAATGAGCTGCATTTTAGGGAGGATTTCATCGAGGGGGCAAGTTTTTGTATGACGTGTTTTAGTGTTAAGCTGCTCTCCACTTCCAGTGAGGGCCGCTGTACTGAAGCTGATATTGTTGAGCTGTCCCATTCAATGTAATTCCAATCTTGCCTTTTACTCACGAGTATTTGATGAAACAAATGACTCTAAAGATCAGTATTCCCCTTAATTGGTGGGTTGGCATAACCAGCATCGTTCCTGGAGGTTTTACCAGCTTTCTGACAACTTTTTAGGGGAAGACAACATGAGTCACCAGAAAGCTTTCAGAATGAATGAAAAATTATGTAAGGATGAAAATTGAGCACAGATACACCTTGGCAAACAGAACAAGGAACGATTATGTACACTTAAGATCCATCGTTTTGTGGCGTGGAGAAAGAGCGGGCCTTGGTACAGATGTTCACAAAACCTTATAAGTGGAAAAGTGTGTTAAGAGAACGAAGAGTAAGAAATGCATATGATATTTTGAGATTTATATATGGCGGATGTATAGAAAAGCAGAGAGATAAATGTGAACCAATATCAAACACAGGGCAACACACAAAAATTGCTGTGGGAGCTCAGTAAGTCAGGCAGCATCTGTGGAAAGGGATAAACAGTCAATGTATTAGGCTGAGACTTCTCATCAGAATTGGAAAGATCCTGGCTTCTGCTCCCCTTATTTTCCAATCCCGATGAAGGGTCGAGGTCTGAAATGTCAATTGCTTTTTCCCCTCCATACATGCTGTCTGAAATGCTGAGTTCCTCCTGCATTTTGTGTGTGTTGCTCTAGATTTCCAGCATCTGCAGAATAACTTGTGTTTATAAAACACAAGATAACAATTTATAATCCTGGACCTTGCAATTAGGTATGGTATGAAGATCCTTGAAAGGGTGCAGAAAGCATCTACCAAACTGGTTTTGGGGACAACAGATTTCATCTATAAGCATCTGAAAATATGAGCATGAGTTGGGTATTTGGCCCTTTGACTCTACTTCAATATTCAATGTGGTCATAGCTGATTTTCTGTCTCAAAGCCATATCCACCACCTTAACTGTATCAACATCTGTCTACACCTTCTTAAATGTTTTCTACAACTTGGCCACCCTCATCTGCTGTGGTGGAGAATTTTATGGGCTCAGCAACCTCTGAGTGATGAAAAGTCTCTTCATTTCAGTTCTAAATGTTATAGGAACAGTATGCAAGAAAAGCTTTTCACTTTTCATCTCGGTACATGTGACAATAATAAACCAATTCCAATTCTAATTCATTCTAGAGCAGGGGTTCCCAACCTTTTTATGCCATGCTCCCTATCATTAACTGAGGGATCCATGGATCCCATGTTGGGAACCCATATTCTCGAGAGATAGTCTCTTTACATCCAGTCTGTTCAGCCCTGTTAGAGCTTTTAGTGAATACCGCCTCTCAATCTTCTAAATCTCTAGCGAATAGAGGCTTAACCAACTCAATCCCTCCTCAATTCACAGCCCTGACACCCTAGAATCCTGAATCTAGATCTGATCTGACTGGCTCTCCTGTCAGAAAATCCTTGCATGAGCACATTGAAGGAAAAAAATCAGTCAGAAGCCAGAATCCTTGTTTAGTTCCATAAATTCCACTTGGGAAGAGTGGTAGAGAATTGTTTCTGTCACAAGGTGCAGCAAAATCATGATTACGAAATTATTTGATGATTTTGCAACAACAGATTGAGGTGACTGTAGAGGAAGTGTTTGGACCCTTGTTCAAGATATTCAGCAAGCCTCCCTTCGCCATGTTAATCTAGAACTCAGTTTTATATTGAAAGGAGTGCATGGGTTTATTAGCTGGTGGTCAGTAAAAAAAAAATGCTCTTTTTATATTCTTGTGAAAACTATATTTAAAAATTGTCATCACCCATTCACGCTCCACCCTCCCCAACCCCAAGGGTAAATGAAATGAAGAATTAATGGATTCAGGTTGATTATTATGTTTGGAAATAATAGGTCTTCAGAAAGGTTCATTAAAGTGTGGCTGGAAAAGCCAGTTTAAAAATAACGCTGTCTGGTTCCTATTTAAATAAAGCCATAAAAACACAGCGGGGTAATTTGGATGGGCGTGTAAAGAAAAATTAAAAAAATAGCTTGAGCATCTGTCTTCATAAAATACCTAAAAATCAAAGTTACAACTTTATACATGCATGCTAACATTATAGGAATTTCTAACATATCTACCTCCTTTTGCAGTGTCTTTACATTAAATACTTGCATCTATGAGCTTTGTGCTGTCTGGGGTATAATGAAGGTTAGGCATGCTGAGGAATGTACATATTGTGAGGTTCATAGTAGGCTCTCAAATCATAATGGTTTTCTTCTCATTGGACATCAGGGTACTCTTAGATAAAATTTTAATCAGATACAATTTCTGCAGGCTACTGCTATTGTGAAGCTTTTCATAAATGTTGATGAGAGGAGGGAATTATTGACCAAGGTAGGACTTATTAAACTATCAGTAATAGCCCCTGAAATAAATGGCTTGCAAGGTTATTTCAGAGGCAGATAAGAACAATTGCCCTGGGTCTCCAATCACAGAGAGACCAGCAAGAACATTAATATTGGATGTCTTCCTTAAGGTACTTAGAAGAGCCATCCCCTTTTACAAAGATCATTTTCAAGGTCACTATCACCAATACTAGTTTTTTCCATCAAATTTACTTCTTTCACAAATTTAAATGCCCCATGATGGATTTGAACCATTGAATCATAAATCTAGTTCTACAGATTACTAACCTAGGTTTAAATGCATTGACTTTTATGAATAATGTGGCTCACAACCTTATTCAGCAGAACACACTAGAATTAATCACTAAAATGTGATTTCTGGATTATTGCAGTAATATTTAAGACTACATTTCACTGAAGGGCACTTTTGGTTGTTTGACTAGTCAGGAGTGAGGTGGCAATTACAAAGCAAGTTTTTTTTGTTGAGAAACAAAAGCTTCTGGATCTCCCGTGCTTCATGCAGCAAGAGCTCTGGTGCCGGACTGTTCAGACTGGGTGCCAAGTTTGATCCCTGTTCCGTGTTGATTAGTTAATAAATCTCAGCATGTGGGTGGAGCATTGAAACCACCGCAGTTGGCTTCAGTGTAGCCAGTCTAAAGAGGAGAAAAAATATAGGCAGCTTTCCCATTCCTGATTATTATTCCCTGACTCATGCTGCAAATCGTTTGTGGATGAATGCCCGGGACAGGTTCTGCTCGATGGATGAAGGGTGGAACCACATTATTGTCACGATGAGTTTGAACCACCCACACTCTTTCCACCCTCTGCCCCAATCCACACCCTCCCATCCAGCCTGTGAATCATAGAACATTACAGCACAGTACAAGCCCGTCAGCCCACAATCTTGTGCCCACCTTTTAACCTACACCAAGATCAATCTAACGCCTCCCTCCTACATATCTCACTATTTTCCTATCATGCATGTGTCTATCTAAGAGTGCTATCTAAGCACCCACCTCTCTCTGTGTAAAAAAGTTAGCTTTGACATCTTCTCCAATGGTGAGAATATTTCCAGCTGTTGATTGAACACATGTAACAAAGAACTAACTGAGTCGAAAGAGTGAAGATCGTTCAAAGTTCAAAGGTCAAAATAAATTTATTATCAAAGTACATATAATCTTACCATATACTATCATGGGATTTATTTTTGCCAGGCATCTACAGGAAAAATAAAGATATACATTATAATATACAAAAATGCATATATAAACAAAGACTGACAAACAACTAATGTGCAAAAGAATACTTTTTATACCTGTATTATATATTAGAAATTAAAAGTAACCCCTATGTAATTCTGTTCACAGAACAAAGAGAAAAATCCTAGATGTTCTGCTGTTACTCTAGACCTAGGACTCAACAACTCCATCTACAACTCAATCCTTGACTTCCTGACCAGCAAACCACAATCAGTAAGTATAGGCAGCAACATCATTGTTAAAATTACCCTCAGCACTGGGTCCCCATAAAGCTGTGTCCTCGGCATTCTGCGTTACGCCCTGTACACTCAACTGGGTGGCCAAGTTCTGCTCTAGCTCCACCTACAAGTTTGCAGATGACACTATCAACATGGGCTAAATCTGAAACGACAGTGATTCAGAGTACAGGAAGAAGATACAAGTCTTGGTGACATGACAACAACCTCTCCCTTGCTGTCAGCAAAACAAAAGAGCAGGTCATTGGATTCAGGACACTGCTGTTGACATCAATGATACTGAGGTCGAAGGGTTTGAGAGTTTCAGTTTCTAAGGAGCGAATGTCACTGGCAGCCTGTCCTGCACCAATCATGCCAAGAAAATGCACCAGCACCTCAGCTTCCTCAGGAGGATAAAGGAATTTGGTGTGTCCACATCAACCCTCACCAATTTTTATTGATGCACCATAGAAAGTATTCTATCTGGATGAGTTATATCTTCGAATGGCAACTGTGACCACAAGAAGCTGCAGAGAGTTGTGGCCACATCTTGGGACATCAAAGAAAGCAGCCACCCCTTCATAGGCTTGGTCTACACTTATTTCTGTCTCAGTAAAGCAGACAACATAATCAAAGACACCACCCACAATGGATATTCTCTTTTCTCCCCCAACCCATCAGGAAAAAGATACAAAACCTGAAAAAAGAACATATTACCAAGCTCAAGGACAGGTTGCATCTACTGAACGGTCCCCTTGAACGATAAGCTGCACTGTTGACCTCACAATCTACTACGTTATGGCCTTGCATTCTATGGTCTTTCTGCACGTCACTTTCTCTGTAACTATAACAATTATTCTGCATTCTATTATCCCATGTGCTATCTAAATGCACAGTTGTATCAAAGTAATCTGAATGGGTGTGCTTCACTGTACACGTGGCATTAATAAAACAATTTACCGATTTATAGGTCGACTTTTACTCTGTGTTTGAGTGGGGCAGGAATCTGAAGGTATAGCATAGATTAGCTCTTCATTTTGTGCTTCTTGATGGATACGACCATTGCAATGAAAAACAAAACTGGGAGTTGGGACAGAAAACAGCTAGAAAGCTGTCCATTAATTCCACACGTCAAGGATGAAGGCATCCCTACTTCCGCATTGATCATTTGCACAGAAGACAGGAGGAGTGCGCACACACGTGGAAGCATAGAAAACCTTCCCTGCAGGAATGAAGGGCAGTCTTGCTGTGTAATAATAAGTGTATGTTGGTTTTTGTGTATACACTACCTAGCACTCATAAATATTTTGATATATGGAACCTTCGCATATGGTGCAGAGGTGGGAAAGAGGATAAGTCAGCCAGATTAGTTGTGAATTAACCCTAGTGACCAGAGGTGATAAGTTCCATAGCCAGGTGGCATATGGACCTCTGGAAAGAAATCATGCACAGAATGTTATACTAAAGATCTTAAATGTAGACATATAAGCGGGGCATACCAAAAATCTAGATGGTGTCCTTATGCATTCTGGTGAAGTAACCTTTCATTTGATGCCCACATTCAGGTTGGTATATCAAACACCTGATCATCATTGGAGACACAAGATACTGTAGGTGCTGGAATGTAGAGCAACAGTGGTCTGCTGGAGGAACTCAGCTGACTTAAGGGGAAAAGGAATTGTCAACGTTTCAGGTCGGAACCAAACATCAAAGTTCAAACTAAAATCTTTTAAAAATTATGTATATGTCTTCATACACTAGCTTGAGATTCGTTTTCTTGCAAGCATTCATAGTAAAACAAAGAAATAGAATGGAAACAATGAAAAACTACTCACAAACTAAGACAGACAAACAACCAATATGCAAAAGAAGACAAACAGTGCAAATTTAAAAAATAAATAAATAAAGTTTGTGACTTCAAAGGAAGACATGGAAATTTGAAACATGAGTCTAACTTTGCATTTTATTTTAAGCGAGGTGCACATGTATCACGTGGTAGCGTCGTGACCAATGTTTCCTTTAATTTGTCATAGTCATACTTTATTGATCCGGGGGGAAATTGGTTTTTGTTACAGTTGCACCATAAATAATAAATAGTAATAGAACCATAAATAGATAAATAGTAATATGTAAATTATGCCAGTAAATTATGAAATAAGTCCACGACCAGCCTATCGGCTCAGGGTGTCTGACCCTCCAAGGGAGGAGTTGTAAAGTTTGATGGCCACAGGCAGGAATGACTTCCTATGACGCTCTGTGCTGCATCTCGGTGGAATGAGTCTCTGGCTGAATGTACTCCTGTGCCCAACCGGTACATTATGTAGTGGATGGGAGACATTGTCCATGCAACTTGTAATGACCAGTCTGCAATAAAATCTTAAGCTGTGCAATTTTTTTGTGCAGTGACAACAACATGTGTGCACTGGATCATTTCACCATTAAAAACAGTATATATAAGCCACTAAAATCTGCAGACAAATCATCGCAAACTCCACATTCCCACTGTCTGCATCAGAAACCGGAAATGAAATGTTGTTGTGTACAATTGTGAAATATATTTAACATGCTCACGAGGTACAGTGTGACAACCTTTTGTGCGCTAGTAGCATGGCCTGGATGGAGGAAGTCCTGGAATATCAATTTCATGTTGAAACTCAGGGTGCAGTGTTTCAATATGAAACTGCGACAATTCCTTTTCCTCCCCTTCAGGTGATGTTGAGTTCCTCTAGCAGATTGTTGGATGATCTGAACGTTATAAAACATGATTTACACAATTTCTCTATGCTGGATTATTTGATGCTATGATTTGGTTTTCAGTTTAACATCAATGGAACAACATCGTGATAGTATACACATCTTTAAGGACTGTGGCAACAATAATTTGCCACCACCTTGCAACACACAATGAGGGCAATAATATTAAAATTAGTGAGTAAGTGCATAATTAGAGTTTTAAAAACAACAGGACCCAGGCCTTTAAATATAAAACAGACTAATTAGCTCTAATTGGCTTTATAAACTGATTGGCTGCTTTGAATTTAGAAGTTAGGAAAACAGCCCCATGATACTTGTCTACTGAGCTTAAGAGGCTGTGTTGTTGGTCATGCCTGAGATATGTTCTGGAATGACCAGCCAACTGTTCTAACCATGAAAATAAACATAGTTTGAGATAAAGCAGACTAGAATAAACAGTTTAATGAAAAAAAGTTGGAACGAGTTGCAGGTTAAATGGCTTGTGCTAATATAAATCCCAATATGACATTGGGGTGGGGGGAGGATGATGGGGTGAAGTATTTATTGTGTTTTCTGGAATATATTTCAGTCTAGTTTCAACCACAGAGCAGCTGTGCATTAAAATAACCTTTGCTTTGAATGATGGAATCCACATTAAACTTCTGCTGCTTGATATGCACTAATTCACAATCATTTAAAATTTAGTAATGTCATGTTGGGCTGTTATTAAACATTTTTCAAAGGTCTTTTGCAGCTTGAAGATGGGTTGCTAAGAAGTAACAAACTGCCCAGCCCTACTTTCCTGGCTTGTTATCTCTTAATTTGTGTGTCTCTCTCAATAATGCACTGGTTCTACTTCAAGTACAATGGACTAACTCTTGTACCATTGACAAAATACTTTTTTCTATCACACCAGGGGTTCCCAACCTTCTTTATGTCCTGGACCAACACTATCAAGAAGGGGGTTTGTGGACCCCAGATTGGAAATCCCTGTGTCACACAGTAGCCAGAAGGGACATAACAGGGAGTCACTTCCATTGAAGGTAGTAAACTGTGGGAAAGTATTGATTCTCAAGTTTTTTTTCCAGGTTTTAAGAATCAAAGCAATGTTTAAAGACATTTATATTCACTTGGTAAAATGCACCTCATGAAGGGTTATGAGTGGGAAGGGCAGGTAGAAAAATGACGTCTTATTAAACATTATATAATTTATACACTTTAAAATTCAATCTTTCAAAAATCATGAAAGTCCTGACGAAGGCTCTCGGCCTAAAAGGTCAGCTGTTTATTCCTTTCCATAGATGTTGCCTGACCTGCTGAATTCATTAGGCATTTTGTGTGTGTTATTCTGGATTTCCAGCATCTGCAAAATCTCTTGTGTTTAAAAATAATGAGGATTAGGAATTAAAATTGAGAGTATGTTTAAAGGAATTGGGTGTAACTAGAGTACACTTGAAACTGAATCCTTTGCTTCAGTACAACTTTCACCTTCTGAGTTAACTCAACAATAGATTTACTTTGGAATGGTTTACATAGCCGATTTCATCACCACCATAAGTGGTTGTACTCATGGGGATTTCTGAGCATGCTCAATGCAATGTTTTTGTAAGAACACTAGGTGCCCTGTAGAGAAACAAGCGAACAGTGCCCAAGAGTGTAGCCCGTGAGCATCGGCGCATGCGTGAATCTTGTTCAGCAGCTGTCAGAGACTGAAAGGAATAAACAACTGGAACCTCCTTTATCATAGTTTGGAATCCACGATGAAAACTTTCCTTCTGCCAAGCACCTGTAGGCCTGGTTACATCATGACAAGGGAACGAGCCTCTGGTGTTACTCAGCTGCCTTGTGGGACACAGAGACTTGAAGGCACTAATTAAAATGCACTCAGTAACTGAGCAGCCACAGAGACATGTTGAGGGCTCAGTAGTCACTTCCTCCCTCTCCTGCTGTCCACCATTGCTCTGCCTTATCGCCTACTGGCAGTAATTACTTGGGCAGCCGTGGGTCAGCTTCTGATCTCACATTCATATAGGAAGAGAGCTGCTCATCTCCCTACTGGGGCTGTGCTAGTAGCTTGTTTGTACAATGTTGAAAGGCAAAAAAAAATAATGAGTAAGTTATCAGCTGAACCATTGCAGGAAATGTCTCTAATACAGGGTTTGCCAATCTGGGATCCATGGACTCCTTGCTTAATGGTATTGGTCCTTGACAAAATAAAAGGTTGGGATCCCTTGCTTTAAAGGCTCCGATTGGTGTATCCTACATCCATTGACCTTTTAAGATATAGACAACTTCTCCTATGTAAGTATGGAATTTAGAGCATAGGTTTCAGCTGAAGGGTTAAAACTCAGTCTGAAAACAACGGAGACTGCAGATCCTGGAATCTGCAATATCTATCAGAGTGCTGGAAGATCAGAGGGGGTCAAGAAGCAGCTGTGGAGGCAAAAGGTGAAAGTCAATGTTTGGAGACGCGACCCAGCATCAGGACTGAGCGAGTACAGGAAAGATTGCCAGCGTACAGCAATATGAAAGGGATGGGAGAGAGGCTGGTTTGTGATACGTGGAGCCAGTTGGGCAAGGGTTTGATTAGCAGATAGAATCAGACTGGGGAGGAGGGGAGGGGATGGGAGAAGAAAACTAGATAGACAGGCAAGTATGTGTGGAAGGAAATTACTACAGGTGTGCGTTACCTGAAATTGGTAAATTCAGTGCTTGTATCATTAGGTGTAAGCTCCTCAAACAGAGCATGAGTATTTATATATATATATATATATGTGTGTGTGTGTGTGTTTAGCATTGCTGAAATGAGAAGGCCAAGAACTGATGGATTGGGAGTAGGAAGGAGAGTTAAAATGAAACACAACCACAAGCTCAAGACAGATATTGTGGACAGAGCACAGTTCCTCAACAAAACAACTGCTTAGTTTAGAGTTAGTTTCACCAGTATAGAGGTTACCTCAACGAGAGTATCACATGGAGTGGACCAGGAATTGGAAGAGGCGGAGGTAAACCTTTGCCTCCCCCAGATGGGCTGTTGAAGACTCTGGATGGTGATGAGGGACAAGGTGAAGACATAGATGTTACACTTCCTTCAGCTATAAGGGAAAGTGCCAGGGATCAGAGGGATGAGTGGACCAGTGCAGGATGATCCCTGCAGTCAGAAATGAGGGGGAGGAGAGAAAAGATGTGACTGCTGGTGAGATCACATTGCAGAGAGCTGTGTGGCTGAGTCTTATATTTGTTATATAAACTCTTCCTATGCAGGAAACCAGAAGCAGTTTAATAATTTTAATTTATAATTAAAACAATATGAAATCAGTCATTGTTCGTAATTTTCCACTAGCAGTGCCAGGTGAATGAATTCAAAACTTGAGAGTTTACTTCCGATTATTTTTACTGAGAGCAGCAATGATTTTAGCAAAACACCATTGTCCATCTGGCTGGGTCAAAAGGCAGTTATTTTTACTACCAAATGGAAATCAAGTCTACTCTGACATAATGTTGATAAAGGATGCATCCCGGTTTCCAATGCATTCAGTCATCCTGTACGGTCTATGTCTCTAAGCATCACTCATGACCAGTGCTAATTTTTAAGCCTGATGGTAAATAAATGTTCCTGTAAACCAGGGGTTTTCAGCCTGGGGTCCACGGACATCTTGCTTAATGGTATTGGTCCATGGCGTAAAAAAGGTTGGGAACTCCTGCTATAAATTGACACTCTACTATTTAGGTCTGTCCTTGAAGTGGTAAATCATTGTGAAAATTGCTAATTGCTTTATTATTGTCATCTGTGCTGAGATACAGTGAAAAGCCTTTGTTGGCTCTCCATCCAAACAGGTGATTCTATGCCAAAATACAACACAATTGAGCAAAATAAAAAGAAAAGAGGATACAGAATGTACAGTACTGTTATAGTTACAAATAAAGTGTAGTGCAGGTAAACAATTAAACTTCAAGGGCTATGATGAGATCGACTGAGAAACCAAGAGTTCATCTTTATCATAGAAGAAGTCTGTTAAAGAGTTTTCCAACAGTGGGGTTGAAACTGTCCTTGAGCCCAGTGGTACATGTCCGCGAGCTTCTGTATCTTCTGCCTGATGAGCGGGAGTAGAGAAAGCGACCAGGGTATGAGATTATGTTGTCTGCGTTCCTGAGGCAGCAGTGAGTGTGGAAGAGTCAATGGAGGGGAGGCTGGTTTGCATGATAGACTGACTGGCCTGTGTTCAAAGATTGATTATAATTAAGAGTTTCGCTTTATTGGTCACAGGTACGTCGAAACGCTGCAACATACAGTGAGTTACGCTGTTTGCGCCAATGACCAACACAGTCTGAGGATGTGCTGGGGGCAGCCTGACATTAACATAGCATGCCCACAACTTACTATCCCTATCCCGTACACGTTCGGAATGTGAGAGGAAACCGAAGCATCCAGAAGGAAGTCGCGGGGTCATGAGGAGAACGTACAAACTCCTTGCAGACAGCAGCAGCAGGAATTAATTTATTCAGAGAGAGACTATGGAATAGGCTCTTCCCACTCTTCGAGCTGCGCTGCCCTGCAGTCGCCGACAATCCCGATATAACCCTAACCTAATGTTCAATGACCAATTAACCTACTAATTGATACATCTTTGGACTGTAGGAGGAAACTGGAGAACCTCGGGACAACCCCTTGCGTTCCACAGGTAGGATATACAAACTCCTTACGCAGGACACAAGGATTGAACTCCGAACTCCAACACCCTGAGCTGAAATAGTGTTGCGTTAACTGCTAAGCTACAGTGGCGCCCCATCTTCTGACTGTTGGCAGCGTAAAGCGTTATAATGACCGCCACACATCTCAGAATGATGTCCCACAACTCCCTCTCACAGGTTTCTTACAGATTCAAATGCTATTGAATTGAAATGGAAGAATGCACTCTGTTACTCCCACTTCCCCATTACATGAGCTGACTGAGTACTCTGTTACTGACCCTGTTCTGGGAGATGCCATTCCCCAGACTATTAGTTAATGGAGGAGAGCAGTTCACACTCTGCCTGTTGCTGTCTTGGACCTAACAGTGTGTTTTTTCACTTTGCTAAGCACTTACACATTTAAAGTCCACTGTTCTGAATCCTTAATCCCCACATGAAAATGTTTCTTTGGAAAACAGCCTTTCCACATGTCCTTGGTTGTATCAGCCCTCTGGATAAATCTCTGTCACTGTCTCTGTAACTATTTTAAATTTCCAATAGAAGCTTGGGTTGTGTCTTCAAACATGTATGAATTTCTGCTGCATATCAGAAGCATAACCACAAATTATACTGTACACTTATCTATTATTAAACATTGTCTAAGACGAACCTTTGATATTTGAATAAGGTTCCTCCAGGACCCATTATCTGTTTTTGTGATCAGCGGAAAATCACCCACAGAAAATCAGATGCTAGCAAAATCCTGCCAGGGACGAATAAAAGTCTGGAGGACAGGAACAGAGGGGAGTGGGGATGGGAAACCAAGGCTCAAGGGATGGGAAAGCATGGAAAAAAGAAGATGAAAAGGAAAGGAGATCAGAATGACAGAGCTGGCAAGTTGAGCAAGATTGCAAGACAAGTGGGAGAGAGAGGAAGGTCAGCTGTAGAAAAATGCGAGAAGGCAGAAATATTTAGTGGAGTCCATGGAAACAAGAAATTAGATGACTCTGGGTAAACAGGAAGCTAAAGGAGACTTTCAATTTTGAGTCACAGGAAGACTCGAATGCGTGGAGAACTGCACGGAAGGGTTGGTAATGGGACATAAAGACTGGTAACGCAAGAAATGAAAATCAGAAGGATAAGCTATCCAGTACAAATTGAAACGGAACTTGGTGCTGTGTGCAAGTGCAGGTCGTGGCTCTGTCACATTGGCCAAATATTTGACTTACCTCAACCCTATTGAAAAGCTTCACAATATAGCTTGATTCTTCTTTTTGTCATCCTCCCCTCAATGCCCCCACTCCAGATTTTGCCGCACTGTTGCCATTCATTTAGCAGCCCTGTATCTCATTCCATGGGCTGTGTAAGTAAACACTTATTCCATTTATTCATTTTGCACGGATGCAATTTGTGGGTAAAATTCTTTGGCAGGGCAGAGAACCTGCTTCTATTAACAAATGAGTCAAGGACAAAGTGACTTGGGGGAAAAGTGAAGGAAAAAAATGTTCAAGAGAGATAAACCACAAAGACATAAGACATAGGAACAGAATTAGGCCATTCAGCCCATCAAGACTGTCTGCCGTTCTACCATGGCTGATTTACTATACCTCTCAACCCCATTCTCCTGCCTTCTCCTCTTACTAATCAAGAATTTATTAATCCTTGCTTCAAATATACCAAGTGACCTGGCCTCCACAGCTGCCTGTGGCAATAAATTCCACAGACTCACCACTCTCTGTGTAAAGAAATACCTCCTCATCACTGTTCTAAAGCGACATGCTTCTATTCTGAAGCTGTGCACTCTGGTCCTAGACTCTTCCACTGTAGGAAATATCCTCTCCCCATTTACTCTATCCAGTCCTTTCAATATTCAATAGGCTTCAATGAGATCTCTATTTATTCTTCTGAATTCCAATGAGAACAGGCCCAGAGCTATCAAACACTCCTGATATGTTAATCCTTTAGTTCCTGGGATAATTCTTGTGAACCTCCTCTAGACCCTTTCCAAAGCCAGGGATGTAAGGAAAAAGACTACTTTATGCAGAGAGTGACAATGTTTTCCAACACTTTTCCTGAAGGAGTCAGCGAAACCAGCTTTCAAAAGGAATAAGATTAAGACAAATAAACTTTTCTTGGACTTCCCACCGGGTATAGGTACCGATTATAACCGACATTTCGATGAGGAACTCTGCCATCTTCTTCAGGAATGATTCCTGGGCATGTCTGTTCGGGTGGTATTTATACCACAATAGTCCATCCCTCCTGACTGGTTAGTCCTCATCCAATCAGATTTCTGCTTTTCCAACTTGTTTACAATGGAATTCCAGTTCTTACTTAGAGCGAGGCTTTAATCTTTGTTAAAGTTTTTTTCATCTAGTTATATTTCAATGCCTTCCTTTACCAGGTGGTCCCAAAAGCCATTGGTATGGCACAATAGTTTTTTGCCATCCAAGTCTATCCTATGGCCATTGTGAATGCAGTGTTCGGCTACCGCCACTTTCTCCAGGTAGCCCAAATGGATGCACTTCCTGTGCTCTTTAATGTGGATTTTGGGACCAACTGGCAAAGGAAACCTTTGAAATAAAACTGGAGGGAAAGAATTTTGAGAAAGATGAAGGTCTCGCTCTAATTAAGAACTGGAATTCCATTGTAAACAAGTTGGGAAAGCCGAAACCTGATTGGATGAGGATAAGTGCCGTCCTTACCAGCAACGACCACATCGCATGAGTGCAAAAAAAAAACAGGAAGGAAGTGGAGGTAAAAATCTATTTCCTCAATGAGTGGTGAAGATTTGTTACACAATGGATATAGATTCAATCATAATTTTCGAAAGAGGATTTGGAGAATACATGCAGGAGAAAAACTATAGCAGTGATGCGGGGAAGGATTGGCACTAACAATCGGTCATACTGTATACAACAAGTCAACACAGAAACAGACCATGATGTTGCATTGAACTAATTAAGATGATACCTAATCCCTTCTGCCTACATGTGATCCATATCTTTCCATTCTCTGCATATCCACATACCCTTCTAAGAGCTACTTGATTGCATCTATATAATTAGACTTATATTCTTGCAAAGATCTCTTCTATTCTGTAATACTATTTAATGATATTTAAATTTCCAACTGCTTTAATTAACACATAACAGCCCAGGATGAAAAAGGATTTTGGAAATTTTCCCTTTTGCTTACTCGGCTCCCCACTCTTTTTCTGCAACTTGAACTTGTTTAATTTCCTGATTCCTGCGAAAGGTTATTTATCCAAAAAGTTACTGTTGATTCTCTCCACACAGATATTGCCTGCCCTCAGTATATGAGGTATCTCAGGACTTGCCCAGTCCTGGGGAAGGGTCTCAGCCCAGAATGTTTACTGTTTATTCACTTCCATAGACGGTGCCTATGTTCCACCAGCACTTCGTGTGTATTGATTTCCAGCATCTGCAGAATTTCTCATGTTTATGAGGTATTTTGTGTTTTGTGCTTTGGAACCGGACTAAAGCCATTGAACTTCTCCAGGGTTGTGCTGCTTAGACCAGTCCATCACAGGAAAAGCCCTCCCCACCATTGAGCACATCTACGTGGAGCACTGTCACAAGAAAGCAGCACCCACCATCAAGTAACTCCACCAGCCAGGCCTTGCTCGCTTCTCTCTGCTGCCATTAGGAAGGAGGTACGGGGGAGCCTTAGATCCCAAACCTCGAGGTTCAGGAACAGTTATGACCCTACAACCATCAGACTACTGAACCAGTGTGGACTCACCTCAGCAACGAACTGATTCCACTTGGACTCACTTTCAAGGACTTTACGACTCATGCTCTCAGTATAATTTATTTACTTATTTATTATTATTGTCAATATTATTTGTTTATTTTGTATTTGCACAGTTTGTCTTCTTTTCAACATTGGTTGTTTGCCAGTCTTTGTGTGTAGTTTTTCATTGATTCTATTGTATTTTGTTGTTCTACTGTGAATGCCTGCAAGAAAATGAATCTCACAGTATGGTGACATACGCCTACTTTGATAATAAGTTTACTTTGAACTTTGAAAGCTTATCTGTATCTCAACTGTTTATTCCAGGATTGTGCTGAAGATCCACTGACCCTGATATTGAAAACTCCATTTCTCTTCACAAATAGTTAATGTATAGGCTTTTAGTTAATATGTTAACAGCACCATCTAGGAGTGAAGATCTCAAGTTACCAGTACTGGCAGCTGACAATCTGCCAATCCATCTACCTCATAGTCCAGTCATTGATGATCTCCTTGGCTGGGAG
Organism: Mobula hypostoma; assembly: GCF_963921235.1. NCBI lineage: Eukaryota > Metazoa > Chordata > Chondrichthyes > Myliobatiformes > Myliobatidae > Mobula > Mobula hypostoma. The sequence goes on along the minus strand of NC_086118.1, from coordinate 44,616,390 downwards.
CCTGAGGTACCAGCTGTGGAGTTTCATGTGCCTGGGGGAGTGTGGCCCCTGAATATTAACCATCAGCATGGCACCATCCATTTATTTATCTAAACCTTTAACAACCATAAAGGATTTGGACAAATAACAGATTTTGGTGCATTAAATTCCCCAGAGTGTTCACATGATTAGTGGACGTGTCCAAAGACAGATACTCATTGGCTTGTCATAAATCTGTCAGCTGGCAATGACTTCCTGAATTTATGGTGAGTACTGATGCTGTCATCTGCAACCTCACTGACACTCCACAGCCCATAACCGCTCATCATTTCACTCCCTGCATGAGCCGACATTAGGAGAGAATCTGACACATAATTATTTTTAAATTGCTCCTCAGTGGGATATTGATTTGTAGATGGGGGAATATACAAAGCAGTACCAAAGATATTTGCATCTTACAATAGTAATTATACATCCTAGCGACTTGTTAATCTAAAGTGTATGCAGACAAATTAGAAAAAATGGTGCTACACGTTATAAAAGATAGATCACCCAAAGTTTGGTGATTTTATCTAAAGGTTGCATTCTCATTCTAAAGAATGACAAAATATTCCCTGGCACAGGTAAGAAAATAGCCCCCACAATGGATTGTTACTTCTTCATTGCTTCTGAATCTCCTACCACTCTGAGGTGTCTGCACTCCTCCAGTTCTGACACGTTGTCAAAATAAACACCCTCAGCTTGCAGCTGTTCAGCATTGGGAAGCATTTCTTCAATAGTCCAGGAGGCAGGCTGCAGAATTCCCTACTAGATCTATCTGCTTTTCTACCATTCAGTCATTGTTGAGAACTTACTGTTTAGATCAAGATCACCTTTCCTAATATCTAACATACCATCTGTCTTTCAAGATGTCAGCGAATCATTGCAAGCTGATATCTGCAAACCTATTCATTACTTCCATTGCTTTTATTATATTCTAGTCTTTTAAATCCAAATTCTATTTTTTTCTTCTTGTACTATGTCAATGTACCGATACAAATCAAACCTTTTCACCATACCACAGTTCACGTGACAAAAATAAACCAAAAACGCAAGAGATTCTGCAGATGCTCGAAATCCAGAGCAAGATATGCACAACTTGCTGGAAAAACTCGGTAGGTCAGGTAGCATATCTGGAAATGAATAAACAGTCAACAATTTGGGCTGACTCCCTGCCGCAAGACTGGAAAGAAAAAGGGAAACCTCAGAATAAGAAGGAGGGGGGAAGAATTGGAACGTGATAGGTGAAGCCAGGTGGGTGGGAAAGGTAGATTGATACTTTATTTATGTCAAAGGAAATTACAGTGTCACAGTAGCACTACAAGTGCACAGATATACAAGTATGAAAATATTAGAAGATAAGTAAGAAAGAATAAAAAATAAGTTACTTCAAACAGTCCAACAGGAGGATGTCATCACTTCTTCAGCTATAGGTTGACTCATTGTAGGGCTTAATGGCCAAGAGTAAGGATGACCTCATATCACGCTCTTTGGAACAGTGCTGCTGTCTTTGTCTATTACTAAAAGTGCTTCTCTGTTCAACCAAGGTGGCATACAGAGTGTGAGAAACATTGTCCAGAATTACCACAATTTTCTGTAGGGTACTTTGTTCTACCACAGCCAGTGTGTCCAGTTTGACTCCTACAACAGAGCTAGCCTTTCTAATCAGTTTATTGAGCCTGTTGTCATCACCAGTGTTGATGACATTGCCCCAGCACACCACCACATAGAAGATTTTATGGCTAACACAAGGGGGCATAGTTTTAAGGTGCTTTGAAGTACAAACGTTTGTAGATACAAAGGGGATATCAGAGGTAAGTTTTTCACACAGAGAGTGGTGGGTGCATGGAATGCACTGCCAGTGAAGGTGGTAGAGGAGGATACAATAGGGTCTTTTAAGAGGCTCTTAGATAGGTACATTGAACTTCGAAAAATAGAGTGATATGCGGTAGGGAAATTCTAGGCAGCTTCTAGAGTAGGTTATGCGGTCTGCACAACATTGTGGGCCGAAAGGGTTGGAGAAGAAGGAATTTGATAGGAAAGGAGAGTGGACCATAGGAGAAAGGGAAGAAGGAGGGGCACCAGGGGAGGTGATAGACAAATGAGAAGAAGAAGTAAGAGGCCAGAGAGAGGAATAGAAGGGAAAAAATTACTGGAATTAGTTGATGCCTTCAGGTTGGAGGCCACCTAGATGGAATATGAAGTGTTGCTTCTCCACATTGAGAACGTTCTCATCATGGCAAAAGAGGAAGCCATCGACCAACATATTGAAATGGGAATAGGGATAGGAATTAAGATAGTTGGCCACTGGGAAATTCTGCTTTTGGCAGATAGAGCAAAGGCGCTCAACAAGGTAGTCCCCTAATGGTTCTTGACTGATGTAGAGAAGGTTGCCTCAGGGGCACTACATATAATAGACGACCGACCCCAACAGATTCTCAGGTGAAATGCTGCCTCACCTAGAAGGACCTTTTGGTGCCCTGAATGGAGGTAAGGGAGGAGGGGAATGGGCAGGTATAGCATTTCTATTGGTTGCAAGGATATGTGTAGAGAGATGAATGGACAGCTGAATCATGGAGCGAATTATCCCTGCAGAAAGTGGAGAGTGGGAGTAGGTGGTAAAGATGCATTTGGTGGGAGGATCCCTTGATCACAGCAGAAGTTGCAGGGGATGATGTATTGGATGCGGAGGTTCATGGGGCACCAAAAATAAACCAATTTATCAATTCAATGTCAGTTTTTGCTCTCCTAGTACTTCTGTTACCTATTTTAAGTATTTTGCAGAGGAAAGATTTTTTTTAATGCATTGGTTGTCATACTGACAAGCCTGGCTCTCTCAGATGAAATTTCATCTTTCCATTCATACCTTGAGTACACTCTGTTCATCTTGAGGTAAGCATTCAACTTCCCACTGGACCACCAACAAATGCTGGAAACAGCATAATAGTAAAACATTTGGCTTAAATTTAATCAACCCAATGCAACTCCAAAACTTACGATTCTGACCTCATTGTTACTTCATTAAAAACTAAATAGAATTGCTAATAATTCTGCTTTAATTCTTTTTGCAACCCAAGTTACAAATAATCTGCAAAATAACGTGAAGTTATATTGCAAACAAGATAGTTTACCTTTTCATTCCATTACTTTATTTGTTATTTAATATTTAAGGATTAAGGGTTGGAGAGTCAGTAATATAATTCCTTGAGCCTGCTGCACCAATCCACAAGATCATGTCTGATCTTGTGCATCTGGTCAATTTTGTCTTCCAATGGCCATATCCATTGATTCCCCATGTGTCCAAAAATCTTACAATTTCAGCCTTAAGAATATGGCACAATTGGCAGCCGAGATTGAAGCATATCAAAAGGGAATACCCCCATTGGAAACCTGATGGTAATTTTATATACAGAATAACAGATTCCAAATAAGTTCTCAGTTATTTTTCTCATTAAGTGCTGCTGATATGACATACTTCAAACAGACTAGACTCACTAAATCCTTCTTTACAGGAGTAAAGTTTCTTGACATATTTTTTGTTATTTTATTTATTTATTGAGGTATAGTATGGGCTAGGTCCTCCCACCCTTTGAGCCATGCCACCAGCAATCCCCAATTTAACCCAAGCCTAATCACAGAACAATTTACAATGACTAACTAATTTACCAGTTAGTATGCCTTAGATCTGAGGGAGCAAACTCATGCAGTCACAGGGAGAATGTACAAACTCCTTACAGGCAACTGCAGAATTCTTTTTGAATTAATTATTCATCTCTGTCATTTAGATATTATTCCATTTCTTGGGAGGAACGCCATTGATATTGGTTGCCACAAGCTAAATTTATTTGTGATTTCCTGATCCAGATTCAAATTTCATATTCAGATATGTTTTTCACAAGCACATCAAACATACAGTGAAATGTATTAGCAACCAACACACCCAAGGATATGCTGGGGGCAGCCCGGAAGTGTTGCCACATATTCTGGCACCAATATAGCCTTCCCACATTGCTTGGCAGAACAATACAGAACACAATAAAACATAACACATGTAGTGACAAAACAACAACAGCAAAACAAGTCCCATATCTCCCTCCCACCCACCCATGCACCTGATAGTTATCTATGGAATAATGGAATGGATTTTTAGCGATTCAGAGAGAGCACAGTTCTTTCAGAATATATTTTTGCCAGTCAAATTTGACTCATGGAAAGACTTCTCATTATGCAACAGAATCCACCAACTAAATGACTAAGGTGGATATATAGGTTGAATTTTCATTACTTTACAAAGTAGAGCCCATGACACACAGATGTTTCCAGGATGTTACAAGAATGTGTCACAATTTCCACTATGTTACATTGATAGCAAGCAGTCCATAAACTGAAGAAGAAATTATTGGGGCATGTGGATGAGTAATTTGGGTAAACTAAGTCTAAGGAAAAACTTGAAAACAACTGTCAGTGGGAAGTAAACCTACTATTCCTAAAGATAGCCCTACTTGAGCACAAAGAGACGTTCTGAAGTGTATCGCATTCCATTTCAACTTTGTACTTATATTGTATATATATATTTATTGTTGGCACAAACGAAGATTGTTTGGCTCTTTGAGTGTGCTTCACATTTGTATAGTTATCCTAACATATTAAAGTGCTAAGTTGCACAAGAAATTGTATCTCACATGACGACAATCTTCAATGTTTGTATTCAAGTGTCGTTTTCTTCTTGTATATGTTGAATGAACTTTCAAAATACTAACTTGGATTTCTGCATGTAGAAGGATTCAGCACTCGTCAAAGCATTTGTAATCAAGCGACAACATGTATTTCTTGTTAAAAACGTTGAACGAATTTTTCAAAACAAATTTTGGGTTTCTGCATGTCGAAGGTTTCAGTGCTCTTCAAAATGTTCAGATGTTCCCTTGCAAGTCTTCAGTGCATTCTTCTGAAGATCAAATGCAAGGATCCAGCTCCGGTTTTTATCAGCAGACCCATCGGTCTCACAGGGTCCCAGGCAGCATGAAGTTTGATTGAATAACCCAATAAAATAACAAACAGTACAGCTGATAAGAGCTGGAAGAATTTAAAGTCCAGTCCAAGCTGGGAGAGTATGAAGCTGTCACCATTTCAGCATAATTCAGACAGTTTAAATAAACAGCTCAAAGTACATTTAATGCAGCTTCATAGTAAGGTCAAGTATTTTGTTAGGTTTAACTGGTTGGCCTACACAAGTGGTGTTAGATCTTAAAAACTTCTGACTGACATCAGCATAATTCATGCCAGCACTATAGATAGGATTTTAAAACCAATAAACTTAGTAATATAAACACTGCCTGTTTCAAATCTTGAGGACTGAAGTTCTGGTTTTAGTCTACTTGAGAATGCGATTGACACCCGATGATTAAACGAGTGTATATATTTAGGAAACATAAAAACCTTTGCGGCTAAAACACAAGTAAATTTTCTGAAGTTTAGAAACAAGCACAGGATCACTGTGCTTCTGCACTGGATCGAAATAAGCAGCAGGAAAATGTAAAGTCAGTCAGTTCCATCCCAGGCACTAGTCTTCCCCGTAACCAGGACATCTTCATGAAGCGATGCCTCAAAAAGGTGGAATCTGTCATTAAGGACCCCCATCACCCAGGTCATGCTTTGTTCTCATTGCTACCATCAGGGAGGAGGTACAGGAGCTTGAAGACATACACTCAACAATTTAGGAATTGCTTCTTCCCCTCTGCCATCAGATTTCTGAATGGACATTGAAACTATGAACACTACCTCACTGTTTTTTAAAAATTTTTGCATGACTTATTTAATTTAACATTTTAAATATGTATATAAATATATTTCTTCCTGTATTTTACAGTTTCTATTATTATGTATTGCAATGTACTGCTGCCACATAACAACAAATTTCACAACATAAACCAGTGATATTAAACCTGATTCTGATTCTGAACAAGAGTCCACTGATACTTCAGCTCAATCACACACTCCATTCAAACAAGAATGAGGGGGGAAATCACATTGAAGCCTATTGAATGTTGATAGGTCAAGATGGAGTGGATGTGGAGCAGACGTTTCCTTTCGTGGGGGAGTCTAAGACCAGAGGGCACAGCCTCAGAATAGAAGGACATCCCTTTCGAACAGCTATGAGGAGGAATTTCATTAGACAGAAGGTGGTCAACCTGTGGAATTCATTGCCACAGACGGCTGTGGAGGCCAAGTCATTGGTATACGTAGTTAAAGAGGAGATTAATAAGTTCTTGATTAGTAAGCGTCAAAGGTTACCCGGAGAAGGCAGGAGAATGGGGTTGGGATGGATAATAAAACGGTCATGATATAATGATGGAGCAAGCCAGCGGAATGACCTGGTTCTGTTCCTATCTCTTTTGGTCTTACAGAGGGTTACCTAAACGATATGGCAGTTGCATTTTCCAAGTCCTTCCTGTGCTGCACCTCCCAGAGCATTTTCTGTACAGTACTACTATTAGTATCTCCTGATACCTCCTCCCTAGAGCAGACCTGTTGCATCTGCTGATACTTTCCATGTACACCTTAGACGCTTACGTTACTGAACGTAAGTGGATCACAAAATGAATTTAATGTGTTCCAAACTTAAATCCTCGTTTTACTCTGCATATAAATTACAATAACATATTTAGAGTCATAGACAGATGCACCATGGTCAACAGGCCCTTTGGGCCACTGAGACTGTGCTGATCAGCAACTTCCCATTTTTACACTAATCGAATGCTAACCAATTCTTGCCACATTCCCACCAGCACCTCCCCAGACCTTACCTCTCTTACTAGGGACAATTGTCAGTGGCCATTTCCTGCAAGAAATTGAGGAGAAATTGAGTCACCTGCGACCGTACTTGCTAGAAACATATAAAATCATGAAAGGGATAGATAAGGTAGAGGCAGGAAAGTTGTTTCCACTGGTAGGTAAGACTAGAACTAGGGGACATAGCTTCAAGTTTCAGGGGAGTAGATTTAGGATGGAGATGAAGGAGAAATGCTTTTCCCATAGAGTAGTGAATCTGTTGAATTCTCTGCTCAATGAAACAGTGGAGGCTACATCAGTAAATATATTTAAGACAAGGTTGGATAGATTTTTGCATCGTTGAGTAAATTAAGGGTTATGGGGAAAAGGCAGGTAGGTGGAGGTGAGTCCATGGCCAGATCAGCCATGTTATTATTGAATGGCAGAGCAGGCTTGATGGGCCAGATGGCCTACTCCTGCTCCTATTTCTTATGTTCTTATTTCACCAAAGAACCCACATGTCTTTTGAATGTGGGAGAAATCAGAACATCCAGAGGAAACCAACATGGTCACAAGAACACATTCAAACTTCACACGGGTAGCATTGCAGGTCATACTTGAACCTGGATCACTGGAGCTGTCAGGCAGCAGTTCTTCTAGCTGCACCATTCTGCCACTTTTACATTTTATTTTCATTCACTGAAAAATAAAACACGGTCATGAAATGTTGCCATAGAAACGAGCATCCATCATCAGAGATCCTCACTACCCAGGCCATGCTCTTTTCTTGCTACCATCAGGTAGAAGGTACAAGAGCCTCAGGATTTGCACCACCAGGTTCAAGAACAGTTACTACCCCTCAACCATCAGGCTCTTGAACAAAAGGGGATAACTACACAAACTTGCCCATCCATTCAAATGTTCCCACAACCAATTATCTCACTTTATCTTGTTATTTCATGTTCTTGCTATTTGATATTTATTTATAGTTGCACTTACACAGTTTGTTGTCTTCTGCACTCTGCTTGATTTTTCATTGATTCTGTTATATTTACTATTCTATAGACTTGTTGAGCATGCCTGTAGCAAAATGAATCTCAGGGGTGTATATGGTGTCAGACAGTATATGTACTCTGATAATATAACTTTCTTGAACTTTTACTTTACTTTGAACTTTGAACTATTTAGTTAAACAAAAAATTTTCTCATTGTGTTAAAATTATTTCCCCAAATAGCAATACCTTAATGTCCATGGGACATGAACCATCCCATTGAGGAAGGAGTGGAGGCTGCCCACGAGGGGAAGAAGCTGAATGTCCTTCTATTTTGACTGTGGAGGTAGGAATCCAGGGCTTTGTTGGTGCATCAATGACAAGGTTACTTCAGGATATGGCAGTGACTGGAGCAAGGCTCAGGAGGGTTACCAGAGAGTTGTCTGAAGAGGTAGAAAAGGGTAGCTTCTGGATGCGGCTGAGCAGGAAGGTCAGGTATTGGGGGACTGACTAACCCCACTGAAAGCTGCAAGGGTTAGCAGGGAGATGTTCTTGCCACTACACTGCCACCAGAAGATGTATCAGGGCTAAGGGACCGAACCATCAGTAGGCAGTGGTAAACACAAAATACTCTGCAGATGCTGGGGTCAAAGCAACACGCACAACAGGTCGGCAGGTCGGGCAGCATCCGTGGAAAGGAACAGTCAATGTTTCAGGCTGAGACCTTTCATCAGGACTGAAGAGGGAGGGGGCAGGGGCCCTATAAAGAAGGTGAGGGGAGGGTGGGAAGGAGAAGGTTGGTAGGTGCCAGGTGAAAAACCAGTAAGGATATGTCCTACTGATTGGGCTATGTCTATACATGGCCTCCTGTACAGCCATGATGAGGCCAAACTCAGGTTGGAGGAGCAACACCTCATATACCATCAGGGTAGACCCCAGCCCCTTGGCATGAACATTGAATTCTCCAACTTCTGGTAATTACCTCCTCCTCCCTTCCCCCATGCCAGTTTCACTTTGCCCCCTCCTCCAGCTGCCTATCACCTCCCTCATGGTTCCGCCTCCTTCTACTACCCATTGTGCTTTCCCCTACTCCTTCTTCACCTTTCCTGCTTATCCCCTCCCTGCTTCCCCTCCCCCACCCCTTTATCTTTCCCCTTACTGGTTTTTCTCCTGGCACCTACCAGCCTTCTCCTTCCCACCCTCCCCCCACCTTCTTTATAGGGCCCTTGCCACCCGCCCCCCACTTCAATCCTGACGAAGGGTCTTGGCCCGAAACGTTAACTGTTCGTTTCCACGGATACTGCCCATTCTGCTGAGTTCCAATGAGTGGTGGTCCCTGGCTGATGATCCTGCAGATGGAGGTGCAGCAGACAGCAATGCCAAGAAGGAAACACCTTTCTGTAAATCTCACAGTTAAGCATATTTGCTTCCCAATCAAAAAAAATGAAGTAATGGGAAGCTAATAATAGGATTGTAGGGTTGCTATGTTATTTAGTTTCATTCTGCACTTAATAACTTTTGGCAATATACCCATGTGTTAAATTATCTCCAATATTATCACTCATTTACTTTACAGAACTGCTTCAAGAAAATAAAACATTGTCTGATTGTTTTATATTTGATTACATTAAATGAAAGCGTATAAATGATTTATAGAACAGCAAACTCAATATTACAATCATAGTAATGGTAATCAATATAACATAAAGTTACTTTGTGACACTCTCAGTCTCTGCCCATTGTGCGATTAAATGTCCAACCCAGAGATCTTTGTCCAATTTTTTCCAACACAAGTTGTATTACAACAATAGTTTGGTAAAAAATTCAGTACTAACATCCATAAAAGCTTATGAAATTATGGACCTTAGCCATTAAATTCCCAATAAGTATGGTAGGAAAAATTAGGTCTCGTCAATTCAGATGCAAGTGATAAAAATGTTAATTATTTTTGAGAAACCTGTCCAACCCAGAAAATATTAATTTACAGTGCAGATTTTGTAATTTCCAACTCCTTTGTAATTTTATTATTTCTGGATATTTACAAAACAGTGTTCTTTAACATTTGCCTCGTTTTTTCTTTTTGCTTGCCTCTATCTTTCATTTTTCTTTTAGCACATGGTTTCTACATTGAATTAGATATTCTGATTTATATTTCCGGGTTTAACCACCATGTGACACAACAATTAATCTTAAGTCTGATTGATTGAAGAGAAATTTTGCTCATGAATGTGGCAATGTGCTGTGGAATGTACATATTGCAAGTTCCTCAATGTGTTTTCTGTTTTTGCATGGAAGACTTGCATGGAAGACTCGCACGTCAATTTGTATGATGGCAATGCACTGTTAGTTTACAATAATCTTTTATTTCAAAGCAATTTCTATTTCCCACCAGTAGTCTTTTGAAATAACACAGTACTTAATTTTGTTACGGTTGTTGCCTTTTGTTGAAGTAGAAGGATGTGAATTAACGTGCAAAATTGGTGATTATTCTTGAGCTAGCATTTTTGGTTCCATTGAAACTAATGGGGTTGAACAATTTTGTTGTGTTGATGTTAAAAAAATCAAACCATCTCTGCTTTGATTGTTGTCTCAACTCCACATTCTTGCCTGATACCTATAACCATACACGCAGGTCCCCCCCCCCACCAAAATTGAGGAATCAAGAACTTAAGGGCACAGGTTTAAGGCCCCTTTTCAGTTTTCACACAAAGCATAGTCTGTACATGGAATGAACTGCCAGAGGAAGTAGTTGAGCCAGCTACATTAACAATATTTTTAAAAACTCTAGGGAAGGTACATGGATATGGGTCAAAAACAGGCAAAAGGGCCTAGCTCTGATGTGCATCTTGGTTGACAAGGATGAGTTCGGTCAAAGGGCCTGTTTACATGCTGTAGAACTCTACAACTTCATGCCTTGAGGTCCGACATTTAACATCCTTAATGACTCAGCACTCACAGCTCTACAGAATAGGGAATTCTAAAGATTTTGGGTCAGAGAAGAAATCCCTCTTCAGCCAAGCCTTAAATTACCTTCCCTGACTTTGAATGAAAACTGTCAGAATTAGGTAAAATTCATACCACATCTAAGAAGTTAAGAAATTATCACCTCACCTGTGACTCTGCTAGTTTCACCTACTGTGTTCCATGCCCCCAATGTGGCGTGATCTACATTAGTGAGACCCTTGGTAAATTGGGGGCCGCTTCATCGAGCTCTTCTTCTCCATCCGTTAAAAGCAGAACTTCCAGGTGACAAAACATTTTAATTCATATCCCCATCCCCATTCTGACCAGTTGGTCCATGGCCTTCTCTAGTGCCACGATGAGGCCACCCTCAGCATGGAGGAGTAATACCTTATATTCCATCTGGGTAGCTTCTAACTTGCTGGCATGAATATTGATTTCTCCTTCCAATAAAAAAAATTTCTTTCTTCTCCTCTCTTCTTTTCCACACTCTGGCCTCCTGTCTCCCTAGTACACTTTCTCCTGTTGTCCACTCTCCTCTCCAGCCTTTTACATTTCTCGCCTACCTGGCTACGCCTATCACCTTCTTCTTCCCCTCCTCCCAACTCTTTACTGTGGCATCTTCCCCCTTTCTTTCCAGTCCGGATGAAGAGCCATCGTCCGAAATGTCAACTGTTTATTAATTTCCATAGATGCTATCTGACTTGCTGAGTTCCTCCAGCAAATTTCTGTGTGTGGCTTTGGATTTCCAACATCCTCAGAATTTCTTGTAACTATGATTGGTGTTGTCTAATCTGTATTTATATTAACATCTGACACAGTCATGTCTTGAATGTTAATTGGTACTTATAGTCTCATGCCTTAGTATTATCTAGATTATTCTATCAAGAAGATTGCATGCACTATGCCATATCGAAAGTAGATTTCCAGTAGAGTCTTGGCCCGAAACATCGACTGTTTACTCTTTTCCATAGAGGATGCTTGGCTTGTTGATTTCCTCCAGCATTTTGTGTGTGTTGCAGTGGATTTAAAGAGCTAAAATAGTTCATAAATATTTTCAGATCTCTCTAGCTTAAATTATTTTGTTCTTGTATTCTAAACAAACAGAAATCACTCAACATTTTAAGTTTATACAGTATTTCACAATATTAAATGCAATAATACTTATCCTCCTCTATTTTACATATCCTAATCCTTATTTCTTTTCCTTGCATTAACTAGTTTTTTTTTGTATAGAGTTGTCTCGCAAATCATCCCTATATGGTAGCACTAAACATATTATTTAGTCCTGTCAGTGTGGTCAACCTCCCCTCTTGTCATTCAAACTACAGGAGTGAACAGAAAGAATTTTGGAGGCAGAGTTATCACACGGATGTCACTCTATTGCATGTAAAGGATGAATTTCTATACAAGTATTTTAAATGTTAAACAGCTCATAAATGAAAGCTCCTGTAACTAGCTATTCCGATATCTGTGTAGACTCCCTCCATCAATGTCTAAAAACAATCTTACTTTCCTGTTCAGTCAAAATAATTCATACTTACCTGACTTGTGGGCACCCAGTGAAACAGTTTATAAATTTAATCAGTCACATTTTGTCAGGTAATGTAACTTTAAAATTTACTACTTTTTATTACATCACAATTGGCAGCAAATGTTGCAAAAATGTCAGAGAAGGTGGTTTTTATAATGACATTAATTTGACCACAGGGGAATGAGCTATTAAAACATTATTGGCTTATTAACGGGAAATGCGCAATCCATCAGTTTAACAACCGTGTTTGCTGTATGGAGCTATTTATGATGCATTGTCAATGTGGATGTGTGTGGGGGTGTTGGGGTGGGGAACAGAGCTTTAAAGAATTCCATAAAGTTGGCTGGCTAACATAGTTGAGAATGCACGTTGAACAGGGCTGTCTGCTGCATACATTCATTACTTTCTGATTTTACATGAACAATATTTCATGCCAGACATGGCATGAAGTCAACAATTAATAAAGTGTTGCCTTAGAGCAAAAACCACTGTTTAACGATGGGCCACACAGAAAGTGAAGTTACACTTTGACGACTAACTCCGGCTAACCAGCTCAAAATTAGAATCATCATCAGAATCAGGATGGGGTTTACTATCACTGATATATGTCATGAAATTTGTTTCTTGCTGGCAGCAATACAACATAGATTATAATTAGAAATATATAAATATATAAATAAATAGTGCAAAAAGAGAGCAAAATGGTCAGATAGTGTTCATGTTTCATTGCCTGTTCAGTTATCAGATGGTAGAAGGGAAGAAGCTGTTCCTAAAATATTGAGTGCGTGCCTTCAGGTTCCTGTATCTCCTCTCTGGTGATGATAATGAGAAGAGGGTATGTCCTGAGTGGTGGGGTTCATTAGTGATGGATGTCACATTTTTGAGGCATTGCCTTTTGAAGATGTCCAGGGTGGTGGGGAGGCTAGTGACAATGATCCAGCTGGCTGAGTTTACAACCCTCTGCAGCTTTTTCCAATCAGTGACACCTCCATACCAGACGGTGATGCAACCAGTTAGAATGCTCTCCACGGTGCATCTGTAGAAATATGCTAAAGTCGGTGACATACCAAGCCTCTTTAAACTCCTAATTAGATATTGCATGTTTGGATTCAGGGGCCATGCATCATCTACAAAACTGGCCTGAGTCCAAGCAGCACCCAAGCATAGTGATACGTTAGCTTTCCTGATGTACTGTTTGTCCTGCAACCCTAGAGTTTCATGAGCACTTTTGGAGTTGGTGTGAGCCTGAACTGCTTAAGATTGTTTTGCAAATGCCAACTTAGCTGAAGAGTTTGAAAAAGCCATTGAAAACTTTATGTCTAATTCTGCACCAATATTAACTCAAATTGTTATTCCTCCTTTCTCATTATAAGATTGTCCTAACCTGTGTCTCCAGGACACCTGTCTATCAGTACATGTTGAATATTGATTGGCATCAGAAACAATGTGTTCAACAGTGGTCCTAAAAAGAAAATATACTGACGTAGTAGACCAATAACATAACAAACAGCACCACATTATCTGGACTACAGAAGATCTGGAGCCACCACTATACTCCCTTCATTGTGCCCTGTCTCTGACAACTAGGCCTGGCAAGTCCAGCCATTGATTTGACATGTCTCACAAACTGAAGTCATTGCTTAGTGCAAGGAACTGTGGGAGTTCGATTTGGTTTGAAGTGTATCACGTTTGAAATAAGGTGGGTGGCCATGGGTCAAATAAGACTATTTTACATGGACTGAACAAGTTCTCTGTGCTAATCTGAACCATAATATTAACGTAGAACAGGGAACATATATTCATCACACTACAGGGCCTTCAGCCCACAATGTTATGCCAACCCGATAACCTACTCCACGATCAAACTAATTCTTCCCTCTGACATAGCCCATAAGTCTTCATTTATCTCTCATCAATGTGCCTATCTAAGAGTCTCTTAAATATCCTGAATGTATCAACCTCTACCACAACCCCTGAATGGCAGTACTGGCACTTAACACTAGGTGTAAAAGAAAAGTTCAAAGTTCGAAGTAAACTTTATTATCAGAGTACGTACGTGTCGCCACATACAACCCTGAGATTCATTTCCCTGCAGGCATAATCAGCAAATCTACAGAATAGTAACTATAAACAGGATCAATGAAAGAGCAAGTATAGCATAGAAGACAACAAACTGTGCAAATGCAAATATAAATAAACAGCAATAAATAACAAGAGCATGAAATAACAAGATAAAGAGTCCTTAAAGTGAGAGCATTTTTTTGTGGGAACATCTCAATAGATGAGTGTAGTTATCCTCTTTTGTTCAAGAGCCTGATGGTTGAGGGGTAGTAACTGTTCTTGAACGTGGTGGTGTGAGTCCTGAGGCTTGTGTACCTTCTACCTGATGGCAACAGTGAGAAAAGAGCATGGTGTGGGTGTTGAGGATCTTTGATGGTGGATACTGCATTCCTATGACAGTGTTTCATGTAGATGTGCTCAATGGTTGGGAGGGATTTACCCGTGATGGACTGGGCAGTACCTACTACCATTTTCCATTCAAAGGCATTGGTGTTGTGCCTCTGACAAATCCCCTAACCTTTCTGCCACTCACCTTAAGAGAACACCGCTAACACGCAGTAATAATTACTAAAAAGATGATAAAGAAGAAAGGCAACATGGAGCATATTACTAAATGAGGTCTCCTTCAGTTAAAAACCTGATCAGGTCATCACTTATAAAGGTTGGAATGTCCAATTTGTAGCCCTCTCACTAACTGTTGTTAACTTTACTTATTATTAACGTTGTTGGAGTCTGAGAGGAGGTGAATTTATGGAATAGCAATGTTGCAGGTCCTTAGAGTTGGATTTATTTGCTTGCCCTGTGGTATCCTTCAGCAGCCGCACTAAAATGCTTGCTGCGCCACTAATTGCTTCTATTCTTCATTCTGAGTCACATTTTGTTTCTGTAGATAATGTAGTTTATCTTTTATCCATCAGAGGCAGATTCAAGTATGAGTGAAAACAAATAATATTTTCAATTTATTTTGGAATTAATAGGGCAATTACTCTCAATGTTGAACCTGAGAAATTGAACATTGACCCACATTA
Source organism: Mobula hypostoma (assembly GCF_963921235.1). Taxonomy (NCBI): domain Eukaryota; kingdom Metazoa; phylum Chordata; class Chondrichthyes; order Myliobatiformes; family Myliobatidae; genus Mobula; species Mobula hypostoma. Next base: position 44,601,028 of record NC_086118.1, on the reverse strand, counting down.
AACTCCTGGGAAATGAGAGGCAAGGATTTTCCATGTGAACTTGTTTTCTTACAGGATGTCTGCAATGTTTTATTCCTTGCCAAACACACAGGCTTTCTTTTACTCAAGGTGTTTGTCTAATCAAGGGTTTGATGAATGCCTTTTTTTCCCCTCTACTGGAGCCATCAACCTTCTCTTTAATTCTGCAAGTAGACCTCAAATAACCTGGCGCCCCATTAATGAAGTGCCCTTCAGCTAAGTAAGTAGCCCCTCCTAGACCTAACTTCAAACAAGCAGAATGTTATCTATTCTCTTGTCACCTCAAGGACTCCTGGACGTGCCTCTCATTCCAAGTACACAATGGCATCTTCCACCTGAAGTGCCTTAGTTAGAGATTCAATTTAATGGCCTCAGTGAAGAGAGAAAGAGAGAGAAATATAAAATGGTGCTCGAAATGACTTAATGTTTTACTTCTCTGGATAAAAGCCATCCCTGCAACAATTCCTCCAGCTGACAGAAGCTAGACAGAACATTTGCCGAGCTTGTGGTATGTAACTGAGCTCACCGATTATTCTAGTTTGATGATATGCAGTGTTATAATGCCCAGTAGGCTCTGAAAATTATTGAAGCACCTTTCTTTCACACATAATTTCAGTATGTACTGTACTCATTTCAATGACCTGGAAATCAACCTAAGTATATCTATCTTTCAGATGAGATGTTAAATGGACTCCCAAATCCCCAAGTGCTTTCTCAGGTGGACACAAAAGATGTTCTGGAGCTACTTTAAAGATGAATTCCTTTCCATATTCTGATCAATATTTATCCCTCAATGCCTATCATGAAAACTATTCATGAACAAACACTGACAAAGAATCATTGTGCAAAAGAAGACAAATCATGCAATTTTTAAAAAGTAAATAAATAGCACTGAGAATCAGGTTGACAGTGCTGTTCAGAAGGCATATGGTGTGTTGGCCTTCATCAACCGTGGGATTGAGGTCAAGAGCCGTGAGGTAACGTTACAGCTATATAAGACCTCAGTTAGACCCCACTTGGAGTACTGTGTTCACCTGGTCACCTCACTACAGGAAGGATGTGGATACTACAGAGAGAGTGCAGAGCAGATTTAGAAGGATGTTGCCTGAATTGGAGGGCGTGCTTTATGAGAATTGATTGAGTGAACGTGGCCTTTTCTCCTTGGAGTGACAGAGGATGAGAATTGACCTGATAGACGTGTATAAAGTGATTAGATTAGATTGGATTATGAGGACACGCAGTCCTCTTTTATTGTCACTTAGTAATGCATGCATTAAGAAATGATACAATATTCCTCCGGTGTGATATCACAGAAACACAGGACAGACCCAGACTGAAGAACTAACAAAAACCACATAATTATAACATATCATTACAACAGTGCAACAATACCACAACTTGAGTTCAAAGTCTCTCGAAAGTCCCACATCTCACGCAGACGGGAGAAGGAAGAAAACTCTCCCTGCCATGCCCGACAACAGTCCGACTCTGAGCCGTCCGAAAACTTCGAGCTCCGATCAACCCTCCGACACCGAGTACCGAGCACCATCTCTATCCGAATGCTTCGACCTCAGCCTCGGTCGCTAGCAGCAGGCAAAGCCGAGGATTTTGGGGCCTCCCCTCGGGAGATTCTCGATCGCACAGTAACAGCGGCAGCGAACCGGCATTTCAGAAGTTTCTCCAGATGTTCCTCTGTGCTTTCACGTCTGTCCCCATCAAATCAGAATTGTCCACGGCCCCTATTTAACAGATACGGTATCATTCCACCGGAGCATTGATTATGTGGATAGCCAGAGGCTTTCTCCCAGGGCTGAAATGGCTAACACGAGGGGGTATAGTTATAAGGTGCTTGGAAATAGGTACCGAGGGGATGTCAGGGGTAAGTTTTTCACACAGAGAGTGGTGGGTGCTTAAGAAAAAATAGAGGGCTATGCCCTAGGTAAATCCTAGGCAGTTTCTAGAGTAGATTACATGGTCGACAAAACATTGTGCTATGGATGTCTATGTTCTATGTTCTATGTTGAGAACATGAGTTGCAGAGTCCTTGAAAATGAGTCTGTAGGTTGTGGAGTCAGTTTCAGTGTTGTGGAGATCTGGTTTAGAAGCCTGATGATGAAGGGTAATAACTGTTTCTGAACCTGGTGGCATGGAACCTAAGGCTCTGTAACTCCTGCCCGATAGCAGTAGCAAGGGTACAGCATGGCCTGGATTGTGAGGGTCCTTGATGACGGATTTTGCTTTCTTCAGGCAGTATTTGATAAGGTCCCTCATGGTAGGTTAACACAGAAGATAAAGATGCATGGGATCAAATATTAATTGCAATTTTGGATTTAGAACTGGTTTGCCCATGGAAGACAGAGAATTGGGGTGGAATGCAAATATTGTCTGGAGGTCTATGACCAGTGCTGTTCTGCAAGCAGTGACGTACAGATAATAGCATTTAGAACACTCAGCTCAATGATAGACATAGAGTAACACGTATACAATACTGGAGGAACTTAGCAGGTCAGGCAGCATCTATGGAAAGGAATAGACAGCCGATGTTCGGGCTGACCATCTGTTCATTCCCATAGATGCTGCCTGACCTGCTGAGTTCCTCCAGCATTTTGCTTGTGTTGCACAACATATTGAACCTTGAAATGATGGGCTACAGTGGCAGAAGACCATGAACATACACTCAGTGGCTTCTTTATTAAGTACCTGAGTATATAACATAATATTTCGAAATTTCCCAAAACAAACCGTGGACATTTTACAAATACAGCTTTTTTTTTCTTCAGTAGGTGTATCTTAGATTCTTAGAATCTTCTAAAGGAATCTAATGAAAGAGTAACAACAGAGAAGTTGTACTAGCTGAATTTGAAGGAACTGTTAGACACACGCTGAAATGAGTTACCCACTGCAGCGCTGGGTTATTCTAGAATGCAATATTGGTTAAAGATTTGAAGAAATCCTACTTAAATGTAAATTAAAATTTATGGCTAATATAGTTTTTCCTGTCCCAATGCCCATTAACTTTCTGTAATCTAATGCTCAATTTAGCATTAATTATTCATGATGTGCAGTCTTTATTTGCATGTTTTCCAAGGAAGGATTTGGGCTTGATACTGCCACATTTCAAGTAAAAGGACCTCGTGTGTCTGAAACTCTGTCAAAAAGGGGTATGGAGGTGGCAGAACATTACCTTCAAAACATCTCAGTATGTGAAAAGATCTAAAGTAGTGATTTGTTCATGATAATTCAATTCACACTGTCATTGAGGTGCAATCATAATATTCTTCTCAAAGTTTTAATGGTAAATGCTATTCTTTTGTCAAAATGCTCAACAATGTTACCAGAAAGCTTGTTCCTACAGAGATCTCCCCACTTGTTCACAGCTCCAGAGAGCTTTGCAAACCAAAGAAAAACTTCTCACCTTCTGAGAGGAAGCGATCATGACACATGCACATGAAGGTGATCTGAGCATGTGTCTCTATCACTATGACTCCTTGCTCCTCATCCCAGAATGATTGTTTCTTCAACTTCAAGCCTCAATGGCAAATTATCGTTATTACTATAGGGAAGATCCTGGAACCCCATGGCACCTCTTAGGGAGAATACAGAAAGAACATTTTTTTTATTCTCTGGAGAACATTTCTCTTGGTAAATGTGATACTACTGCCTTCTAAGTAGGTTGTGGAAGCAAGTTATTATGATGTATTTATGGGTGTATGGTGGGATGAGACAGGTGGGGAAAGGTGTCTATACAGTTAAACATGTTGTATTGACACTTACCCCTTAGTGCCATGAAGATTGAATAGTTAATTGTGGACTTCAGGGAGAGGAAGTCAGGAGAAAACACTCCAGTCCTCATTGATGAGTCCACAGTGGAATGGGTGTGCAGTTTTAAATTCTTGGCCGTCAAAATCTCAAAGGGCCTCTGATCTCACCATATCGATAAAGGCATGCCAGAGGCTATACTTTATTAGGTGTTTGTGGATATTTGTTATGTCGCCAAGGACTCTTTAAAATTTCTACAGATGCACCGTGGAGAGCATTCTGACTGGTTGCATCAACATCTGGTACGGAGGCACCACAGCATAGGGTTGGAAAAGACTTCACAGGGTTGTAGATTCAGCCAGCTCCATCATGGGCACAAGCCTTCCCACTATTGAGGACATCTTTAAAAGGCAGTGCCTCAAGAAGGAGGCATCCATCGTTAAGGACACTCACTACCTAAGGCATGAGCTCTTCTCATTACTACCATCAGGGAGGAGGTAAGGGAACCTGAAATCACACACTAAAAATTTTAGAAACAATTTCTTCTCCTCTGCCATCAGATTTCTGAATGGTTCATGAACACTGCCTTGATATTCCTCTTTTGCATTATTTATCTATTTATCTATCTGTTTATCTATTTTGTATTGCAAATTATAGTACTGTAATTTGTTATGTCAGCACTGTACTGCTGCCACAAAACAACAAATTTCACCACTAAAGTCTATGACAATAATTCTAACTCTGATTCTATTAGAATCAGAATCAGAATCAAGTTTAAAATCATTGGCATATGTCGTGAAATTTGTTGTTTTGCGGCAGCAGAAAACTGCAATGCATAATAATAAAAAAAGTATAAAAAAAAGAAATATAGTTTTTAAAATAGATTAAATAAGTACAAAGTACAAAAGATCAAAATAAATTGATAATTTACATACATATATGTCACCATATACAATCCTGAGATTCATTTTCTTGAGGACATACTTAATAAATCCAATAGCCATAATAGAATCAATTAACGACAGCACCAACAGGACGAACAACCAGTGCACAAAAGACCACTAACTCTGCAAATACAAAAAAGAAAGAAAAAAAACAACAATAATAATAATAAATAAGCAATAAATATTGAGAACATGAGATGAAGAGTCCTTGAAAGTGAATCCATAGTTTGTGAGGACAGTTCAGTAATGGGATAAGTGAAGTTGAGTGAAGCTATAATAATAAGCACTGAAAAAAAGAACAAAAATAAAGAAACAATAATGAGATAGTGTACATGGATTCATTGTCCATTCGTAACTCTGATGGTGGATGGGACGAAGCATTCCTGTACCATGCCAGCCAAGCAAATGTGTTGGTTTCTCTGGTTCCACAGGTAATGTGTTGGTGATAGTTGTTCAGAGACTTCTTCAAGCTGGCCTGGTTGGCACGGTCATTGTTATTGTCATAGAAACATTGTAAAACATTGCATTTCACTGCATGCTTCGATGTTTTGATGTAAATGTGACAAATAAAACAAATCTTTAATCTTTATACTATTCTGTCCACTGAGGCAGTCATCTTTCTCATTGAACGTCTTTGACCAATCTTGAAATTTTGTTTTCCTCAGTCCCCGTTTGCTGACTAAATAAGCAATTTTATTGTTAAACTTCATTTCAATTATCTGTTGCAAACCAGAATTCCAAATTTCTCCTGCCTTTTGCATGCATTTTCTAACGATTCCTGAAGGGCCTACCTGGAACTTGCACATTGAAATCTTGAATTGTTTTTGTACAGAATTCTGTGGGAAGAGCAGGCGTCCAGTTTTAAAGATTCAGATGAAGATGGAATGGGTGAATGCAAGGCTGTTGCATGGTGTTAAGATTTGGAAATCCACCTTGAATAGCTTTACTCAGCCACTTTTTTAATCCAAACATATTGCCCCCAGGTTCATCTACCTTGCCAGTCTGCTTCCCTACCAGAAGCAGCACCTATTCCTCATCTGCGGTTTTTAACAACGTATCCCTTCCCCCCTTCCCCATTATAAGTCTCCAATGTAGACCATTTTTTTTTCCGTTTCCAGGATGTAAAGTCCATGTTCAGGGTAGTTGAATGATGGAGACTTTTTTAACTTGTGAGTGACCTTTACTTAACGTTAGTGAGCTGCGGCATATGGTAACATAAATACTTAATTTGCTTTTCTTAGACATGAATGAACTAAGTGGCTACCTCCGATATCATATTCTGATAGTTTTAGCACAAGTCACATAAACAATTCCCAGTTACCCTAATTTTTCAAAAAAACCGATAGCACAAATCCCATATCTTTTAATCACATGAAAAATTACAATTCTAATTCCAAATTTGTCATAAAGCATCACTCTAAAATGCCAATTCTTTCAAAAAATATAAGCAAAGACTTCCTGATCGTTTATAAATTCTCTCTCCCATCTCCTTACAGGGTGCTTTATGATCTTTGAGTTTCCTTGTGTCTCACTTTCTTTCTGTTCAATAAGACAGGGAAACACATGCTGTGTAAATCATGCTCTTTTGTATAGGAAATGTTTTTCAGAATCAAACATTCTGTTCTGTTTTTTTTAAAAGAAATGTGGCACTGCAAGTATGTATTTACATGGAATTTGAAAAACAGCAATTACTGGCAAACTCTTCACATAATTCTTGAAGAGGGGAGTGATGTTTATTCACTCTGGTTAAGAAGTTACAATGATAGAACTGACCTGATTGTTCTTGTGAAGGATCTTGTTACTAATAACTTGGAGTGAAATTATTAATCAACAGCATGAAATACTTCTGGACCAGAACTGAAAGATGCATTTTTTCAAAGTTTAAAAGATGTGCTTATTATGTATCTGGCAAATATTTCCAGGTAAATTGATATTTAATTAGTATTCAGATCAGAGTTAGGTTTATATCTTAGGCACAAATATAGCCTAAGACTTTTGCACAGTGCTGTAATAATTGTATATATTGCATAATACTGCTGCAAAACAAAATCATGACCTCATATGTGAGTGATGATAAACCTGATTCTGATGTGGGTTTCTATTATGGACTGAGAGTGAGAAGGGGGCAGGGAGAGGGGAATCATGGTTGGGGAAATGAAGGGAGAGGTGGGGGAGTGGGAAGAACCAGAGAGACATTTTGTAATGATCAATAAACCAGTTGTTTGTACTCAAATGACCTTGATTGGTGTCTCAGGGCTGGGCGTATCTGCATACGCACCCCCCCCCCCGAACTCTGGTACTCCTTCTCTGCCTGAGTCTTTTGCACAGTACTGTTACCTTCTATATATTGAGGTACAGATTCTGGGTGATTACCTATGATCCTTAGCTTTGCATCACCCATGAACTGGCAAGGGATTTTAATCCTTACTGCTTTTATGGGAGTCTGTTAAACACTTATGTGATATCTGCATGTTCGTAAAGGGATGGTTTGACCCAGTTGGTTCTCCCACCACACTCCTCTCCCTCCATTTGTGAATGCCCCTGCTTTGCTTTTCATAGGGTTAGGAAGCCAAACAACATGGGAGGATATTACTCAACACTTGGCGCCATGCTTAGCTATTGGAAGAGCTAAGCCTTTAACCCACTCTTCCCTATAATCCTGCAAATGTCCTATTGCCAGTATTAATCCTGCTTCCCTTTAAAAATTACAGCTAATTTGTTTCCAGCATTCTGTTAAGGTGGGCATTCAAAATTGCATCTTTAGACCATAAGATAAAGAAACCATTAACCTTTCAACCTCACTTTAAATAATCCCAGTGATTTGGCCTCCAAAGCCGTCTGTGGCAACGAATTCCACAGGTTCACCACCCTCTGGCTAAAGAAATTCCTCATCATTTCTGTCTAAAGGGACACCCTTCTATTCTGAGGCTGTGCCCTCTGATCCGAGGCTCCTCCACTCTAAGAAACGTCCTCTTGAAGTCCACTCTGCAGGTCTTTCAAGATTCAATAGGATTCTATGAGAGTTCTATTCAGCTCCAGTGAGTACAGACCCAAAGCCATCAAATGCTCCTCCTTTCTGGAATACAATGTTTACCTGTGCAAGTGTGTCATGAACTGCAACTCACCAAGTGACTGTAAAGCAGCTTACGTGCTATTGAGTTAGAACTAGGTGTAATCAGTCCATGTATTCACTACTGAACCAAGTCCAACCATCTGGAACTGTGTGTAGCAGTAATTTAACTGAAGCATTTTAACATCTGACACTTTTATAGGAAGCCTGGGATGAATATAAAACCGCACTCTGCCTTTTAATCATCAACACATCTAAATCTTCACCTTCATATTTTGTCACAGAAAACTGCTCCATTGTACTTTTCTCGTTCCGTTTTAAACATTCTACATTTGGAGATATTTCAATAAAATGATCAAAAATATACTGTTTTACTGAGTTTGGTGGCTGATAGTGAAATAAGAAGTAGAATTAGATGAAGTTGCCTTAATGACTTCTGCCCTTGTACTTCCTCTGTACATCAGTTTTAAGTAACTGCTTTGATGCTAGAAAAATGAGACCGCAAATCTGATGTTTGTTATGTTTGACTCAAGGCCTGTGCAGCGCAGATGAAGACTATGATGCAAGTCAGGCTATACAAAGGAAAACATCACAATTTTCATTTCGCCTCGCTTTTAAAGCAGCAGCCACGTTTGAAGGCCTTTCCTAAGAGTTTTTTAATAGAAGATTTTTGCTGAGCTAGGTAAGCAGTTATTGGTCTAAAGAAATTGTCGACATGGCTTAAAAGGTTAAAGAAAGTACTAAAGGAAGAAAGAATGTTTGAGAGGCAGAGAAGTTTAGGAACTTCAAAATTTGGGGTTCAGCAATTGGAAGATTCTAGATTCAAGTTTATTTATTTTGTGTACGTGTTGGAGACAACCCACAAGTGTCGCCACACATTCTGGCCCACAATGCACACCAGAACAACACGGATTACAACAAGGATCAAATATAAAAACAGCAAAACAGGCTCCATTCTTTCCCTCCAACCATGCATATACACAGTCCTCCAACTCCAAGATATTTCAGTAATATTTGAGTAATATTATAAATATATAGTTTGATTAAGCATCCTTTGTTGTTTACACATTTATCATGGGTTATATGTAAAAGTACGTGAATGGCATATGTTATGACACCACCAAGTCACATGTGCATGCCTCACTAAAAGTAAGAGTGAAGAGTGTACATTTATCCCTGTTTCCCCATGTTTTTCTTTGAATTAGATTTATGTTTTGGAGTTTCAGAACATAACTGTGATGATGAGGAAGTTTTAAATGAACCCGAGACGAAAACCCACCTGTTGAAGTGTAGCAAGGAGGTCAAGTTAAAGAAAAGTCACATAACAAATGTATTCAGGAGTTCATACATTGGGCCTTCATTGGAACTACCCAGTTGGTCACAGGGATACACAGACCCGTGGTTCCAGGCAACAAGTTTCAACTATTAGACTTCCATTTCAACCCTCGGGCCTCAATCATTGGCAAGGTTGGAGCAATAGACAGAATTTGGGCATATTTGAGTGTTACAGAGCTGGGAAATATTATGGAAATGAATGGGAGACTAGCAAATATGGAACTGAAAATGAAGTAGAAAGCTATAATATCTAGTTGTTGCTTAATCAATGGTTGGTGTCGGACAAGAAGCACAATGGAGAATGAATCTAGACTGACATTCAATCTGATGAGGTTCAGTGGGGGGAGCTAACCATTCCAGTTAGACCCCCACCCCCTCTATCTAATACCCCTGTCACTGCATTGCATTATAAGCTCTTTAAACCGATTTTTATAATGCTGTTTGCACTGTGAATATATTCTGGTATCTATGTCTTTATGCACATTTTATTCCATATCTAACTGGCTAACTGGCTGCGTCACCATCAAGTATGGGTGGGGGGGGGCGCTACTGAACAAGATAGCAGGAAGCTGCAGAGATATGAATATTTAGTCAGCTCCATCTTGGGCACTACCGTCCGAAGTATCCAGGACATCTTCAAGGAGCGATGCCTCAAAAAGGCGGCGTCCATCATCAAGGACCCCAATCACTGCGATCAGGAAGGAAGTACCAAAGCAGGAAGACAAACACTCAATGATTCAGATATTGCTTCTTCCCCTCTGCTATTCGTTTTCTGAATAGACATTGAACCCATGAACATGGTCGCACTATATTTTTATACCACCAACTTTGTTCACCAGCAACTTTGATGTGTGTTGCTATATTTTTATTTCTGTTTTTTAGCACTACTTATTTAATTTAACTAATCTCTCTCTCTCTCTATATATATATATAGTTATTCACATTTTTATTCTTTGTTTTCAAATATTGAATTATACTGTTGCCGCAAAGTCAATAAATTTCACAACATATGCCGGTGATATTAAACCTGATTCTGGTTCCATACTTTAACTTTATTGTTTATCTAATTCTTTACTCTTTCTAATTATTGAATGCTGATTTTTTTGCCTGTCATAACCTCACCAACGTAATACAGCAAATTCCAATACATGAATATGTGTCATGCGAATAAAGTTGATCATTGACCTTAGATCCTTGATTTACTTGCCTAATTCCCCTGAGTTTGCTTCCTGTGTTCATCACCTACATTGCTCATTCCTCTGCTAGATCCAGAAGGTTAATTGTACGATCCCAGTGGTCCCAGAGCAGCAGAAGAGCCTCAAACAAAATGATGCCGAGATGTGGCCAGACCAGTTTAAACCCTAAACACAAAATAATTTGCAGATGCTGGGGTCAAAGCAACTCTCACAACACACTGAAGGAACTCAGCAGGTTGGGCAGCATCCGTGGAAACGATGAGTCGATATTTCGGGCCGGAACCCTTCGTCAGGACTGAAGAGGGAAGGGGCAGAGGCCCTATAAAGAAGGTGGGTGGAGGGTGGGAGGGAGAAGGCTGGTAGGTTCCAGGTGAAAAACCAGTAAGGGGAAAGATAAAGGGGTGGGGGAGGGGCAGCAGGGAGGTGATAGGCAGGAAAGGTGAAGAAGGAATAGGGGAAACACAATGGGTAGTAGAAGGAGGCAGGACCATGAGGGAGGTGATAGGCAGCTGGGGGAGGGGGCAGAGTGACATAGGGATAGAGGACGGGAGGGAGAGGGAATTACCGGAAGTTGGAGAATTCTATGTTCATACCAAGGGGCTGGAGATTACCTGGACAGTATATGAGGTGTTGTTCCTCCAACCTGAGTTTAGCCTCATCATGGCAGTAGAGGAGGCCATGTATGGACATATCAGAATGGGAGTGGGAAGCAGAGTTGAAGTGGGTGGCTACTGGAAGATCCTGTCTGTAAACCTTGTAAACTCAGTTTAAACCCTGTTCTAAATAAATCTTCTGGAAGCTTTAGGCTTCAGGCAGTTTTGTGAGCTACTAAAGTTACTACATGTTTCTGTATGTTAACTGTTATCACTGTAATCATTTTGATAATAGAAGTTTTATAAAAAAGATTAAAATTTGAATTTAAATCACAAAGTATAATTTCAATAACTGAAAATATTAAAAACAGAGATAATTAAAAAGAGCACCATGCTTATCTTTCCCTTTCCTCTCAGCTCCTTTACAATGTCAGTTCATATAAGTGGTGTCCTAAGTTAAACCTCGGACCCGGGGCAGCTTACCCAGTATAAGTGCTTGGGACTCTCAGCAAGATCCAGCAAGGAGTGCTGCCATAAGAAAGCAGAATAAAGGTCACTCACCATCCAGGCCATGCTCTCTTCTTGCTGCTGCCATTGGGAAGGAGGGTCGAGAGCCTTCGGTCCCACACCACCAGGCTCAGGAATAGTTATTACTCTTCAATCATCAGGGCTCCTGAATAAGTGCGGATAACTTCACTCACCTCAACACTGAACTGATTCCACAATCTATGGACTCACTTTCAAGCATCTACAACTCATATTCTCTGTAATATTCATTTATTATTTTTTATTATTATTATTATTATTATTTGTTTTTCTTTGTATTTGCACAGTTTGCCTTCTCTTGCATATTGGTTGTTTGTGGTCTTTGTTTCTGCATAGTTTTTCATTGATTTTATTGTATTTCTTTCTTCTAATGTGAATGCCTGAAAGGTAATGATTCTCAGGCCAGTGGATGGTGATATACACGTACTTAGATAATGAATTTACTTTAAACTTTGAAAGGCTCTGACATTGTATACCAGGTGTGAAACACAGCCAAGAAGTGGCCGGCATTAACTTTGCCACTGAATTTGGGATATCCGCAGTTGTGTGAGAAGCTTAGCTGTACTTCCAGTGAAAATTTCCATCAGACCTGCATGGAAACTTGGCAAATCTAAGTCATTATTTCACCACTCAAGGAAAAACTGCTGGATATCTTAATGTTGAATCATTTTCAGTGCCTGCAAATCTATTTAGAATTGCAATGTTCAATGGTTCTGCACATTGTGTTGCTTGAATGTGACTCTATGCTGGAACATTTTCTTACATGTGATATAGGGCCTCCACCACCCAGAATAGGCTCTGTTCTAATTGCTACCTTCAAGGAAAAAGTACAGGAGCCTGAAACGTACACTCAGTGTTTCAGGAACACCTTCCTTCCTTCCACCATCAGATTTCTGAACAGTCCATAAACTCACAAGCATGACCCCACTATTTTGATTTCTTTTTCACTACTTACACATGCCTCCTGTTTGTATACTTCTTATTGGAACATAGTTCTTCTGTGTATTGCAATGTGCTGTCTACCTAAATTTTTGTGTGGTATGGAATCTGCAAGGCATTGGACCATAAGTTCCTACAGAGGATAGTAAAAACCAATGAGTGGATTGCTGGAGCTTCCATCCCCACTTGTTGTGACATTTACCAGCGGCATTGTATACAAAGGGCTCAAAGCATTGTTGAGGATCCCCACCAACTCTTTGACCAATTACCATCAGTAAGGAGCATCAAGACTAGGACTGCTGGACAGGGTAACAGCTTCTTCTCTCAGCTTGTGAGCTCAATGACTACCCTGCCATCATTAAGGTCTCAACACTAGGACAGTGAGCTGTTTACTGTTCACTGCTTATGAACAATACATGTACTTTGAATTATACTTTATTAACTTACTTGCGGTAATATTTTGTTTTATGTGCTGTGTGACATATGTTTTGTGGGTGCGCCTTAGTCCGGAGGAACGTTGTTTTGCTAGGTTGTATATATGTAGGATCAGATGACAATAAACTTGAATTTGAGCTGAAACTTGAGCTACTGATGCTAGAGAACAACAAATGTAATGATATACATTGGTGATAATAAGCCTGATTCTGATTCTGAATCAGTAAGGAGCATGGCCTGGGTTGTAAAGATCTTTGATGGTGCATTTTTATGGCAACGTTTCATGGAGATGCGCTCAAAGGTTGGGAGAGTTTTACTCGTGATGTACTGGGCCGAATCCACTACCTTTTGTATGATTTTCCACGCTGTTCCCGTGCCAGGCCATAATGCAGCCAGTCAGTACACTTTCTGCCACACATCTATAAAAGTTTGACAAGGTTTTCGATGACACGCTGAACCTCCGCAGACTCCTGAGGAAGTAGAAGTCCTGTTTTGCTTTCTTTGCAATTATATTTACATGATGGGTCCGGGACAGGTTGTTTCAGATAGTGACAGCCAGGAATTTAAAGTTACTGACCCTCTCCAACTCTGATCCTCTGGTGTTTGCTGGCTTATGGACCTCTGGTTTCCCTCTCCTGAAGTTTACAATCAGTTCCTTAGTCTTACTGACATTGACTGAGAGATCGTTGTTGTTACACCACTCAGCCAAATTTTCAATCTCCCTCCTGTATGCTGACTCATCACCACCTTTGATATGGCCTGCAACAGTGGAGTCATCAGCAAACTTGTATATGGTGTTGGAGCTGTTCTTAGCCACGCAGTCATTGGTGTAAAGCATAAATTTTTGCGTGCAAATCATATTGAGTATATCCTCAGATTGACAACTCAAACAGCAGCTTTCAGATCTGTCAGAAAGGAACTCCATTCATAAACTGGGCACGCTCCTGGATCAAACTGATCATCATGGCAATTGTCACTGAGTGCTCTTTAAGAAGTGACATGGTGGTATAGCAGTTATGTTACTGGACTAATAATCCAGAAGCCTGGTCGAACAATCTAGAGACCTGGTTTCAAATCCTTATGTGACATCTGGGAAGTTTAAATTCAGTTAATTAAATAAACCTGCAATTAAAAACTAATTCCAATAATGGTAAATGCGATGTAAGAAAATCCACCTGTTTAAAAATATATAACGTTGAAGGAGATCAGTGGGACAGTCAGTGTCTGCAGAAGCAGAGGTCGATGTTTTGTGCTGAAACCCTGCATCAGGATTTGACTATGCCTCTGCCTCCACAGATAGTTCATAGTTCATGTTTAATTGTCATTCATCCAAACATGAATGAAGCCAAATGAAACAGTGTTACTCCAGGGCCAAGTTGCAAAACATAGTGCTAACAGTCATACACAGCACAAGGCACATAAAGCACAAATAAGACAGCAAACATATATAAAATATCAGTAAAATACAATCACACAAAAATATAGTCCAAGACCCTAAGTCCATGAATGTTCCAAAAATCTGCAGTCAAACATAATATGGCTTGTCTTCTGCCAAGCGAAAACTGGGGTGCAACACTAACTCCAGCTTGGACGCCATGCCACACCACCTCCAATGGAGCACACCAAATCTGATCCCTCTCTCCTGGTTGGCTGTAAACAGGCAACACCATGGCTTGAGGCCTAATTCTCACTACGACCAAGGCCACGCAGTTCCTCCGCTGTCCGCCTCTGCTGTCTCCCAATAAATCAGTGAATCGGACTTACAGCACTCCTCATTAACAATGTTCAACAGGGGCTTGCAATCACAGGAAAGGCAACTAATTAAATTGAATTGACATTATTTCTTACGTCCTTCACATACATGAGAATCTTTATGTTACATCTCTGTCTAAATGTGCAATGTGCAATCACAGTAATTTATAATAAATAGAACAGTCAATGTAACATAGAAATACACTGAAATCAGCATGAGTTAGTCTGTCTGATGGCCTGGTGGAAGAAGCTGTCCCAGAGCCTGTTAGTCCTGGCTTTTATGCTGTGATACTGTTTCCCAGATGGTAGCAAGGAATAGATTGTAGTTGGGGTGACGGGTCCCCAATGATCCTTTGGGCCCTTTTTTCCACACCTGTCTTTGTAAACTCAGACAATAACTCGCTGTTAGACTGCACACTCCCTTCTCGTAACGCCACCTCTCTGATTCAGACAGCGCATGATCCTCACCAATCCAGCTCCTTCAGTTTCCTCACTGATGGGGTAGACCTGCAGTACCTTAAGTTCTTAATGTCCAGCAGGGTTTTGCACTCGTAAAAAAAATATATTTCTAAAGAACAATAACGTCTTTGGTTGACCCCGTAGAAACCACAGCAATGAAACACACCACCATCTTACAGGAAGCTGCTTGACACATTGCATTCTTCCAGCAGTTTGCTTTTTATTCCAGATTCCAGCATTTGAACTCTTGTTTCTACATCTGTTTTAGTTAGGCCAAAAAGGGAAGGAAGTCTGTTGTCCTAATGTGGATTGGCCCCTATGTAGTTGACTCTGAAATGGCTTAACAATACACCTAAATCATGGAGAATTTGCACAGACCAATAAAGTCTGTGTTTTGCAGTGAAAGTAATATCTGATGGATAAAAATATGGTTTAAAAAATGTTGAGAGCTCTTGAGGAAGCTTCTTAAATTTTCATTCTCATCCCTTTTAAGAAGTTTTCTGAATATAAGAAATATTTACGTTGTTTAAAAAAAAACTGGATGGTGAATTCCAATGAGACTACTAAATGCTATAGTCAAGTCCTTTCCAGTGATTTAAAAATCAGATTGCTCACTGTAGCGCATTATTAAAGTTTTTTTTTTCAAAAGGCTCACTTACAACTATGTTAATAAAACTGTTCTAAGTTATCGCTTCTAAATGCATCAAGGATTTATTTTAATGGAGCTGATAAGTAAATAAATACATTCTGAAATGTTGGAAGATTTTATGTTTTGGGCAAATAAATAGGAGAGGAATCTTCAACAAAGAACTTAATTTTGTAAACCTGTCCTATTTTTGGTCCATTGTTGGCTTGGATGACCAATTGCACCAAAACTAGGCTTAAAACTGTAATGGATTACAAAGGGAATTTGAGTTCTACTCAAATGCATTTGTATTATTGCAGAGATCATGGCTCTGTTTCTTTTCCTTGATATCTTCTTTGTTCCAGGGGTACTGACATTGCAAACAGCTGTAAACACCTGGGGAAATGTAGGGTCAGAGTAAGAAAAGGACATGAGAAAGAAGACACAATATCCAGATGCCAATGAACCTATTGTGAATATCCTGTTTTGTGTCTGATGGGTTTGTTCAAAAGGTTATCTCAGGTATAATGTGTCTCAGGTTTTTTTTGTTTTCAAGCTTAAAAACAAAGCCCAATCAATATTTAAAAATACTTAGTAACACACAAAAATGCTGGAGGAACTCAACAGACCAGGCAGCATCTATGGAAAAGAATACAAGATGGACATTTCAAGATGAAACCCTTCATCAGGTCCTGATGAAAGGTTTCGGTTTGAAACATCAACTATTTACTCTTTTCCATAGGGTCTGCCTAGCCTGCAGAGTTCCTCCAGAACTTTGTGTGTAGTACTTTGATTTCCAGCATCTGCAGATTTTCTCTTGTGTTTTTTAAAAATGTTTATTTGGAAATGCACGATTCCCTTAAAATTCGTTCTTGAAGTTAAATGCTTTGACATTCTTTCAAAGGCACAGCTACTAACAATATTGTCCTCGTGCCCAGTGCTTAATATAGGATGACTATTGAATATTACATTAGCAATGATTAAAAGATTAAAGCTTGATTGTCATCGAAAGCAGCGTCCTTTGGGGCATTAATGCTGACAAAAGTCCGGAATTGCATTATTTCCTCTTTAAGTGAATGAGAACGAATTGCTCCCCAGAGTAACAGAGAAACTCATTGAGATGATGAAATTGGATATTATTCATTAATTATACTTGCTTTTTAACTTCACTTTCTGCACCAGAATAGAACACAGGCTTTGCTGATCAAAATTTCCCTCTTGGCCTTTATGGTATTTTCCATTATTAAATTGTGTGCCTCTGCAGTGTTCTGTCGAAATGTTAAATTCACTGATGGCCATCATTTATGTTCCCTGGATCTGAATGTTCACAAATACAAATTTGACAATAAGTCCATAAGAAGGTTGGGCAATTGTGTGGACAATTAATCACTATATTCCATGTTACCTGACAAAAGTCTATTCAAATGATTTAAACCCTTGTATCTGCATTATACATTTCTACACTACAGTACTGCACTATGCTTGTGACATTTCTTGGACCATGTTAGTCATATAACACACTAAGGCCCAATCAGATTTTAACATTGGTCCATTCTATATCATCCATGAAGATTGTAGTAACAATGGAGTGACAGACTGCTTTCCTTAAGAATTTCTGAATTTTGTTTGAATCTTATCCCACTTGATTTACTGATGTGGACACATTATTGTAATTAATGTGAAATTGTGCCCATTGGTAGATGTTTTGAGGGCAAGGATCACAAGATCAAAGTCGTAGGGAAAAGACTCATTGGGGCATATGAGGAGAATTGTTCTTTGTATATATATTATTACTTAGGAGTCACTAAAAATTGAGGGCCATATTCTTCACCCCAACAGTCTTGCAGGGTTTGAGAACTGACCTTTCAGTCTATAGTATTTAGTATACACACTCAGTGACAACTTTATTAGATAGCTCCTGTACCTAATGACATGGCAACTGAATGTATGTTCATGGTCTTCTGCTGCTGTGGCACACCTCTTCCAGAGTCAACGTGTTGTGTGTTCAGAGATGCTCTTCTGAACACTATGGTTATAATGCATGGTTATTTGAGTTACTGTCACTCCATTGACCTAAAAAAACAAGACATTTTCACCCACAGAACTGTCGCTCGCTGAATTTTTTGTTTTTTGTTTTTCGCACCGATCTCTCTAAATTCTAGAGAGTGTTGTGTGTGAAAATCTCAGGAGATGAGCAGTTTCTGAAATACTCAAACCACCCCATCTGGCACCAACAATTATTCCATGGTCAAAATCACTTAAATTACACTTCTTCACTATTCTGATGTTTTGTCTAAACAACCACTGAACCTCTTGACTATGTCTGCATACCTTTGTGCATTGAGTTGCTGTGACATGATTGGCTGATTTGATATTTGCATTGAAGGGCGTGTGTACAGGTGTACTTAATGAAGTGGCCACTGAGTGTAATTTCAATAGTGTATAGTATGCAATCTCTTGTTCAAAGAATGAGGTCCAGCCTTTTAACATTTTACTCTGAAAATTGTGAAAATAACCCAGCATATAGCAACTGGTCTGTCATGTTTAGTTTGAGATACATGATGTGTAGAATTTGTTAAATTATCTCTGGTCTATGGAATATAGTTTAAACCTCAGGGTCTGATGGTATGTGCTTTAATGTGGAGAGTGTGGTATCTTAAGATGTGATCTAGCCAATAAACGTTAATATATTATTTGAAGTTCATAAACTTTTGTGTATGACTTTGAGTCTATAGGATATTCTCATGGTATAATCTCAATCTATAGGATTTGATATATGATCTTTCATTGTTGGTATTGGGGTATATATTATTTAATTCACATATGATCTTGGGTTCCCAACCTAGGATCCAAGGACCCCTCAGTAAATTGTAGGGGTCCATGGCATCAAAAAGGTTGGGAACACCTGATTTGTAGGATAAACATAAGATCTCTGAATAGGATTTAGAATATGTTTTAATCCTCTGGATTTGATATATGATCTGTAATTGATAGGTTTTGATACATTATCTCATTTGTTATATTTGGCTACAGGTCTTGGTGTTCGACCTCTAGGTTGTAAGATAAAATTTATTATCTCCAGTATTTATGGTTTGTTATATGGCCTTCAGTCTATAGCGTTTTGTAGGTGATCTCTAATTAATAGGATTTATTTTATGATCTCAGTTATACATTGAATTTTGTAAATCAATATTCTAAAGTTTGTGCTTTAGACCTCATACAATGTGACTGAACAGAAGTCCTTTCAGCAGCTAACGAATAATATTACTGTTATTTTTACTACAAAAACAAAATGTTGAAGTTAAAATCCATTCAGTTTACTCATATAATTGATGAATAGGATCTGGTTTCATCATTTCAATGAGTTTCTCAAGTCCTCTGGAGAGCAACTCATTCCCACTCATTTATCCAGGAAGTAATAAAAGTTGAATTATCGTCAGTATTAATGCGCCAATGGGTGAGGCCTTTGATGAAAAGTGAGTATCAGCCATAAATTTTAATCGTTGTTAAAGTAATAGTCAGCAATTACTCCATATGAGGAGAGAACAATGATAAAATATATAAATAATTGTCTTGCGACCAGCATCTGTAAATCAACATTGGCCGTTTTACTTTAATTTCAAAGCTTCTGATGGTGCAGTAATGCGTAGGTTTTCCTGCATCTCTTGGTGTTTCAGGGTGGATTAGGCAGAGTGATATCTTTTATCCCAAAAACAGATGTCGTTGGCTGATGTAATGAGCAGTCTAGAGAGTTAGCCTGGCTGGAGAAAGCATAAGAAGTGAATTTTCAGATGAAAGCAAATATTGGCCTGGCAGATTGGAGGTCGCACTGCGCCAAGTACTTCAGAGCGAAACAAGGCAATCACCAAGGTGAAAAATTATAGTGTAGCTGCATGGAAGAAGAATGGGTTTGAGGCAAAACATTGGCACAGTTACTCTATGTGAAATATTATCTGCTTATAGGGCAAAAAAAAAAGGCCTTGAAGGCCTAAATGTAGGCCTCTTGGTCACTTTGATGCAACAAAGATTCCTTTTTGGTGCTCAAGGTAGCCAGCCAATTGAACAACTGTGGGATGAAGTCTTTACCCAGTGGAATAGACAGGATTTGTTTTAAAAGTTGAACGTGTAGACTGAAATGTAGGACCACTGGTGACAGGAATGCAATTTTAGTCTATGGAAGGGGAGAAGAATATTGGGAAGCCTATCCTTCCAGCCTTTAAAAAAGTGTAGGTAGGATTCCATTAGCAGTTACTTAACAGTTCTCCATAGATCTCTTGACTGACTGACAACCATTAATATTCTCCTCAGCACCAGTTCTTAATCTAATGGTGTGTGCAAGTCTGAAGTAGAGCTGCTGAAATTGCTGTTATTTCCTGTTTTGGCAACAGGAAAGCTGGTCCAATCCTGCAGACTTTATATTCAATTGACTTGCTTCCAGCAGATGACACATAATACGATTCAGACAGTTTTCAACAGGTATTTTGGCCAATTTTATTGACAATGCAAACAATTTACGTATGATTCTGGCAGCGTACCTCCTGATTTTGTTGCTGTTGAAGGATAATTGTATATAGGCAAGTCAATTGTGAAAGTATATTGCTCGCAATGGTTTCAAAATCACAGAAAGTTGTCACTTTTGTCTTGTTTATGAACAATTACATTTGCAGCATTTATTGGGCATGTGCTTTATTTTGTAGAAGAGATTTAACAGAAATAGAAAGTGATGTAGCATGTCTCCACATGACTAAACCCAGATAGCTGATGGAGAACACAGCTGTGTGTGGGCTGAGAAAGTCATGGAAGCACAATAAAGTCAGTCTGGGAAATTATGTAGTATTTCACCTGTTCTGATGACACCAGCAACTGGAAGTGTTTGAGATTCCTGTAGAGGAGATTAAGCAGTTGAAGCAGTGACCTCCAGCCAGCAGTTACTCAATCTTCCCCAGAGACTTAAATTGGGTTCATGATGTGATAGAGACAGGTGAAATCCAATAGAATGCCCAGTTATTACCCTTCAACACAGCTATTACCATTGAACCATCAGGCTCCTGAACCTGTATGGATAACTTCACTATCCGCCACATTATACCGATCACTGAATACACCCTATGGATTCACTTTCAAAGAACCTACAACTCATGTTCTCAGTTTTATTTGTTTGTTTATTTATTTTAAATTATTTATTTACAAGTTTGTCTTCTTTCTCTTATCAGTCTTTGTGTGTAGTTGTTGCATTTTGTTGTTCTCCTGTGGATGCCTGAAAGACCTAAATCTCAGGGGAGCATTTGTGAGATACAGTATACATACTTTGATAATAAATGTACTTTGAACTTCATAATGCTTTGTGAAGCTTTTCATGATCTTCTTCCCCATCAGAATTTCTAAAGGCTGTATTCAAACAAAACTGAGATTTATTTACATAGAGCATAATTACATGGAATTATAAAGATGCAACAGGATACATCTTGAACGTGTGAGGGAAACAGACACGTCCAAACGCTTTAAGAAGTATCTGAACATCATCGTCATCATTATATGCTGTGTTGTCTGATGTAGGCAATCATGGTCAATAACCATGATTGTTCTTGGCAAATTTTTCTACAGAAGTGGTTTACCATTGTCTTTTTGGGAAATGTCTTTACAAGATGGGTTCCTTAAGGTTGTTATAGCCAGGGATGCTAATGGGGACAAGTAGATGGTGTGTGGCTCTAACAGCCTCTGACAACCAAGTCCAGCTCCTGGCCTTCACATGTTGTTTAGCTACTAAGCCCAATGGAACCATTTCTACTGACAGGAAAAAGGACAAAGGCAAGTTCCTGGTGCCTTAAAATCAGTTGCTTCAGGCAAATACTTTGTTAGCCAGGGTTGGCAGCTCATCAAGGAGTAGGAAAACTCTGATCTCAAACCTCCGCTGCCTTGCGGCTATACCCACTCATAGGAAAGACTTCAGGAATAAACCCAGAGTGGAAATTCCAGAGCCGGAGTGCCTAAGGCAAACCTATATTGAGTTCAATGCTTACTGCTGACTGGCAACTCCTGCGATGCTGTTGGTACCAAACTGTATTCGCCTCTCCCTTTCCCTTGGGTTCATCAGATGTGTGGCTTGACACATGGACAACAGCTTCTCCATATTGTACTGCCCAGGCTTGCGTATCTACACAGTGAAGATGAATCATCCGTGGTTGACTCTGACTGATGGAGGCCTCACTCACTCACACTTTACAAGATGAGTGACCCCAGCCATTATCAATACTCTTCAGACATTGTCTGCCTGGCATCAGTGGTCACATGACCAGGACTTGTGATATGCTCCAACTGCTCATTCAGCCAGCTACCTGCTCCCATGACTTTGCGTGATCTTGACAGGGAGGCTAAGCAGGTGCTATACCTTGCCCGAATGTGATCTGCAGGCTAGAGGAGGGAAGGAGCACCTTCCTATGGTGGAAGTGTATCTCCTCCCGGCCACCAGAGTATTTGGACAAACTGAGAAATTGACAGGTATAAAAGAAACCAAGTATTTCGGGGTCAGAATGCATTGTGATGATGGAGGATGTAGAAAGTTAAGAGTGGGAGCTCTTGCTTCCCCAGGAACCCGTTCCTAACAACTGTTTGCAGTCCTTCCTGTGTTGAGATTTACTGTGGCTTCTTCATCATGTGGCTTTGTTTTGGGCAGGTCCTTTCATGCATTCACTTTTCTACTTCCCCTTCACCTGGGTCTGGTGCAGGGCTTAGTTATCATCATTCTCTCCCTCAGACATCAGAACTGGTGTCTGCTTGCGTGAAATTGGAAATGGGCTGTCCCCTTTACTGGTGCCCTTCGCTCGTTTTCAGCCTTCCCCCTCTGCACTGGAGTGAAAAGTGGTTCTGTATTTGCCATGTGTGTCATTTCTTCCCATAAGCTTGGCATTTCTCCTTTTGCTTGACTGCATGGACTGAATTGTGCTGTCTGCTAGTCAACTCATTAACTTTGACTACTGACAGCTCTGAGACCGTTTAGAATTTGACACATTTTCCAGGACTCTGTTTGTTTTCTCAAAAGGTGGTCGCTCAAGCAAACACCTCGGATTCTGCATAAAATCCTGCGGTAAATCAGCGAGCCCCTGAAACCTCTGCAATTACAAGTTAGTGCCAGTGTCTTCAATCAAGTATGTGTCAAATAACCTCCCAGTTCTCCTGAATTCTTCAAAGCACTCGGACTTGTCCACCAATGTACCGGATGGAAAGTTGCAGTCATTCTCAAAGTCCTTCAGTAACTCTTCCAGCATACCAATGATAGGTGTAAGTGTTTAAATATTCTGTAGAATTACTGGCAAGGAGATACAATAACATCTTCACTTTAGGTTTTCCTTTTTTACAGCTGTTATCTTCCAGATAAAGAAAGAAAACAATCTTTTTCCACGACAGTTACTTTTAAAAAAAGTTGAATGCCTCAAATCCAGTTGCTAAGACAACTTTATCAACCTCTTCCTCCAAACCTGGGATTGTCATTATCATTATGTGTCGTGTTGTATGACGTAGGCGATCATGGTCTCATGACCATGATTGTTCTTCGCAAATTTTAGAAGTGGTTTGCCATTGTCTTCTTCTGGGCAGTCTCTTTACAAGATGGGTGAACCCATCCATTGTTAATACCCTTCAGAGATTGTCTGCCTGGCGTCAGTGGTCGCACAGCCAGGACTTGTGATATGCACCAGCTGCTCATATGACCATCTACCACCTGCTCCCGTGGCTTCATGTGACCCTGATCAGTGGGGGGTAGAAGGAAGCAACTGCTACATCTTACCCAAGGGTGAGGTGCAGACTAGCAGAGGGAAGGAGCACCTCACACCTCCTTTAGTAGAGGTATACCTCCACCCCACCACTCAGAAAACTGGGGTAAATGGAAGAAAACTAGTCAAATTCTACCTTGTACTGTGTCAATGGTATTATATACTGTCTATCTATCTCACATCATAGTTACACGGTTGTCAAAAGCATTCTAGCAAGTGCGTCCAAGATATGTTCTTTTAACCTCCACCACATCACCTGCTTTCTCCCACAATGATCGATTTAGCATTTTAATTAAAAGTAAGTCAGTTTACTTAAATTTCAGTTAAAGTCAATAGGGTCTTGATCTGAAATGTTGACTGCCCATTTCTTCCCATTGTTGCTTCTTGCCCGTGGACTTTCTCCAGCTTTTTGTGCGTTGCCCTAACAAACTCAAACCATTTTCTCACATTGTGCTGTTTCTAATCATTGTTTTTGCTTTAAATAGTATCATTGTTTATCACGTCCTCAGATCCTTTGTTGAGTCAATGCTATAAGAATATATCTGAGCTACTCACAAAATTTGCATGGCAGAGCAGTGTAGCACTTTACAGCGGCAGTGCCCTGGGTTCCGTTCCCAGTTTTTGTAAATTTTCCCCATGGCTGTGTGGGTTTCCTCTGAGTGCTCTGGTTTCTTCCCACATCCCAAAGACCCTAGGGTTAAGATTGGTAAGTGTGAGCATGCTATGTTGGTGCTAGAAGCGTGGCAACACTTGCAGATGTGTCCAGCACGTCCTCATTCTCCATTGGTTATTGATGCATTTCACTAGATATTTCAATATTTCAATATGCGTGTGGCAAATAAAGCTAATCTTGTTTAAACTTGAGTTGCCAAACAGACTTGCTTCAATGTTGCAACACCTTCTGACCCAGAAAAGCTTGCTGCTGACATAGTTCTGCCATAATATAGTGCAGTCTGTTGCTACCCCTCTCTGAAGGAGCTGGCTTTGTTTTCATCATGCCTGAAATATCACTTGTCCCCTTTTAACTCTGCTTTTAAAATTTCATCCAGGGGAGATTTTGTTTCTTAAATTATATGGAAGATTTAGGGTTAACGAAATGAAAGGGCAACACAACAGTAGCTACTAGCCTTATGGAGCTTTGGAGCAATGGGCCTGAAGCTGATGGGAGGAGAACGTAGAAGAGTAAACTGAGGAATATAAATGTTCCATTTTCTGAGTCAGAATTAGTAAAAAGTTTCTGATTGACACATCGAACAAGATATATATAGTGAGAAGCTTTTGCTTGTATGCCATCCGGATAGATTATCTCATGCTTAAGTATATTGAGGTTGTGGAAAGAGAAAAATAAACAGAATGCAGAATATGGTGCTACAGTAACAGAGGAGGTGCAGTGCAGATAGGCAAGCAAAATGTGAGGGCCATCCATGACTGTCATGTATTTAATATTTCAGTAATATTTGAATAATCTTGAATATAGATTAGATTAGATTAGATTATGAGGACACTCAGTCCTCGATTATTGTCATTTAGAAATGCATGCATTAAAAACTGATACAATGTTCCTCCAGTATGATATCACAGAAACACAGGACAGACCAAGACTAAAACTGACAAAAACCACATAATTATAAAATATAGTTGCAACAGTGCAAAGCAATACCGTAATTTGATAAGAGCAGACCATGGGCACGGTAAAAAAAAAGTTTCTAAGTCCCGCTCACCCCAACATCTCACGCAGACAGTAGAAGGGAGAAAGTCTCCCAGCCATGAGCTGCCAGTGCTGCAAACTTGCTGATGCAGCATCCTGGAAGCACCCGACCACAGTCCGACTCCGAGTCCGTCCGAAAACTTCGAGCCTCCGACCAGCCCTCCGACACCGAGCACCGAGCACCATCTCTGCCAAGCGCTTTGACCCCGGCCCCAGCCGCCAAGCAACAGGCAAAGCCAAAGATTCGGGGCCTTCCCCTCAGGAGATTCTGGATTGCACAGTAGTGGCAACAGCGAAACAGCCATTTCAGGAGTTTCACTAGATGTTCCTCCGTGCTCTCATGTCTGCCTCCATCAAATCAGAGTTGTGCACGGCATCCTACTTGACAGATAACAGATATTCATCAACAGAGATACCGCGCGCGTTGCATCGCGCCGCCATCTTCTCCCCCTCCTCCATTATTGTTAAATTGTTTGATTAAGCATTCTTGTTCTTTTAAATAATTTATTACAGGTTATATGTAAAAATACATGAATTGAACACATTATCATGCTACCATGTGATACGTGCATGCCTCACTTAAAGTAAAGAATGTATCTTGTTTGTCCTTTGAGTTAGTTTAATGTTTTGAAGTTACAAAACAGAATAATGATAAAGTAGGTCGAGAGATCAGGTGTTCATCTTTATCGTATAAGAGATCCTATAAAGAGTCTTATAACAGCTGGGTAGAATCTGTCCTTGAGCCTGGAGGTACATGTTCCCAATCTTTTGAGCCTTCATCCATGGCTGAAGTAGAAGAAAGTATTTCTGGGCTGGGAAGGGCCCTTGATTATGTTGATTGTTTTTTGAGACAGTAGTATATGTAGGTGGAGACAATGAAGGGAAGGCTGGTTCTCATCTTGGGCTGATTTAATAACTCTCTACAATTTCTTGCTGTCTTGGATAAGATAGTTGCCATACCAAGCTGTGATGCATCCAGTTAGGATGCCTTCTATGGTACATCTGTAAAATAAAGTAAGTTTTAAGCCTTGCTCCAAAGACTTAAGCATACAGCCCTTTGTCATACTAAAGTGTTACATTGTTGGCAATGGCATGTTTCAACCCCAAATTTGTTCTTAGGTCACAAAATAGATCTCTGTGTAAGTAATAAAATTTAGAAGCAGATTAATATAAAACATAGTTTGGAGTAATGGGAGAACAACCAGATTGGTAATTAATATAATATTAAAAAATGCTGTATATTCAGAATGGGCAAGAAAATGCTAAGAGGAGGGTTTAAAATATCGAGAATTGAAAGGGGCTTATCCTTGAGAGTGAAATGATAATGGAGATATTTAACAATAAAAAGTCCTTCTCTTTGTAATGAGAGGCACAAAAATAATAGATCAGATAGATGGATACTTTATTGCTCTCAAAGGAAATTACAAGTTAGGGAAGATGTGACAGTCAGCATCAGCCTTCAAAGAAATCAGAGAAGAAATGCAAGAAGCCTTAGAAGGAATGTAGATAGGAACTGGGAGTACATTTTTGTATAGATTGTCAGAAAATTTGTGCTGAGGTGCCATGTGAAAAGTAGTCACAACAAAAAGGTGAACATAGCTAAGGTCAAAAACTGTGCTCTATAATGGACTCCAAATGAAGAGTCTTCTAATGGAGTTCAACTGAGATGGAATTAATAAAAATCAACTGGACTAAGTATTGAATTAATACATTCATAAAATTAAAATATGTGCAACAATGAGGCATAATTCTTGAGATGTGCTTTTATTGTTCTCATTATATGTTCCAGTTAGCTCTCATTTTAATAGTGATTAACTTCCTTGATTTATATCTTTTTCATTGGTTTAGTGTTATAATATTACAGTTACTAAGAAAAGCAAAGCCATCAATCAAACTGGTATAATTAGTGGTAATTTTAATCATTTTAAGGTTTTATAAAAATCTTTCTGTATTTCAGAGAAGGGAGTCCTGTCATCACTGATGCAGATTGGAAAATATATATATTGTTAACAGTGCCACATTTTAAAGATCTAATCATAACATTGTTATAGCGCTTGTTTTAATTGATGTCATAAGTACCCTCCGACATGATGTCACCTTCTGGAAAACATCCGAAGCACATATTCATTTACAGGTCACTTGGGACCACTCCATGACTAGCAAACCCCTTTTTCCATCAGTAATGCCATTCCCACATTTTCCACCAAGTTAGTTGAATTCAGGCCAGCATCTCTTTTTGATTCATACCATTCACACAGGAACAATAGTCACAGTCTAGCAAATTTCATTGCAGGTCCTAGGAATCAATGCATGGGTCACAATGGGATTGCAAAGATGATTTGAAGTGCGCAGTGAGTCTTATTTGACAATTCTTCATCGCAGTGAATAGAATCTTTGGATTTGATTTATTGGAATTCTTTTTCTGCAAGGAATGAATTTCTTCACAACAACCATCGCGTGATATACCTTCGTCAGGCATGTTTTTGGCCCTTGGAGTTTCGTGATCCTTGTGATTTTCTCTTTATTAGAAAGTGGAGAATTTTTACTGTTCAAAAGTCCCTCATGTCCCTGTAGACCTTGGGCTTATGTAAAGAAGGTTGCATGGTTACAGTGTTTTTATTTGTGGGGGCATTTGTTTTCTTGCTTTGAACGTCAGAATTTTCCATTCCTGATCATCCAATGTCCTGCCCCAAGTTTTCTGGTTTGCAGCCATTAAATGCTGACAGTTTGTATGACTCCTCTAAACTGCTGGCCAACTTAGCCCTTCCCAGCAGCTGATGATGAGAATGCAGCAGACGTCTGGTATTTGTGTTGCTTTTGATTTAAGCAATGACCTCTCCTGATTACCAGGATTACCTTGCTAACGGTAGCCCTCAGCAATCATTTTACCTCAGGAAATGCATTCTCCCACAATACGCCCTGCCTTTCCCTACCTTTTCTCTAACATTCTTCCTTTGTTGTTTGTCATCAAAGTCCTCGCCACATTTATTTATTTTATATAGAGGTTAAGGTTGTGAAACCATCTTTTAAAGAGAGAGAGTTCAGACGTTAACAGCCTCTGACAGATCCACTTTCTATTAATGCTGCTGTAACACTTTGAGTTGCTATTGTCAGCAGTAGCTAACATGTGGATTAGGTTTCTGCCGTGTTGACAAGTCCTTTCTTTCGGCTCAGACAGTTGTCAAGGATATGCACCCACCAGTGTGTTTCTAGTTCTGAGCATCTGAGAAATCTATGCATAATGTTGAGTGCATGCCTTCCTCTCCATTCAACACTGGGTCACCTAGGGAGTTCAGGCCAAAGCATAAGCAGCTTTCATTTAATGCAGAGCTACTGGTTAGCTTAACTATTTGAAGTTTTCCAGCCTAGCAGCATGGACCTGAGGTGAAATTTCTATTGCTCATCTGGTCCAGTTTATGGATTTATTTGGAGCTAGGAGTTAATGAACAAAGAATGCACGAGGACTACCCGATCAAAATGTTTTCATAGAGGGCTTCCAGACTGTTCCAGCTGACCGGAATTGCACTGAGAGCGGTAAGCGTCAAGGACGGGGGCTTGCTGTTCTGGTAAACAACAGATGGTGCAATCCTGGTCATATTACAATCAAGGAACGTGTTTGTAGCCCGGATATTGAACTTTTTGCTGTTGGACTCTGGACATATTATTTGCCAAGGGAAATCTTGCATGCAATTGTGGTTGTTGTGTACATCCCTCCCTCTGCCAACCCGACGTCGGCGTGTAACATCATTTACACTGTCATGGCCAGATTACAAACCCAGCACCTGAGTGCCCTCATTACCATCTCGGGTGACTTCAACCATGTTACCATGGCTGAAACACTGCCCAACTTCACGCAGTATGTGAGCTGTTTAACCAGAGGGGAGAGGACTCTGGATTTGATGTATGCTAACGTTGAGGATGCATACAGCTCCTCTCCCCTCCCCTCATTGGGAAGGTCAGATCACAACCTGGTGCATCTAAAACCCTGCTACATGCCTCTGGTGAAGAGTAAACCTGCAACCTCGAGGACAGTGAGGAAATGGTCGGAGGAGGCTTATTAGGTGCTCCAGGGTTGTTTTGAGGTGACAGACTGGCAGGCACTCTGTGAGCCACATGGAGAGGATATTGAGGGGCTCACAGAGTGCATCACTGATTACATCAACTTCTGTGTGGACTGCAATGTTTCAACAAGAACTGTCCTTTGTTATTCAAATAACAAGCCATGGGGAACAAAGGATATTAAGGACATCCTGAACGCTAAAAAGAGGGCGTTTAGAGTTGGAAATAGGGAGGAGCTGAGGGCAATACAGAGGGACCTGAAAGCCAGGATCAGGGAGGCTAAAGACAGGTACAGGAGGAAGCTTGAGTGGAAACTCCAGCAGTACAACATGAGAGAGGTCCGGAGTGAGATGAGGAACATCAATGGGTTCCGGCAAACTAGCAACAGAGGAGCTGAAGGCAGTGTGGACAGGGCCAACGAACTTAACCTGTTCTTTAGCAGATTTGACATTGTGGCCTCTGCCCATCCCCCACCTGAGTCAACTGTTGTCGGCCCCCAATCAACACATATTCCACTCTCCCCTCCTACCCCTCCTCACAGTCCCCCACCCTGTTCTCATGACTATACCCCTTCCCCACACGAAACCACCACAGTGGGCATCATAACTGAACAGGTGAGAAGACAACTGAAACGTCTCAACCCAAGCAAGGCTGCAGGACCAGATGGTGTCAGTACCAGGTTGCTCAAAGCCTGTGCCCCTCAGCTATGTGGAGTACTTCACCATGTCTTCAGCCTGAGCCTGAGGCTCCAGAGGGTTCCTGTGCTGCGGAAGACGTCCTGCCTCGTCCCTGTGCCAAAGACGCCGCGCCCCAGCGGCCTCAATGACTACAGACCGGTGGCATTGACCTCCCACATCATGAAGACCCTGGAGAGACTTGTTCTGCACCTGCTCCAGCCTATGGTCAGGCCACACTTAGATCCCCTCCAGTTCGCCTACCAGCCCTGAATAGGAGTTGAGGATGCCATCGTCTACCTGCCGAACCGTGTCTACGCCCACCTGGACAAGCCAGCGAGAACTGTGAGGGTCATGTTTTTTGACTTCTCCAGTGCGTTCAACACCATCCGCCCTGCTGTGCTGGGGGAGAAGCTGACAGCGATGCAGGTGGATGCTTTCCTGGTGTCATGGATTCTTGATTACCTGACTGGCAGACCACAGTACGTGTGCTTACAACACTGTGTGTCCGACAGAGTGATCAGCAACACTGGGGCTCCACAAGGGACTGTCTTGTCTCCCTTTCTCTTCACCATTTACACCTTGGACTTCAACTACTGCACAGAGTCTTGTCATCTTCAGAAGTTTTCTGATGACTCTGCCATAGTTGGATGCATCAGCAAGGGAGAAGAGGCTGAGTACAGGGCTACGGTAGGAAACTTTATCACATGGATGAGCAGAATTATCAGCAGCTTAATGTGAAAAAGACTAAGGAGCTGGTGGTAGACCTGAGGAGAGCATTAGGTACCGGTGACCCCTGTTTCCATCCAGGGGGTCAGTGTGGACATGGTGGAGGATTACAAATACCTGGGGATACGAATTGACAATAAACTGGACTGGTCAAAGAACACTGAGGCTGTCTACAAGAAGAGTCAGAGCCATCTCTATTTCCTGAGGAGACTGAGGTCCTTTAACATCTGCCGGATGATGCTGAGGATGTTCTATGCGTCTGTGGTGGCCAGTGCGATCATGTTTGCTGTTGTGTGCTGGGGCAGCAGGCTGAGGGTAGCAGACACCAACAGAGTCAACAAACTCATTCGTAAGGCCAGTGATGTTGTGGGGGCGGAACTGGACTCTCTGACGGTGGTGTCTGAAAAGAGGATGCTGTCCAAGTTGCATGCCATCTTGGTCAATGTCTCCCATCCACTACATAATGTACTGGTTGGGCACAGGAGTACATTCAGCCAGAGACTCAGTCCACCGAGATGCAACACAGAGCGTCATAGGAAGTCATTCCTGCCTGTGGCCATCAAACTTTACAACTCCTCCCTTGGAGGGTCAGACACCCTGAGCTAATAGGCTGGTCCTGGACTTATTTCCTGGCATAATTTACATATTACTATTTAATTATTTATGGTTTTATTACTATTTAATTATTTTTTGTGCAACTGTAATGAAAACCAATTTCCCCCGGGATCAATAAAGTATGACTATAACTATGACTATGTCTAAGAATAAATTCACTCTTTGCTTTCCATTGATGAGCTTAACCAGCTGCTAAATCATCAAATTATTCAAAAGCCTTATCTCCAACAAAGGACTTAAAAGAAGTCACAGGAAAGGAAATATATTTGGTTAAACTTAATTTATCTATCTAACCGAAGCTGTATTGACTGAACTGCTTGCCACCCTCCAACCTTTCATCTTTTTACTAAACAAACTATGAAAATCCTGTCAGGCCTGCACTGGCAGACACCTCCTAGTCAACAGCCAGCTGATAGGAGTCACATGCGACTTATTCCAAATCATCACCTGTCGCCTATTTAAACCCCACTGTCATACCCAATCTTTTATTCACCCATTGAACCACCTAGCCTTAATCAGTTGCTCCTCGCCTTCAATTACCTTGACACTCTGTCATGACAGTTTGACCCAGCTGAAACGGAGATCGACCTTCAACCCATCATTGCATCCTTGTCTCCGACTGCCTGGGATCTTGAGTACCAGATCTGCCAAGCCCTACAGAACAAGCCTGATTCTGCCAACACACCTAACAACCGCATGTTTGTGCCGGTAGCCGTATGCTCTGAGGAACTCAGTTGGGCCCACTCCTGACCCCACTCTGGCTATCCAGGTACATGATAGACTAAGGATTTTCTGCAACACCATTTCTGGTGGCTCATTATAATTGCAGCTGTATATCAGTTCATGACTGCCAGCTCTCAATGTGCTCAGTTCAATTCTTACAACGAACGGCCCTCTGATGCCTGTGGTCGCACATCACCATGGATTTCATCACGGGTTTGCCACCTTTGGATGGTGCCACAGTGATCATGACTCTGTTGGACTGGTTCTCAGAAGTGACACACGTCATTGCCCTCCACAAAGTTCCTTCAGCCACTGAGACAGAGAACGTGGTTCTGCAACATGTAGATCTCCTCCACGGTTTCCCTCAGGATGTTCTGTCGGATTGTGACCCACAATTTGTCTCCCACCTCTGGCGAGCCTTGTGCTCCCTCCTTTACTCCTCAGTGAGTTTGTCCTCTGGCTATCATCCGTAGACCAATGGTCAATCCAAAAGAGCCAATCAGCAAGTGGAGAAGTTGAATTGCATCACAGACTCTATCCCTTCCACATGGAAGAAGTATCCACTCTGGGCCAAACTCGTCCGCAATTTACACACTTCCTCTGCCACAGGTATGTCTCCCTTAGAACTGTTTCATAATTATCAACATCCATTGTTCACTACGGAGAAGCCAGTGCTGGAGATGCCATCTGCCAGAGCTGTGGTTTACTGAAGCCAGAATGCTTGAAGAGGACACAGAGGGCCATCCTAGACGACAACCATGCCTACAACTGCCTGACTACTCAGGCCTATTGGGGTGTATGGGGTGTCAGGGAGGGGTAGCACCTCTGGTGGGGGAGCATGCCGTGTCCTTTTCAGGGCGGTTTGTCCACCTTTGGTCCCCACCTGGCACTCAGCTCTCACCTGTGGCTCCCTGTAGCTGTTTGCATGCGACGGCGGCCACACCTTAGGCAATGGGTTCGACAAGCCGGCTAAACCAGGTGAGGGTAGCCAATGGGTCTCAAACCCTCGGTGAGATAGGGAGTTGTCTATCCCAGCATGTGAAGACAGACTCCGGCGGATTGAACGGACGAGACCAATGGAAGGTCCAACGGTCAAGAAGGCGGTCTCTGCAAGCGTCGTGGAACGCATAGAGCAGGACAAGAAACAGAAGATGTCCTGGTCATCGACTGCACCTAGTCCCATCTCCAGCTGTCTCGACTCTTGTCTTGCCACTGGATCCGGATGGGAATTGGGAAGAGAGAGTGAGGCTGACGGTGTGCAACTCTCCCTCACTTAAATCCAAAGCAAGCACTAGTCTCGACACCATCAGCCGGCTGGTGGCGCAGTGACATCTGCGACGGACTCCAGGAGCCAAGGTTCCCGAGTTGGAATCCAATTGAGCCGCTCCCAAGCACGCTTTCCATCCATGCTGGGTTGAGTGTCGAGCTAGCAACTCGGCCTCATAAAATGTACTAATGGTTTTGAAGTCTTCATTGATGACGATGGACGAACCTATAACTCAGGCCTGTGGATCATGTCTGTCTGTCTACCCAAGATCTGCTCCTGCACACTGATTCCTGGAAGCTCTCAACCCAGTTCATTGTTCCCTTTAATATTACCCATCATATCAATCCAGTCACTTACCATCTCTACTTACCACCATCATCATTCAGGATCACACCTACCTTCTACATGTCTTGCCTCTAGTCCATCGTGCATGGACCACTCATCCCAGCTGAGCCTGTGTAGTAGAAGGTGATCCACTCTATACAGCTCACAAGTTGATGGATTCACATTGTCTTTGTTGGAATATGTATTACCTGGTTGACTAGGATGGGTATGACTCATAAGAGAGGTCTTGGGCGCCGTCCAATTCTATTTTGGATCCATCACTCATCAAGGATTTCTATTGGACCCATCGGGATTGTCCTGGGCTGTCGGATGCAGGCTGTTGAAGAGGGAGTCCAGTCAGGCCTGCACAGGCAGGTACCTCCAAGTGTCCACACAGCTAACAGGCACTGCCTGCCATTTGCTCCAACTCATCACCTGTAGCCTATTTAAACCCAGCTCTCATCCATGTCCTTGTTCATTCATCAAACCAGCCAGCCTCAGCCAGCCTCAGCCAGCTTTCAATTACCTTGCTGCCTTATTGTGTTAAGCATCAGTTTTCTCTTATTTTGTGCCCGCTCGGGGCTTGTTGTTTTGCAGTTTATTAGTAAAATATTGATTACTGCTAAATCATCTCTGCTGCTCTGCATTTGGGTCAGGCCTCCTGTACAGTTCCTGACAAAACCAGGACAGACATTTAGTGAGTGAAGACCGTCCTAAATTAGACTCTTAGAAGACCACGTCCCTTGTCCTAAAAACAGAGAAAATAGAAGCAGGATGTGGCCCCATGGGGCATCTCCACATCTTACATCTGAACTGACTCTGTTAAATGGTTAAGGCTTTATGTTTTGGGTTAATTAAGTCCATTTGGGAATCTTTTTGCCTTCCTTAGTTTCAAAATTTGTACAGCATGGAAACCGGCCCTTTGGCCCAACTCATTCATGCCAACAAGGATGCCCATTTCTACCAATCCCATTTGCCTAGACTTGGCTCATACACCTCTAAGTCTTTTCTATCATGTAGCTGTCCAAATATATTTTTTAAAAGTTGTAATTGTACCAAATCTATTTGATCCCTTAGTTAACAATGAACTGTCAGTCATGACAATGCTGAACATCCGAACAACTTCAGCAGGGCATAGCAATAAATCATAATCAACTGAGAAAAAAAAATCCTTTCCATCTTGATTGCACGTAGTTGACAGTTTACCTTGAGATTCATGACACCAATTAGAAGATGACCTTTCAGACAATGAGTCCACACAGATCATCAGAGAGAATAAAGATTTACAGATTAGCTTTATTTGTCACATGTACATTGAAACATCCAGGGAAATGCATCATTTTGCGACTATGGCCAACAGTCTGCTGCTTTGCTGGAGGCAGACTGCAAGTGTCACCATGCTTCTGGTGCCAAGATGCCTACAGCGCACAATGCCTATTGCCCACTACTTTCGAACCCTAACCATATGTCTTTAAATTATGGGAGGAAACTGAAGCACCGGAGGAAACCTACACAGTCGTAGGGAGAACGTGCAAACTCCTTACAGACAGAAGTGGGAATCAAACCCCAATCAGTGATCACTGGCATTTGGCAGTAATTGTGCTAACCGCTACAGTACCGTGTTGCCCATTTACACAAATCTGCACCTATCTCCACTTTATGCTACCCACATTCCTATCAACTTATCCCCAAATTCTGTCCTTAACTGAACACTTTGTGTTCCAGTTGACCCATCAGCTCATGTTTGGGATTCTGGACAACTCAGCAAAGGCCAGCAACTTACTAACAATTTCACTGTAAGCCTCAACAATATTAAATGTTGAGATGTAATGTTTTCTGTCCTAACTTGGATATTCTGTCCCACCATTTCGCCAAAGTCTCGGGGATCTTATATTTCAAGTTTCTTTCATATTAGACATCAACCTCTTAGCTCTTTGCACATTTTACAAGAGCTTCATCATCTCCCACAGCTTGTTGACAACTGGAGCAGAATACATTACTGAAGACATTGATGTGCTGGGTTTGACACACATAGAATCCCCACAACAATTATTTTCTTATATTTCCACAACGCAGACCAAATTTCTGTGTAAAAACTCATACTATGGTGGACAATGAAGATAGCTGTCTATGAAGATGACTTAGATCAACTGAAGAAGTGGACAAAGGAGGACCTCAGCTCCATCCACAACAGGCAGGATTTCCTTGTAGCCAACCACTTTAATTCCATTTCCCATTCCCATTCTGATATGTCGGTCTCCTGTACTGCCACGATGAGGCCACTCTCAGGTTGGCAGAAAAACACCTCAAATTCCATCTGGCTAGCCTTCAACCTGATAGTATGAAGATTAATTTCTCTAATTTCAGGTACTTTTTCCCTTCCCTCTTCTCCCTTCTTCCATTCCCCACTATGGCTGGCCTCTTACCTCTTCTCTTCTCCTCAGCTGCCTATTACGTTCCCTGGTGCCCCTTCTGCTTCCTTTTCGCCAACAGTCCACTCTCCTCGTCTATCAAATTCCTTCTTCTTCAGCCCTTTACCTTTTCCACCCTTCATCTAACAGGTTACTAGTTCACTCCCACCCCTTTTCCCCACCCACCTACCTTCCCCCTTAACTGGCTTTTCCTATCACCTGCCAGCTTGTACTTCTTTCCACCTCCCTACCACCTTCTTATTCTGGCTTCTTCCCCATTCCTTTCTAGTCGTCTTGAAGTACCTTGGCCTGAAATGTTGACTGGTTATTCCTCTCCTTAGATGCTGCTTGACCTGTTGAGTTCCTCCAGCGTTTCATATGTGTTATTCTTGATTCCTCGCATCTGAAGAATCTTTCATGTTTATGTGACAAATGGAATTTAACTCTGTAAAGTAATGCATTTTGAGAAGTTAAACCAGGCCAGGACATCATCTTATACTTGTGTAAACTGTTGATAAGTTGCACTTGGAGTATTTTGTGCAGTTCTTATCACCACACTATAGTAGGGTGTGATTAAGCTCGAGAGGACGCTGAAGAGATTCACGGGAATGTTGCTGGGATTGGAGGATTTAAGTGATAAAGAGAAATTGGAATGACTTGTACTGCTTTCTCTGGAGAGAAGGCAGCTTACACGTGACCTTATAGATGTTTATAAATTATGAAGGGCACAGAGATCATGGGCAGTCAGTCTTTTAGCCCAGAGTATGAGGGTCTAAAACTCGGGAGAATAGTTTAAGTTGAGAAGGAAAAGATTTAAAGGGGACCTGTGAGGCAAGTTTTTCACACAGTTTGTGATGAGTACATGAAATTGGCTGCCAGAGGAAGTGTTTGACACAGGTACAATTATAATGTTTTAAATATATTTGGACAGGTAGATGGACAGGAACTATTTGGAGGTTTGTGAGCCAAATGGAGGCAAATAGCATTAGTGTGAATAGGCAACTTGTCAGCATGAATAAGTTGGGCCGAAGGGCCTATTCCATTCTTTAGAGCTTTTACAAAGGAAAAATGATTCCCAAATAGTCTTCATGAATCCAAAATCAATACAACGCTGTGTGTTAAATCCATTCAGCATCATTAAACTCAAAGTTCAAATTAAATTTATTATCAAAATATGCATACAGTACTGTGCAAAAGTTTTAGGCTTATTTATATAGCTAGAATACCTAATACTTTTGCATAGTACTGTATATTGGTTAAACTAGGAAGGTGGTAGGGAAACAGAAATAAGAACATGCAGCTTTGTAGTATTAAGTGTTATTTGGTAACTGGAAAGATATAATATATTGTGCAAAATTCCTTGGCACCCTAGATGCATATATGTGCCTAAAGCTTTTGCCAAGTACTGTATGTTACTATATACAACCCTGAGATTCTTTTTTCTAGCAGGTACTTGCAGGAATAAAAGAAATACAACAAAATTTTAAGAAAAACTATAAATAAACAGTTTGTTGCCAGTGCTAGGGAGCATTCTAGTGTTATGTGAATAGAGCAGATATTAATTCACACAAGAACCAGTCTTAAATTCTTGAAGTAAATTGTAAATTGCAAGTAGTTAATTGAAGTTAAAAGCACACCTTTGTAAAAAGAAAAGCAACACTGCATGTGGAGTACAGGCTAACCCAGAGACTAAGAGATATATTATGCAAAATGGTGACCATGAGACTTGTGCATATGCATCAGCCAAACGTTAAGACAATGGGGTTATGCTAATTGGCCTGTATCACTGCAGGCAACTATGGGTTTAAGTAATTTGTATCTTTGTAAGAAAGTTGAAAGAAGTTTGCAGACCAGATTGATACCATCACTTAGCACATCAAAGAGCTGATTTATCAATAATTGATGTCTGGCTCTCTGTCCTCAGTGGGTTTTTATAATATCGGTGTTAACTACTTTCTCCCAGCAAAGGTATTTGAACATTTAGAGTTGTCTTCCACTGCTCAAATGTATTATCATTCTAAGGTATTGAAATGAATGATTTTATTTTAACTATTGAAATTGTAATTTATCACCAGCTGTTTAATTTGATTGTAGGGGTATAAAATGTGATGTACTTCTGAGTTTAGGGGATCTATTGAGATGATCAGCAAGAGAATGTCTGTCATGATGAATAAAGACTTTTATACCCACAACTTCTCCAGTTTCTCCAATGACTTAGTCACAACAGTCAGTATTATTTTTATTTGTACATTTTCTCCTCTTTTGCACATTGATTGTAGGTCAAACAACAACCAATGTGCAAAAGACAAAATGCAAATAAACAAAATACCAAGGATGAGATTTTTAAAGAGTTCTTGAAAGTGAGTCTGTAGGTTGTAGAATCAGTTCAAGAGTAGTAGTGAGTGAAGTTAACCACACCAGTTCCTGGCGAAGGTACAGGAGCCTGAAGATATGCACTCAATGTTTTAGGAACAACTTCTCTCTCTCCACTATCATATCTCTGAACAGACAATAAACCAACCTATGAACATTACTTCACTATATCTTTGCATTCCTATTGCCACTTTCAAATGGGCCAGTATACAAACGGAAGTAGAAATACTGCCGAGATATGGAGGAAGAGCGTGAGAGTGCAATTGAGAGTGCAATGGCTCCTGCCATTGATCTCGGCGGCACCAACACCTCAGGACATATTCAAAACCCGGACTCCAGCAACGACCATGGACACATTCGAAGTGATTGCGCAACCACCAACTGTGACTCCAGCCTTGAACTCCAGGCCGGGTCTTTATGTGCTGCTGTTGTGACTCCCGTCTCCCCTCCCCCCACCACCACTCCGCAGCCCCGTCTTCCTCAGATCCCACCGTCAACTCCTGGGCCCTCAGAGGCTCCATCTTCCTCTCACCCCAACCCTCCCCTCTCCATTGACACCACCAGCCTCCCCCATCCCCCCTCTGATCCCAGCTCTCAACCGTGCCGGGTCTTTACCATCCCCTCCGACCTTCAACTGTCAGAGGCAGAACACTCTGTTCTCAGTAAGGGCCTCACGTTTGTCCCCCTTCGCCCACACCTCAGCGAGTTCCGTGTTCGCCACGATGCGGAACTTTTCTTCCGCCATCTCCGTCTCCGAGCCTACTTCTTCGGCAAGGACTCTTCCACCCCCACCGATGACCCCTTCTCCCGTCTTCAACCCTCCTCTTCTTCATGGACACCCCGCTCTGGTCTTCTGCCTGCTCTGGATCTCTTTATTGCTAACTGCCGACGGGACATCAACCGTCTCGACTTCACCGCACCTTGTCCCCATTCCAACCTCACTCCTTCGGAACGCTCTGCTCTCCACTCCCTCCGCACTAATCCTAACATTATTAAACCCGCTGATAAGGGGGGTGCTGTTGTAGTCTGGCGTACTGACCTCTACCTTGCCGAGGCGCAGCGACAACTCGCGGATACCTCCTCTTATTTACCCCTCGATCGTGACCCCACTAAGGAGCACCAGGCCATTGTCTCCCACACCATCACCGACTTTATCCGCTCAGGGGATCTCCCATCTACTGCTACCAACCTTATAGTTCCCACACTCCGCACTTCCCGTTTCTACCTGCTACCCAAGATCCACAAACCTGCCTGTCCTGGCCGACCTATTGTCTCAGCTTGCTCCTGCCCCACTGAACTCGTTTCTGCATACCTCGACACTGTTTTATCACCCCTTGTTCAATCCCTTCCGACCTATGTTCGTGACACTTCTCACGCTCTTAAACTTTTCGATGATTTTAAGTTCCCTGGCCCCCACCGCTTTATTTTCACCATGGATGTCCAGTCCTTATATACTTCCATCCCCCATCAGGAAGGTCTCAAAGCTCTACGCTTCTTTTTGGATTCCAGACCTAATCAGTTCCCCTCTACCACCACTCTGCTCCGTCTAGCGGAATTAGTCCTTACTCTTAATAATTTCTCCTTTTGCTCCTCCCATTTCCTCCAAACTAAAGGTGTAGCTATGGGCACCCGTATGGGTCCTAGCTATGCGTGCCTTTTTGTTGGGTTTGTGGAACAATCTATGTTCCGTGCCTATTCTGGTATCTGTCCCCCACTTTTCCTTCGCTACATCGACGACTGCTTCCTGCACGCATGCAGAACTCGTTGACTTTATTAACTTTGCCTCCAACTTTCACCCTGCCCTCAAGTTTACCTGGTCCATTTCTGACACCTCCCTCCCCTTTCTAGATCTTTCTGTCTCTGTCTCTGGAGACAGCTTATCCACTGATGTCTACTATAAGCCTACTGACTCTCACAGCTATCTGGACTATTCCTCTTCTCACCCTGTCTCTTGCAAAAACGCCATCACCTTCTCACAATTCCTCCGTCTCCACCGCATCTGCTCTCAGGATGAGGCTTTTCATTCTAGGATGAGGGAGATGTCTTCATTTTTTAAAGAAAGGGGCTTCCCTCCCTCCACTATCAACTCTGCTCTTAAACGCATCTCCCCCATTTCACGTACATCTGCTCTCACTCCATCCTCCCACCACCCCACTAGGAATAGGGTTCCCCTGGTCCTCACCTACCACCCCACCAGCCTCCGGGTCCAACATATTATTCTCCGTAACTTCCGCCACCTCCAATGGGATCCCACCACTAAGCACATCTTTCCCTCCCCCCCTCTCTCTGCATTCCACAGGGATCGCTCCCTACACAACTCCCTTGTCCATTCGTCCCCCCCCATCCCTCCCCACTGATCTCCCTCCTGGCACTTATCCGTGTAAGCGGAACAAGTGCTACACATGCCCTTACACTTCCTCCCTTACCACCATTCAGGGCCCCAAACAGTCCTTCCAGGTGAGGCATCACTTCACCTGTGAGTCGACTGGGGTGATATACTGCGTCCGGTGCTCCCGATGTGGCCTTTTATATATTGGTGAGACCCGACGCAGACCGGGAGACCGCTTTGCTGAACATCTACGCTCTGTCCGCCAGAGAAAGCAGGATCTCCCAGTGGCCACACATTTTAATTCCACATCCCATTCCCATTCTGACATGTCTATCCACGGCCTCCTCTACTGTAAAGATGAAGCCACACTCAGGTTGGAGGAACAACACCTTATATTCCGTCTGGGTAGCCTCCAACCTGATGGCATGAACATCGACTTCTCTAACTTCCGCTAAGGCCCCACCTCCCCCTCGTACCCCATCTGTTACTCATTTTTATGCACACATTCTTTCTCTCACTCTCCTTTTTCTCCCTCTGTCCCTCTGAATATACCTCTTGCCCATCCTCTGGGTCACCCCCGCCCCCTTGTCTTTCTTCCCGGACCTCCTGTCCCATGATCCTCTCGTATCCCCTTTTGCCTATCACCTGTCCAGCTCTCGGCTCTATCCCTCCCCCTCCTGTCTTCTCCTATCATTTTGCATCTCCCCCTCCCCCTCCAGCTTTCAAATCCCTTACTCACTCTTCCTTCAGTTAGTCCTGACGAAGGGTCTCGGCCTGAAACGTCGACTGCGCCTCTTCCTATAGATGCTGCTTGGCCTGCTGCGTTCACCAGCAACTTTGATGTATGTTGCTTGAATTTCCAGCATCTGCAGAATTCCTGTTGTTTAGAGTGCAATTGTGTTTTAAAATTGCCTGGTATGTTTGCAATGAGTTCACTATTTAGTCAGTCATTCAACAGTGGAAAATCAGTACTTCGCTAAACCATCAGTCAAATGGTAAACCATCATGTCACAGTTCCTGATTTCTGCCACTTGGAGAATCTTCTAACACAATGCTACTTGACAACTAGCAAATAGAGCGGCACTGTGCAATATCAACATCCACCCTGTGCGATTCATCCCAGGGTGGGCTCTCACCACCCTTGGGTTCTGTACAACACTACTCTCAATATGACTCTCAGAGTCTTATGCCACAGGTCAATGACTGGGAAAACGTGGCTGATGCTGGCCACGTGTGGTTGACCTGCCATTTTTGTTTATACTAACCCTGGTTCAATAAGCAAGCCGCTACAAGTTTCCTTTTGTTGGTAACTATGCTTGGTATAATTTATGGGAGTGAAAGTTCAACTTCCAATGTGAAATCTGAATTTCCTGCAATTAAGATACGATTGTTCTTGATGCAAATATAGTCACCATAAACAACTTAAATATTACTGCATGCCTCCACAGAGTGTTTTGAAGTACACTGTACTTGAGAGCCCTGTGAGCATTCTAAAATCCTGAGAATCCAAGAGAAACAGTACACTATAGGATGACCTTCACTTCAGTTTGTAGCCCCCCAAAAAGATTGTCTTAGATCATAGCACATAGAAAAGTACAGCACAGGATCATGCCCTTCACTCCACAATTAAGCCAATGAAATAATTAATCAAATGACACTTCATTAAATTAATCTTTTCTACCTGCACATGGTCCACATCCATTCATTCACATGCCTATACGAGCCTTTTAAGTGTCTCTCTCATATCTGCCTGTACTACCGCCCCAGCAATGCATTCCTGGCAGCTAATGTTCATGTATAATAAATACACTTGCCCCACACATCTCCTTTGAACTTTCCCCCATTCATCTTAAATACATTCCCTCTGGGAGAAAGATACTGACTGTCTTAATCCCAGGGCTCTATGACTCCCATAATTTCATGGACTTCTATCAGGTCTCTTCTCAACCTCTGCAGCTCCAGAGAAAACAGCCTTAGTTTGTCCATACTCTTCTTAATAGAAAATGTCATCTAATCCAGGCAACATCTTGGTAAACCTCTTCTGCACCATCTACAAAGCTCCCACCAAAGTGAATGTGCTATTCATGGCCTAACCAAAATTTTATAAAAGCTGCAATATAATTACTTCACTCTTGAACTCAGTGCTTCAATGATTAAAGGCAAGAATGACATTGGTCTATAAACTTGTGTGGCCATTTCAGGAAGGTAGGGACCTGGATCTCAACTTCTCATGGAGAGATGTGTGCGGATAATAAATGCTGTCTTCATCTAGTAAATAAGTACGGAGACAGGTCACATGAATAAGAGTGGACTGAATGACCAGTTGACTTATTTTTGACTGTTCAGGGTTATATTTTTAGAGAACTGTTTGTTTTAAAGACACCGTAGAATCTAAGATACTAAGACAAATGATGACTCATGATCTCTATTCAGCACCACTCACAATGCTGCACTCCCTCAGTTTACGTACAATAACCCACGATGTCAGTGAGCCATGTGAAGGGTTAATTCAAGGAAAAGGAAGGGGATTCATGTTAGAGTCAGAACCAGAATCAGCTTTATTATCACTGAAATATGTTGTGAAATGTTTTGTGTTGTGGCAACAAGAGAGTTTACTAAAATTTGCTATAAGTAAATTAATAGACAAACAAATAGATAAATAGATAGACAAATAGATACGTAGTGCGAAACAGAATTTGTGAGGTAATGTTCATGAGTTCATGGATTGTTTAAAAATCTTCCAACCTTCAAACAAACCAATCTTCCGTCCTTGGACTCACTTTACACAAAACACTGTCGGAGCAGTGCTGCCAGGATAATCAAGGACAAGACCCACCCAGCCAACACATTTTTCGTCCCTCTTCCCTTCCAGAGAAAGCTCAGGAGCTTGAAGACTCATACAGCCAGATTTGGGAACAGCTTCTTTCTAACTGTGATAAAACTGCTGAACGGGTCCTGACCCGGATTTGGGCCGTACCCTCCAAATATCCGGACCTGCCTCTTGGTATTTTTTTGCACTACCTTACTTTCCATTTTCTATTTTCTATTTATGATTTATAATTTAAATTTTTAATATTTACTATTGATTTGTAATCCAGGGAGCGGGAAGCGCAGAATCAAATATCGCTGTAATGATTGTATGTTCTAGTATCAATTGTTTGGCAACTAGAAAGTATGAAGTATAAATCTGATGGCAGAAGGGAAGAAGCTGTTCCTGAAACCTTAAGTGTGTGTCTTCAGGCTCCTGTACCTCCTCCCTGATTGCAGTAATAAGAAGACAGCATGTCCTGGATCGTAAGGATACTTAATAATGCATGATGTTTTCTGGTCATAATGAGAATGGAACAATGTGAATTAGAGAGCACACACAGTGGTGTCTCTGGTGGAGGCTGCTGCCTCATAGCATCGGTAGCCCAGATTCAACTCTGATCTCTGCTCTATCAGGAGGGAATCTGGGTCGTTCAGTCCGGATTGCAAAATTCTTCTTCATGGTGGCTATGGCTTGAAAACCATTGGGAACATGTTAC
The DNA here is from genome assembly GCF_963921235.1 of Mobula hypostoma. Taxonomy (NCBI): domain Eukaryota; kingdom Metazoa; phylum Chordata; class Chondrichthyes; order Myliobatiformes; family Myliobatidae; genus Mobula; species Mobula hypostoma. The sequence continues at coordinate 44,556,849 of NC_086118.1, read as the reverse complement.
AAGTGACTTGGATGTTTCTTCTGGTATACAACGAAGGACGCACCTTCCACTTGTCCAGTTGTTTCTCTCGCCTCAACTCTGAACTAATTCCACCACCTATGGACTCACTTTCAAAGACTCTACAACTCATGTTCTTAGTATTATTTATTTATATGTTTGTTTGTTTGCACAGTTTGTCTCCTTTTTCATACTGATTGGCTGTCTGTCTTTGTGTGTAGTTTTTCACTGATTCTGTTGTATATCTTTGTTCTACTGTGAATGCCTGCAGGGAAAATGAATCTTTGGGTAGTATATCATGACATATACTGTACGTACTTTGATAATACACTTTGAAACTTGAATTTTAAACTTGCACAGCATGAATCTCTAACCTGACCCCATGGTCTCCTCCTCAACATTTGCAACCATTGAAATCTCCTTCCACTAACTCTCTGTATCAACTTGGCCAGAATTTCTCCCTCTCCTCCACAATCCTCAACAATCTGGCACCCATCTTGATACATTCGTCCTGTTCCTTTGTGCTGCGCAGAGCCCAGCCCACCCCTTACACTGATCACCGACAACCCTCACGCTAATTCTGGGTCCTCGACGCTTATGTATCCACTATGGTGAAACACATGAATACAGGACAAGTCATTGGATGGCGAGAAGAACCATAGCTATTTCTCCCTCCCTGCATCCAAATCAATTATACTCTTCGTGTTTAATCAATGCCCAACATCTTACTAATGTATTTTGTATCAACTGTGTATCATGGCATAGGGCAGGCATCAGGGCAGTCAATAAATCTTAAGGGAAAGCCCAAGTGTTTATAGTGATGATTGGATCTTGGTTTCTCAGACACAGGTCCACTGTGCATTTCATTTCATGAGGAAAATGTCTGGGTTTGGGAACAGCCGGGACCTATACCTGTTTAAGTGGGATAAAACTAATTCAAATATTGTTGTTATTGCTTGTGCTGCCCCCAGCACATCCCTAGGTTGAGTTGGTTGTTAACGCAAGCATGAATTTCAATGTGGATGTGATAAATAAATGAATGTGAAACTGAATGGCAAATGTAGAATTACGGTCAACACAGAAGGAAGCCCTTTTGCTTGACCTCATTCATGCCAACTGTGATGACAGTCTAGGCTAATCCCATTGGCCTGCATTAGGTCCATATCACTGTGTCATTCCTCTCCAAGTTGCTTGCAAATGCCTTTTAAATACTGTAATAGTATCTGCCTCTGTCACCTCTTCCAGCTGCTTATTCCGAATATTCTCCATCCTCTGTGTGAAAAACTTATCCTTCAAATTTCTCCACTTAGACCTTAAATATGTGCCTTCTAGTTATAGACTACCTTCCTTTTATAGTTTTATGAACCTCATTAAGATCTCACCTGGACCGTACACACTGGCTGTGTGGCTAAAAAAGCACAACAGCGTCTCTTCTACCTCAGGCAACTGAAGAAGTTCGGGATGAGCCCCAAAATCCTCAAGACCTTCTACAGGGGCACAATTGAGAGTATCTTGATTGGCTGTATCACCACCTGGTACAGGAAATTCACCAACCTTGACTGCTGGGCACTGCAGAAAGTGGTACGGACAGCCCAGCAGATCTGTGGATGTGAACTTCTTTCCAGTGAGGACATTTATCGCAACAGGTGCAGAAAGAATGCCTGGAAGATCATAGGGGACACCAGTCACCCCAACCATAAACTGTTTCAGCTGCTTCCATCTGGCAAATGGTACAGCAGCATTAAAGCCAGGACTAGCAGGCTATGGGACAGCTTTTTTCTACAAGCCATTAGATTTATAAATTCACATGTCTGTACATTGCAATGGAGTCATAATGCAAAGGTTTTAACTCCCTCACGTAGTGGGACAGATGTAAGATTTAAATAAATTCAAATTCAAATGCATCCTTCAGTCTCCTATGTTGCAGTGAGAATAAACACAGCCTATCCAATATCTCCTTATAACTACAATCCTCTATTCCAAGCAACATCTTTGTTTATATTGGTAGTTGGGTAATTATTGCCACATGCACTGAGATACAGTGACAAAGTCTGTTTTACATGCCACACCAGCCCAACTCTTGTATTGAATGTCTTGCCTATGAAGGCAAGCAAACTAAATGTCTCCTCACTCCCCAGCAGGGGAGTCTTCCACTTTTAGGAAGCTTAGGACATTCTCCCAAGTCAATCTATACATCAAAACTGCTAAAATGTCTACCATTTTCTGTACCTATCTTACAAGAATTTGGCTTCCCAAAGTGCAGTACAGCGCACTTCCCTGAAATAAATTTCATCTGCTACGCTCTGCTGAATGTTTCAGTTGATTTGCATCCCATTTTATCATGAAACAACCTTTTTCACTATCTATGACTCCATCAATTTTTGTGTTGTCTGCAAACTTATTAATCATTTTATCCACATTCTCTTCCCAGTTATTTATATATTATAAACATCAAAGGCCCCAGCACCAGCTCCTATTATACTTCACTTGTTATAGATAGATAGATAGATAGCTAGATATACTTTATTGATCCCGAGGGAAATTGGGTTTCGTTTCAGCCACACCAACCAAGAATAGAGCATAAATATAGCAATACAAAAACCACAAACAATCAAACAACAATATGCAAACTATGCCAGATGGAAATAAGTCCAGGACCAGCCTATTGGCTCAGGGTGTCTGACCCTCTGCGGGAGGAGCTGCAAAGTTCGATGGCCACAGGCAGGAACAACCTCCCGTGATGCCCAGTGTTGTATCTCGGTGGAATGTGGCCGGAGTCCAACAGTAAAAAGTTCAATATCCGGTCTACAAACACATTCCTCTATCGTAATATGACCAGGATTGCACCATCCATTGTTAACCAGAACAGTAAGCCCCCAACTCCCTTACGCTTACTTCCGTCAGTTATCGATTTCCAGTCAGTAAAACACCCATCCACTCTTCTCTTTGTCCTTTCTCACCCTAACAAATTTGAATCCAGTTGGCAACATGCTTTGGATCCCTTGTGTTTTGAACTTCTGGACCAACTTACCCCACAGGACCTTGTCAGAAACCTTTCTAAAGTCCACATAAACCATATCGGTTGCTCTGGCTTCATAAATTTTCTTAGTTGCCTCCTTAAAAAAAAACTCATTCAGATTGAGAGACATGATCTGCCCTGTAAAAAGAAACAACTTTACTTAAACTTCATGGTCTGTCTCTGCCTTTCCAAGTAAATATAAACTGTGTACTATGAATCTTCACCAACACCTTTCTTACTACTGATGTAAGGCTCACTGGTCTGACGTTTCCAGGCTTATTCTACTGTCCTCTTTAAACAGGGGAACAGCACTAACTATCCTGCAGTCTTCCAGTACCTTACTTAGGGTGACAAAGTTACAAAGTCTCCATCAGGGCTACAGCTATCTCCTATCATGCTTCCTTTTGCATCCCAGAAGTGGTTATCATTCTGTTGTGGATCCTTTTGGTCATTTAATTCCAAACAATGTAAACAATCACAGGATTCCCACAGAAAGGCTGACACTAGACTTTAGTCAGGCTGAATTTTACTGAACTGAACCTTGATTTAAACATTCCAGAAATTACATTGTAGCTTTCATTTGATTCACTCACCTTGTTTTAAACATGAATGAAAAAAATGTAATCAGAGTACTATTTGTATGAAAAGCATTAGAACCTTGCTTTAGATATTTTAGCACTGCATCGCAAGTGAACATTATAATCAGACAGAAAAATTGTGTCTCCTTTTGCCTGAAAGCTTACATGTGCTACTGCCTTTTCTTTTACTTTTTCAAATTAGGGGAGACATGGGTCACTTAATCTCATTCTTTATGTCAGTGCCATAATATTGTGAAATTCCTGATATAATTTCGCCAGTGCTGGTTATAGTTCATGGATTAGTAATGAGCTTGATTGGAAATAGCAACGATCCGTGTTCCTATACAAAACGTGCAGGGTGGCATTTCATTGGAGCAGGTGAGAGACACTTTGCACTTGTCATTCCCCATGCTGAGCAGACCCTGACGGTCAAGCCCATGGGACCGCGGAATTCCTGACACTGAGGGAAATGACATGTCCCATTAACACAGACCATCAATCCACTCTAAATGACAGACCTTTTACCCAGGGGATCCCATGCCGACATTTCTCGTGCTTACTCATCCTTGTCTGGATTTATGTGTCAGGAAAAACATACAAAGCAGAATGAGATTTACTTTCGCAAGCGTCTAGTCCTCATGATTGATCATCTCTGTGAGCCCTCATAGAGAGGACTGTCTGCGCTATGTGGGATCTTGACGACTGTACTGCCTCTTCTGATTTAAGATGAACATTTAGCTGAGGACACAAAAGAACCTACTTCAGTCCGCTGTTGTTGCTAGTTGAACTGTAATTATTTCAAATTCAGTCCATCTGATTGTGAAGAGAAAAGTTATATGTTACTTAATGTAATTGATATGAAATTGTGTTCCAGTTGACCTCATAGCTAACTGAAGGCTTCCCTGTATTTTGGTAGATCACCTCCTGACGCAGGATTTTCTTTGTAATTTGCCATCTTGCTCCATGAACAGAAGACTAATTTATTAGAAACATATTAGAGTTGTCTGCTTAATACTTCATACCATAAGGTAACAAATGATTAGAACAAGGGTTCCCAACCTGGGATCCACTGACCCCTCAGTTAATGGTAAGTATCCATGGCAATAAAAATATTGGGAATGCCTAGCTTAGATCAATTAATCACAGCACCAAGGGTTCCCAATATTTCTTAGGACATGGACCAATGCCATTAAGCAAGGGGTCCATGGACATCTAGTTGGAAACTCCTGACTTGAAACTACATTGACACAAGATTGTTTTATTAGGTAAGAACATACAGAACCAAGGTATGGACTGGTCAAAGAACACTGAGGCTGTCTATAAGAAGGGTCAGAGCCGTCTCTATTTCCTGAGGAGACTGAGGTCAGTTAACACCTGCCGGACGATGCTGAGGATGTTCTACGAGTCTGTGGTGGCCAGTGCTATCATGTTTGCTGTTGTGTGCTGGGGCAGCATGCTGAAGGTAGCAGATACCAACAGAATCAACAAACTCATTCGTAAGGCCAGTGATGTTGTGGGGATGGAACTGGACTCTCTGACGGTGGTGTCTGAAAAGAGGATGCTGTCCAAGTTGCATGCCATCTTGGACAATGTCTCCCATCCACTACATAATGTACTGGTTGGGCACAGGAGTACATTCAGCCAGAGACTCAGTCCACCGAGATGCAACACTGAGCATCATAGGAAGTCATTCCTTCCTGTGGCCATCAAACTTTACAACTCTTCCATTGGAGGGTCAGACACCCTGAGCCAATAGGCTGGTCCTGGACTTATTTCATAATTTACTGGCATAATTTACATATTACTATTTAACTATTTATGGTTCTATTACTATTTATTATTTATGGTGCAACTGTAACAAAAACCAATTTTCCCCGGGATCAATAAAGTATGACTATGACTATGACTATGACTATGTGAAAGAAGTTAACAGATTTGCTATAATATAATGGGCAAAATAAATTTGAATAGTCTTTTCCTATGTACCTTTCAATATCTCCCATGAGCAGCAGGAGATAGACTTCAATGAAGATAATCAATTTTTATGTTAGTGTTGACTGAGGGAGAAGGGAAACATTGCAATCTCTCAATGCCCAATTATGACTTTACAAGGCAGCCCAAATGAGTGCTGCCCAATTAGCATTCTGTTTGCACCGTTTAACATTTAGTGATTCTAATAATTAACTTTTTGATGACTTGTGTGAAGTTTCATCTTTATAGTCTGGAGCTGTTACATCCTCTGCTTTACTCTGTTCTCAGTTCTGAAGAAGGATCTTGGCCCAGAACATTGACTATCTATTCACTTCCATGGATGCTGCCTCACCTGCTAAGATGCTCCAGCATTTTCTGTGTGCTGCTTTTGATTTCCAGCATCTGTAGTCTTCCTTGTGTTATTCCCTGTAAGCAAATTTGTACATTTCTTTTCATCTGCGTGTGGGTTTCTTCCGGGTGCTCCGGTTTCGTCCCACAGTCCAAAGAAATATCAGTTTGTAGGCTAATCGGCCATGGTAAATTGTCCCATGATTAGGCTATGGTAAAATCGGTGGGTTGCTGGGTGGTGTGGTTTGAAGAACCAAAAGGGTCTGTTCTGCACAATATCTCTAAATAAAATTAAAATACATCAAAATTAAATTCCATTCTGATGAGATTTACCCTTACTTGACCTCTTTTTCCCAATCTAGACTTTTTTCACAAAATAAAGTTAATTGAAAATGACACTTTTACGTAATCAGAAAATACTGGACTTGCACATGTTTCCATTACGGCATCACAACATTATTTTAATAGATTACTAATCTAGTTACAATCTTGTTTCAAATATCATAAGGCAATTTGGTTTCATTTGCCTATTATGAGCGATTTTGATTTAAACAAGCTGACATTCCCTTCACAAATATGCACTAGTGTAACACATATAAAATGCTGGAGGAAATTAACAGGTCAGGCAGCATCTACAGAAGGGAATAAGCAGCTGACATTTCAGGCCAAGACCTTTCGGTCAGTTTGAGGGATGGCGAGAGTTGTTTGGGTGGGCTTAACTGATTTAACTAATTTAGCAGGGGGATGGGAACCGGAGTGATAATGCTGAAGATGAGACTCATAGCAAAGAGAGGCTGTTGATAGGGCAAAATTGGAGTCAACAGGATAAGTTGCAACATAAAAGGTGGAGAAGATTGAGAAGGGTCAATACAGGACTGAAGGTATTATATTTGAATGCACACAGTTAATGGAAATAAAATCAATGAACTTGTAACACAGTTACAAATTGGCAAGTAGGCATTACGAATCATGGCCTGAAAAAAGATTATAGCTGGGAGCTTAATATCCAAGGATACACATCGTATTGAATGGATAGGCATGAAGCTGAAGGGGCGGGGGGTGACTCTGTTGGTAAAAAATGAAATTACATCATTAGAAATAGGTGACATAGAATTGGAAGGCATTGAGACATTGTGGATACAGCCAAGGAACTACAAGGATAAAAAGACCCAGATGGGAGTTATATACAGACCACCAAACACTAGTAAGGATGTGGTCTACAAGTTATAATGGGAGATAGCAAATGCATGCCAAAAGGGCAATATTACAAAACTCATGGGGGACTTCAATAAGCAGATAGAATGAGAAAACCAGGTTGATTACGTAAAAGGAACCAGAGAGGGGGAATTTCTAGAATTTAGATTAGATTATGAGGACACGCAGTCCTCTTTTATTGTCATTTAGTAATGCATGCATTAAGAAATGATAAAACATTCCTCCGGTGTGATATCACAGAAAAGCAGGACAGACCAAGACCTAAAAACTAACAAAAGCCAAATAATTACAACATATAGTTACAACAGTGCAACAATACCATAACTTGATGAAGAACAGGCCATGGCACAGTAAAAAAGTTCAAAGTCTCTCGAGAGTCCCACATCTCATGCAGACAGGAGAAGGAAGAAAACTCTCCCTGCCATGCCTGACCACAGTCCGACTCTGAGTCGTCCAAAAACTTCGAGCTCCGATCAGCCCTCCGACTCTGAGTACCGAGCACCATCTCTGCCGAACGCTTCAACCCCAGCCTCGGTCGCTAGCAGCAGGCAAAGCCAGGGATTTTGGGGCCTCCACTCCAGAGATTCTCGATCGCACAGTAGCAGCGGCAGCGAAACGGGCATTTCAGAAATTTCTCCAGATGTTCCTCTGCTTCTCACGTCTGTCTCCATCAAATCAGAATTGTGCACGGCATCCTACTAACAAATACGATATAATTTCACCGGAGAGCTGCGCGTGCTGCGTCGTGCCTCCATCTTCTCCTCCCACCCAATGCCTATAGGATGGCTTTTGAGAGCAGCTTATGGTTCAGCTACGACCAGTTATGCAGGATTTGGTTTTATGCAATGAACTGGAATTGATTGGAGGGCTTAAGGTAAAAGAACCACGAGGGGTAAGAAATCATAATATGATCAAATTCACCCCAAAATTTGAGAAAGAGAAGCCAACATCATTTATATCAGTATTACATTGGAGTAAAGGAAATTACAGAGGCATGAGAGAGAAGTTAGCTAGAATTGATTGGAAAAGAACACTGGCATTGATGACAGCAGAGCAGCAATGGCTGGAATTTCTGGAAGCAATTCAGAAGACACAGAATATATACATCCCAAAGAGGAAAACATATTCTAAAGGCAAGATGACACAATCATGGCTAACAAGAGAATTCAAAGCCAACATAAAAGCCAAAGAAAGGGCATATAATGGAGCAAAAAGTAATGGGAAGTTAGTGGATTGGGAAGCTTTTAAAAGCCAAAAGAAAGCAAATAAAATGTTGCTAAGAAGGTAAAAATGGAATATGAAAGTAAGCTAGCCAATATTATTGAAAAGGACATCAAAACTTTCTTCAGATCTTTATGTATAAAAGAAAGGTGAGAGTGGATATCGGGCCACTGGAAAACAATGCAGGAGAGGTAGTAATGGTGGATAAAGAAATGCTGGATGAACGGAATAAGTATTTTGCATCAGTCTTCACTGTGGAAGACACTAGCAGGAGAGTGGAAGTTCCATGTGACAGGGGTCATGAAGTGTGTGAAGTTACCATTACTAGGGAGAAGGTTCTTGGGAAACTAAAAAGGTCTGAAGGTAGATAAGTCACCTGGACCAGATGGTATACACCCCCGGGTTCTGAAAGAGGTGGCTGAAGTGGTTCTGGAGGCAGTACTAATAATCTTTCAAGAATCATTAGATTCTGGAATGGTTCTGGAAGACTGCAAAATTGCAAATGTCATTCTACTCTTCAAGAAGAGAGTGAGGTAGAAGAAAGGAAATTATAGGTCAGTTATCCTCATCTCAGTGGTTGGGAAGATGTTGGAGGGATTGTTAAGGATGTGGTTTTGGGATACTTGGAGGCACATGATAAAATAGGTTGTAGTTAGCATGGTTTCCTCTGAGAAATCTGTTGAAATCTTTTGAAGAGATAACTTAAATGTTCTGTACTTGGATTTTCAGAAGGCCTTTAACAAGGTGCCACACATGAGGCGGCTTAACAAGCTACAAACCCATGGTATTACAGGAAAGATTCTAGCATATAGTGGGTGACTAGCAGGAGGCAAAGAGTGGGAATAAAGAGAGCCTTTTCTGAATGGCTGCTGGTGAGTTCCACAGGGGTCTGTGCGGGGACTAATTCTTCTTCGATTATATGTCAATGATTTGGATGATGGAATTGATGGCTTTGTTGGAAAGTTTATGGCCATGTACTCTGGTAGAAGAAATGAAAGGGTAGACTGTTTTCTAAATGGAGAGAAAATACAAAAATCTGAGGCTCAAAGGGATTTGGGAGTCCTTGTGCAGGATTCCCTGAAGGTTAATTTGCAGGTTGAGTCTGTGATGAGGAAGACAAAATGCAATGTTAGCATTCATTTCAAGAGGACCAGAATATAAAAATGAGGATGTAATGTTGAGACTTTATAAAGCCCCTGTTGAGGCCTTACTTGGAGTATCGTGAGCAAAAAGGATATGCAGGAACTGGAGAGGGTTCAAAGGAGGTTCATGAAAACAATTCTAGGATTGTCATATGAAGAGAATTTGATGGCCCTGGGCCTGTATGCAGAGGAATTCAGAGGAATGAGGTGTGACCTCATTGAAACCTATTGAATGGTGAATGGCCTTGATAGAGTAGATGTGAAGAGGATGTTCCCAAAAGTGGGAGAGTCTAAGACCGGAGGACATAGCCTCAAGATAGAGCGGCATCCTTTTAGAATGGAGATGAGGAGGAATTTCTTTAACTAGAGAGTAGTGAATCTGTGGAATATGTTGCGAAAGGCAGCTGCGGAGGCCAAGTCTTCATATATATTTAAGGAAGTTGTTGATAGATTCCTGATTGATCACGGCATGAAGGGATATGGGGAGAAGGCTGGAGAATGAGGCTTGAGGGAAGTTGGACCAGCCATGATGAAATGGTGGAGCAGGCTTAATGGACCAAATGGCCTAATTCTGCTCCAATATCTTACGGTCTTTCGTGTGATGTTCCGAAGTACAGTCTTGGCCTGAAGCATAAACTGTTTATCTGGTGATCAGTCTCGGCCCAAAATGTCGACTGTTTATTCCTCTTCAGAGATGCTGTCTTACCTGCTGAGTTATGTGAGGAATTTTCCGTGTGTTACTGGGCATTTCCCATATCAGCAGAATCTCTTGCGTTTACACATACATGTAAGTGAGGTTGAGGATAGGCAGATTGTGCATGTTCCCTTCCTCCATACTGCTAGCTAGACATCAAGAAATGAGGTGTAGGAGAGTAGCATTGCTTTTCTCTTATTGATAACTGGGAATGCAATCATCTTCTCTCTAAAGAAAGCTAGATTTGTGCTGTGGCAGCCAGCAGAACCTTACTCATTTTAAACACAGTGAACCCCAGCCTTTGAACAGCTGAATGGATTTTCATGATGCACACACAAAAATCAATTGATGCAAGTATTTACTTTGCCATTTATGACCATCACTTCCTTCTACTGTACCGTAGCACCAAAGGCTCTGGAAAATATATTATTAGAGAAAGGTGGTAACAGATTTATTGAATCCCAAGGCCCCACTGAAGTCAGGTATCAGATGAACACTAATGTGAGCAAATACAAATGGAGATGCTTTTGGACACATTCTCTTCGAAAAAGAGAATGATTTTTAAAATTCAAATGTCATCTCAATCACTGAGCATCCGTAAGTAAACAAGTAAAAATGTTTAATTCCCCACAGACTAAATGCTTGTGTATCAAGAATTTTATAGCTTTCAAGCTTATCATATCAGAATCAGATTTATTATCACTGACCTATCACATGTGTTTCTTTGTGGCAGCAGTACAATTGCAATAAGTTACAATAAGAAATATTCATCTTTGAAATCAATAAATAGTGCAAAACAAGAGCAAAATATTGAGGTTGTGTTCATGGATTTATGAGCCATTCAGAAACATGATGCAAGGAGGAAAGAAGCTGTTCCTAAAATGTAGAGTGTGTGTCCTCAAGCTTCTGCACCTCATCCCTGATGGCAGCAGTTAGAAGGGGGTACATCCTGGGTGATGGATAATAATGGATGTTGCCTTTCTGAGGCATCGCCTTTTGAAGATGTCCTCGATGGCGGGGAGGCGAGTGCCAATGATGGAGCCGGCTGAGTTTACAACTTTCTGCAACTTTTATTCCAAACCTGTGCAGTGCCACCTCCATAGCAGGAGGTGATGCAACCTGCTAGAATGTTCTCCACAGTGCATCTGTAGAAATTTGCGGGAGTCTTTGGTGACATGCCAAATCACCTCAAACTCATACTAACAAGGATACCCTGGAGTGATAGCAGAAGAAAGGGCAGCACAACAACATTTTTGCCCGTGATGAAAATGTCACTGACTCTTTTCAGTTTGGAATAAAGAAACTGGGTCTTACCATAAGCTTTCGAAAAGTGTTATTCTTAAGTATTGCGGAATTCTCGAACATTTTGTCATAATTCTAAAAGAGACAAAAACAAATATAATTTTCAGTGCTCAGGTAATGTAAAGACCAGGTTACGCTGGTCACAAGAAATAATGCCAAGAAAAGTGAAAGATTTCATTTCCAGCTGAAGGAAACATTAGCCCCTCACCTCTGCATCTACACATTCCACATCATTATTTGAAACACTATGCTGAATATGTATGGATTTTCAGTGTAACATTTATGCCCCAATCATTCTTTTTAAAAACATTTAGAATGGCATTGTTGGAGGGTTGGTAGCAGTTTGTCATCAAGCACATATGGTATATAGTCAGGGGAGCACTTGAGGCTAAAATAATAGGCATGAGGGAATCTAACACTATAAATACATGTTTACACGAGAATTTGAATTCTCAGAATGCTCTCTTACAGGTTAGGATATATTGAGCAATTGTATATACAATTAAATTAAATAAACAGTTGGTAGGTAACCTTCTGTCATTCGAAGCAGGTTTAATGAACTGAGAGGATTTTCATCTTTAGTATTCAAACATTACTGTTGGGCTTAAGTTTCACTTTAGCGTCACTCATCACCTGAAGTTCAACGTGATCCAGGCATGTAAGTGCAGCCTGCCTTATTAACGGAGGAGTTATGACTAGAACTGAACGATACATTATTATCAGCAAATACTCCCACTTTTCCTGAAACCTGAATTTCTGAAGAAGCTATTCCTGAATCATTGAGTGTGTGCATTCTCCTCTGCCATCAGAATGAACATTGTACCCATGAACACTACTTCACTACTTTTTTTTGTCTTTTTACACTGCTTACTTAATTTAACTTTCTCTCTCTCTCTCTCTTTCTCTCTATATATATTTACTATAATTTACAATTTTTTATTGTATATTGTAATGTACTGCTGCCGCAAAACAAGAAATTTCATAACATATGCCAGTAATATTAAACCTGATTTTCATTTTGATACTTTGAGCTTTGGTATGGAGGGAGAGGTGGAATCACTGATGAAATAGTTGAAGACATTTGGGTCATGGGCACCATGGGACTCCTGAAGTGATGCCCTGTGGCAGAGACGATCAGTCTCCTACAGTTGCAGCTTTTATGCTATGTCACTAGCGATTGTTGTTGATTTCAAATATGCCAGGATACTTCATAACACATTAAGTGGACAGATTTTAACCTTCATGTCGATTGTTAAATGGGCACAAAGGTATCATACCTGGTGTCATGGATTCTTGATTACCTGACTGGCAGACCACAGTACGTCTGCTTGCAACACTGTGTGTCCGACAGAGTGATCAGCAGCACTGGGGCTCCACAGGGGACTGTCTTGTCTCCCTTTCTCTTCACCATTTACACCTCGGACTTCAACTACTGCACAGAGTCTTGTCATCTTCAGAAGTTTTCGGATGACTCTGCCATAGTTGGATGCATCAGCAAGGGAGATGAGGCTGAGTACAGGGCTACGGTAGGAAACTTTGTCACATAGTGTGAGCAGAATTATCTGCAGCTTAATGCGAAAAAGACTAAGGAGCTGGTGGTAGACCTGAGGAGAGCTAAGGTACCGGTGACCCCTGTTTCCATCCAGGGGATCAGTGTGGACATGGTGGAGGATTACAAATACCTGGGGATACGGATTGACAATAAGCTGCACTGGTCAAAGAACACTGAGGCTGTCTACAAGAAGGGTCAGAGCCGTCTCCATTTCCTGAGGAGACTGAGGTCCTTTTAACATCTGCCGGACGATGCTGAGGATGTTCTACGAGTCTGTGGTGGCCAGTGCGATCATGTTTGCTGTTGTGTGCTGGGGCAGCAGGCTGAGAGTAGCAGACACCAACAGAACCAACAAACTCATTCATAAGGCCAGTGATGTTGTGGGGATGGAACTGGACTCTCTGACGGTGGTGTCTGAAAAGAGGATGCTGTCCAAGTTGCATACGTTGACCCATTGTTTCTAACTGACGCTGCCCGGCCTGCTGAATTCATCCAGCGTACTGAAAGTGTTGATTTGATCGCAGCATCTGCAGATTATTTTGTGTTTACAAAGGTATCATAGCAGTTAGCACGACGCTATTACTGCTTGGGGCGCTCCAGAGTGGAGTTCAATTCTGGCACCATTCTCCAAGCAGTCTCTGTACGTCCTCCCTGTGGAATGTGTGGGTTTTCTCCGGGTGCTCCGGTTTCCTCCCACAGCCGAAGGGCATATCGGTTAGGTTAACTGGTCACTGTAAGTTGCCCTGTGATAAGTTTAGGGTAAACTCGGGGTTGCTGGGGGGTGCTGAGGCAGCGTGGCTCGAAGGCCAGAAAGGCTTACTCTGCATTGTGTTCCTAAACAAACAAACAAATAAACAAATGTGGCAAAGAGACATTGCTAGATAACAGAATCCTACAAAACATTTGCACAGAGAGAGACTCCAGTCAATTATCTAAATACTTACTGACAAGAACTATACAACGGTGACCAAGTTTTTAGAGTGAAGATGCATATCACAGAATAGTATTAAAATTTTTCATTTACTGTTTTTCAAGATAATGATGGTTGTTTAATTGATCTAATAAAAGATTATGGTAAACACGTACCTCAGTGACTGGCAGATGTTACTTGCTGGTGTTGAAAAGAAATTTGACAGTACGTATATATTGTTAAGAAGGAGCTGTATAACTGATTGTAATGTTGTTTTTGAAACAATTTCCTAACATTTACTAAAATACTTTTGGGTAGAATTGGTTGACACTTCGACAAAGTGAATACAGTTTAAATCCATCTGAAATACAAACATTAAAATTATTGGCTCTGAAGGAAATGTAGGCATAAACCAAAAAAAGCTTGCATTTATGTGGCTTCTTTCATGCTGTTACAAAACATCACCATTACTCTGAATTTGTGCATTGTAAGCTCCCACAAGGAGTGATGTGAAGTTGACCAAGGTCACTTGTTGGACAATGTTAATATTGCCTTTTTTTCCTTTTGAAGTTTGTCCATTTTTGATTATTTTTATTTGTCTAGCAGAATTGTGACATACCCTGTGTAGCTTCTGAGTCCAATATTTCCCAATTTCTTCGTTAGCTATTTCCCAAAAATAACAGAAGAAATTAGGCCATGAAAATAATCAGCTTTCAAACTGGTCAAAATTCTTAAGAGGCAAGTAGAACATGCATATAGATGTATAGAAAAAGAAGAGGATTTAATATCTATTATCATCATAAACAATGCTTGTAACACCATACACCACGAAAACATACCACAGAACATAGAACATAGAACATTACAGCACATTACAGAACCTTTGGTCCACATTGTTGCTTCAACCTTTTAACCTGCTCTAAGATCAAGCTAACCCTTCTCTCCTATATAGACCACCACCCACCCCCCCATTTTTCTACCATCCATGTGCCTGTCTAAAAGTCTCTTAAATGCCACAATGTATCTGCCTGTACCACCACACCTGCCATGACCCACCATTCTCTGTGCAAAAATTTACATCTAACATCTCCTCTGTAATTTCCTGCAATTACCTTAAACTTATGCCCCTCCATGATTGCCATTTCTGCTCTATCGAAACTCTTCTATTTGAAACATAGCAACACACTCAAAATGCTGGAGGAACTCAGCAGGCTTGAAGCATAACCTTCAACCTATCTATGCCAACCAAGATTCGAATTGAAGCTAGTCCTATTTGCCCATACTCCTCTGAACCTTCTGTATCCATGTAATTGGCTAAATGTTATTGATGTACCTGACTCAACCACTTCATCTAACACACACCATCTACTGACCAAGCATGAAAAAATTGCCCCTCAGATTCCTATTAAGACTCTCCCATCTCACCTTAAAAGTATGCCTTTTAGTTCTTGACTCACCAACCCTGGGAGAAAAATATGCAATTACCCTACATATGTCCTTTATGATTTTATACACCTCTATAACATTTCCACTCCTTCTTCAATGCTGCAATGAAGCTTTCAATCTCTCTCCCCATAATTAGTCCCTCAAGTCCTGGCAACATCCTCATAAATCTCTGCACTCTTTCTAGCTTAACAATATTTACTTACACACATCAAAGTTGCTGGTGAACGCAGCAGGCCAGGCAGCATCTCTAGGAAGAGGTACGGTCGACGTTTCAGGCCGAGACCCATCCTCAGGACTAGCGAGGGCATGAAGCGCCAAGGGGAGAAGGCAGGAGATGGGCTGAGAGGAAAATTGGATCAGCCATGATGACACGGCGGAACAGACTCAATGGGCCAATTGGCCTAATTCTGATCCTATATCTTATGGTCTTATAGTCGTATAATGCTTGCAAATATTGTGCATTCATAGCTTAATAGATTATTTATGTTCCAGAAATTCCAAGTCATTTGTCACTTCGTCACACCTCAGCGAGTTCCGTGTTCCCCATGATGCGGAACTCTTCTTCCACCGTCTCCGTCTCCGAGCCTACTTCTTCGGCAAGGACTCTTCCACCCCCACCGATGACCCCTTCTCCCGTCTTCAACCCTCCTCTTCTTCATGGACACCCCGCTATGGTCTTCTTCCTGCTCTGGATCTCTTTATCGCTAACTGCCGATGGGACATCAACCGTCTCGACTTCACCGCACCTTGTTCCCATTCCAACCTCACTCCTTCGGAATGCTCTGCTCTCCACTCCCTCTGCACTAATCCTAACCTTATTATTAAACCCGCCGATAAGGGGGGTGCTGTTGTAGTCTGGCGTACTGACCTCTACCTTGCCGAGGCACAGCGACAACTCGCGGATACCTCCTCTTATTTACCCCTCAATCGTGACCCCACTAAGGAGCACCTGGCCATTGTCTCCCACACCATCACCGACTTTATCCGCTCAGGGGATCTCCCATCCACTGCTACCACCCTTATATTTCCCACACCTCACACTTCCCGTTTCCACCTCCTACCCAAGATCTAGAAACCTGCCTGTCCTGGCAGACCTATTGTCTCAGCTTGCTCTTGCCTCACTGAACTCGTTTCTGCATACCTGGACACGGTTTTATCCCCACTTGTTCAATCCCTTCCTACCTATGTTCGTGACACTTCTCACGCTCTTAAACTTTTCGATGATTTTAAGTTCCCTGGCCCCCACCGCTTTATTTTCACCATCTAAAAAAAGTAGTCCTGACGAAGGGTCTCGGCCTGAAATGTCGACTGTACCTCTTCCTAGAGATGCTGCTTGGCCTGCTGCGTTCACCAGCAACTTTAATGTGTGTTGCTTGAATTTCCAGAATCTGCAGAATTCCTGTTGTTTGCAATATTTTACCTGCACATTTTGATCTCTATGTCTATCTAACCTTTATCTTGAGAGTGAAACATCTAAAGTCTATGGGATGGTTCCTAAGACTCCTGTAGTGAAGTTGATCTTTGTTCTTAATTATATCACTTCCCCTGTAGATTCTGTTGAGTATGAAAGAAAGTGACTTGGAATTTCTGGAACATAAATAATCTATTAAGCTATGAATGCACAATATTTGCAAGCATTATACGACTATAAGACCATAAGATATAGGATCAGAATTAGGCCAATTGGTCCATCAAGTCTGTTCCACCGTGTCATCATGGCTGATCCAATTTTCCTCTCAGCCCATCTCCTGCCTTCTCCCTTTGGCACTTCATGCCCTGACGAATCAAGAATCCATCAACCTCTGACTTAAATATACATAAAGACTTGGCCTCCACAGCTGCCTGTGGCAAATAATTCCACAGATTCACCCCCCTCTGTCCAAAGAAACTCCTCCTCAGTCCCATTCTAAAAGGATGTCCCTCTATTCTGAGGCTGTGTCCTCTGGTCTTATATTCTCCTATCAAAGGAACATCCACCCTATGAAGGCATTTCACTGTTCGATAGGTTTCAATGAGGTCACCCCTCATTCGTTTGTATTCTAGCAAATAGAGGCCCAGAGCCTTCAAATGTTCTTCATATGTCATGCATTCAATCCTGGAATCATTTTCGTGAAGCTCCTTTGAAACCTCTCCAGTTTCAGCACACCCTTTCTAAGATAAGGGGACCAAAACTGTTCACAATACTCCAAGTGAGGCCTCACAAGTGCTTTAAAAAGTTTCCACACTACATCCTTGATTTTATATTCTAGTCCTTTTGAAATGAATGCTTTTGCCTTCCTCACCACAGACTGAACCTGCAAATTAACCTTTAGGGAACCCTGCACAATACCTCTGAATTCCCCTTGCTTCTCAGTTTTTTTTGTATTTTCTCTCCATTTAGAAAATAGTCAACACTTTTATTTATTCTACCAAAGTGCATGACCATACACTTCCTGACATTGTACTCCATCTGCCATTTCTTTACCCATTCTCCTAATCTGTCTAAGTCCTATTGTAGCCTCTCTACTTCCACAAAGCTACTTGCCCCTCCACCTATCTTCATATCATCTGCAAGCACTCCAACAAAGCCACCAATCCCATCATCTAAATCATTGACAAATAACATAAAAAGAATCAGTCCCAACGCAAACCACTGTGGAATACCACTAGTCACCAATAGCCAGTCAGAAAAGGCTCCCTTTATTCCCACTCTTTGCTCCTTGCCAATCAGCCACTGCTTTAACCATGCTGGGAACTTTCCTGTAATACCATGGGCTTGTAACTTGTTAAGCAGCCTCATGTGTGGCACATTGTCAAAAGCCTTCTGAAATCCAAGTACACAACATTAACCGATTCTCCTTTGTCTATACTGCTTGTTATTTCTCAAAGAATTCCAACAGATTTGTCAGGTAAGATTTTTCCTTGAGGGAACTATCCTGACCACAGCCTATTTTATCATGTGCCTCAAAGTATCCTTAATAACCGACTCCAACATCTTTCCAACTATTGAGTTCAGACTAATTAGCCTATAGTTTTCTTTCTTCTGCTTCTCTCCCTTCTTCAAGAGTGGAGTGACATTTGCAATTTTCCATTCTTCTGGAACCATTCCAGAATCTTGTGAAACTTGAAAGATCATGGCTAATGCCTCTACAATCTCTTCAGCCACCACTTTCAGAACTCTGGGATGTACACCATCTGGTCCAGGTGACTTATCTACCTTCGGACCTTTCAGTTTCCCAAGAACCTTCTCTCTAGTTATGGTAACATCACCCACTTCATGCCCCCTGACACCTGGAACTTCCACCATACTGCTAGTGTCTTCCACAGTGAAGACTGATGCGAAATACATATTCAGTTTGTCTGCAATTTCATTGTCCCTCTTTACTGCCTCTCCAGCATTGTTTTCCAGTGGTCTGCTATTCACTCTCTCCTCTTTTACACTTTATGTATCTGAACAATCGTTTGTTATTTTCTTTAATATAATTGGCTAGCTTACTTAGGTATTCCATCTTTACCTTCTTAATGACTTTTTTAGTTGCCTTCTGTTTGTTTTTAAAAACTTCCCAATCCTCTAACTTCCCGCTAATTTTTGCTCTATTATAGGCCCTCTCTTTGGCTTTTACTTTGGTGTTGACTTCTCTCCTTAGCCATGGGTGTGTCATCTTTCCTTCAGAATACTTCTTCCTCTTTGGGATGTATATATCCTGTGCCTTCCGAATTGCTTCCAGAAATTCCAGCCATTGCTGCTCTGCCGTCATCCTTGCCAGTGTCTTCTTCCAATCAATTCTGGCCAAATCCGCTCTCATGCCTCTGTAATTCCCTTTACTTTACATTATATTAAAGAATCAACAGAAACGATAAAACATATAGTATAAACTGAAAGTGCGCCGTGTAAATATTTTAATTAATTTCACCAGAACTGATTCCTCTGAATTTGTCTCTAAAGTAACTCCAAAGACTAAAGGTATGCAGCCAAGCTGTATCTGAAAAGAATCACATGGGATTGGTTTACATCATTTATCTATAGCTTTGTCATTTAATTTTACTCATTGGCTACTTTATTATGTACACCAGTACCCCAGCTTGTTAATGCAGGTGTCTAATCTGCCAATCATGTGGTAGCAACTCAATCATAAAAGCATGCAGGCATGATCAAGATCCAAAGGAGAATGGCCAAACTGGTTCAAGCTGACAGAAAGGTGACAGTAACTCAAATAACTACGCGTTACAATAGTGATGTGCAGAAGAGCATCCCTGAATGCACAACACATTGAACCTTGAAGTGGATGAGCTACAGCATCAGAAGACCATATTGGGTTCCACTACTTTGGCCATTGTATTAGCTACACTCCTGTACTTAATAAAGAGGCCATTGAGTGCATTTGGATGTGATCCTCAGTTTCTCATTAATGGTAAATGAAGAGCTTTGTTTCTCTTAATTGAAACTGGAGGCTCCTTTTCTTTACACCACCCAAGTTGCATCAAGGTACATGTCATCAAAAGGTCTGAACTTTCTATAAGGGACAAGCTACTTGCAGATAGTTTTGTGAAGCTCAGTTGAGCCCACAATTATTTTATCTTGCGTACAGATTGCTTACTCAATATTCTCATTGACACAGTGAGTTTCCATTCGTAGAGTCTACAGTATGAAAATAGATGGTTCAAACTAGCACTGGTGTTTATAACCCATGCAATCAATTCAGATCACAATCTACCTTCATATATAATTTGCATACAAGGTCATCTCAATATGGTCTCATGCGCCTCCTCCTCATTTCAATCACTGACCATCAAAGTGCAATCTTTGGTATTAGTACTGTTTTTGTTTGTCTCAATCATTCAGTCAGGCAGTGTGTTCCACAGCCTGACACTCTTTGCAGTTTTATTGCATCTGCTTGAGTAATGACAAGCAGCATAACAGGACAGAACAGAGATGATGGTTAACATGACATAAGTAAACCAAGTCAAGGATAAAAGGGAAAAGTTAAATTGAACTAATTTTATGCACAACATTTCAGAATAATGTAGATGAACCAATGGCACAAGTGGAGAAAAAACAGTTTTGATAGTTTTGGATTGGGGTGTAAAATTGCTAATTTTGATGAAGGGTCTCAGCCCAAAATGTTAACTATTTATTCATTTCTGTAGATACTGCTTGAACTGCTGAGTTCCTCCAGCATTCTGTGCATGCTGAATTGTAACTTTACTTGTAGTTTAACTTTCCTATGCTTGTTTGTATTTTTGCATGATTACTAATGTACATGTAATTGTTCAATGAATTTTCCAGTAATTATGGTACAGTTACCCTTGTGCTCTTCTAGAGAGGGGTTCCCAACTTCCTTTTTTATGCCATGAACCAATACTGTTAAGCAAGGGGTCTGTGGAGTCCAGGTTGGGAACCCCTATTCTAGAAACTTCTTAGTTTCAGTAGCAAGTGTCACACTACTTGAATTTGGCTCTTTCACTGAATAATTGTTATCAATGGAATTTCTGTAATCGCTAATCTGGTTGAGAAGACAATTGTTTTTTATTCTGGTCTTTTCTTTATTCTCCCAATGTTTCTTTTTTCTCTTCTTCTTTTGCTCTTGTAACACTTTACATTTTATGTCTCTTTCTTGACTTTCAAAGTTCCATTGAATTGCAAAAGCATCAGGATCCAGCAACAGGTTAACTATTTCATATGATTAGAAAAACCTGACAGAATGGAAAAGAATGAGTGTGTGAAAAAGGGCTAGGGAGGAGTGCAGAGTGTAACACTAAACATGATGGATGATGTCAGCAATACCGAGGAGTGATCTCGGCCCAAAAGTCAGAAAGCAGACTAGAGCAAGTGTAATTAAGAGATGACAAAGGACAAAGCGTTTTTACAAGACCACTAACAGCAGAAACACAGCTAGTGAGAGGATTAATTAAGATATATAAAGAGTTGGTAACAAAAGAAATGCAATAATCATGCGGTACTCTAATCTTAATGGATCAAAATGGGAACGTCATGTGATGTATGAGTTCAGAAAATACCTTCTGAACAGTTTTTGAAAACAAAACACCATGGAACAAAATTTAAAAAAAAACTGGTAAAGTCCTTCTCCTGTTTAAAAATAAGCTGACATGGGACTGTGCCTTCTTAAGTGAGATTAATTAGATCATGAAAGTACTTCTTCTTTCATTGACTATAGTAATTATACTATAGTAGCAAATTGCTGGAAATAATTTCATCCAAAATTCAGAAATTCTTGTGCTGAGCTCTACCTCATTTTTCAAATGTAGGACAGAATGCAAATAGCAATGATTTAATTAACACAACCTGAATTATTGATAACAAGGCAAAATGTTCCGTTCTCTATCACCCTCCAGCAGGCATTGCTTACAAAGCTCTTCAGCTGGGCTCCAAGAAACAGTGGAGTGGTCTATTCTTTATTCCAACCAAATAAGTTATTGCTAAGAAGTAACAGCAAAAAATAAAGAAATTGTAAAGGCGATATTCACTGCCTCCAGTTGGTTTGTTTCACTCCAGGATGATCAGACCATGGCCTGTAAAAAGCTCTTGCAATGAACTGCATCTACACAGTAAATAACCCTGCTCCAAGGTAACCCGATGTCAAGTCAGTATTTTGTTATCATGAACTGTCTTAAAACCAACAACGCTAAGGATTTGGGACTTGTCTGTTAAAGTCTTAATAGGATCTATGTCGAGTTACAATAAAAAATATTCACAAGCTTAAATAAGTTTAAATAGACTGAATAATATATTTTTATCAAAAGCACTTGATATACAAGAGTGGCTGCAAGCTCTGCATAATTTCTATCACTGGGTTCAAGCTATTTACCAAGTGTCTCAGTAACCTAGGATAAATTATTAAACAGTAGTCTTTTTGGAGCAACTTCCAAATTTGCAGGAGCTGATCAGAAATTCGGAATAAATTTAACAATCAAGAGAACATTGACTGAGATCTTATTTGAGTTTAGTATATGCGCATTAAACTCTCTTTCTTCAAACCCTTAGTGACTTACAACTTGTTTCAGAGATTCTGTTTTAAAACACTGTGCATTTTCTACAAAATCTTTTGGCTATTAATCTACAAATAAGTTAGATGTACCGGCCAGGAATTGATAGTGTTTCAAAGGAACCCTGAAGATCATGGAATTTAGTAAGTTGACTTGTGGGAATCTGCTACATTATCAAATGAAACTGAGGATATATAAGCATGTTCGTATGAAATTCTGCCATCTATCTTTTTCAAGCCGTTATTGCTTCTTCTAGACTCTGGTAGTTTCACATGATTGAACCGTCCAGCTATATTTATTTATTTATTGAGATGCAGCCTGGATAGGCTCTTTGAGCCATGCCTCTCAGCAGTCCCCCAATTGAACCCTAGTCTAATCATTGGGACAATTTACAATGGACTATTAGCTTACTAACTGGTATGTTTTTGGACTGTGGGTGAAAACAGGAGCACCCGGAGGAAACCCATCCGGTCACCGGGGTGGGGCGGGCAGGGGGCATGTACAAACTCCTTACAGGCTGCAGGGGGGGGCGCGGTTTGGAGGGACCCATGTCACCTGTACTGCAAAACGTAGCTAACAACCACACAACCGTGCCACCCTACACTGTGCTGCTATAGAACAACACTAACAAATAAACCCTTAGTATTGTCTTGTGGAGAACACATCTTCTCCTGATCATATTTCTCCTTAATTCTACTCTGTTTGAGCATAAAGCATAGAACAATACCAGCTCTTTAGCACATGATATTGCACCAGCCTTTACAAACCTACTTCATGATCAATCTAATCCTTTCTTCCTAAACAGCCCATAACCTTCCATTCTTCTTACATCCATGTGCCTATCTAAAGATCTCCTAAATGGCCCTATTGTGTCACTCTCTGTAACCACCACAACCAGCACATTCCAACACCCACTGCTCTCTGTGTAAAATAAACTTGCCCTGCACATCTTTTTTGAACTTACTTCCTCTCATCTTGAATGCATGCTGTCTTCTTACCCCTTGGGCCCTGATATACTGTATTTTGACAGATTTGTTTGGTGTAACTGAAGCTTGAGCTTTTGTTAAATCGATCCTCATCCTATCCCTGTGGGGGCATACAGCTAACGAGTAGGCATTGGGTGAAGATGGCTGCCAGCCTGGCAACATGAGAATGAGTAAGCAGTGTTACATGAACCAGTCCCCTGTCTGAGATGGAATTGTCTGTCTGAGCCAACAGACTTTACTGGCATGATGCCTGGCATCAGTTGTCCCCTCTGTGGCATTAAGGACTATTTGAGGTTGAGGGATAGTCTAATACTTTGAACAATTGCACCAGTTATTGAGAAATCCAAGTGTGAAGCCAATGAATCCAATGATGGTTTGAAAGCTGCTGTAATCATGTGTTGGCTGTGTAACCAAACTATCATTTGTACATTTGATAGTAAGACTATGAAACAACAAAACAGAATTAGGCCATTTAGCTCATTGAGTCGGATCTGCCACTCAATAATAGCTGATTTCCCTCTCAACTCTGTTCTCCTGCATTCTCCCCATAAGCTTTGACACCTTATTAAAGTACTAATTAACACTAATCAAGTACTTATCAACCTCTGCTTTAAAGGTACCCAATATCTTGGCCTCCACAGCCATCTGTGGCAATGAATTCAACAGATTCACCACCCTCTGGCTAAAGAAATTCCTCATCTTTGTTCTAAAGGAACGTTTTTCCTTTCTGAGGCAGTGCCCTCTGGTCACAGACTCGCCCGCAATTGGAAATGTCCTCTTCATGTCCATTCAATGTAAGCCTTTCAGTGTCTTGATCATAAGTTTTATAATTAGTTGTGGCTGTTTGCAGACTGATAGAAATGTGAATTTGCATGTCATCAAATGCACAGACTTCTTCAAAAAGAGCTTGGAACTATTACTGCTCTACATGCTAGTGAAGAAGTGCAGCTTAAGCAGTTCCATATTTTGGAAACTCTGTGATTTTCAGCCTAGTATGCAGTTCTTCTTCATGGCCAAACAAATCTTCCACAGAAAGGAAGTTGCATTGTCATCTGTTTTCCAGAGAGTGGTGGTACTGACTTGCATCAAGTGCCACTGTTCAATGTGTCCTGTGTACTTTTCCATAACACAATTTAACTTTGCCAGTACGATAAGTAAACAATTCTTCACCAGGACATTTCATGGATAGACCTGAGGTTTGATAGATTTTAGCGTCAGGATGAATTGGAAAGGTCGGATACAGGCTGAATCAAGGTGGTAGGATTTGGGACGAAGAGCATATTGAAGGGGGTCCAAGAGCAAGGAATGACCCCAGGTTTGAATGATTTAAGCGCCGGGTCTGGTTGAAAAGGTCTGGGTGTCGGGGATGGGCCAGTTCAGCTCACTGCTCTGTGAGCTGCACTCGTCTCCACACTGAGCAGAGGCTGTGGCGTGCTCCTGAATCAACTGCAGTGATGCCTGGCTTTGTGTCTGTGGGCTCACTTTCCCGATCTCCAGACTTCAATTCTGAATGCTATTGGCTTACTTGTATTTTTTGCATGATTTGTTTATTTTTTCTGCACATTGTTTTTCTGTTTTTTAATGGGTTCTATTGGGTTTCTTTGTTTTGTAGCAGCCTGTAAGGAGACGGATCTCAAGGTTGTATATAATATATAGTAAAGGCATCCGTTAGTCTTGCGAGACCTTGGATCTGTGCCTGGAAAGTCTTCACTCTCCAGGGCGCAGGCCTGGGCAAGGTTGTATGGTTGCCCATGCTGCAAGTCTCCCCTCTCCACGACGCCAATATTGTCCAAGGGAAGGGCATTAGGACCCATACAGCTTGGCACCAGTGTCGTCGCAGAGCACTGTGTGATTAAGTGCCTTGCTCAAAGACACAACACGTTCCCTCGGCTGGGGCTCGAACTCACGACCTTCAGATCGCTGGTCGAATGCCTTAACCACTTGGCCACGTGCCCACATACATATAATATATATATATATATTTACTTTGATAATAAATCAACTTTGAACTTTAATGGAGTTTTGCTTTGTTCTTAGCCATACCCTCAGGATTAATGATAATTTGTTGCTCTTTTAATAACAGTTGTTGTAGACAAAAATGAGTTGCTGAATCAAGGTGTAGAAAATTATCACAGGCTTTGCCTAAGTGAACTGGAATAATTATTTTTGTCAGTGAAGAGGACAACTGGAATATAATTTTAAATAAGTTGAGGGATAAAATGTTTGTGCCAAAGAGTGGTGCCAATGTGGAACACATTGACAGAAAGTGAACGGTACATGATGTACTGTGACCTGCAAGGTTATAAACCACGTGAGAATAAGTGATCTTTTGGGTCTGAATGGGGGTGATGGACCAAATGTTCTTTCTTGTGTTGCAATATTCCACAGTTCTATGGAAGAAGGTTTCTCTTGTTCACTTGCATTATTTTTGGTGGGATTTTTACATTACAAGTCAGTAAAGTGGTTGAGAACCCACAATGTTTGTTGGCCTTCGTCACTTGAGGAATTAAGTCCAAGAGCCAAGAGGTAAAATTGCAGCTCTATAAAATCCTGCAATGTTGTTTCTGGTTGCCTCATTATAGGAAGGATCTGGAAGTATATATATGTACATGTATATTTATTGTAATTTATGATTTTTTAATAATTATCTATTATGCTGCCAAAGAACAGATTTCATGAGATAGGCCTGCCATATTGATTCTGATTCTAATCCTTCTCCATTCTGATGTTTGATCAGAGCAACAACTGAACCTCTTGACCATGTCTTCATGCTTGTATACATTGAGTTGCTGCCATGATTAGCTGATTAGACATACGTATTAATGAGCAGGCAGACACGTGTACCTAATAAAGTCACCACTGAGTGTAAATGAAAGGTCATTTGCATCTAGGATTAGTCAATTTTGGAACCATTTCTGCAACAATAGGATAGTAAAGGCAAGGAAATATCTAGTGATAGGAGAAACTTTGTGCCAAAATTATGAGTTCATGAAGATTACATGACAGTTTGGGTGAGGTATAGAAGGTTTCAATACCAATACCAATGAATTGATCCACTTGACCCGAAACAGGAGTGTGTGGGCCAAGGCAGTCAAAGCTCAAACTGGGCATGGCACCTGATGATGATGATGATGATGATAGAAGGTTTCACGAAAACATTTATTGAATTATGTTGGACAGAAGAAGCCCATTGTCAAGGTATTTAATTGGTGCCACTCACCCTACACTTACCATAATCTTGCAAATCTTTCTTTTGAGAAATCCCGGAAATTCATTTCTTAAAGTTACAATTAAATCCACTGGTGGCACCCATTGAGGTTGTGCCTGTACATGCTATGTCTGTTTGAAATCACTGGCATGATTGACATTTACCTTAAATCTTATCTTCCCTCTGGCATGATTGACAGTTACTTTAAATCTTAGTCTTCTGGATGTTCATCCTTTGGCCACTGGAAAATCATTATTTTTATTCACACCACATGAACTATTCTTAATCTTCCATACCCATATTAACCTCCTCTTAACCTTCTCTGTGTTATGGAGAACAATCCCAACGATTCGCAGAAACTTGTAAAATTAGTCAACTCTATCATGGGTACCATCCTCTGTCATATCAAAGATATCTTCAAGGCGCCGTGCCATAGGAAGGTGTTGCCCATCATTAAGGATCCCACCACCCAGGACATGCCCTCTTCACATGGTTACTATCAGGAAGGAGGTGCAGGAGCCCGAAAGCACATATGCAATGATTCAGGAACAGCTTCTTCCCCTCTGCAATCTGATTTCTAAATTAACATTGAACTCATGACCAGTATTCCACCTCATTTTTACTTCTGTTATTTTGCTCTACTTATTTTAACTTAACCATTTAATATATATATATTTACTTAACGTAACTTAATGTAATAAAGCTTTTTCTTCATGTTCATTTCTCATGCATTTCATTGCACTGCTGCCTGTAAAGTTAACACATTTCACGACAGATGCTGGTGATATTAAATCTGATTCTGATTCAATTTTTCAACACAGCTAAGGTTCCTTATCCCTGATATTATTCTGTTGAGTCTCCTCTGCATTCTTATACTTTTGTTAAAATCTGTGCCATGTTATTGTTACTTGGAAAGGAAGTTCTTTATCGAACAGCCAAATGTTAAGTGCACAGTTTAACTCAAAACTGCAGCACGTCTCATGTACTCTTAACAAAAGGTCAACCTGTCTTGAACTGAATGAAGAACATATTCCAAAAGGTACTGTATGTTATGACATGGTAAATAGAGAAACAAAATTTTTATATGGCTATTTCTAATGGAATTGTAACCGTTCTTTCAGTGGTCACTTCCAATTAATCTCAAACAGCTTGCTTTGAAATTTTTCCAATGGTTTCATGGTATTGCTCCTAATGGCAGCCAGAGAAACTTTTCTCCTGTGGGATTTTTGTTTTTAGTCATGCTTTATCCAGGTTTCTATGGTAGAAATACAATCATGAAGCCTACTGATATCTTCTACACTGGATAATCAGCGATTGTTCAGATTGATTTAATGAAATTGGCTTCACTGTGTTGTTCTTCAACCATCTTAAAGTGATAGCATTACCAATAACAAGAGCTTGGCCACCAGATAGAAAGGTGAACGGACATGATTTCAAAGCATGGAATATGAATTGTATGAATCTATAATGGCAGTTGTGGTTGCGAAAGCCATGTAGGAACAGTGATTCTTTTCATGCTCACATTTTTGTAGGTTTGGGGATTAGGGACAATGGGGATTCTGCACAGAGAAACATTTGAGGCCTGGGATAAGTCAGCCCCGATCATATCGAATGGCAGGGCAGGCTTGAGGAGTTAGATGGCTGACTCCTGCTCCTACTTTCTTGTGTTCTTGAAATGGCCAGAGCTGACAAAGTAGGATCAGAGATGGTCTGGTAGGTGGGCTGGTTATTCTTCACTGAGTAAGGACAGCACAGTCAATGGATTTGAAATGGGAGAAGCATATTGTGAGTGCTGAGGGGATATGAACTGAACTTTTGGTGAGTGCAATAAATTCCAATGAGCTGAAGTGTAGAATAATTATAGATCAAATTTATAACCTGACATCTGCTTTAGAGTGGCAAGGATGCGAGCAACAACGGTGCTGAACATCAATAACTGTTTCCAAGTGACCATAGTCATGTTTCCTTCCTCCTCTGCACAAACTAGCACAGAGCTACACTACCTGTGTCGTTAATGCCATATAAACACAAGGATGTTTGGGTATGTTTTTGCCCTGCATCTAAACCTATCTCTAATAATTGAATATTTAAACCGTAAGGCCATAAGACACAGGTGTAAAATTATGCCATTTGGATCATCGCATTTCCTCCATTACCCCCCATTCTCCTACCTTCTCCCCACAACCCTTGACACCCTTACTAATCAAGAATTTATCAAGCCCTACTTTAAAGATTAATTATTAGCTTTATTTGTCACATGTATATCAAAACATACAGCGAAATGCATTGTTTTGCTTCATTGACCAATACAGTCCGAGGGTGTGCTGGGGGGCAGCCACAAGTGTTGCTATGCCTCCAGACCAACATCCCATGTTCAAAAGTCACGGGTTCAGTTATTATCAAAGCATGTACTCATATACAATTCTGAAACTTGTCTTTTCCAGGTAGCCATGAAACAAAGAAAGAACATGAAAGTTATTCAGATGGACCTCTGCTTACTAATCAGTATATCTTTTTGGAATGTGGGAGAAAAATCAGACCAACCAGAGGAAATTTACGCAGTCAGGGGGAGAACATACAAATTCCTTACAGACAGCAGTAAGAATTGAACCCCAGTCACTGGCGCTGTATAGCATTGTGCTAACTGTTATGCTATTGAAACATCCTTCATGATTTCTGCAGTAGAAACCAACTAAGCTAATTGAGGACAGTTATTTGCTCTGAATAAAATAGCCAAATCATTCACTAGTATTCTCAGTAGCCATATGGGCTTTGCTTCAATCCATGTGACATTGTATTTTTCCAGTCCTGTACCTTGGTTTGACACAAAGACCCCGGTGAAAGATGTTGGCTGCTTACTAACCTTCTTCCTCCCAGAACTAATTCAGCAAGGCGCATTGGCTGTCTTGTATATTGAAACTGACTGAAACCCATGACCATGAACTTGTATGGTAGTAAGGTCAAAATCTGTCTCTGGTGCCAACGGATTACTGCTAGTAAATAATACATATCCTTCTGACCTCATGATAAAGGTTAATTACTACCAATTAACCTCTCCAGCACCAAAAAAACCCATCAAAATATAAAACGTCATTCCATCAGATTGTGAATATTTTCTGGTGAATTTTTAAGGATGTCAGATTCTGAATTTAATTATATTTCTCCTCTTTGGCTGTTTTCAGTCCAATTATTCTTTTTCTTCTTGAACCTAATCTGTAATTGTTAACTTGTATATTTTAAAAACATTTTTCCTTTATACTGCTGTCTATTTCCCAATTCATAAGGGGATGCTTAGGTCTGTCAGATCCCTGTGCTGTCTTCCTCACTACACCTTAACTAGCTTGCACTTCCCATAAGCTTGTGGGCAAAATGTGTTTTGAACTGAAGGGCTCAGGGAGGGGTGGATTTCTAACTAGTGACAGAAACTCTTAGCTGCAAATTTTGGGGAATCTTTTTATATTACTCTTATTTAGCGTCTGCAGTATTTTCTCCTCTCATGGGCAAGTTGCAAGAAGCTGGGACTAAAGTCACATACAGAATAAATGGGATGGGGATATAGATAAAACTCCTTCAAATGTTGATGCAGACTCTGGGTGCTTTGTGAAGCTTAATGGACACCAGCATCAGAGATATAATATATTTTAGGGGCAGACCATGGAAATGTGTTCTGACACACCAGGGCCATTATGATAGATTAAGACAGTCAAAATGGACTTGTCACAAAGCCAAGGCCTGGGACGGTTTGAATGTAGGAAACTTCCACTCATTCCTACATTGACTGCAGTATACCCCTAAGCCCCTTGAGAACCTGTCTCTAGACACACATATGCTGAAAATTGGTCGCAGGCTCCATAAAGTGTAGTAGGAACAATTTTCAGCTTAATTGGAAACTGCAAATAGGTTGGCGGGGTAGCAAACAGACTGAAAATCAGCCCCTTTGTTTTATGTATTTTTTTATTCTTTTATCTGTAAAAAGATCTGAGAACTGAGCCAAAATCTGTGTTAGTCTGCGGATTCAAGTCAAGGGGCAATACAAAGACGTTTCTGTCTAAAAACAACTGTTGTGCAGCCAAGTCCATTAGTTTATGATTGAGGGTACAGGTATTTAGGGTTTTTTTTAAAACTTCCCTTTTCTTTTCTGGAGAAAGGAAAGCTTCTTTCAATCTCCTGGAACTGTGAATCTTTCCCTCTGGAGTATGTGGAAGTGGAGTTTGTGATTGCGTTATTTGATAAGTTGGATCTTGAGAACAATACCCTGAATCAGGCCATCAGCAGTTGTCTGTGGTCTTCATAAAACCACAACACAGGGAATAAAACTGAACTTGATCTGTATTCAAGAAGTGCCAAATGCTATGTTCTGTTGTGTATCTGCAGTCAAACTCTGTAATCTGGAACAGTGGTACATTATACAGGCACAGAACAACTTCGTAAGGGCCCAATTTGGCTGAGGCAAACAATGGTGCTCCAATACAGCCATTTTGCTAATACTTCATAATTTATTGTCGCTAAACAATTGATACTAGAATATACAATCATCACAGCGATATTTGATTCTGTGCTTCGTGCTTCCTGGAGTACAAATCAATAGTAAATATTAAAAATTTAAATTATAATTCATAAATAGAAAATAGAAAATGGAAAATAAGGTAGTGCAAAAAAATGGAGAGGCGGGTCTGGATATTTGGAGGGTACGGCCTAGATCGCCAATAAATTATGAGCACAATCTACCCGAGACTATGCATTGGATATACAAAAGGGCATGGCATCTGCTTGAGGCCCCGAAGTCCCAGATTGATGTGTCTTGAGGAAAACTCGATATCCTTGCAACACCAAATGTGACCTCCAACGGGCCAGTGCTGTGCTGATGTAAATGTGGTGAGTGCCTTAAATCAATTCACCTCAATGTTGAATGAAACAACATCCAGCATCAGGGACCTCACCACCCAGGTCATGCTCTCTTCTCACTGCTGCTATCAGGAAGAAGGTACAGGGGCCTCAGGACTCACACAACTATGTTCAGGAACAGTTATTAGCCCTCAACCATCAGGCTGTTGAACCTCTGGGGATAACCTCATTCAACCTCTCTTGCCCTATCACTGAACTGTTCCCACAATCTATGGATTCAGTTTCAAAGACTCTTCATCTCATATTCTCGATATTTATTGCTTATGTATTTTTTTTTCTGTTTTGTATTTGCACTGTTTGATGTCTTTTACACCTTGGCTGTTAGCCCGCCCCATTGGGTGAGGTCTTTCATTGATTCTAATACGGTCTTTCGACTTACTGAGTATGTCCGCAGGAAAACAAATCTCAGGGATGGTGACATGTATGTACTTTGATAATAAGTTTACTTTGAACTTTGAAGAGAGAGAGTGTCCTCCTGATTCCAAAATCAAACATTACAGACTTCTGCCTGCTATTTTCCTTTACTAACATCTCTCCAAGTCAACACTTCATTTCTTCACACTTGCCATTTGCCTAGTTTACTGGTAGCACCTGTGACACAGTCTTCAACTGGACTTTGCGATGAGAGGCCTACTGGCTCACTGGTTTAATGGAAATGAGACCCCAGATCCAATAACAGTATACAATACCCTCCCACATAGCTCCCCCACTTTTTTCTATTATCCATGTGCCTATCTAAAAGTCTGTTAAATGTCTCTAACATGTCTGACTCTACCACCAAGCCTGGCAGTGCGTTCCACATACCCACCGCTCTATGTGTAAAAGGCTTACCTCTGATATCTCCCCTGTAGGTACAGGGCTCTGACCTCAGACTGGGCAAGAGGTTGCACCTTAGAACAAAGATTGTTGCTTTACAACCAGAATTTTACTATTTTTCCTTTTTAATTCCAAAGTCTGTCATCAGGAGTTTTAAAATCCATCTTGACGGAACCCTGCCATCCAGGACATGCTCTATTCTCACTGCTGCCTGCAAGAAGAAAGTACAGGAGCCTCAGAATTCAACCACCAGGTTCAGGAACAGCTACTACCCCTCAACTATCAGGCTCTGGATCCAAAGGAGATAACTTCATTCAACTTCACCTGCCCCATCATTGAAACGTTCCCACAACCTATGGACTCACTTTCAAGGATTCTTCATGTTCTCGATATTTATTGCTCATTTATTATTATTACTATTATTATTATTATTATTTTCTTTTTGTATTTTTGTAGTTTGTTGTCTTTAGCACACTGTTTGAATGCCCAAGTTGGTCTGGAATTTCATTGATTCTGTTATGGTTATTATTCTATAGATCTATTGTGTATAACCATATAACAATTACAGCACGTAAACAGGCCATCTTGGCCCTTCTAGTCCATGCCGAATGCTTACTCTCACCTAGTCCCATCTACCTGCACTCAATCCATAACCCTCCATTCATTTCCTGTCCATATACCTATCCAATTTTTTTTTAAATGACAAAATCGAACCTGCCTCTACTACTTCTGCTGGAAGCCCGTTCCACACAGCTACTGCTCTCTGAGTAAAGAAGTTCCCCCTCATGTTACCCCTAAACTTTTGCCCCTTAACTCTCAGCTCATGTCCTTTTGTTTGAATCTCCCCCACTCTCAATGGAAAAAGCCTATCCACATCAACTCTATCTATCCCCCTCATAATTTTAAATACCTCTATCAAGTCCCCCCTCAACCTTCTACGCTCCAAAGAATAAAGACCCAACTTGTTCAACCTTTCTCTGTAACTTAGGTGCTGAAACCTAGGTAACATTCTAGTAAATCTCTTCTGTACTCTCTCTATCTTGTTGACATCTTTCCTATAATTCGTTGACCAGAACTGTACACAATACTCCAAATTTGGCCTCACCAGTGCCTTGTATAATTTCAACATTACATCCCAACTCCTATACTCAAAGCTCTGATTTATAAAGGCCAGCATACCAAAAGCTTTCTTCACCACCCTATCCACATGAGATTCCACCTTCAGGGAACTATGCACCATTATTCCTTGATCCCTCTGTTCTACAGCATTCTTCAATGCCCTACCATTTATCATGTATGTCCTATTTTGATTAGTCCTACCAAAATGTAGCACCTCACACTTATCAGCATTAAACTCCATCTGCCATCTTTCAGCCCACTCTTCTAACTGGCCTAAATCTCTCTGCAAGCTTTGAAAACCTACTTCATTATCCACAACGCCACCTACCTTAGTATCTACTTACTAATCCAATTTACCACGCCATCATCCAGATCATTAATGTATATGACAAACAACATTGGACCCAGTACAGAGCCCTGAGGCACACCTCTAGTCACCAGCCTCCAACCTGACAAGCAGTTATCCACCACTACTCTCTGGCATCTCCCATCCAGCCACTGTTGAATCTATTTTACTATTTCAATATTAATACCTAATGATTGAACCTTCCTAACTAACCTTTTGTGTGGATCCTTGTCAAAGGCCTTACTGAAGTCCATATAGACAATATCCACTGCTTAACCCTCGTCTACTTTCCTAGTAACCTGTTCAATAAGATTTGTCAAACATGACCTTCCGCGCACAAATCCATGTTGATCGTTCCTAATCAAACCCTGTCTATCCAGATAATTATATATACCATCTCTAAGAATACTTTCCATTAATTTACCCACCACTGACGTCAAACTTACAGGCTGATAATTGCTAGGTTTACTCTTAGAACACTTTTTAAATAATGGAACCACATGAGCAGTACACCAATCCTCCGGCACCATCCCTGTTTCCAATGACATTTGAAATATCTCTGTCAGAGCCCCTGTTATTTCCACACTAACTTCCCTCAAAGTCCTAGGGAATATCTTGTCAGGACCCGGAGACTTAACCACTTTTATATTCCTTAAAAGCGCCAGTATTTCCTCTTCTTTAATCATCATAGTTTCCATGACTACCCTACTTGTTTCCCTTACCTTACACAATTCAATATCTTTCTCCTTAGTGAATACTGAAGAAAAGAAATTGTTCAAAATCTCCCCATCTCTTTTGGCTCCACACATAGCTGTCCACTTTGATTCTCTAAGGGACCAATTTTATCCCTGACTATCCTTTTGCTATTAACATAACTGTAGAAATCCTTTGGATTTATTTTCACCTTACTTGCCAAGGCAACCTCATATCTTCCTTTAGCTTTTCTGATATCTTTCTTAAGATTCTTTTTACATTCTTTACATTCCTCGAGCCCGCAAGGAAGTGAATCTCAGGGTTGTACATGGTGACATATATGTATCTCAATAAAAAAATTTACTTTGAACTTTAAACTTTTTGATTACCTAATGCTGAGCTAATTATGCAGCCCCACTGGGAGTTTGTTACCACTTCCATCGCAAGCAGTATCATCGTTGGTGTTGAGCAATGCAGAGTAAGGGGACTGCAGCTCCTCAACTCAATTTGTGTTATGATCCCTCATCCTTAGAGATACAAGAGACTGCAGGTAAAGCAATCTAATGCAACAAACATCTGCTGAAGGAACTCAGCGGGTCAAAAGTGGGGGTATTTGCTGATAATTGCATAGTTTCCTGTCCCTTTGTAACTTCCAAGCAACTAATCCTTACTTAGAGAGAGCAGGACAAAGCTAACTTGCAGAAAGGGCTGATAAGTGGCATGTCATATTTATGCAATAAAAATATGAAACGATAACAGGCGTAAGGTATTGCAGATGCTGGAAGCTGGAATCTGGAATCTGGAGAGAAAAAAACAAATTGTTAGAGGAACTCAGTAGGTCAATCAGTATCTGTGGAGGGTGGGGGAGACAAGTTCAAAGTTCATAGGTAAATTTCCTATCAAAGTACATATATGTCACCACGTACAAACCTGAGATTCACTTTCTTGCAGGTATTCACAGTAGAGCAATGCAATACAATAAAATCAATAAAAAATACACACAAAGACTGACAAGCAACCAATGTGTAAATGAAGACAAACTGTGCAAGTAGAAAAACACACAAATTATAATAATAGTAAATGACTCCTGGGGGATTTTCTGTCCCCCATCAGGTGTGTCCCCAGGTGGCAGATAAGTAATGCTCTGCAGACATGCAGGGCAGATGGGAAATAAAATACCATCCGCGAGCCAAAGCTGAGACAAAGCCAGACATGTCTGTATCCAGGATAGTTGGTGCGCAGGTCAGTGTCTGTTTTCCATGTTAGTAGGCTGAAACCAGAACCTGGCTGTAGGTATAAAGATCTATACCCTTTCCACTCAGAAATGGAGAGATGTCTACAGAATAGAATAATATGGCCGCTGCCTGGGGATCACTAGGGCATACCTGGAACGAGCACTGGGTGTGATAGTAGACAGACTGCTAGTGGTGCGCTGCTGAATAGGCAGGCAAGCACCGAGAAACCCATAAAAGATGCCGCCAGCATTTAAAGTAACCCAACAACACCACAGGCTGCAACTGCTGCTGGTGCTTCTCAGGGGAGCAGTCTACTTACAACTGAGACCGCTCAAGCAAGAGAAGAAAGACCCAAATGAAATGGTCATTAGAAGAAAGCACATTCATGATGTGTGTGTATATTATCGAGTAACAGAACTTGAGACTGGCATGACAGCATACAGGGACAAAGTTCATCACAGTTTATGCCACAATATCCCTTGATGCAAGTAACTGCACAACGAATAACAGATCAATGTAGAATGAGAGCAAAAAATAGCTTAATCTTTATAAAAATGTTAGGCAAAGTAAAACATGAAGAAGCACAAGAGCTGGAAAGAAACCAGCTTAAAGATCAACTTACAATGATATGCAAGAAAATAATGAAGATGTTGCCACCTCACGTCCCCTAAGACGCTGATGAAAATAGAATTAATTCAACAAGTGTTTCACAACTTGATGATAATAGCAACAACACAGATGAAGAGCCTCTGCAGAATGCCAACGACGGAGCTGAGCTTACAGACTAAATTATCCTAACAGTTAACATTACACTAACAAAGTACATGGGCACTGACCCAACAAAAAGATCCTACATACCAAAACAAAACACATCATCAAAATTTGCAAACATTGTTAATATTCTCAACTATTATATTTCCACAATATTTAGGGAAATTTGAAACATTTGAAGAACTACATTAACGGCAGTACAGTGCCAATGGCTCCAAAATAAAGGCACGCATGAATGGAAACCCAAAAGTGAGTCATGAAATGAGAACACCAAAATGGAAGAAGAGATTGAAACCTTAAGAGTAGAAATAGCCTGCCTAATGGAGTATAAAATGGATAGCATGAGCAAGAAAATTAGGAGAAAAATTAAGGAAATATACTGTAAGGTCCACACATGATATAATCAACATAACAAAAAGTTTGTAGAATTTATAAATACACTATAACAAAAGTTTGGTATATACAAAACCAGTCTAAATAGATACATAATATATATCATTTAATTATGTATGTAGTAAAAATTAAGAGTCCAAAAATAATGCTGAAGTGTTCAGGGGTTGGGTCTCATGGACCATTCAGAAATCTGATGGCGGTGGGGAAGAAGATATTCTGAAAACATTGAGTGTGCTAATGGTACGAAACTTTGCGAATGTAATGCTGTGGAACATCAAAGGAAAGTGACTGGACTCCATTGGTGGAAACGTTGATTACCTGCCACAACTGTAAGAATGTAAAATATCATTCAGCAATTTTTGGTGGTTTCATGGGCAATAGTTAACCCTCACTCAACAACTAAAATTAATCATTTGATCATTTAGTTCATTATGGCTTCTGGGACTTGCTGTCAACCGTTGGCGACCTTGCTTCCTTACACTGCAATGGTGACTTCATTTCCAAAATAAGGTATATCGGAGAACCCCAGCATTATGAAAGGCACCGTTTAATTGCTGTTCTTTGAATATAATTTACAAGCTGTAACTTCCTTTGTAGCTTGGTCTCAGAGCTGGTACGTAAGGTACCACAGCTTTTGGATCTCTTTACAAACTAAAGATAACGATTAACTTTATTTTTCACATGTAGATCAAAACATCAAAACATACAGTACTGTGTCTTTCCAGTCACCAAATAACACTTAATACTACT
The DNA here is from genome assembly GCF_963921235.1 of Mobula hypostoma. Lineage (NCBI taxonomy): Eukaryota > Metazoa > Chordata > Chondrichthyes > Myliobatiformes > Myliobatidae > Mobula > Mobula hypostoma. The sequence continues at coordinate 44,519,248 of NC_086118.1, read as the reverse complement.
GAGCTAATACAAAGCTGAGTACACTTATTTCTGTTTCCCAATCACCTTCCTATTTTAACCAATACTGTGCAAAAGTCTTGGGCACTCCAGCTATATTTATGTGCCTCGAAGGCTTTTGCACAGTACTATACAGTGAAATGTGTTGTTTGTGGCAATGGCCAGCACAGTCCAAGGATTGTGTTGGGGGCAGCCCATAAGTGCCATCACACTTCCTACACCAATACAGCATATCTACGCAACTAACCCTAACCTATATATCTTTAAAATGCAGGAGGAAACCTGAGGAAACCCACATGGTCATGGGGAGAGCATATAAACTCTTTACATACACTGTCAGGAGTTGAACTCTGACTACTATTGCTGGTGTTATTGCTTGTTGCTACACTGCCTTGAGCCACATAATGTGTAGGAAACCATCTAACTAAAATCCCTGCTGATTCAGAATAAAACTAATATGTAGCTGAGTAAACAGCAAGATATTCTGCAGATGCTGGAAATCTTGAGGAACGCACTAGAACTGCTGAAGCTACTCAGCAAGTCAGACAGCATCTCTGGAAGGGAATAAACTGTCGACAGTTCAAGCCAAGTCCTTCATTAGGAGTGGAAATGAAAGGGTAAGAGCCAGAAAAAGAAGTGGGGGAGGGAACGAATACAAGCTGGCAGGTGCGATAGGTGCGATCAGCTGAGAGGGAAGGTGGGGGAAGGGAGATAAAGTAAGAAGCTGGGAGGTGTAGGCTGAAAAAGAAGGAATCTAATAGGAGAGGTCAGTGCACCATGGAATAAAGGGAAGGAGGAGTGAAATAAGAGGAAGGTCACGAGCAGGTGAGAAGAGAAGTGGTAAGATGGTAACCTGAATGGGGAATGGAAAAAGAGCAAAGGGAGGGAGGAAAATTACTAGATGATGGAGAGGTCAATATTCATGACATCAGGATGGAGGAACAACACCTAATATACCATTTGAGTTGCCATACGCTGAGATCCTCCAACATTTTGTGTATATAGCTTAGTAAGCCTAAACTTGGTCTCAGTTATCTATCTTTGACGGAGTTTTCCTTATTGGGTAATGTCAAAGGTAGCTGGGTGTCCTTGTACGTTAGCGACTGGTGGTCAAAATGCAGGTGAAGCAAACACTTAGGAAGTCAAATGGTGTTTTGGCCTTTATTACAAAATGATTTGAGTGCTGGAGTGAATATGCCTTACTGCAACAATATAGGATCTTTATAAGAGCTTGGCAGGAACATCGTGTACAGTTTTGGTCTCCTTACCGAAACTAAACCATATACTTGTTGCTGAGGATATCCAGCAAAGATGCTCCAGACTAGGTTCAAGGATGGTGGGTTTGCCATATGAGAAGAGATTGACTAGTTTGGGTCTTTATTGTCTGGAGTTCATAAAAAAAATGAGACAAAATCTCATGGAATCGTATCCTACATTGACAGTGCTCGACAGGCTGAGTGTAGGGAAGATGTTTTCTCTGGTTGAGAGAGCTCAGAGACAGGAATCAGAGTTTCAGAATAAGAGACAGGCTGAGTTGTCGAGATATTTCATTACCATGAGGGTTTGGGATGCTCTAATCTGGAGGTTTGCGGAGGCTCAGATATTGGTTTATTTAGAACAAAGATTGATAGATTTCTGGATATTCATGAATCCGAGTATAAAGGAACAGTGGAGGGAAACTGTTGAAATGAAAGCACAACTATAACCTTAATGAACCTCAGAACACACACGATGGGCAAAATTACTATTTCTGTTTCTTTAGATTACACAAATTCATTACCTTTAATTACTACCTTCAAGGCATCTTTCAGGGTTGTCTATTTTAGTAATAAGGTAGCTCTTGGAATAGTTTCAAATGATATGTCCCATTCCACTGGATTTATTATTTCCTTATGGATGTTTGATTTTGCAAAGTGAACTCATAAAATCTTGCAGCAAACCTTCATTTCTAACTGGCAACCATAATAGCCTGCACAGTTTTAGAATTTGAAAATCTCTGATGTATTTAGTGGATCTGTTTTGGGAACAAGTTTAAGATTACATATAAATGTTGCAATGAAGCATCTGTACTTGGATCTGTACCAACAAATTTGCTTTAGGCAGATCAGCATAATTATAAAGTTATGTGTCTGGCAATGGTACTGTTTCATTGATTTTTAAATATAACTCTTGTGGATGCTTGAGGACACCATAATAGAATTCTGACTTTGGTGAAAAGGTCAACGTTCCCAATGTTGAAACAGACCAATTGTCAAGAGGAAGATTTCACGACATTTGAACCCTGAGGGGCAAAGAATAACAAATGTGTATCGCTCACCTATTGTCTGCATAATTCACAATGATTAGTATGATAGAAAAAATGCAACAGGTTCATGACTGATTAGAGGTTATCCACTATTTCGCTTCATTAGACAACATTTTTTATGGCAAGATATCTTTTCTGCAATATACATCATTCCCATGGGCAACTGGAATCTACAAATCACTTACTACAATATCTGTCAGACTTATTCTGCCCAACCATTCCTTGGCTTTCCTCTGTTTTGATAGCTATTAAAGATCTGAATTTGTCCAGGGTACATATTGACCAGGTGTCAAAAGCCACTGTCACTCTTTTATATAGGTTCGCTGTCTGTGAGACATTTGTGTCAAACGAATTTTAATGTTGCTTCTTCGAGCTTTGCAGGCCAGAAGCACAGTGCTTTAAACCTCTAGAGAACCACAGTTCATACAGAAGCCCACAGGAAATGCCCTATGCTTGTGTGGTGATGTAACTGTCAAATCAACACAGGAACATTTCTGTTGATATTAGACGGGCTAATCATTTAACTAATTGGACAGCCATTTGAGCCTCAATACAAAGACAGATCAGTTTTCACTTTAACTGCTTACACAGATGATGTTTGACTTGAATGTAATACTTTAGATCAACAGACAGAAACGACTGTAAAAATAATACCACATGTGCTGATGCCAGCCTCTAATATGTGTCTTCCTCAATTTTCTGTGCAGTATTAGACACTTCAACATAAGTTCTAATTGCTGGAATTGTTTCTGCACTCGACGTACACTGCTGATGAATTGGCCTTGGGAAGTCATTGGCATTATTATTTATCTTAAATTGCTCAGACGGAAGGTTACAGAGATTTTGAAAACAAAAAAATAATGTAGAGTGGGAAAAACGTGCAAAGATCTAGCTACAATGAAAGTTAATCCTGTTGTCTATTTTTAGTGCTCCCACTATGGATTTCAAAGATCTATAGTATTTCAATGCATTTTAAAGAAGCAATGTTAGTTCCATTAAATAATTTATTTGATGGTTTATACAGTGCTGCATAACATACATAAAGCAATATACTTCAAAAGAACACATAATAATTAGGAAGCAAAGCTATCAAGATACACTTGCAACATTTTCTCCCGATAATGTTGTGAGGACTCTTCAAAAGATCAGAATAGCAGTTCCTTGCCTTTTGCCTGCCATTGTACTTGCTGTCTGCTGGGAACGAGGGTGTCAACAATGACTTCCAACATTTCATTCTGGTTCCTAAGCCACCGGAATAACCATATCACATGAGATATCACAGTGAAGTAAAATTGCCATTACAACTATCATTACATTATAATTTATCCAATACAAATTCTGTTTACTAGCTTTGATTTTATTTAAGCTAGGCATGGTTCATTTGATGTTGGGGTGTTTTCTGAGCTTGGGTGTTAGTTTGCAGATGTTTCATCACCAGTCAAGGTGACGTCCTCGGTACGCAGTTGTTGGTGATTCTCTCTGGGAGTACTCGCATTTATATGGGCTCCTGTCTGCTTGCCTCGACCTTGATTGGCAACATTGACGGCCTCAACCAAGCTACCAATAGTCACCACCACCATCCTAAGCCAATCAGAACCAAAGTAAGCAAACAGGGGCCAAAATAAATGCAAGCATTTTCAAAAGTAAGCTGTAAAATAACACTGTGCACAACTCTTTCTTCATCCATTTCTAAAATGTAAAAAGCAACCAGAAATTATTACACAGATATCCTCTCCTTTCTCAGAGCATACAGCCATCAGGTGAATTATTAGTAATCCCCTTTCCTATGTGAAACTGTACAGGCATTTCTTCACCAATTTGGGAACAATGATATAAGCATGCAGAAGTCTTGAACTTGATAGCAGCAGTTTGCTAACATTTTCACCGCTCCCGTCAAGCAATAGAACCTAAAACTACAACAGCATTGGAACTGGGGAACAAGGTTAGGTCAACTGCAGAGAGTTTTTTTAGTGGCTTCAGTGGAGAATAATGGTTTTGAGGACAAAGGTATAGCAGCACACACAAAATGCTGGAGGAACTCAGCGGGTCATGCACATCTATGGATATGAATAAACAATTGATCTTTTGGGCTGAGGCCCTTCCTCAGGAATGGTAAGGAAAGGGGAAGACACCAGAATACTTTATACTTTATACTTTATAAAGAGTATAAAGGGGAGGGAGGAGGAAAGGAGGATTACTGGAAGGCGATAGGTGAAGTTAGGTAGACAGAAAAAGTAAAGGGCTGGAGAGGAAGGAATCTGATAGGAGAGGAGAGTGCGAGGAGTGTGGACCATAGGAGAAAGAGAAGCAGCGAAGCAGCTATGGACCGGGGTGGGGGTTGCGGGTGGTGACAGGCAGATGAGAAGAAGTAAGAGGCCAGAGTGGGGAATAGAGGAAGGGGGAGCGGGGGATTTTTTTTTAACCAGGAAGAGAAATTGATATTCATGCCATCAGTTTGGAGGCTATCCAGACGGCATATAAAGTGTTGTTTGTCCTCCCTGAAGGTGACCTCATTGTGGCTCAAAAGGAGACCATGGATCAACATGTCGAAAGAGGAATGGCAATTGGAATTAAAATGTTTGGTCACTGGGAAGTTCTGCTGTCGGTGGTTGGAGCAGAGGAGCTTGATGAAGTGCTTCCTCAATTTATGAAAGGTCTCTCCAAGGTAGAGTATGCTGCACTGGGAGCACTGGACACAACAGATGACCCCAGCAGATTCGCATCTGAAGTGTTTCCTCAACTGGAAGGACTGCTTGGGGCCCTGAATGGAGGCGAGGGAGGAGGTGAATCGGCAAGTGTAGCACTTTGTCTACTTGCAGGGATAAGTGCTTGGAGGGAGATTAATGGGGAGGGATGAATGGACAAGGAGATATATCTTTATACAATGCCCAGAAAAAATATTCACCACCTTGGAAGCTTTCGTGTTTTATTATTTTGCAACATTGAATCACAATGGATTTAATTTGGCGTTTTTGACTCTGATTAACAGAAAAAGACTCTTTAGTGTCAAAGAGGGTACCGTGTTATATAGGGTACTATGCACAATTCTGATTTGATGGAGACAGCCGTGAGAAGCACAGAGGGACATCTGGAGAAACTTCTGAAATGCCCGGTTCGCTGTTGCTGCTACCGTGCGATCGAAAGTCTCCGGAGGGAAGGCCCCAAATGCTCCGCTTTGCCTGCTGCTGGCAGCCGGTGCGCTCGGCAGAGATGGTGCTCGGTTCTCGGTGTCGGAGGGCTGATCGGAGGCTCGAAGTTTTCGGACGACTCAGACGGACTGTGGTCAGGCATGGCAGGGAGAGTTTTCTTCCTTCTCTCGTCTGCAAGAGATGTGGGACTTTCGAGAGACTTTGAACTTTTTTTACCGTGCCCATGGTTTGTTCTTCATCAAATTACGGTATTGCTTGCACTGTTGTAACCATATGTTATGAGTATGTGTTTTTTGTCAGTTTTTCAGTCTTGGTCTGTCCTGTGTTTCTGTGATATCACATCGGAGGAATATTTTATCATTTCTTAATGCATGCATTACTAAATGACAATAAAAGAGGACTGCATGTCCTCATAATCTAATCTAATCTAAAAGTGAAAACAGATCTCTATAAAGTGATCTAAATTATTGACAAATATAAAACACAAAATAATTGTTTGCATAAGCATTCACTCCCCTTAAATATGACACACCAAATCATCATGGTATAGCCAACTGGTTTTAAAAGTCACATAATTAGTTAAATGGACATCTGTTTTTGGAGACCTGTGTGCAATCAAGATGTTTCAATTGATTACAGTAAAAATACACTTGTATCTGGAAGGTCCAACTGCCGGTGAGTCAGTATCCTGGCAGAAACTACACCATGAAGACAAAACAACACTCTAAGCAACTCCACGAAAAGGTTTTTGAAAAGCATGTCAGGAGATGGATACAAGAAGTTTTCTGGAAGAATAGCAAAGAGGAATCTACTTTTGAAAAAAACTCAAATGAAATCTGTGCTTGAGTTTGCCAGAAGGCATGCAGGGGACTTTGAAGTCAGCTGGAAGAAGGTTCTATGGTCTAATGAAACAAAATTGAGCCATCAGACTAAATCCTATGTTTGGCATAAACCAAGAACCGCACATCATCAAAAACACACCATCCCTACCATGAAGCATGGTGGTGGCTGCATCATGCTGTGGCGTTGGTTCACAGCAGCAGGTCCTGGATGGCTTGTGAAGGTAAAGGGTAAAATGAATGCAGCAAAATATATGGAAATCGTGGAGGAAAACCTGATTCAGTCTGCAAGAGAATTGTGACTTGGAAGAAGATTTGTTTTCCAGCAAGACAATGACCCCAATCATAAAGCCAAAGCTACATAGGGATGGCTTAAAAACAACAAAGTTAATGTACTGGAGTGGCCAAGACAGAGTCCAGACCTCAATCCAATAGAAAATTTGTGGCTGGACTTGAAAAGGGCTGTTCATTCATGATCCCCATGCAATCTGACAGAGCTTGAGTATGTTTGTAAAGAATAATGGGGAAAATTGCAGTGTCCAGATGTGCAAAGCTGATAGAGACCTATCCACACAGACTCAAGGCTGTAATTGTTGCCAAAGGTGCATCTACTAAATACTGGCTTGAAGAGAGTGAATACTTATGCAATCAATTATTCTGTGTTTTATATTTGTAATTAATTTACATCACTTTGTAGAGATCTGTTTTCACTTTGCCATGAAAGAGCCTTTTTTTCCAGTTGAAAAGTGTTAAAAAAGCCAGATTAAATCCACTGTGATTCAATGTTGTAAAACAATAAAACATGAAAACTTCCAAAGGGTGTGAACACATTTTATAGGCACTGTAAATAAAGTGGAGGTTGATACCTTCTTGATCAGTAAGGGCATCAAATGTTATGGAGAGTAGGCAGGAGAATGAGGTTAAGAGGGATAATAAATCAGCAATGATGGAATGGCTTAATTCTACTCCTGTGTGTAATAGTATTATGACTGAATGTTCTTTAGTGATTTAAAGTGTTTTGCTTTTTAATAATATTTTAATTCTCTGATAGTTTGATCAAATGTTAATAGGTTTGGAATATGTTGAATGTTTATGAACATTAGAAACAATTAACACCATTCAAAATGAATTCCCATCTTTGACAGCTGGGTAAGCGGAGTTGCTTTCACCCTCTGTCATAGCTTTCCCAGTAGTTTTGTGCACAAGAGTTATTTTATCTCCTCTCTGCCTACCTACATGGGCTCCTGTCACTGAGGCTGGAGACAGCTTTGTCCGGGAAGTTCTTGAAGTTGATGTGAGGAAGTTAAGTTGGCTAGGTCAGTGGTGAATTGTCAGATTGCTTCTGAAGATGGAGACGATGAATCAGAGACTATAAGGCAAATTCTATCTTTAGCTGAAAAAGGATGGAATTGATTTAGCTGCTTTCTGGACATCTCTCTCCACTTTTGGTTTCAATAGCTTCAGTGGAAATGAAAATGAGACTTAATGGATAGTTGAATCAATGTCCTCTGTTTGCACTCTTGTTCAAAGCCAAAATAGCTCGCAAAAACTCAGTGTTCTAATCTCCAGGGCTGGGCAATAACTTTATCATCAATAAGTGAGCCTACTGTTCCTTCCAGCCTACAACGGAGAATTCCTGAAGCACCAGCCAAAATTCTGTCCGAAAGCATAACGCTCCATTGACTGAGATGTTGATTAGTTGGGCCAATTTTTGATCTCCTCTTCCTGGAATGGAGGCAGTAGCATGGCAGGACTAACCTAGTTTGCCACTCTACTGGAATTTCCACAGTCTATGGGGTATTGCTGATAGCTTCTTTGTACAAAGCAAGGGCTATAAGACAGAAGAGTGCTTAGCTCCTTAAAGCAGAACTGGACACTCTTCTGCCTTATATGCTACCAGTGAATGCAAATATCTAATCCCCAGGCAATGGGCACAATGCCTTCATTTTAATTTAACTTGTGCCAGGTTAATTTGAAGGCAAATCCTGATTAAGCTCCACGTAAGAAGTCTTTCTGTATATTTCCCATGTTTAGTTTTGCTTCAGTTACAGTACTGTGCAATAGTCTTAGGCACATATATATAGCTAGGGTGTCTAAGACGTTTGCACAGTACTGTTGTAATTTTATATATTGCACTGTATTGCTGCTGCAAAAAACAAAGTTCATGAGATATGTGAGTGATGATAAACCTAGCTCTGATATATATCTCTATTGTGACTGAGAGTGTAAAGGGGGCAGGGAGAGGGTAATCATGGTTGGGAAAAGCGAAAAGAGAGGGGAGGAAGTGGGAAGCTCCAGAGAGACATTTTGTAATGATCAATAAACCAATTGTTTGGAATAAAATGATCTTGCCTGGTGTCTCAGTGCCGTATGTGTCTGCATCTGTGCCATCACCTGCCCCTGGCACCACTTCTCTGCCATCCCTTCCATGCTACTCCACACTCGCCATTCCTAACATCCTTTGCTCCCACCAGATTTACAAACTCACTCTATGCTCCACATTGACAAACACAGTACCATGCAAAAGTCTGAGACACCCTAGCCTAAGAGGTTAGCACAGTCCTGATCATAGTCTGCTTTCTCCTATTTTACCAGGTAGTGTTCTGCCCTGTCTTTTGCGGGATATTTGCCTTAGTTAGATATTATTTTCAGTGATTTCAATCTACTGCTCCCTCACTATCTTCTGTTAGAGATGGGGAACCCTGACAGGCTGATTTGTGAAGGAGGTCTATACGGCCAACCCTAACCTTGCCCTGATCAGAAATCCATGTGTATACAATTATACCCAGAGAATGTGAAAATCAAACACCTATGATGGATTGACCCCTGGGTCACAAGGGTGTTTCCTATATATACTGTAAAAAAAAAGTAATTGTCTGTAATTAGCAGAGTTTAGAAGAATGAGAGATGAATTCACTAATACATTTAAAATTGATAGGGTAGGTGCCAAAAGACATTTCCCCATCTGGAGGCATTTTATCATGTTAAGAAGTGGACCATAGTGTTGACATTTCCCACTGCCTTGGAAAAGCAGCCAATACAAGATTACCTTTATTTGTCATTACATTGAAACATGCTCTGAAATGCATTGTTTTGCTTCAAGAACCAACCTAGTTCGAGGATGTGCTGGGAGCAGCTCAGAGATGTCGTCATACTTCTGGTGCCAATGTAGCAGGCCCATAAATTACAAACCCCAACCCGTATATCTTTGGAATGTGGGAGGAAACTGAAGTACTGGAGGAAATCCATGTAGTCACGAGGAAAATGCACAAACTCGTTGAGAGTAGCAGGAATTGAACCCCAATTGATTATCGCTGGTGCGTTAAAGATTTACTCTAACTACAATGCTATGTGCTGCCCATATTCAATGATCTCCTACACCTAAATCATTCTCTCTTAACCCCCTTCTACTGGGTAGAAGATATAAATGCTTTAGAACATATACTACCAGACTGAAGGACAACTTCTATCCCACTCTTATAAGTAAGACTCTTGAATGGGCCTCTTATACAAGAAAGAAAAGCTCTTGATCTCTTAATCTACCTCGTCACGGTCCCCATAATTCAGTTGGCTACCTGTGCCACACTTTCCCTGCAATTGTAATATCATATTCTGCATTTTGTTTTTACTTCTATGAACCTATGTATGGGGTGATCTGCCTGGATGGCATGCTAAAGCTTTTCATTGTATCTTGGTGCAAGTGACTTTAATAAACCAATTACTGATTACTAAATTTGTTAATGCTAAAGGTTGACAATCTTCAGATTTCTCTATCTTGAAAGGTCCGGAACTTAAGGTGTTGAATATACTCAATGCTGAGACCAATAGCTTCCTGGACCCTATGGAGTCAGAGGATATGGAGATCTGGTGGCATAATGAATAATACAACATGATCATACACTCAGTGACCACTTTATTAGGTACCTTCTGTAAACAAGCACAACTGAACCTCTTGTTCATGCCTGCAAACGTTTATGCATTGGCATCTCCGGTATCTAATAAAGTGGCTACTAAATGTATGTTCGTGGATTTCTGCTGCTGTAGACTATCCACTTCTAGGTTTGGCATGTTGTGCATTCAGAGATGCTTTTCTGCACACCACTGTTGTAAAGTGTAGCTATTTGAGTTACTGTCACCTCCTTGTCAGCTTCAGCCAGTCTCGCCGTTCTGCTCTGATCTCCCTCATTAACAAGACATTTTTGCCCACTGACTCCTGCTTACTGGATTTTTTGTCGTGTGTTTTGCACCAAACTCTAAAGCTTGTTGTGTATGAAAATCCCAGGAGATCAACAGTGTCAGAGTTACTCAAACCACCCTGTCTGGCACCAACAATCATTCCACAGTCAAAGTCACTCAGATCACATTTCTTTCCCATTCTGATGTTTGGTCTGAACAACAATTGAACCTCTTGACCATGACTACATGCTTTTATGCATCAAGTTACCTCCACATGATTGGCTGATTGGATATTTACATTAATAAGCAGGTATGGATGGGTGTTGGGGTGGAGATACATCTCTACCAAAGGAGGTGTAAGGTGCTCCTTCCCTCCGCTAGCCTCCAGGTCACCCTAGGGCAAGGAGTAGAATCTGCTTCGCCCCCTGATCAGAGTCACATGAAATTTTCAGAGCAGGTGGTGGACGGTCGTATGAGCAGCTGGTGCATATCACAAGTTCTGGTTATGTGACACTAACGCCAGGCAGACAATCTCCCAAGAGTATTATGACTGGGGTCAACTGTCTTGTAAAGGCACTGCCCAGAAGAAGGCAATGGCAAACTACTTCTGTAAAATAAAATTGCCAAGAACAATCATGGTCATATTTGAGAAAAGAACAAACTCGGATTAAAGGTAGATGAAAGACTATGATCACCCATATCGTACGACATGGCACATAGTGATGAAGCAGGTATAGAGGTATACTTAATAAATTGGCCACTGAGTGTATTCTGAATGTTACAACAGATACAAGGCTGAAAATTGGTTTCTGCCAAGGCCCACAGGGAGATAGAATAAGTATTATGGATTTTCTTTTGATGTGGCGCTGAATTAGGATAAATATCATGAGGTATTGATTAATCTTAATAATTCAAAGTCAGGCAATATTTATGGAAAGAAACAATCAGTTGATGTTTTGGGCCAAGCCAATTCATCAAGAATGGAAAAGAAGTGGGAAGATTCCAGAATATGAAAGATGAGGGGAAGGGATGGTAGATGATAGGTGAAGCTGGTGGTTGGGGGAGGGGGGTGAATTAAGAAGCTGAGAGGTGATAAGTGGAGAATGTAAAGATATGGAGAAAAAGGAATCTAATATGAAAGGTGACAGAACCATGGGAGAAAGGGAAGGACAGGAATCTAAGGGAGGTGATAGGCAGGTGAGAAGAAGAGACAGGGGGAGGGGGACAGAGTGGAGAATTGAAGAAGAGGGAAGGGAGAAGGGGAAAAATTAGCAGAAGTTGGAGAAATTGATGTTTATGCCATCAGGTGGTTAGTTCAGTCCTTTTGTTAGCCAGTCACCTATCACAGAGAAGGACTGGACATTTTTTATAAAGGGAATTTCAAGCCCCAGTTACTTTGAGTCAAAAAGGAAAATATCTTCATCTTAAAAATATCGATCAACTATCATCTGTATACCAATTGATGACACCGTGGAGACTGTTTCTAAAACCAGAGATACCACTTTGCTGCTCAAATCCACATATAAAATATGTTCAGGATTTACGCTAAGTTTTCAATAGATGAAAATTAAAAGCAGCAATGAATCAAACCATTACTACATGCATTAACCACTGTTTAACTTTACATACCATTATCACTGTATATGTTTAGCAGTGCACGTGTGTTATTTTAGACAGAATTAATTTTGTTAAATTTAGAGGAATGAACTGAAAAGAATTGCATCTTGCAGAGCATAGCAAGGTCCATGTGACAACATTGTGGTCCTTTTATGGACTAACAATAATAGCAAATTTTTTTAGCATACAAGTCTGTGTCCACTTGATCTAGCAGTACAGCCCAGAAGGACTTTTGTTAAAGTTATTTTCTTTAAATGGACTTCATTATAAAACTGGACTTCTCTTATCCTAAATGATGGTCAAAATGGAAAAAAAAAGAAACAAACAGAGAGAAGAGAATTTGCACTGCAGCACAAGAGAGTGATGCTCAATTTATGACACAATTCTTTGAAATGTTTTTCAGAGCAGATGGGAGCTGGAGGTGGACTCAGCCAAGTAATAATTTATTTGGATTCACAATTGTACTTGTATTATAGAAGATCATAAAAAGTTATTATTTACTTGGAGATCAGGCTTGCAAAAAAAAGACCATAAGACAAAGGAGCAGAAGACGGCCATTCGGCCCATTGAGTCTGCTCTGCCATTTTATCATGAGCTGATCCATTCTCCCATTTAGTCCCACTCCCCCGCCTTCTCACCATAACCTTTGATGCCCTGGCTACTCAGATACCTATCAATCTCTGCCTTAAATACACCCAATGACTTGGCCTCCACTGTTCCCCGTGGCAACAAATTCCATAGATTCACCACCCTCTGACTAAAAATATTTCTTCGCATTTCTGTTCTGAATGGGCACCCTTCAATCCTTAAGTCATGCCCTCTCATACTAGACTCCCCCATCATGGGAAACAACTTTGCCACATCCACTCTATCCATGCCTTTCAACATTTGAAATGTCTCTATGAGGTCTCCCCTCATTCTTCCGACCTCCTAGGAATACAGTCTAAGAGCGGACAAACGTTCCTCATATGTTAACCCTCTCATTCCCAGAATCATTCTAGTGAATCTTCTCTGTACCCTCTCCAACGTCAGCACATCCTTTCTTAAATAAGGAGACCAAAACTGCCTACAGTACTCCAAGTGAGGTCTCACCGGCGCCTTACAGAGCCTCAACATCACATTCCTGCTCCTATACTGTATTCCTCTAGAAATGAATGCCAACATTGAATTCGCCTTCTTCACTACTGACTCAACCTGGAGGTTAACCTTAAGGGTATCCTGTACGAGGACTCCCAAGTCCCATTGCATCTCAGAACTTTGAATTCTTTCCCCATATAAATAATAGTCTGCCCATTTATTTCTTCTGCCAAAGTGCATAACCATACACTTTCCAACTTTGGAAAAGTTGAAAACATTTTTCCATTCTTCCAAATTAGAAGAAGTAGATCTGCTGAAAGAGATTTATAGCTCAGTTTTACACATACACATGACTTCTTCTAGCTTTTGCTTTGAGTAGAAAGTTACCCTTCTTAATCAGTGAAAGGATCTATAATGTCGAGCTTTCTGATGAAGGATTGCGGCCCAAAATATTGACTTTTTATTCCTTTCTGTAGATGCTGTCTGACCTGCTGAGTTCTTCGTGCATTTTGTCTGTGTTACTCTAGATTTCCAGCATCTGCATATTCACTTGCGTTTTTAATCCGTGATTTTGTTTAATTCTCATCTCCCTCACCCCCCCCAACCCAAATCGATATCCTGATTCAAGATCGTATTTTTCAAAGTTGCAAGTTCTTGCAACTTCACTAAGCTGTCAGTCACTGGATGTCACACCTTTTGTGGCTCACTGAGGGATCTCAGGCCTAAATGTTTGCCATGAGGTTATGGTAGATTCAGATTTAGTTTCACCACTGATGGTGGTGAAATCGTAGTGGAGGTAACTGGAAATTGTATCAACTGTGATGGTGGACAATATCTCAGCAGCACTCCTGGTATGACTACAGTGATTGAGAAGCCTTCCAGCAGGAATATGAACATTCTGTCCTCCACGGATCCTTCTGCCCCTGGGTTCAGCTTTTGTTTCAGTTTTCCTGCCCTCCAACCATGCTGTTGGTCACTTCACTAAAGTACATTCCACTCTGCATGCTGGAATCCTGTGGTGACTTTGCAGGGGCTGCGTGCAAAGGATTAACATCTAATTTAAATCTGAATGATATTCAGAGGAGACAGGAGTTTTGGATCAACCTTTGTGAAGACTGGAAACGTTTTATTTTCAGTTTAAACGAACAATGGAAAAGCAGCTTGCCACAGTGTTAGGGAAGTGTGGATCTTGGTCACAACTGAGTAAAACAGAGTAAAACAGAGCCTGAAGAGCTCTAATAATCTGGGAAAGTCATTTGTTTGAAAGCAGTCTGCTGCCTGGCTCACACCTTGACTGACTTACCTCCTGTCTTGCCCTATGCTCCCTGTATCCTGTAGGGGGCAGTGACACCTCATGATATCCTTGCAGTGGAGTATCCTGATCCAATACAATATTCTTGCTTGCACATATTTCTTCTAACAATGGCTTTAAACCCCAATGGGAATTCTGTTCTAACACGTCCAGCTCAGGAAAAAGAAGATCATTATACATAATTAAAGCGTATTGACACCATATGTACCTCACCTCCCCTGTTGGTGTTTATGATTAATGGAAAAATTGCAACGCTCGTGGGGTTACAGGCAAACTGAAGGGAACAAATGCCTTAACCATTAAGTTGCCACTTGGTCAATAATTTAACAAGGCCATACTTTCACCTTAGTCTCCTGACATCCGTGATATCTTTAGTCCAGAAGAGGTCAGTGATTTATTTTGAGTGAATGCCACAAAGTCATTCAAACTCTGCATGAGGCTGGGCCTTACTAATAGAGACAAAACTCATGATAGCCTTGCCAATGAGAGAGTGATATTAATATGAAAGGAGGTGGGGGAGAGTCAAGAAATGGAATAACAGTAGTCTGTGATTTCATCAATGCTTAATAGCATTTTGGATACTTGAATCTGAAGTGCTAAGATTTCAGAAGGAGCTCGACATCTTTCTAAATTCTCTCATTACAATATAATCCCATGCAGAAAACCTGGAGATTGAGTCGGAGGCCAGTATGTTTTGATGATGATGTCAACATAATGCTTAATCAGAAAGTATAGATCGATAAGCGGAAGCATATTGCAAACTAGATGCCTGTTTGTGAATACCACAGGTCAAGTAGAACGAAACCTGTCTCTTCATACGTAGAGCCCATCAGTACCCTTTATCATACCAGCTGTACTGAAAACAAATTTTTGAACGTAAATCTTTAGCAGAGGTTTGGACCCCCTATCCTAGAAAAGATGTGCTGACATTGGAGAGAGTCCAGAGAAGGCTCATGAGAATGATCCCAGGAGGGAAAGGGTTATTATATGAGGAGCTGTGATGGCTCTGGCCCGTATTAGCAGAAGTTTAGAAAAATAAGGGGGGGAGGGATCTTATTGAAACCTATCAAATATTGAAAGGTCTAAATAGAGTGGACGTGGGGAGAATGTTGCCTATTGTGAGGAGTCTCAGACCAAAGGGCACATCCTCGGGATAGAAGGACATCCCTTTAAAGCAGAGATGAGGAGGAATTTCTCAAGCCAGAAGTAGTGAATCTGTGGAATTCATTGCCAAACTATGGAGGCCAAGCCATTAGGTATATTTAAAGCAGAGGTTGCTAGGTTATTGAATATTAAGGGCATCAAAGATAGCAGCGAGAAGGCAAGGGAATGGGGCTGAAAGGGATAATAGATCAGCCATGATAGAATGGCAGATCAATCGCAATGGACTGAAAGGCCTAATTCTGCTCTTTTGTCTTATGATCTAAGTTATTTACAAAACACTGAAAGAAATGTTAGGCAGGTGGAATCAAGACTTTAAAAAGTAAACTTAATGGGACATCATTTTAGATTGTTTTGGCACAGGAGACCATTCAGCCTCTTCAGTGTATGCTAACTTCTAGCAGATAAAACCCATCAGTCCCAGACCCTTTATCTTTGCTGAGATCAGCATAGGATTGTATCCGGAATGAACCCCTGTTTAATTTGGACAATCCTAGAAAAAAAACAGAAATGTATTTATTTCTCCTTAGAAGGGAATGCTTTTTATGAGAAAACTATCTGGTTATCCCTTTGCAAATTACAAGAGAATTATTGCACTCATTTCTAAAATAATATGACTCCCAAAACCCTGAAGACTGTCTTTAATGCATCATTCCCGCTGGGCTCTATGGATGGATGATATATACAAACATTTGTATATACACACACACATTGATAATAAATTTACTCTGAACTTAGAGTTTTAAAAGAAACATCAGCATGAAAGCTGTTTTACCAAGTTTGGGGAGGTTTCTGGTGACAGATTTTGCCTTAATTTAAATTGATCAAAATCTCTCTGCTTTCTCTTATTTGTTTGAGTCAATGAAAAAAATCAAGCCTGCTTCACTAATACTACAATTACAATAAAGCCCTCGGTTAATTTAAGGCTAATTCATAGACAAATCCATTTGATGGATGACCACAAACGAAGTAGCCTAATGATACTGTGCAGCAAACCCAAGCGAGTCACGTTAAAGCTTAGTCCTTCGAGGTCAGTGAGTTTGTGTTCTGAATCACCACTTGCATGTAACGTACACCATTGTGAAAGACAACTGGTGATTTGGGATCAACAGAAAAAAAAATCTCCTGTTGCAAAAGCTTTCTTTTAATTTGCACGCTGAGGCAATTTCTAAATGCTGCTGTCAAAACCCTTCCAGAATTTTGAAAAAGAACCAGAAGCTGTCATTTAGTATTTGAATTGTAAATTCCCACTGACAGGGGGTTAAGTGCTATCAGGAAGTACCACGGCCGTCTGCTGATGTCACTGTCACCTCCTGGGAAAATGAGGTCACTCAGCCAGTTTCCAGGGCGATAAGGCTTCCTGCAGAGTAAACAGAACCATGGCATATGACTAGAGTTTGTGGAGAGATGGTTTGACTCTGCTTCTAACAAAGCAGATAGGGTCTTTCTCAGCTAACTTGTAACAGTGACAGCAACAACTCTGATCACACGAACAATTTAATCTGGCCTTCCTTACAGATGCCATGCTTCACCCATTACTTGCCTATGATTTACTTTCATTTCAGTTTAATTTGAAAATATCATGTCTAGATCAAGCCCCTAATATATCTATGTGACTTAAATGAAAGAGAAAGATATCATAACTTAAAATGAAAGAGAAGATTGGTAGCTTGGGTTGGCGTTTTGTTCGTAGGGTTGTTCGCAGAGCCTGGAGGTTAGGTCACAACCATTTCGTCACCAGTCGAGGTGACATCATCAGTGCGCAATTGAGTGTTGTCTTTGCAAAGAATACTCAAGTGTGCACTGATGTTGTCACCTTGACTGATAATAAAATGTTTCTGACCTAATCTCCAGACTAAGTGAATAACCCTACAAACAACCTTGATTTAATATTCTTATAACAGCTTTGAAGACTTTTTCCCCATTCTTTACTCGTTGTGTACTTGTTCTTGCAAAACGTGACTTCAGAACAACAACACATACACCATCAATCTTCAGACGACGCCTCTCAAGGACTTTTGATAATTTTTCTTGTTGACTTCATGTGCTATTGTAACTGTATGCCCTGTCTGTGACAGTATATGTTGTGTTTTTCAGCTTGGCACCAAGGTGTTTTGCTTAGATGTATATATGTATAGTTGAATGATAATTAATTTTGTACTTGAATTGAATTTGATTTTACAGCCCAAGGTTGATGCTTGTGCAGAGGAAGTTCCCACAAGTATGTGATAACAGACAGATGACCCATTCTGGTGACATTGATTGATGGGTTGATACCAGTAGGCCTCTGAGGAATATACCCATGATCTTCTTCTGATCTTGAACATTGATTACTGAGAGGCAAAAGTGCAATAAACTGTCTCAAAGATGACAATGTGTTTTCACCGACCACCAACATTCATAAGGTACAATTTGGTGCTGTTGGCAATAACCTCTCTCATTAACTTCATTAAATCAGCTGTGATGTTATAAAAACAAATATAGGACAAGTTCAAATACGTAATATGATTAAAGTGTCTGGCAATACCCTGACAACACTTCAAAGCTCTAGGCTCATACATCTCTGCCTCCATTGCTCCTGCCAGCGGATAGAGTTTGCATGAAAAGGGGCCAGTGTTAGATTTAACCGTGGCTGCCCTGGCCCCTCTGTGTAAGTGTCAGCAATGCCTACCACTTTTCCCACAGGGGAACATGGTTCTTTGCTTTGCCATATAATTTACCCAACTGGTGACTCAAATTTTCTCGATGACAATGAGTGACAGCATGATAAACAGGGAATTGATTCCAGCAGGAATTGCTTAGCATGTTTTTCCTAGATTTAGCCCATCATTGGGTCCTACAGGGGTCTGTGTTGGGACCAATACTTTTTATGTTATATGTCAATTGTTTAGATGATAGAATTGATGGCTTTGTTGCAAAATTTGCAGATGACACGAAGGTTGTTGGAGGAGTAGGTAGTTTTGAAGAAGTAGAGAGGCTACAGAAGGACTTACATTAGAAGAGTTGGCATAGAAGTGGCAGACAGAATACAGTGTCGGGAAGTTTAAGCTTATGCACTTTGGTAGAAGAAATGAAAGGGTTGACTATTTTCTAAATAGAGAGAAAATAGAAAAATATGAGGTGCAAAAGGACTTGGTAGTCCACATGCAGGATTCCCTGAAGGTTAATTTGTAGGTTGATTCTGTGATGTTAGCACTTGCTTCCAAAGGACTAGAATATAAAAGCAAGGATGTATTGTTGAGACTTTGTAAAGACTTGGTGAAGACTCAACTTGGAGTATTGTGAGCAGTTTTGGGCCCCTTATCTTTGAAAGCATGTGCTAAAACTGGAGAAGATTCAAAGGAGGCTCACGAAAATGATTCCAGGATTGAATGGTTTCTCATAGCTTTTGATGGCTCTGGGCCTGCATTCACTAGAATTCAGATGAAATGAGGGGTGACCTAACTGAAACCTATTAATGATGAATGGCCTTGATAGAGTGGATGTGGAGAGGATGTTTTCAATGGTGGGAGTGTCTAAGACCAGAGGATACAGCCTCAGAATAGAGGGGTGTCCTTTTGGAACAGAGACGAGGAGGAATTTTTTTATCCAGAGAGTGATGAATCTGTGCGATCAGATCTTCAGTTCTCTGATAATAATCAGAAACTTCCTGTCTGAGTCCACAAACTTCCTGTCCACAAAACTGTCTGAGTACCCTCTTCACTCCTTGCTATTTCTTGACCACAGGAAGCAAGTTAGCTGAGTGCTTGCAGGGTCCACAGCAGGGCATGGAAACCTAATTATTTCATCAGGACTAATAAAGATCAATGTAGAGTTGCACCGAGGCAATGACTTGTCAATTCTGAACTGAGTTGAACAATTTGAGAGTTGGCAGACTCAAGGAGAGAGAGACATCTTAGGGAGGCACTAGCCTACCCACAAAGGCATACATACAGAAAGGTACCAGAAAAAGGCCGACAGTCTCGTGAATGATCCCACCCACCCTGCTCATGGACTGCCTGTCCAGCTCCCATCAGGGAATAGGCTACGTAGCATCCACACCAGGATGACCAGACTCAAATGCGGTTATTTTCCCCAAGCAATAATGAAGTTCAACACCTCCACCCACTAACTCACACCACCACATATACCCCACCACCACTACTACTTTATCATTTCCTGTTGGGGTCACCTTATATACAGCCATTTCTGTACAAAGCTACACTTTATGTAGATACAATCAATGTATATAAGGTATCTTATGTATTTATATATTTATTGTGACTTTTATCTAACTTGTTTTTTCTGGTGTTGCATTGGATCCAGAGTAACTATTATTTCATTCTCCTTTACACTTGCGTACTGGGGAAAAAAAACATTAAACAATCTTGAATCTATTGTCACCTTTCAAGATATTCAAGCTTTTTCAGTCACACAGAAGCACTAGGCATACACTGAGATAAGGGTTTTGCACTGATGGCCTGAGTGCAAAAGGAAAACATAAACACAAGAAATTTTGCAGATGCTGGCAATCCAGGGTAACACGTGCTATGAAGGAATAAACAGTCGACATTTCAGGCACAGACCTTTCAACAGTGAAAACATATTCCCATTCTCAGTTTAGCTGTTTATTGTTTTTAGTATTGCTCTTGTATAAGAAATATAACCTTAGCAACCAGATATTTAGGACTATGTTCCATAATTCACACTTCTGTAATCGCACTTTCCTGTCAGACTTTGTCCTTTAGATTACACTTTGCAATTTTCTCACTGAGCTTTGAAGCAGAGGCAGACACAGCTGTTACCGCAGCTGTCTGGAGATGGCAGCTCTTGGCTGAATGTAAGCTGACAACACCTCAAAATCCCAGCGCTCTTGCTAAGCCATCGAACAGCGAAAGGACCAATTATCAGTGTCTCATTATTGAATGCAGCTGTGCCAACCAATGTCAAGAACCAACCCGTTCTGTCGAATGTGATTTTGCACCGGTCGTCTTTCCACTTCCCTGTCTTAGTACCAGTCTGGGTTCTAACAACCAGCTCAGGTGCATAGTTATCATCAGCAAGCCTCCGTTCTTAGAAGGAAGCATTTGCAGGTGTGCGTGAGAGCAGAGAGGGCAGGTTTTCTGATGCCGCAAGAGGAGGGTGGGTGACTTCTGTTCAGGCAGTGACTGTAGGATGAAGGTACAATTAGTGGCTGTGAGCAGCTGGAAGTCATTCCAACATCATGTGTAGTAAACCACTGTTTTCAATCTATTCAATGTGCTGCCAACAATTTAACTCCCACACACTTCAAACTTGCTGAGATTACTTGACCAAACAATTGAACCCAATCTTAGACATATTATTTCACGGCTTTTAATAAAACAGTCATGCTGCCTATTAGACAAAAAAATAGATATCCTTAAGTTCAACTTAAATTAAAATAATATTTATTGCTTTTCCTGGAATAAAGAATTACTACAATAGTGTCAGTCATTATTCTCCCTGTTTGTCTATGCATTTATAGATTATTGCCATATTTAGTTTGATTGGACAAAGGCATTCTTCTCCTTCTCAGGCACTTTGACCTCATCTTAAGGTAAAGGTTCAGAGTTCAGACACTCACTGTCAGACATTTGGCTTAAGACGCTTGACAGTTCTGAAGAATCCAGCACTAATTTGGCTATTTTAAGACTCACTCAGGATTAATTCAAGGAATGAATATCCGAAGTCCAAAGCAGGGGCAGCTGCTATTGACTCCACCCCATTTCCACAAATTTTTTCGCCCAGTAATCTTTTACTAACACAGCAGTTTGTCAAAATGTGCCTGATGCCACCAGCACTGACATAATCTTGCCTGTGGAGATTCAAGTATTTTAGTTAAAACGATCCACTTTCCCTTGCCTGAATTGCAGCTTATCCTGAAGATTATTTATGCTTCATTGTGTGCAAACTGACCCAAAATAAGAAGGTTAATTGAATACTTCAAGCAAAAGGAGTGTTATAGCTAGAAAATGATCTTCAGCTGATGGTACTAAATCTGCAATTTGGTATTGGCTCAATGTTGTAATTTGCATTTGAAATTCAGTTCCAAGCCAAAGTACAATTCTGGAGCATTTAATATAAAACTCTAATTTTATCATCCGATGTGTGATAGACAGAAGGAAGAAACTTTCAGACAATTGGAGACAGTGGCTACCTGTTAATCCCAGACATATTCATGTACAGCTGAACAGATCTGGACTTGAAGGTGCTTACACAGGAGGGGCCCTTACAGACATTACACTTGACTACCTCAGGGTTGAGGTCACTCCCCTGAGGAGATTATGGAAAGGCAACTTAACTGAGCACTTTTGAACCTACTTCTGAAAACCTCTCATGGATGGTGTGTGATGCATCAGGAAGAAAAAGGCATTGATAAAATGTTCTGACAATAATTATGTGAAGGCCTTTATGTGTTTTAACAAAAGACTTCTGAATATGAACCTCTGTATATCTTTATGAATATTGGATAGATGAATGTAAATTTGCAACATTTTTATTCAGGTTCTGCTGAAATATTCTGATGTTTTTCAGCTTATAAAACAATTCTGTGAAGTTTCTGCACATATGTATTTGATGAAGTTTTTACACTTATATACGGATGCAGGACCTGTCTCTGCAGTATCCAGGGCATCTTCATGTAGTGATGCCTCAAAAAGATGGCAGCCTTCATTAAGGGCTCGCATCACCCAGAATATGCCTTTTTCTCATTGCTATCATCAGGGAAGAGATACAGGAGTCTGAAGGCACACATTCAATGATTCAGGAACAGCTTCTTCCCCTTTGCGATTCGATACCCCAAAGATGGTGCTGATATACATCGTTGACCCTCTGTGGGCTGCAGGATATTGTACCAGTTTTCCTCTTAAATATACTACTTTTGTTGCAATCTGTAGCATGTTTGCTGTTGTGTACTGGGGCAGCAGGCTGAGGGTAGCAGACACCAACAGAATCAACAAACTCATTCATAAGGCCAGGATGGAACTGGACTCTCTCATGGTGACGTCTGAAAAGAGGATGCTGTCTAAGTTGCATGCAATCTTGGTCAATGTCTCCCATCCACTACATAATGTACTGGGTGGGCACAGGAGTACATTCAGCCAGAGACTCATTCCACCGAGATGCAACACAGAGCGTAATAGGAAGTCATTCCTGCCTGTGGCCACCAAACTTTACAACTCCTCCCTTGGAGGGTCAGACACCCTGAGCCGATAGGCTGGTCCTGGACTTATTTCATAATTTACTGGCATAATTTACATATCACTATCTAACTATTTATGGTTCTATTACTATTTATTATTTATGGTGCAACTGTAACGAAAATCAGTTTCCCCCGTGATCAATAAAGTATGACCATGACTATGACTATGACTATGGGTAAGTTTCCTCTTCACAACAGACTACAAAATTAGATCACCGATCTTCGGATCTCACATTTGGTGGTTAAATGCAGAGCAGTTAAACACATCTCATTTAAGGGTTAACGCCATGGCCGAAGATACGGCAGGAGGGGCAGAATTCAAACCAGGCTGAAGCGTTGAGGGGTGAGATCTCCCTTGTCTCGCATCTTGTTGGCGAATGTACAGTCACCTGAAAGTAAGACTGACGATCTCAGGGCAAGGCTGCTGCATCAGAAACAGGTGAGGCAGGTCTCAATTGTTTGTTGCACTGAAACTTGGTTAACCGCAGATACTCTGGATGCAGTGATATGATCAGAAGGTTTTACTATTTTCAGAATGGATTGAACTATAAACTCTGGTAAGGAAAGAGGTGGCAGCATCTGCTTTTTAGTCAATTCTCGTTGGTGCATGGACATTGGGGTTATGTCAACTTCTTTTTCCCCTGACTTAGAACAACCTACGATTGAACATTGACCATTATACTTGCTTCGAGAGTTTTCATCTGTGATCCTGACCGCAGATTACATACCACCAGTGGCCGATTATAGGCAAACACACTCGAAACTGCTCAATGTTGTCTGCAAACAAGAAACAGCTCATCCCGATGCATTTCAAATTATAGCTGGTGACCTTAACTGGGCCCATTTGAAAAAAAAACCCTACCCAGTTATCATTAGCAGGTAACCTGTTGCAACAGAAATTCTGGCACGCTAGACTACGCTACGATAAGGAATGCTTATCGTTCCTTTCCGAGACCGTGTTTTGGCAAGTCGGATCATTTAGCTGTACTCCTACTACCTGTGTACAGACAGAGCCTAAAGAACAGGACTCCAGAGGTCAAGACAGTTAAGGGGTGGTCGTGGTAGGCTGAGGAACGTCTACAGGATTGATTTGAGTCAGTGGACTGGGTCGTGATCAAGATCTCATCTGAGGACCTGAATGACCACACCAGGCTTTATTAAAAAAGCTGTGGATGAGTGTGTCCCTATGAAATCATTCCAGGCTTTTCCCAATCAGAAGCCTGGATGAACAATGAAATCTGGAATCTGCTGACAGCCTGATCAAGAATGCTCTGAGGTGCAAGTATGTCTCTGGAAAGCCATCTCTCAGGCGAAGCGGAGATTCTGGACTAGACTAGAATCAATGGGGGATGCTTGACAGCTGTGGCAGGGTTTGAATGCCATAACCTCCTACAAAGTTGCGATATATGGGGACAGCAGGGCTTTGCTTCCAGGCGAGCTCAGTGCCTTTTTCTGCTCACTTTGATCACCAGAACAGGGAGCAACCACCTTACACCCCCGTGTTTCCCGATGATACTTTGATCTCAGTATTGGGAGATGGCATGTGGGCTGTCTTCAAGAGAGTGAATCCAAGGAGAGCATCTGGTCTGGATGGAGTACCTGGCCGAGTGCTGAAGATCTGTGCTGAACACCTGGCGGGTGTATTCCCAGATATCTCCAACCTCTCGCTCTGGCGGTGTGGGGTACCCACCTGCTTCAAGCAGGTTTCAATCGTACCGGTGCCCAAGGAGAGAGTGGTAACCTGTCCAAATGACTGTCACCCAGTAGCACTTGCATCCACAGTGATGAAATGTTTAGAGAAGCCGGTGCTGAAGCATATCAGCTTCTGTCTGAGTGGCTCCAATTCAGCTACCGGAGCAATATACAGCAGATGCTATCTCGTTGGCTCTTCACACAACCCTAGAACATCTGGACAGGATGCTCTTATTCGATTATAGCCTGGCACTTAACACCATCATTCCCTCAAAACTAATCAGAAAGCTCCATGCTCTGGGCCTCAATACCCACTTGTGCAATTGAATTCTGCATTCCAATACTTGTAGATTCCAGTCAGTTTGGAATTGCAAAAACATCTCCTCCACAATCTCCACCTGCACAGGAGCACTGCGGAGCTGTGTACTTAGCCCCCTGCTATACTTGCTTTACACCTATGTCTGTGTGGTTAAGTACAGCTTTAACACCATAGACAAGTTTGAACTGTATTGATGGTGGTGATGAATCAACATACAGGAGGGAGATTGAAAACTTGGCTGAGTGGTGTAATAAGATCAACTTCTCACTCGATGTCAGTAAGTCCTAGTAGCTGATGTAGACTTCAGGAGAAAGAAACCAGGGGTCAATGAAGCAGAATCATTGGAGGATCAGTAGAAAGGGTCAGTAACTTTAAACTCCAGTGCGTCGCTAGCTCCGTGGACCTGTCCTGGACCTATCATAGGTGGTGTTGTGGATGAAAAGGAAGGTTTTCAAAACTTGCAGAGAGATTTAGGACAATTACAAGAGTGGGCTGAAAGATGGCAGATGGAGTTTAATGCTGAAAAATGTGAGGTGCTATATTTTGGTAGAACTAATCAAAATAGGACGTACATGGTAAATGGTAGGGCATTGAAGAATGTTTTAGAACAGAGTGATCTAGGAATAACGGTGCATAGTTCCCTGAAGATGGAATCTCATGGGGATGGGGTGGTGAAGAAAGCTTTTGGTTTGCTGGCCTTTATTAATCAGGGCATTGGGTATAGGAGTTGGGATGTAATGTTGAATTTGTATAAGGCATTGGTAAGGCCAAATCTGGAGTATTGTGTACAGTTCTGGTCACCGAATTATAGGAAAGATGTCAATAAAAATTGAGAGAGTACAGAGGAGGTTTACGAAAATGTTGCCTGAGTTTCATCTCCTAAGTTACAGAGAAAGGTCGAACAAGTTAGGTCTTTATTCTTTGGAGAGTAGAAGGTTGAGGGGGGACTTGATAGAGGTGTTTAAAATTACGAGGGGGATTGATAGAGTTGACATGTTTAGACTTTTTCCATTGAGAGCGGGGAAGATTCAAACAAGAGGACATGGATTGAGAATTAGAGGACAAAAGTTTAGGGGTAACATGAGGGGGAACTTCTTTACTCAGAGAGTGGTAGCTGTGTGGAACGAGCTTCCAGCAGAAGTGGTTGAGGCAGGTTTGATGTTGTTGTTTAAAGTTAAATTGGATAGATATATGGACAGGAGAGGAATGGAGGGTTATAGGCTGAGTGCAGGTCGGTGGGACTAGGATAGGGTAAGAGTTCGGCACAGACTAGAAGGGCCGAGATGGCCTGTTTCCATGCTGTAATTGTGATATGGTTTTATGCATATATGGTTATAAATATAATTGTGAAGAAAGCACAATAGTGCCTCTGGTTCCTCAGGAGACTGCAGAGATCTGGCATGTCATCAGAAACCTTGCAAACTTCTATAGATGTGTAGTGGAAAGTGTGCTGACTGGCTGCATTACGGCCTGGTGTGGGAACACCCATGCCTTTGAGCAGAACATCCTACAAAAGGTTGTGGATTAGGACCAGTACATCATGGGCAAAACCCTCTCGACCATTGAGCACATCTACCTGAAACATTGCTGTAGAAAAGCAGCATCCTATCATCAAAGATCCTCACCACCCAGGCCATGCTATTTTCTGCCCTGAAATATCAGGCTCTTGAACATAAGGGGATAACTACCCTTACATAAGGACTCTTTTATCTTGTTATTTCATGTATTATTTATTGCTATTTATTTATTATCTGCATTTGCATAGTTTGTTTACTGTTTACAGTTCCTGATGCTTACAGTTCACAAATCCTGTTTACAGTTACTGCTCTATAGATTTGCTAAGTATACCCGCAGAAAAAGAATCTCGGGGTTGTATATGGTGACATGTATATACTCTAATAATAAATATTACTGTGAACTTTTAACTTGAACATTGAACAGTTTCTTCCCCGCTGCCATCTGATTTCTGAATGGACATTGAACCCATGAACACTACCTCATTAGCTTATTATTTTTATTTTTTATTCTAATTTAATTTAACTATTTAATACACACACATATATATATATATATATATATATACTTACCGTAATTCACAGTTTTTCTCTATTATTATGTATTGCACTGTACTGCTGCTGCAAAGACAACAAATTTCACAACATATGCCAGTGATATTAAACTTGAACTACCAAATAATGTACTCAGTCCATATTGTGCATGTTAAAATATGCCCCAACACAGCAGAGTAGCTGATATTCAAGACATATTTACTCTATGTCACTGGACCATTACCCCGATCTATCAAGGGCCCTGTTGTGTGGCCGTCCATGCGTCAGCCTCCCCTTGTTAAATAAAGTAACACACAGGGATTCTCCATGAAGGAAATCCACTCTAACATCCCGGTTATGTGAATCCTGGATCGGCCTATACAGCCACCTGAGACCCATCAATAGGCATGCCCTTAGGAGACATCATATTGGACTTGAGTGATTGCAATACTGTTTAAGAGGTACTAGAAATGATAGTTAAATCATCTGAAAGGGACGAGCATCTTGGTCATCAGGGACAAGTGGGGCTGAAGGTCCTGTTACTGTACTGTGTTACATATTCATTATTCACTAATTCATGTATAATAATTATTCATTATCCTGGTTAGCTGAAGCAGAGTCTGGGTTTGTACTTGGAGTTTTATATAAACAATATTCTGCAGAAAATACCCGAAATACCTGCCAGCCTCAGACTTATCCTTTGTTATTCACGGCCTCTTTCAAGTGGTGACTTCATCATTTGCATCATCCAATCCAATTTGTCCTCCAAGCTGTCACAGACACAACCAGAGACTTTTATCGCATGGAACCTGTCCCTTTGGCCCAACATTACTATCTATACTAATCCCAGTTCTCTGCATTAACTCAGTTTCCATCAATGCCTTGTTCATTCAAATATTTGTCTAGGTGCCTCTTAAGTGTCGTTACTGTCCCTGCCTCCACCACCTCTTCTGGCAACTCATTCCAGATACCACCTGTTTGCCTTTCAGGTTCCCTTAAATCTTCTCTGCCTCACCTTCCAACTATGTCTTCTAGTTTTAGACACCACTAGTATGAGAAGCAGACCTGGCTCTCTATCTTATGTATGCCTCTCATAATTTTATATACCTCAATCACATCACCTCCCAGCCTCCATTGTTCCAGGGAAAAATGACCCATCATATCAAAATCTCTCCTTATAGTTCAAGCTCCCTAATCCATAGCAACATTCTCATGAATCATCTGCATCCTTTTCAGCTTAATCATGTTCTCCATATAATATACCAACCTGAACTGCACACAATACTCCACTGTTGTACAATTGTAACATGACTTTACAAGTCTTGTGTTCAGTGCCCTAGCCAATGAATGAAAGCACCCATAGACCTTGTTCACTGCCCTGCCTACCTGCGTTGCCACTTTCAACTGTTTGAGTTATATTCCATCTGTCATTCATTTGGCCACTCTCCCTACCGATTAATACCTTGCTGTAATCTTGGATAATCTTCTTCATTGTCCACCATACCACTAATATTGAGTTTGCTCCATCATTGCATCATGACTGATCCAATTTTCCTCTCAGCTCCAGTCTCCTGCCTTCTCTGTGTACCCCTTCATGCCCTGACCAGTCAAGAATCTGTCAACCTCTGCCTTAAGCATACAGAAGCTACCGGTGGCAATGGATTCCACAGATTCACCATCCTCTGGCTAAAGAAATTCATCCTCATCTCTATTCTAAAAGGATGCCCCTCTATTCTGAGGCTGTGTCCTCCGGTTCCAGACTCTCCCACTTCATCTGGGTAATTTTGAAAACTGGAGCAATTTGTGGCCTTTCTCAAATTAATGGTGGTTGGTGATTCTTTGACATATACAGTATATTCAGTACGTAACTACCAGTTACCAACAAATCTGTTGCTTTGGACTCCAAGCTGTACAGCATGATGGAAGTGCATACTTTAATACCCTGGTATAGAAGTATATTCAGCCTTAATGTGAAACATTTTTGTGCAGCTCATTGGTGCAATAAGTTCTAATCTAGATTGTCGTTGTATTGATTAAAAGATTTACTTGCCCCAATAATACCCTTGACCTTCTATGGAACTTGGATGCAAATATTTCATGCAAGTCAAAAGGCAGCTCTCCAGTCCTTTCACTAAATTCTGCCTGATATTAACTCATCTTGACTTTCCTACAAAACAGTTATTCAATGCAGAGTTGAAACTGGAGCCAGTTCCCACGTAACAGAGACAATTGCCTTAAGTTAATTGGGCTGTGGTCCATCAGATAGATTGGAACTTATTTGATATAAACTTATCAAGGATTCTTTACTATTAGAATTGTTGATCAAGAGTTGTCCTGCCACATTTGCTTCAGAGTTTAGTAGATGTTTACCCTCATTTGCTTCTGTTAAAAACGTGATATAATAGAGATTGTACATTTACTTTATTTATTTAGCAATAATCATGAGTAGGCCCTTCCAGCTCTTCGAGCCACGCTGCCCCAGCAACCCCCAACTAACCCAACTAACCCTAATCTAATGACAGGACAATTTACAATGTCCAATTAACCTACCTGGTACATCTTTGTATTTTGTTATCATGCAATACTAGTAGTGACTGGCTGTTAGACTGATGACAAACAATATCTGGTATTTTAGAGAGATTTTAAATGTTTGAAATCTTGTAACCTGGCTCTTATCTATGTTATCTGTTCATTTGAGATGAGCACAGAAGGCCAATTAAGGAGCGCAGAGAAGATTTATGAGAATGCTGCCAACTGCCAGGACCCAAGGGCCTGAGTTGTAGTGTGAGATTACGAAGGCTAAGACTTCATTGCTTGGAATGTAGGATATTGAGGGGTGACTTTTTAGAGGTGTATAAAATCATGAAGGGTGAATACACATCAACATTTTCTCAGGGGAAGGAGTTCCAAAAAGTCGAGGGCATATGTTTAAGGTGACAGGTCAAAGATTTAAAAGGAATGTAAGGGGCAACGTGTTTTTACAAATAGGGTGGTGAGTACATGCAATTTCCTTCTAGAGCATATGGTTTCCCAGACTTTCTTATGCCATGGACCATAAAGCAAGAGGTCTGTGGACACCAGGTTTGGAATCCCTGTTCTAGGAAGTTGTAGAGAGGTAAATACAGTAACAGCATTTAAAAGACACTTGGATAAGTTCCTGGATATAAGGTGCTTAAAAGGACATGGGCCAATTGGACTAATTTAGTGGGTAGTTTTGTTGGTATGAATAATTTGGGTGAAAAAGCCTGCTTCCATGACGCACTTGTGACTCTAATGTTGTATATTGTCAGCCAAGGGAAGATATTACCACATACACTCAGTGGCTACTTTATTAAGTACAACTGTACACCTGCTAATTAATGCAAATATCTAATAAGCAAATCATGAGGTTGCCATTCAATGCATAGCAGCATGCAGACGTGGTCAAGAGGTTCCATTGTTGTACAGAATAAACATCAGAATAAGGAAGAAATGTGATCTAAATGCTTTTGAATGATTTTTGGTGCCAAACAAGGTTGTTTGAGTATCAAAGAAACTGCTGATCTCTTGGAACTTTCACTCAAATCAGTCTCCATAACTTACAGAGATTAGTGCAAAAAGAAAACAAAAAAAAACACCCAGTGAATGGCAGTTCTGTGGGCGAAAATACTTAGTTAATGAGAGGTAAGAGAAGAATGGCCAGACTAGTTCAAGCTGACAGGAAGACGACAGTAACTCAAATAACTGCACCTTACAACAGTGGTGTGCAGAAGAGCATCTCTGCACGCACAACACATCAAAACTTGAAGTGGATGGGCTACAGCAGTGGAAGACCATGAACATACACTCAGTGGAGATAATGTGAGAGAACCAAAGTGGCATGTCAAGTAGCAGTTTAGCACAAGTCATGAGGGTCTGGAAACCCTTGGATCATATGGAGGAAGGCTCAATTATGACCTTGAAAGGCAATTGAGCAGCATGAATTTTTATGAATGATCAGTGTGTGTGTGTATGGGGGGGGGGGAGAGAAGGTGTGATTGGACACCATCCTGATTGCTTTTGTAAACAGCCAGAATGAAGTTGAAGGGCCATGTGTTCTCCTCATGTGCTGTAACTTCTCTGTGAATACAAAATGGAGGTAATGTGAAAACTAACCACAGGCCTTAAGCCCAGAAATGGAGATTGATCAGGTGCTATTCCCTCCCTCGTTCACCATAGGCCCCTCACATGGAGTCTAAAAACAGGCAGTCACTATATTCCGCTTAATGCTGGTCCTACCGTAAACTACATCCATGGACTTGCACATAAATCAGAAAAGGAAACATTTCGAAGGGACATATAGGGTTCTGACTTTCTGGGCACTAGTCCCATTTTCAAAACTTACAGCGCTGATAGTTAGCTGTCTGTGTTCAGATGAAATGTAAATAAAAATAGAGACTTGCTAATAAAGACTTGCTAGGTGATGACAAGGCTGCATAACCAATATTCCATGTGCAATACTCATGGAATTATTTTTTCCCTTTATCCCAGGAACTGGTAGATATATAAATCATTGTGGGGAACAGTTAACTTATTCACCGCCACATGTTTCACAATTTTATAGCTCCCTTTCCATCAGAAATGATTAGGAATAATTCTAAATGTGTTCTATTTTCCTTCAAAGTGGCTTTTTACTTTCAGTCAATGGAAATATTTCACAAGAAACTTTGATTTTATTCTTTTTTCTCTCCCCCTCTGGCAAATGCATTGGCACTGATGCACAGACAGTGTCAGCTACTCTCCTGTGCTTCTGACTCTATAGACACGAGGAACATTATTTGTTCCTGAACATACCACAATGAATGTGGAACAAACAGCCTACTGGGACAGGTAGTTGTATGATTAGGCAGAAACATTTTAATACTCAAAACAGTATAGGAAATTCCCACCAGTAACAATTCTTTCGGACTGAGCAGTTGATGATTAGTGCCTTATCATTGGTCTGTGCAAATGGAGTCTCTCAGTTACAAAAATGCATATTATTTGCCTTCACTTTATCATTTGATACAGCACCAGAGCAGGATAAATACAACATCGAGCAGGATTTCCTGTAATAAGGAGGGACTTACTGGATGATTGTCACCTAGAACATACAGTAGAACAGTATAGTGCAGGAACAGGTCCTACAGCTCACTATTACAAACCAATTAAAATAGCAATCAAATGGCCAACTAAACTAATACCTTCTGCCTACGCAAAGTCATCCATATCATTCCATTTTCTTCACACTCATGTGCCTATCTAAACATTTCTTAAAAGTCCCAAATGTGTCTGCCTCTACCACAAAGCACAGACAGTAACAACAACAATAGACTAGATGGGTGGAAAGACCTGTTTCAGGGCTGTACTTCTATATGACTCAATGACTCTACCTCTTTGCTCGCAAACTCTGTTAAGGGCCTTGTCCTCAACAGTATACTGTCTCTTTACATTTGACCTCCCAAGGTGCAAAACTTCACATTTGGTTGGGTTAAACACCAACAGCACATTTCACTGTATGTTTCAATGTACACACAATAAATAAGCTTGAATCTTGAAAAAAAACTAATTTATTCCTATTTTATCTTCTGTAGTTGTTGTTTTGTATCTCCAAAACATGAAGCTAATTGAAATCAAAAAGAGGGGATCCCAGAACAAATTGTCGTGCTTTCCGTTTTACTTAAGTGAGACACGCATGTATGACATGGTGATGTAAAGACATATGCTTCCAAGTACTTTACATATAACCCATAATGAATTATGTAAACAACAAAGAATGCTTAATCAAAAAGTATATTTACAATATTACTTAAATAATACTGAAGTATTAAATATGCAACACTTGTCCCTGCTTAGCTATAGACTCCAACTCAATATAGAATGCATCTCAACTATATACTGAATACACTGTATAATACAACTACTAAATTGACTCCCACAGCATCCAACGTTGTTGCATTTTCTGCAAGTTTTGCCCTTAAACCTGCATATGTGAGCCCATGCCAGAATGGTAGCATAATTTGTTGGGCCAGGCAGATGTTTAGATGTTGCAATTTTGTTCACTCCCACTTTCATTTCTGACCTAAACTCAGATGAGTCTCTGCCTGCTGTTTCCATTGATACAGCTTTTCAACGACTCTTTTAAATATAATTTGTGCTTCATTTAGGAACGCAAACATGAGGAAATCTGCAGATGCTGGAAATTCAAGCAACACACACAAAATGCTGCTGGAACGCAGCAGGCTAGACAGCATCCTGCTGTCTGACTTGCTGCATTCCACTAGAATTTTGTGTGTATTGCTTCATTTAGGAGCCATTTTTGAATGCTTTTTTGAAAGATTCCACAAACTGAATGGTCTCTCAGTGCATCATTAAGCCCATTATTGAATTGACAATGCTCAGACAATTTCTTCAATTCAGCCACATAAGCTGCAATTGACTCCTCTTTCTTTTGGTTCTGCTTATGAAACCTAAAGCATTCTGGAATCAAGAATGGTTTTAGTTCTAAATGTTCCCACATTGCTTTCACTATATCAGAAAAGCGTATTTTAGCTGTTTAGTTGGAGAAGTTAAACTTCTAAGCAAACTGTATACCTTTAAACCCATTGAACTCAGCAAAACTGGCACTCATTTTTCAATGGTTATTTCATTTGCTTCAAAATACAGTTCAATTCGCTCAGTGTACAATATCTAGTTATCCCTTGTGCAGTCAAACACATCTATCCTTCTGATGTAGCAAGCTATTTCAGCTTTCTAAAGAATTTATGATTATTATCACCTGGCATTCACTGTTTTTGAACCCATGAATTTAGTCTGTTTTCTGACTTTTTTTAACTTGATGCCTCTTGTTCTGAAGAACAAGTGATGCACTTGTTGAAACTCAAATGTCTCGCTAGGTGGTCATCTTGGGTTCATTTAAAACTTCCTCATCACTACTGTTAGGCTTTGTAACTCCAAAACATAAAACTAATTGAAAACAAAAAGACTCAGCAGAATGTTTCATTTTTACATTAAGCGAGGCACGCACATATGGTGTGGTGGCATAATGATGTATGCCATTCACCTACTTTACATATAACCTGTAATAAATTACTTAAATGAACAAAGACTGCTTAAGCAAACAATATATTTACAGTATTACACAAATTTTACTGAAATATTAAATATATAACAGTAGTAAAATAGACTTTTGTATACCATATGTATACAATAGATTTTGTACAAAATAGTCATATTTGTAAAGAGAGTTTGCTTCTGATACAAAAACAAAATGCAATAAAGGCTAGCAATGTAACACAAACAAAAATAAGCTGGAATTACTCAACAATTCAGACAGTGATAAACTTCAAGTCAGTGATCTTGCATTAAAACAAGTATACTATAGAATTTTTCAAATGTGGGGAATTGAAGAATAAGCGATTAATAAAAAGGGAAATTTTGTAATAGGGTGGCAACTATGAGAGATTGAATGAATAAAATGTAAGATGAAAGGTTCGTAATTGAACTAGTCAATAAGCTTCAAGACTTTGGCCTGAATATCTCCTTATGCAATTGGATCTTCAATTTTTCTCACCTGCAGACCCAGTCAATTCAAATTGGAACAACATCTCCTCCACAATCTCCCTCAGCATTGGAACACCACAAGGCTGGGTGATTAACCTCCTGCTGTGCTTGCTTTACACTTATGACTTTGCAGCTAAGCACAACTTAAATGCCAAATTTAGGTTTGCTGATGACACCACTGTCATAGGTAGAATCAAAGGTAGTGATGAATCAACATATAGAAGAAAGATTAAAATCCTGCTGAGTGGTGCCATAACAACAACCTCTTACTTAATATCAGCAAGACCAAGGAGCTGATCATTGACTTCAAGAGCAGGAGACCAAAATTTCATGACATAGTCTTGATTGGAAGTCAAAGGTGGAATGGGTCAGCAACTTTAAATTCCTCAGTGTTATTAGTTCAGATGACCTGCAATTATGAAGAAATAACAGCTGTGCCTCTACTTCCTTCGGAGTTTGCAAAGATTTTGCATAACATCTAAAACTTTGACAACTTATATAGATGTGTAGTGGAGAGTATATTGACCGGATGAATCACAGCCTGATATGGAAACACCAAAGCCCTTGAACAGAAAATCCTACAACAAATAGTGGATACAGCCCAGTTCATCACAGGCAAAGCCCTCCCCACTATTACACACATCTACATGAAATGCTGTCAAAGGAAAGTAGCATCCATCATCAGGGACCCCCACCACCCAAGACATACTCTCTTCTCACCACTGCTATCAAAAGGAAGGTTCAGGAGCCTCAGGACTCACACCACCAGGTTCCGAAACAGTTTTGACCACTCAGCCGTCAGGGTCTTGAACCAGAAGGGATAATTTCACATGTACCATTATTGAAATGCTCCCACAATCTATGGACTCACTTTCAAGGACTCTTCATCTTATGTTCTCACTATTTATTGCTTATTTATTCATTATAATTATTTCCTTCTTTTTGTATTTGCACAGTTTATCTTTTGCACACTAGTTGAACACCGAAGTTGATGCAGTCTTCCAATGAATGGTCAGTGCTCTGTTATGGTTTTATTGAGCATGCCACAACAAAATGAAACTCAGGGTTGTATGTGGTGACATATATGTATGTATTTTGATAATAAATTTACATTGAACTTTAAAAATCATGCATTATCTGAAACTTTATTCTCTCCCTCAGAACCATCCCTCTCCACTGAAATAAAAGGGTCACGAGAGTGTGTCCAAATCCCGATCTTGGTTCAGCACCACATTTCCTGGAAAAACCTCAGGAAGCTGATCCTCTGCCACTGGCCTTCCCGAGCAATCCAATAATGCTAGACTACCAGGGTGCAGGTCGAAGGGAGTAGACAGTTGAAATGTTTCAGCATGGACTAGATGGGCCAAAGGGCCTGTTTCTGTGCAGTATTTTTCTGTGACTCTATCAGATTGACAGCCATGAGGAGTCTCTCAAGAAGTCTGGTCTTTTATTTCTCATGTGTTGCAAATTATTTATTCAGTCCACCTGTGATAAATGAAGAGTTAGACACATATCAGTCATGAATGGGTAAAGACTTTAGGGGAGAAATGGGCTACCTCTTTTGTTTATAGTTCATTGTGCAAACTCCCAATAATCATTATTAACACAATCTTGCTTCACAGTTTACACTGTTGGACTGTTTTGTTGTCACTTCAGGTTACAACCACTCATCTGGTAACCCCAGAGTACCTTGGACGAAAGGTTTCCCCTCTCGTATTTGGTTAATCACACAAAATGGATAATTTTAAAACGACAATTTTTTAAGGCAGATGTAAATTCACTTTATGGGTAAGCGTAGGTGAACTGAGACTAATTTTGTTTCTTTTTCCCATCAGTGTGCAATTTAATAGGGGTCCTGAAGCAAAATAAGATGGATGCGTACTCAGATTTATAGCCCTCAGAAGATTAGTGTTCCGCTTAACTTGGCAATCTAACACGCACAGAACCTTAGTGTGAGTAGGCGTGTTTTAGTCAAATAATTATCAAGCTGCTGTTTTTACACAGTGTTTGTTGAGTGTTTACCATCCAATTTGAGATGTAGCTCAATTAGTGCATTAATTATAGTGTTTCCTATAGTGCAGAAGTTCCCAACCAGAGGTCCATGGACCCCTTGGTTAATGGTAGGTGCCCATGGCATAAGAAAGGTTGGGAATTCCTGCCTGAGAATTTGAAATGATAGCAGAATCTTTGTGTTAACTTATTGTTCAGTAGTTTATTGATACACTGCAGCAAAGCAGTTTTATCACAAACATGAGAAAATTTGCAGATGCTGGAAATCCAAAGCTACACACACAAAATGCCGGAGGAACTCAGCAGGCCAGGCAGCATCTATGGAAAAGGGTAAACAGTCAACATTTTGGACTGAAACCCTTCATCAGTCCTGATGAAGATCCTCAGCCCTAAATGTTGACTTTTTTGAGAGCAGTTTTATGCCAGCATAAAGTGGACATACATTATGCGCAGGCGTGTGACGTCAGGCAGTGCAGCGCGGCAGATTTAAAAGGGCAGACATCCTGCTTCAGGTTTGATTCGAAGAAGGAGTCTGAGAGTCTGAGTGGGAGTGCCGAGAAAGACATTTTTGAAATTTTCGTTATTTTTTTTTTCTCCAACGGCTTTCTGAGAGGCGGGACTGCGCAGGCGTGTGACGTCGGGCTGTGCAGCGCGGCAGATTTAAAAGGAACAAAGCCTCATAGAGCGGGCAGCGTAGTTTGCGGGCGGCGGAGTGAGCCGGGAGCAGAGTGAAGACCTAAGGGCTTCGGCTCACCGGGCTTAGGCGGAAGCGGGCGAGGCGAGGAAGGTTTGACATTCATTTTTTGTTGTTATTTGAGGAGAGGGGCATTATGAGTGAGAGGGCAGTTTGCTGTTCTCGGTGTCGGATGTGGGAGGCCCTGGAGTCTCCAAGCCTCCCGGACATCTACATCTGTGCCAAGTGCATCGAGATGCAGCTCCTAAGGGACCGCGTTACAGAACTGGAGCTGCAGCTCGATGACCTTCGTCTGGTCAGGGAGAGTGAGGAGGTGATAGAGAGGAGTGGAAGGCAGGTGGTCACGCCGGGGCCACGGGAGGCAGACAAGTGGGTCACGGTTAGGAGGGGGAAGGGGAAAAGTCAGGTGATGGGGAGTACCCCGGTGGCTGTGCCCCTTAACAACAGGTACTCCTGTTTGAGTACTGTTGGGGGGGAAAGCTCACCCGGGGGAAGCGACAGTGGCCGTGCCTCCGGCACAGAGTCTGGCCCTGTAGCTCAGAAGGGTAGGGCAAGGAAGAGAGGGCAGTTGTGATAGGGGACTCGATAGTAAGGGGGTCAGATAGGCGATTCTGTGGACGCAGTCCAGAGACCCGGATGGTAGTTTGCCTCCCTGGTGCCAGGGTCTGGGATATTTCTGATCGTGTCCAAGATATCCTGAAGTGGGAGGGTGAGGAGCCAGAGGTCGTGGTACATATAGGTACCAATGACATAGGTAGGAAAAGGGATGAGGTCCTGAAAGGAGAATATAGAGAGCTAGGAGGGGAGTTGAGAAAAAGGACCGCAAAGGTAGTAATCTCGGGATTACTGCCTGTGCCACGTGACAGTGAGAGTAGGAATGCGATGAGGTGGAGGATAAATGCGTGGCTGAGGGATTGGAGCAGGGGGCAGGGATTCAAGTTTTTGGATCATTGGGACCTCTTTTGGCGCAGGCGTGACCTGTACAAAAAGGACGGGATACACTTGAATCCTAGGGGGACCAATATCCTGGCAGGGAGATTAGCGGGGGCTACTGAGGTGACTTTAAACTAGAATGGTTGGGGGGTGGGAATCAAATTAAAGAGGCTAGGCGTGAGGAGGTTAATTCACAAAAGAGGGATGGGAACCAGTGCAGAGAGACAGAGGGGTGTAAAGTGAGGGTAGAAGCAAAAAGTACAAAGGAGATAAGTAAAAGTGGCAGGCCAACAAATCCAGGGCAAGCATTAAAAAGGGCCACTTTTCAAAATAATTGTATAAGGGCTAAGAGAGTTGTAAAAGAGCACCTGAAGGCTTTATGTGTCAATGCAAGGAGCATTCGTAATAAGGTGGATGAATTGAAAGTGCAGATTGTTATTAATGATTATGATATAGTTGGGATCACAGAGACATGGCTCCAGGGTGACCATGGCTCAACGTTCAGGGATATTCAATATTCAGGAGGGATAGACATGAAGGAAGGGGAGGTGGGGTGGCGTTGCTGGTTAAAGAAGAGATTAACGCAATAGAAAGGAAGGACATAAGCCGGGAAGATGTGGAATCGATATGGGTAGAGCTGCGTAACACCAAGGGGCAGAAGACGCTGGTGGGAGTTGTGTACAGGCCACCTAACAGTAGTAGTGAGGTCGGAGATGGTATTAAACAGGAAATTAGAAATGTGTGCAATAAAGGAACAGCAGTTATAATGGGTGACTTCAATCTACATGTAGACTGGGTGAACCAAATTGGTAAAGGTGCTGAGGAAGAGGATTTCTTGGAATGTATACGGGATGGTTTTTTTGAACCAACATGTCGAGGAACCAACTAGAGAGCAGGCTATTCTGGACTGGGTTTTGAGCAATGAGGAAGGGTTAATTAGCGATCTTGTCGTGAGAGGCCCCTTGGGTAAGAGTGACCATAACATGGTGGAATTCTTCATTAAGATGGAGAGTGACATAGTTAATTCAGAAACAAAGGTTCTGAACTTAAAGAGGGGTAACTTTGAAGGTATGAGACATGAATTAGCTAAGATAGACTGGCAAATGACACTTAAAGGATTGACGGTGGATATGCAATGGCAAGCATTTAAAGGTTGCATGGATGAACTACAACAATTGTTCATCCCAGTTTTGCAAAAGAATAAATCAAGGAAGGTAGTGCACCCGTGGCTGACAAGAGAAATTAGGGATAGTATCAATTCCAAAGAAGAAGCATACAAATTAGCCAGAGAAAGTGGCTCACCTGAGGACTGGGAGATATTCAGAGTTCAGCAGAGGAGGACAAAGGGCTTAATTAGGAAGGGGAAAAAAGATTATGAGAGAAAACTGGCAGGGAACATAAAAACGGACAGTAAAAGCTTTTATAGATATGTAAAAAGGAAAAGACTGGTAAAGACAAATGTAGGTCCCCTACAGACAGAAACAGGTGAATTGATTATGGGGAGCAAGGACATGGCAGACCAATTGAATAATTACTTTGGTTCTGTCTTCACTAAGGAGGACATAAATAATCTTCCAGAAATAGTAAGGGACAGAGCGTCCAGTGCGATGGAGGAACTGAGCGAAATACATGTTAGTAGGGAAGTGGTGTTAGGTAAATTGAAGGGATTGAAGGCAGATAAATCCCCAGGGCCAGATGGTCTGCATCCTAGAGTGCTTAAGGAAGTAGCCCAAGAAATAGTGGATGCATTAGTGATAATTTTTCAAAACTCGTTAGATTCTGGACTAGTTCCTGAGGATTGGAGGGTGGCTAATGTAACCCCACTTTTTAAAAAAGGAGGGAGAGAGAAACCGGGGAATTATAGACCGGTTAGCCTAACGTCGGTGGTGGGGAAACTGCCGGAGTCAGTTATCAAGGATGTGATAACAGCACATTTGGAAAGCAGTGAAATGATCGGACAAAGTCAGCATGGATTTGTGAAAGGAAAATCATGTCTGACGAATCTCATAGAATTTTTTGAGGATGTAACTAGTAGAGTGGATAGGGGAGAACCAGTGGATGTGGTATATTTGGATTTTCAAAAGGCTTTTGACAAGGTCCCACACAGGAGATTAGTGTGCAAACTTAAAGCACACGGTATTGGGGGTAAGGTATTGGTGTGGGTGGAGAATTGGTTAGCAGACAGGAAGCAAAGAGTGGGAATAAACGGGACCTTTTCAGAATGGCAGGCAGTGACTAGTGGGGTACCGCAAGGCTCAGTGCTGGGACCCCAGTTGTTTACAATATATATTAATGACTTGGATGAGGGAATTAAATGCAGCATCTCCAAGTTTGCGGATGACACGAAGCTGGGTGGCAGTGTTAGCAGTGAGGAGGATGCTAAGAGGATGCAGGGTGACTTGGATAGGTTGGATGAGTGGGAAAATTCATGGCAGATGCAATTTAATGTGGATAAATGTGAAGTTATCCACTTTGGTGGCAAAAATAGGAAAACAGATTATTATCTGAATG
This sequence comes from Mobula hypostoma, assembly GCF_963921235.1. NCBI lineage: Eukaryota > Metazoa > Chordata > Chondrichthyes > Myliobatiformes > Myliobatidae > Mobula > Mobula hypostoma. The sequence goes on along the minus strand of NC_086118.1, from coordinate 44,478,647 downwards.
GTGGCCGATTAGGAAAAGGGGAGGTGCAACGAGACCTGGGTGTCATTATACACCAGTCATTGAAAGTGGGCATGCAGGTACAGCAGGCGGTGAAAAAGGCGAATGGTATGCTGGCATTTATAGCGAGAGGATTCGAGTACAGGAGCAGGGAGGTACTACTGCAGTTGTACAAGGCCTTGGTGAAACCACACCTGGAGTATTGTGTGCAGTTTTGGTCCCCTAATCTGAGGAAAGACACCTTTGCCATAGAGGGAGTACAAAGAAGGTTCACCAGATTGATTCCTGGGATGGCAGGACTTTCATATGAAGAAAGACTGGATGAACTGGGCTTGTACTCGTTGGAATTTAGAAGATTGAGGGGGGATCTGATTGAAACGTATAAGATCCTAAAGGGATTGGACAGGCTAGCTGCAGGAAGATTGTTCCCGATGTTGGGGAAGTCCAGAACGAGGGGTCACAGTTTGAGGATAGAGGGGAAGCCTTTTAGGACCGAGATTAGGAAAAACTTCTTCACACAGAGTGGTGAATCTGTGGTATTCTCTGCCACAGGAAACTGTTGAGGCCAGTTCATTGGCTATATTTAAGAGGAAGTTAGATATGGCCCTTGTGGCTACGGGGGTGAGGGGGTATGGAGGGAAGGCTGGGGCGGGGTTCTGAGTTGGATGATCAGCCATGATCATAATAAATGGCGGTGGAGGCTCGAAGGGCCGAATGGCCTACTCCTGCACCTATTTTCTATGTTTCTATGTTTCTATTATTTATAACTGGACTTTTATGGAGTGCTTCTGTATTCCAGGTTCAAATAGCATTGAGTTCTATTCGTGGCATGGCTTTGACACTGGCAGATGGGACACAAGAACTTGCAGACTCTTGCTGACCTTTAAAAGCACTTATTTTTCACAACCTTGATCAGCCTGCAGTGAGAGTTTAACACAACATCGTCCTTCATTTTGTTAATGGATTGGGAGTTAGAGCAGAATTTGCAAGAAAATGAGTTATAAAAATTATAGCAACACACATATAAATTGCTGGTGAACACAGCAGGCCTGACAGAACTGAATAGCTTCAATTACAAGAGGAGACTGGATAGTCTTGGGGGCCTTTGGCTCAAGGCCCTGCCCAACTATTTAACTTAATAAGGACATATTTGGCAGGGTATAGAAGATATATTAATTTTTGAGATAATTCAAAACCAGGTGCAGGAAATACAATGTAGACACTAATAAATCCAATAAGCAATTCATAGAAAATGTCTGATTAAGTAGACTAGAGTTTAAGATGATGTATTTGTTCGAGGTGAAGAAGGAAGAAGGGAATGGAAGGATATTCTGAAGTAGGGAGATTCGCACAAGTAGCTAAAACACCAGCAGAATGTTCTTTGACTGGGCTTTTAAATTGTATGCAATTATTAGTGCAGGCATTTGACAGCTTAAGGGGGCAATCCCTCTTTATTGCAATTCACTACTTGTACCTTATGGTGCCAACATTTATGCAAAATTGGACCTTTTACAGCTTCTCCAGGTTTGGACAGGGATTGGTGGAAAGTTATTGCAGTGTCTGCTTTGGGGGAAGAGACACCCTCTGTATCCCTCTGAAAATGGTCTGGAAGTTCATTGGCAAACTTTATTTTATTTTATTTAGAGACACAGTGCACGTATGTTCTTCTGGCTCTTGGAGCCATGCCACCCCAGTAACCCCTAGCAACCCAGATTTAACCCTAATCTAATCTTGAGAAAATTTTTAATGCCTAATCAACCTACCTGCTACTGTATGACTTTGGACTGTGGGAGGAAACTAGAGTACCCGGGGAAATCCCGTGCACTCCATGAGAGGACATCCAGAGACTTTTAACAGAGGACTTTGGAATTGAATTCTGTACTTTGATGTCCCGAGCTGTAATAATGTTGTGCTAACGACTACACTACCATGGCATCGTCCTACCATAAGATGTATTGGGCATTGGACATGCTCATGCAGTCAGTAGTCAAATCTTCTTAAGAGGATTTAGATACTTAATTGGGAGCTAACTGCCTCTGACACGTCATCCATGTAAAATGTGGTGAAATTTACTGTTCTTAATACCTATTTGATACGCACTGGAGATAGAGGCTACGTCCACACTACGCTAGATAATTTTGAAAATGAAGCTCTTTCTCTTCGTTTTGACCCTCTGTCCACATTGAAACGGCGTTTTCATCCCCCGAAAACGGAGCTTTTCTAAAACACTCTCCTAAGGATTCCTAAAGAGAAGGAGAAATCATTAAACTTGTCCTGAAGATTGACTGGAAAACATCATTAAATGCAGTCCCATCATGGCCACTTCGGACAATTTCACTTTTCTCAAGTACTGCCATAATCCATGCTGATAAACAGTAATAACATTTTTATTGATTGAATCAATTTTTAGGAGTTGGTTGGCATTTATAGTCCACCCTTTAATGCCCTTGAGCAGGTTTGCTAGGCTAATTCAGAGAGTTTTTAATAGTCAACCCTATTGGTTGGTCTTGAGCAAACACAGACAAAGTGGACAGGATCCCTGAAGCCCATAATAAAGCAGATGAATTTTTTTTTGACAACATGATGATGACCATTACTCATTTCTTGATTTTCTTTGATTGACAGGTTATACTTGGTATTGTAGTATTGCACTAAAATACTTACTGCCCATTACACCACTGGTGTTTCGGGCAGCATTGAAGATTCTCCATCTCTGGTGGCATTCAGGGCTTCCTTCATCATGGCAGTACCTTCCTCTCAGTTTTCACTACTGTCCCAGGTGGAGACTCAGGAATACCGTCACACTCAGAAGTAGAAAGAATCTTCATTGCTGTGTCCATAACAATTTTACCAGTCAGGGTTGTTAGCCCTGAGCTGAACCCCTGAACCTGGAGAACCAGAGGACCACTCTTAATCTGGCCTCTACCCTTTGACCTGTTTAGCATGGGTGACCCTACCAAGAACCAAAGGATAAAGCCTTGAGTCCAGTCAACATAGCTCTCTGGGTTATTGAGGCACATAGGCCTCCAAACCCAACAATAAGGATGTGGGCCTCTAGATAGCCAATAAATAGGCACAGTAAATAAGATCACAACACCTTCTACTGGATCACCATCCTACAGAGGATTTCATATTTTATTTGAGAGCTTCCAAATGCATTCTCAGCTCACTAGAAGTAGGTACAGTGGATAGTCGAGGACATGTTAAGGCATTTCCAGCACAAAAATCATTCAACTCTACCTCAGAACAATAATGAACACTTTGGCTTTAGGTACTTTATACCTTTCTAATATATTTTTGATGTTCTTTATTATTCTTCTGCACAATTCCTGTTGAAACTTGATTTTGAATAAAAAGATGAAGTGATTTCAGGCATTTGCATTCACTAATCATATCAAAAATGTAGTTTCATCACTTTGGGAGAAGGTCCACTGTGTTGCATTGCTTGTCATGTTTTCTTCATTGACAATTTTTTAGCTAGTGTATTAGAAATGGAGCTTTCACTACTGCAGATGTGCCCCAAGATACATCCGGAATGCCACTTTGGTTGTAACGCATGCCAAGGAGTGCCTGTGGATTAAAGAGATAACATTGATGGAAAAGAATTATGTGGAGTTTGTCAAAAATATGTCGACACAGCCCAGACAGGATAACCACAGCCTTCAAAATAAACTAGGTGGAAACATCAAGATCAGACTTTCCATACCACACACAGACTACTTTATATCTAATGTCAAAAGGAATACTAGAATTTGTGGCATTGTTCCCAAATGTATTGTATACATTTCTCTTTTGGGACCCTTGCCTAGCGCTGTAGTGTCATAAAAATGGAAGTATTTCGTCTTGGTTATATAAAGTTTGATTCCTCCACAGAATATTCAGATGCTATGACCTTCATCAGATACAATAAAAACACTTGTTATTCTTGTTTCTAGAATATTTTAACATTTTATTTTAGATTTCTTACCATTGTTTACAAAACCATCTATGGACTCCCATTTCCCTGTCTCTGCATTTCCTCCAGCCTGACATTTGTCTGAAAGATATCGAACCTCTAGCATCTTGGACATTTCAGAATGCAATTTCTCCACCTATGGCCTTAAGATTTGCATTTCCACCCTATCTGATTCCTTAGGATGTTCCATAATACCTGTTTCTTTGACCAAGTTTTACATTTTAATATCTTCACATGTGCTTCAGTGCAGGATATTTCTGCGAGCAGTCTAGTTAATAATAGCTCTGTCGGTCAACCAGAAATCACTTCATAGCTTCAGAAGAAAGTTGCATTTGGGTTTGGCTGAAAGTGAGACCAACTTCATTGGTGGCCTGGTCCCTGGAACATGCAATTCCTTCCAGCACGATCCCAGCTCATTCTTCTGCTGGAAGACTTTCGCTCACTGGCAGACCCCATCCCTCGTCTAATTGATCTGCTGCTTTGACAGAAGCACTTCCATGGCTCACGAAGCCCTAAATGCCAAAGCAGCAATTGAATAATTGATCTTCACAAACATTCAAAAGCATATAAAAAATAAACATGTTAAACCCAAACTATTTAGGAAGAGGCAAAGGACTGAAAGCAAAAAAAAAAACAACAACACAGGCGGTTGGCTTCTGTCATTCCTTTCAGTGGGCTTGCAATAATTCAGAGTTACCGGAATAATAATTGGGATGGTGAGGCTTCTTCACAAAGAAGTACAAAATCATGAGAGGGAATTTGACTATAACATGCAAGATCCTGAGGACTTTTGACTGGATGGATGTGGCAAGGATGTCTTTGCTGAGGTAGAAACTAGAACTGAAGTCACTATTTAAAGGTAAATGTTGCCCTTTTAAGACAGTGAGGAGGTGATTTTTCTTTCTCCCTGAGAAGATTATGAATTTGCAGAACTCTTTGCCTCAAGAAGTAGTGGAAGTAGAACTTTCCAGTATTCTTAAGGCAGAGATACAAAAGCAAGAGGTTGAAATGCCAAACCCTTTAATTGTGAATGCAGTGTTCAGGTTACCATAGCAACTGTAATCTTCTGAAATGGTAGAAGAGTCTTGAGGGACCGAGTGACCTACTTCAGCACCTAATTCATACCTGTATATGGAACTCATAAATCTTTGCTGCACAATTCCACACAAGCACAGTAAGGAGTTATCAGTTTCTAGAATTCTTACCACTAGGAGCCCACGAGAAAGGGGAAAATTCTCAGAGGTGCACAGTGGAATTGGAATATACGTAATTACCTTGTGCAGAGTGAAACATAGAGAGCCTCTGCACTTTCTGGAAAAATCACACTGTTCCATTTGTGAGCCCTGATGGTGATATTTAGTTTTTAATTATTCTCTCATGACCTACAACCGACGTGTAAAGAAACTATTAATTTTCTCAACAATCTCGCCAGAAGACTGTTGATGAAAATATCTCCCTTGCTAATAGAAAAATCTGTTCCCAGAGAGTCAAATAACTTTTAAGTGGGGCTGAAGTCACATGTCCCTGGGGTTAACTTCCTTGCAACTGTTTTCGGCAACTTATTATAAGTGGCTTGGTTATTTTGACAGTGGAAAAATGTGTGACAATATGATATAATTTGAGGGCCCATCAGAAGATTTCATTTTGAGAGTGAAAAATGCTGATGTTTATCCATTCCTGTTGTCTATCTTTAATTTTTCTCCTAACTGGGGAGACTTTTAGAAGTCAACCACATTATTGAGTCTGGGGCAATGCACCAGGTGTTTTTATTTTATGACTATTCAGTGTTTTCATAGTCACTATTATTGATAATCCTTCCAAGAGGACCACAATCTTGTAGTTTGGAGGCTTTCGTGCCTGAATGACCCACAGAGATATTTTGGCTAGAGTCAGGGCTTTATGCTTTGGCTGTTGGTAGGGTCATCCATGCCAAACAGGTCAAAGGATAGAGGACAGACTAAGAGAGGTCCACCGGTCCTCCAGGTTCAGCAGTTCAGCTCAAGGCTAACAACACTGATTGTTCAAACAAAATTAATACGGAACCGGCAACGAAGAATCATTCTACATCTGACTGCAACGGTATTCCTGGGACTTGCATGACTAATACTAGTGAAAACCGAGAGGAAGCTACTGCCATGATGAAGGAAACCCTGAACACCACCAGAGACAGAGGACCTTCATTGCTACCCTAAACATCAGCAGTGTAACAAGCAGTACGGTACAGGCATTGATGAGTCTGGAGTCACCTATGGGTCTTCAGGACATGAAAGCACCAGATGTTTTTATTTTATGACTATTCAGTAATTTCATAGTCACCATTATTGATATTTGTGATCTATTCCATGTTTATTTATTTCCACAACTATTTAAATATTCATTCGTAAATTCGCTGGCCACCATGGTGGAGATTGAACATAAGACCATAAGACATAGGAGCAGAATTAGGCCATTTAGCCCATCGAGTCTGCTCCACCATTCAATCATGGCTGAATGGCTTTGAATCAGTGGTAGAGACCTCGAGATGGCAGTTCAATATCCTAATCTCTTTGCTGCTGTACACGTTAGATTATTTTATCATGCTTTCTGTTAAAGTCTGAACATTTTATTCTTGTTTATATATCTTTTGTTTCCTTGGAAGCTCCCTCATCATACCTCCAAGTTGTCAATGCAACCTCCTTTGGCCCTGCAACACTCCAGGATTACATCCTTCCAGCTCTTGCTTCACAATTGCCAGCCATTCTTTCAGTCATTCAGATCTCATACTGTTCAGTTTTTTTTCTCTACACCCCTTGACCTCTCCCTGCAGATTTAAGGTACTCTTTAAAAGTGACCTCTTTGTCCAGTTCCAGAACCTTCTTATATATTCAATAACCTATGCCCTGAGCACCGGGGACGCCATGGTCAAGTGCATCATTGTTGAAGTTGTGTTAATCATTCACTGCATTACTTACTGACCCCATTGTAATACTGAGTCTTCCTGGCCTCTTAGCTCCCAGTGGAGCAGAGGCCATTGATGACCTCCCATCTCCATTGTCCAAAGTCGACGGGATGGTTGGAGTTCATCAATGTTTCTGTAATCCATTGTGTCCACTGTACTATAAAGCATAATGTTTCATCAGAGCCCTATTGGCCGGCCTTACCCATTTCTACCTCTCATGGCAGAGTCATTGGGGTGGACTTCGAGAGGCAATACTGAGTACTTTAAGTTATTTTTGTTGTCACACAGAATTCTGAAAACAAAAATAGAGATAAAATTTCTATTTCCAGAAGTAAGGGCATGGTGTGGGTTTACAGTGTCATGTGCATTATCATAGTTGGAAGATCTTGCATGCAGCAGAACAAGTGGACTGTGTACTTCGGAATGTCATTCTTTATTTTTCCCATCAACCAGCTTCAACTGTAATGTAGTATTTAGGTAACATAAAAGATTGGGAAAATTCCTTGAACTTTCAAGGAGTTATATTACATATTAACAAAAGTGTCAATTATATAAAACATGCTTAATTTTATATAGCAGACGGTATTTCTCAATTATCAGCAGTTAGCACAACACTTTTCAGTGCCATATATCAGTCACCCAGGTTCAATTCTGCTGTTATCTGTAAGGAGTTTGCATGTTTTTGCCATGACCATGTGGGATTTCTCTAGGTGCTCCAGTTCCCTTCCACATGCCGAAGATGTACGAGTTAGGGTTAGTGAGTTGCGGCCATGCGAATTTGGAACCGGAAGCGTGGTGACACTTGTGGGCTGCCACCAGCACATCCTTGGACTCCATTGGTCACTGACACACATGACACATGTGGCAAATAATGCTTACCTTTAATCTTTCATCAGATCATATAGTCAGGCTATAACTGCCAGCTGACAATATTGGTCTGATCTAAACTGTAGGAACTGTGCAGTCATTAACTGAAGATCTCATAACAAGCAGGAAAAGATGTTCAATCTTTGCAATTCCCTCCATTATTCAGGGCTAATTGCATTGGAAAATCTAGCCCTTTGAAATTATCCATTATTCTAGTTGTGGAGGGAGCAATCTGCTGAGGTCAGGAGCATATCCATATGAAATACTATCTCACAGCATTCCCACTCTCAAAGGTTTAAAGGTTCATTTGTTATCAAATTATATAACTCGGAAACTCTTCTTCTCCAGATAGCCACAAAACTAAGAAAGAAAAGAACAGTAGCATGATCATCAAGCCCCAAATCCCCCTTCCCTGCACAAAAGATGAACAAAAACGGAACGGGCACATCGATCCCCAAATCCAAACACCCAGCCCCCCACCAACAAAAATAAGAGAAATACCAGGTGCGAAACCATAGAATATAAAAAACTATAAGTCTGAAAAAAGTCCATAGTCCAAGTCCATATCCAAAATGCAGAAAACCTGGGTAACATTCTCTGGGCACAGTGGTAGGCCAAAAAGCAGCAGAGTTACCCACCAGCAATTAAAGGCAGTTTCCTCTCTCTGGTAGCAGAGCGATCCCACCAGTGATCAAAAGGCAGGCAGCCAGCACTAATCCTCCACATTCGCCTCGTGTCGCCTCGATCTTTCAATCTCACTCGTTGCTTTAATCAGTGAACAATGGAAGCTTCAATCGGCGAAGGGGAGTTGAACTTCAGCTCATGCCCCATCCCGCAGCCTTCTCGCCGCAATGTTTGCACTCACTGCTTCTACCTCCCGAAATCCTCTCGGAGACTACAGAGTGCTGCAACACCCAAACAATCTCCAAACTGCAAATCACAGGCTCCAACAATCCAGAATCACATTCTGGAAGAAAAACAGACATAAAAGACAGAAAAGAAGTGAAATAAATAGTTTCACAGTCGACCCAGAAGATGTCGACGGTGGGAGTGTTATACACAGGCACCATCTTGACCCAAAATTGACTCTAAACCACAGGTCCAAAATGTCCTCTGAGCTTCTTGTCTTCTGTGGTGGCTCCTCTGTTAAAGCAGCATTGACCTAAAGCAGGTCCTTAGGTGGGACCTGTCGGAGCTGATCAGCAAGATCGTGAGCAGCACGGCGCCTCGCCAACTGAGACTCTTGTGAGAAGTGGTTAAGCCGCACCCTTAGGCAGCACTGATTGCCAACAGCTTCAAAGAGCCTGAACCTCCTTACCATTCACAAATGCTCAAAACCATTCAAGAGCAAATAAAAATTAAGGAGTATTTGGAGCAATGTGAAAACATTAGAAGAAAATTAAAGCACTTAAAATCAATAAAATGCATTTAAGTTAACTCTATTAAATTAATATTAGTAAATTGCCTTATTCTTTCCCTTCCTCCTTGCAGCTTCTTGTCTCCATTCCAATGAATAGGCCTGCTGTTTCTGAGCCAGGTCTAACCTGGGGCAAGTTCAACAGGCCAATTACCGACATGCGTACCAGGATCTCTATCAGCTCTGTACTTCACTGCTGCACTCCAGCAAACCCTACATAATCAACCATGCAGAAGTACATGGCTCCCATGATCAGTGTTATTACACAGCGCAAGGCTGACATTCAGAGGAGATTTTGGGGCCATCCTCTCAAAACATCATTCTCCCTGTTAGGAGAGATTGTCTACAAACCAACGTCCTGTTAGACCCTCTCGTGTAAAGGATGAGCTGCTGTGAACATAACACCAGCTACTGTTACTTACTCCAAATTTGCAGCAGCACACAGTCTCTTTCTGGATGTAGGTCTTATTGCTCCTTTAAAATTTTGCCTGATTCCTGACCTGTAATGTCTCAAACTCCCAACACCACTGTACTCTGAACCTTGTTCTGTCAACACCTCAAAGTCAGAATTCTCATCCAAACTGTCACAACTGTCCGTGAACTCACCTGTCCTGGTATCAGTAACCTCCTCTTGCCTTCACTAACTCCATTTTCTTGTGCATCCCCTAATTGGACCCTCGTAGTGCCTTATCATGTACACCCGTTTGAAAGTATAAGAATAAATCTAAGGAATTAAAATAGAGAATACTGGAGATACTCAACGGACCAAACAGTATCTCTGGAGAGAGAAGCAGTTAATGTTTCAGATAAACACACACAAAATGCTGGTGGAACTCCGTAGGTCAGGCAGCATCTATGGAAAGGAATAGAGAGTCAACTTTTCAAGCTGAGACCCTTCATCAGGACTTGATGAAGGGGCTCGACCAGAAATGTCAACTCTTTATACCTCTCTGTAGATACTGTCTGACTTGCTGAATTCCTCCAGCATTTTATGTGTGTATTACTCTGGATTTCCAGCATCTGCAGAATCTCTTGTGTTAATATTCCAGTTTTCTTAGCATTTACCAGAACTGAGAATCGTTAGAAATAGCTGAACTTAAGGACGAAGTTGTTCTAACACATCTAATGCTTTAACAAACTCTTGACATCTCGTACAACTTAACAACTCTCTGCTTTGCCAGAACATCTTTTAGCTATATATCAAAAGGGATTTTCAAGTGGGAGGTAAAGGACATAAACTAAAATTAGAAAAGTTTAAAATCTAAACTCAGAAAACATTCAAATAATGAAAATATGAGCCTAAGCAGCCAGTAACTGTAAGAATAAATAACATGGCAAAAGCAGAAAGTGGCACATTATAATTTAAAAACAGGCCACAGGTGATGTAGACATTCAACAGTAATGAAAATATAAAGGGTATAAATTACTAAAGTCTGTTCAGTTGTTATTACAGAAAAATATGTTTGAAACTTTCCTCTTTAAATTTAAGGACCCTCATGCTCAGTCACTTAGATTTAGCAACAGGAGGTCCAAGTAACTACGTCAATGAGGAACTATACTTCTACAGCTGTTTAAATTTATGTAAGTCCTGAGTGACTCGCATATATCATTCTAATTTCATTCTGGACAAATGATAAATTGGTCGATTGTTAAAAAAAAACAGCAGAGCGGACTGACTGGCTGAAGCAGCTAATCCTTCAAGTTCCTAATTTTATTTGCTACCTTGAAACATAATTATGAAGTAACTCCAATGATCTGTAAGAATAAAGATGGATTCTAATTACCTGTGACTTGCTATGAAAACCCACGAGGCTTGTAGGTTTTGCAGCAGCCTCAGAAGACGTTATTGTTCTGCATTTAAAGTACCCCAGACATTGACTCAGCAGGAAAAAGCAGCAGTGCACTCAACAATGCGTCCACCTCTCCAATCTGTCTGCCTGATCATTCACATAACGCGCCATTCTTCCCTGGCGCACGCTCTGCAGAACAGAAGTGCGATGCGCAATAACGTGCTGTCAGCAGAACGCATTTCAATCATCTATTTTTTAAAGTGTGGTAGTCAGGACTTCAGAAATCAAGATTAATGTAAACATTTTATTTACTAGTAAGTATATTTCCCCCTTGCTGCAATTAACTGAGAGTGTGAGGTTTGCCCCGTGGTGAGGGAATGGTTAACATTCCCATAATATGTGAACATTGCCTCATTTTCCGTGGAGTTAGGGGACATGTTTTATTTTTAGGAATAGTATTTTTGGGTGTCCAGCCAACTTTTCAGTTTATTCGTTGAAGGATTGTTCCCGTGGCAGGCAGAATGCTTTGCTGTATGGCGTACTTACTCACCAAGCAGCTCACCATCTTTCTCATACCTCATCTCCTTCAATCCTGTCAAAACTTACGCCGCTGGCTCTTTAAAGGGAAGCTGGTTTGGATTCGGGATGTTGATGGGTGTGAACAGTTCAGGGAACTGCACGGAGGCTAATTGTCTCCATGTGACACCAGCGTTACTGTATCCGACTGATGAAGTATAGGTAGCAATTAAGCTCTGATTTAACAGGCCACTTAAGTCACAGCTTGTTACGTCCTGCATTTTTAATATATGTTCCTTTCATTCCATTCTTCATTAAGGCTGCCTTACTTATTATGCATCCTCAGACTGCCAAGGAAAAGGCCCAGTGGATCAGGAATGTGAATATCCCTATTTTAACTGTGCTTCCAGCCACTTATTTCAGGTAGAGACCTCAATCCCCATTTTAACACTGGGCTTCCCATGAGCTGAAATGGCATTTGTATGTTTAATGAAAAACTTCTATCGATGCACAGTGAAGAATATCCTCACTGGTTGCATCATGGTCTGGTATGGAAACACCAATTCCCAAGAACAGAAAAACCTACAGAAAATGACAGATATAGCCCAGTCCATTACAGGAAAAGCTCTCCCCACCACTGAGTGCTTCTACATGGAACACTGCCACAAGAAAGCAGCATCCATCATCAAGGATCCCCACCATCCAGTAACTCCTGTTGCCATCGGGAAGGAAGTACAGGAGCCTTAGATTCCGCACCCACTATGTTCAGGAACAGCTAATACACTTCAACCATCAGGCTCCTGAACTAGCATAGATAACTTCACTTATCTCACACTGAACTGATTCAACAACCTATAGACTCACTTTCAAATACTCTTCAAGTCATTGTCTCAGTATTATTTATTTATTTGTTCATCTATTTATCTATTTATTTATTTATTTATTTAGTCTCTGCAATTTTTTTACACATTGGTTGTTCATCAGTCTTTGTGTGTAGGTTTTCATGGATTTTATTGTATTTCTTTGTTCTACCGTGAATGCCCGCGAGAAAATGAATCTCAGGGCAAAATGAATCATATACACTCTTTGATAATACATTGAATGTTGCAGTTTGATACAAGAGCCTTGCTTACCAACACAGATCTAGGTCTGATGAGATAATTAGGATCCCGATGCCATTCTGAGTACGGTTCATATAGTTCATTCTAAGTCAAGGAGAATAAGAGGAAAAGCTCAAAAAGATAACACAAGGAAACACAGGAATATATGGCAATTGCTCCTAATCACATGTACTCTTGCGATTATTGACAATGCTGTAGGGGAAAGGAATTAATTTACACACCAGAGATCCAAAAATATCATACATGGTCCCTTTGGATGCGCCAATATATTATTCAAGAGAAGACCTTGTGTTATTTAACCTCATTGCATAAAGAGAGGCTATTTGTACCAGCCGCTCCACAGACAGAAAAGGCTTTCCAATTTCAATTCATAAGAAGCCTTATTATTCTTTGCTGGTTTTACCGGAATGCCAAGTGATTTATGGTGATTTGTGGTTGCAGATTCCAGCGATGCTTGTTCCATTTTGCCAATAAAAAGCAAAGGATTCCAGAAATATGGGTAGACTTCACCAACTGGAAATGATGCCGAGCTGTTTTTACAGTAATTATTCGATGGTACAGTGCGGCCACTGTAGTAAACCCCACCGTCTATTGGTCTAGATTCAATTAAACCATTCTTGGCGGCAAGGTATTACTTAATGTACAGTCCAAGATCCTTGCTGGGTTCCACCACAGATTATTAAGTTTTTATAATGCTGAACAACTGTGGGTATCTAGCCAGTTCTGTGAGCTCAACTATCCCATGAGTCTCATCATAATGAAGAGTTACTGTAACCTCCAACTCCTTCCCAGAGAACATCATTTCTGACTCTGCCAGGTGTTCAACATTTATCAGCCTTGACTGCACAGCTTCTCACATCTGTTAATGCTGTCCAGCTGCAGCAGAATCTTAATCATCCTTGATACATGGTAAGTGTCTCCTGATTTCCTCAAATATTTCCTCTGGAAATCCACAGTGCATTTATGTGCGTTTCCCTGAAGATAACAAATATATAAATGTCAGGAAATCTTGGATAAAATTATCTGTAATACACAGAGCTGCGCTATCATCTGAAACATAGAACATTCAAGGGCTGTTTAACAGGGTAAAAGATAAATTTTATGAGCCTAAAAGATACCTGGCTGAGGTAGCAAGAAGCTCTTCAACAGCCACTAAGGTGCACTATTAAGGATCAAAGTTCAAATTAAGTTAATCAAAGTTCATATATGTCGCCACATACTACTCTAAGTTTTATTTTCTTGCAGGCATTCACAGTAGAACAAAGAAATACAACAGTATCGATGAATTCAAAGAGTGATGAACAATTAATGTGCAAAAAGGAATTCAAAATAAGCAAATGCAAAACTAAACAAATAATAATAAATATAAAGAAATAATACCAAGAGCATGAGTTGTAGAATCCTTAAAAGTGAGTCCATAGGTTGTGGACTCAGTTCAATGTTGAGGTGAGTGAAGTCCTCCACGTTGGTTCAGAAGCCTGATGATTCTAGGGTAATATCTGTTCCTGAACCCGACGGTGTGGGACCTAAGGTTCCTGTGCCTCCTTCTCGATGGCAGAAATGAAAAGGGAGCATGGTCTGGATGGTGAATCATATCAAACTATCATAAACAAATGATGGTGATGATTAAACTAATGATTATCAAACTAATCATACAATTATTTGCTGGTATCTAGACTGTCTCTGTAACAGCCAGCACATTCTAAAACTCCATCCAGAAATTGAAAGGTGATGATATCTGAAATTGTGGCATCCAATTGGGATCAATCTCCAACTGTGATTACTAGCCGCTAAAGTGGTTACTTGGATATAAATGTAACTTCAGAGTGAAGGCATCATATAGAGAGGATGACATAATTAATTTGCAAAGCAAAATTCAAACATCTTCATTTCCTATTATAAAATTTAATAAAACTGTCTCCAGCTCAAGCTATCAGCCTGATGGAATTTCTCCGTAAGTCTTCTTATTGAAAGAATTGTTATTATATTACATAGCAGCTCCTGCACTTACTTAACCTAGATCCCTGTGATTACAGAGATCTCAGCAAGGAAGGTGGCCCGTTCTGTCTATGTTGGAATGAGCTGCACATTGCATCACTGAGTTTAATCCTTTTTCCCCCCTCTGTTCATACTGTACATATCTTGTTTCTTCCAAATGTTTATGTAATTCCTTGTGCTTTGTTCTCTGTCTCCCATGAAAATGTGGAGCCATGATTTACACTACTAACAAATCAACTCTTTGCTGGGCATATCCAAAACCAATGTAACTCGCTTCTGTCTCCTCACGATTCTATTGCTCCCAAACTTTTTGATAGCAACCTACCATCTCCTTTAAAAGGTGTAGGGACAGACCTATCATTTCCTCATGGTAAAGCACTCTAAACTGTATGCTTTCTACAACAAGAATTTTGTTTTTATTTGGTGAAACGGCATGGAGTGGGCCCCTCTGGGCCCCGGAGAAGCACCACCTCAGCAATCCACAACAATGCTGATTCAACCATAACCTAATCATGGGAAAATTTAAAATGACCAATTAATAAATGCGCTACACTCCAGAAGCTTGAGCATGCAGGGAAAATCCATGCATTCCCCAAGGAGTACATACAGACGCCTTACAGAGTGCACCAGGACTGAACTCCAATTCCCGGTCCTAACCGTTGCACTACTGCGGCACCAACTTTTTTTTTCTGCTGTGTCTCATCACTATTGATAGAATAAAGATAAATATTACCAAAATGAGAAATCCGGGGCCGCACACGCAAAATGTGCTGGAGGAACTCAGCAGGCCAGGCAGCATCTATGGAAAAGGGTAAACAGTCGACGTTTCAGGCCGAGACCCTTCATCAGGCCTGGAAGGAAAGATGAGAAGTCAGAGTAAGAAGGTGAGGGAAGGTGAGAAAGAAGCACAAGGTGCTTTGTTTGTCATTTGTGCATCAAAATTTTGAAAAATACAGTGAAATGGGTTATTTGTGTCAAGGATATGCTGTAGTGCGCTACAACTTTATGACTATAAGCATACAAGTGTATGCTTACAACACTACAGCATAGAAACAGGCCCTTCAAGCCCATCTTAGCTTGTGCCAAACTATTATTCTCCCTAGTCTCATTGACCTGCACCAGGGACCATAGACTTTCATACCCCTCCCATCCATGTACATCCAGATTTCTCTTCAATGTTGAAGTCAAGCCTATATCACTTCCGCTGGCAGCTTGTTCCACACTCGTAACACATTCTGAGTAATGAAGTTCTCGCTTTCAGCCAATGTAACATGCCCACAATTTACTAATCCTAACAAGTATGTCTTTGGAATGTGGGAGGAAACCTATGCAGTCACGGGGAGAATGTACAAATTCCTTACAGTCAGCTGGGAATTGAACCCCAACCTTTCAGCTGGCACTATAAAGCATTTCTCAAGCCATTACACCATGCTGCCCTTAGCACTTTTACCATATTTTAGCTAGGAAAACTTATGGCAGGAAGGAGACAAATTCCTGGGGTTTAGCCAACATAGGCCACCAAAGTACTTTAAGATATGTACTTGGAATTATTAATAACCTTATAGGGTAAACCAGTCTTGCACTGGGAATTCAAATAGGAATTAGGCCCTTTAATTAAAAATGGACCATATTGCACTCATGAAATCCAAATGGTTTGAAAGTCCTGAGGACCCAAGATTGGGGGCTGCACATGTTCATTTCAAGTCGGAGATATTCTGTTCTTGAGGAATTCATGTGAGATAACTTCCAACTACTAACTTTCTGGAAGATAATATTGCCATTGGTTGACTAGGATTGAAAAAACTTCTTGTCCCTCTCTACAAACTGAATGGTGTAACAGAAAATAGACTACACATTCCCAATTTAGACTGCTGCCTGTCAGGAATTAAACACTCTCTCATTTGGTCAAGCAAAGGATGATAGAAATGAGTCACATTGTTTAATCAAGATATTAAAGGCATAACATGCTGGAGATTTTCAGTAGGCTAGGCAGCACCCATATTCACGGGGGGTGAGGTGGTGGGGGGCATAAAAGTGAAAGTTTTGGCCAGCAATCTGTCATCAATACGAGATGTTTG
Organism: Mobula hypostoma; assembly: GCF_963921235.1. Taxonomy (NCBI): domain Eukaryota; kingdom Metazoa; phylum Chordata; class Chondrichthyes; order Myliobatiformes; family Myliobatidae; genus Mobula; species Mobula hypostoma. Next base: position 44,461,970 of record NC_086118.1, on the reverse strand, counting down.
ATCCATACAGATCAAAGTGTATATTGGCGTATCAGTGGATAGAATCAATTAACAACTGAACATGGAAATATTTAGAATAAGTGCCCCTCACTTTACAGGTTAGCACAGTGACCACTCAGAATAGGAAAAAAAGGAGCATCTGAGAAGACAATGAGGACGTGAAGCCTTCATGACAGGAGCACGTGGAGGCTCTGCCTCCTGTGGTGGTGTCTACACAACTTGTGTAGAACCTTCGATCCCACTCAGAACCAGCAAACCATGTCTTTGGCTGCCTTGGAGTGGAAGCAAGTCATCCCGGACACCATACAAATAAGAAAATTAGGATGATTACATATGAGTCATGGACCTGTACAGCACAGAAACCAGACCGTCAGCTTACCATCTACATACTTATTTACACTAATTGTATTTGCCTGGATTAGGACTGTAGCTTTCTGAGCCTTAAATTGGGTATATTTAAGGCAGAGGTTGATAGACTCTTGATTGGTCAGGGCATGAAGGGATACAGGGAGATGGCAGGAGACTGGGGCTGAGAGGGAAAATGGATCAGCCTTGATGAAATGACAGAGCAGGCTCAATGTGCAAAATGGCCTAATTCTGCTCCTATACCTTATGGTCTTATGGTCATAAATAATTAAAGTAACATCTATTTCCCATATGTTGTAACACGCGGCCAAGTGGTTAAGGTATTGGACTAGCAACCTGAAGGTTGTGAGTTCGAGCCCCAGCGGAGGCAGCGTGTTGTGTCCTTGAGCAAGGCGCTTAATCACACATTGCTCTGCGATGACACTGGTGCCAGGCTGTATGGGTCCTAATGCCCTTCCCTTGGGCAACATCAGTGTCGTGGAGAGGGGAGACTTGCAGCATGGGCAACTGCTGGTCTTCCATACAACCTTGCCCAGGCCTGTGCCCTGGAGAGTGAAACTTTCTAGGCGCAGATCCATGACTAACGGATTTCTTTAATTTCCCATAACGTTTCCTGGAAAAAACTGTAGATTTTTTTACTGTGCAAGACAACATCATGGTGTCAAAATAAATCAATGCTATTTGATTTTATTTGTGTTTTTGTATTGAAGTTTTGTTCATTTGTTACATAAAGAATGGAATTTCTAGCGTGGCAGATGTAGTGATGGCATCGATAAATGGAATGCTGTAACTTTTTGATTTTAAACTCATCTGATTAATCTTCAAGTCATCCATTTTATGTGAATATTGGTTCAGATACATTTCACCCAGAGCAAAGTCTAATAGTAGGTCAGTTAGAACAGCACCCGGAAAGCTACTCAGCAAACATTTTAAAGAAAAAGCAATTTAGTCTGTCATTTTGGATTACAGCATTTAATTCCATACATAGAATATTATTTTTAATTCTGATCATTTGATCTACTGTACGTAAAAGTGAAGGCTGTCAATGAAAATCTTTGTGAAGCTAAAAATAATTTAAACTGGAGGGAATGGTGTGGAGGGCACTTTTCACTTCAAGCGCAAGCCATTTATTTAACCAGCCAGAGACATGTTTGTTTGAACAATTGTGGCCTAAAGCAGGCTTCATCATAAAACACCCTTCAATGATATATATATTGCTGCCAAATGCTTCCTTGATTGCTTGCTAAAGAATATAAAACAAACCAAAAGCAGTAACCCAGGTTTTTTGTCTATGGGGAAATATCTCAATGATTTCCTGAGTGTAATAAGCTTTTGTTGGAACATTTTTGTCCACATCTTTAATTATTTCCTTAGGAAAACAAGGCTGGAGATCTAGTACAGCTTAGGAAACAACAGAGGAAGAACAGTGTTTTCTGAAGCTCATGCGCCATGTGGCTCTTGCTTGCCTTTGTCTAGCAGGCTTCCGTTTTTCTTATGAAAGTTTCCGTTTCCTAATCAGTTTGGCCAAAAAAGCAGTGGCCAGTCCAATCCAAATGAACCTCTAACACCTCTCATTACCTACTTGTTATTCATTGTGTCACCAACCCAATGAACAGCTGCTCACATGCAAAGCTATCATGTTCTGTGTTCTCTCAAAGGTCAAGAGGTACTATTACAATCCAATACTGTACCATTTTCTTTTTAAAACTCATTGAAACTGAACTATGGTAACCACACTGCCTTGCTTCGCATAGTGCAATGCGACTCAATACTGTGCTTCTGAATTATGACAAGTTTTACAATTAAACTTTTTAAAACTGGTGTTGGAACTCCTGCAATTTATCCTCAACAATTCTTTGGAGTTTTGGCTGATCTCGGTGCATTATCATCCCTTAATGTTACGATAACAGATAGAGTTGCAGAATACCATCTACACTGAATGAAGATGAAATTGAGATTCTCATCACTACTTCAATCAAAACCTAATTAAGAACTCAACAGTACAGGAAATAAGGAATGAAATTTGCAGAGCCATTATGTTATTGTACTTAAGGACACTTTTCCTTTTAATAATGCAGCGTATAGCTATGAGCTCTTGCGGTAGATTGCATGGGAATAAAGAAGCAACAATATGTGTATCTCATCACCAACACAAGATCTAAACCCTTCTGCAACGTTAAGGTCATGCACTATGGATAAGTTCACTGTCTTATGTATGTTATGTGCAATATGTCTTTTAGCTCTTGTTTCCAATATATTTTTTAAAACTCCTATGAAAATACTTAGGTTGCCCAATAGTTTCTGGCACACAGCAAATAATTGTTCCTAATCACCTGTTCATGTAAAACAGTTTCCTTGCCAGTTTATTTGAAAAGAATATAGCACTCATTTTAACAAAGGCATAAAACATTTAACTAGATACTAATCCAATATACACAATGGATGCTTGAGTGTAAGTCCAGTAACAACAAATGCATTAGGTCACTGTTGCATGGGGTGTTAGTAAATGGTTCTAGTGCATTAATTGCTTAAAGGCCAGCTGGGGAGAATCCAGGACCAATGTTCCTGTGAGGAAGGTTTCCCTTGGGTTCTCAGAAAACCATTGCTCTCAATCTTGAACCTAATCTGTGACTAAGCTGAGATAAAGAATTCCAAAGATTTTAAGATCCTTGAAGTGTCTCTATTTTAGACATTAACCTTACCATCATCTGAAAAATATAGACCCTGTTTCTAGATTTTCAGTACAACTGCAACAATCTCTTAATGCCTACCCTATCAGGAACTCAAAGGATTTCACATCTTTCAGTGAGTTCTCGTTTCAGCCTCTGAAACTCCAGCCAAAATTGCCACATTCCATTCATTCTGTCTCTAAGAGAAACCCTCTCTTCTCAGGAATAAATGTAGCCAATTTTTATAGCAAGCCTCAATATGATTTTTTAGATAACCCTGCAGACGGTGTAGAAACATAGAAAACCTACAGCACAATACAGGCCCTTCAGCCCACAAAGCTGTGCCGAACATGTTCTTACCTTAGAACTATCTAGCTTACCCATAGCCCTCTATTTTTCTAAGGTCCATGTATCCATCCAGGAGTCTCTTAAAAGACCCTATTTATTTCCGCCTCCACCACCGCTGCCGGCAGCCCATTCCACTCACTCACCACTCTCTACATAAAAAAAACTTACCCCTGACATCTCCTCTGTACCTACTGTCCAAAATGTTTCTCAATAATAATTGTAATTACATTTCCTGAGCCATGTATTGCAAGCGATAAAGGTGACATGAGTTTTACATATTTATTTTTGGTGATATCTGCACATGGGCACTCAAATCCCTTTGCATATCAACATATGCGCTGGTCATTTGTCTTTAAGACTATTCTATTTTCTCATTCTTTATATTAAACAGTATGGATTCATATTCCGGCACATTGTACTTCAACTGCTACCTGTTGCTCAATGATTTACGTTTAACAAGCTGTTTATGTCCTGCATAACGTTCATTTTCTATATAACCATCACTTATCAGGAAACTTATAGTTATGTAAGTTGGTGACATTGATTGTAAAAAACCAAGACGTATGGTGGTCCAGGTTGCTGTCAGCAGCTGATTTGATCCAGCTGGGTATTGACTGCTGTCCATTGCAGATAAAAGGCAAGCAAGTTGATTGTAGAGTGATAGAGCACGAAAGCATAGAAACAGGCTCTTCAGTGGCATCCAGTCCATGCCTAACTATTATTCTGTCTTGTCCCATCAACTTACATCTGGACCATAGCTTTCCAAACCCCTCATCCATCTACTAATCCAAACTTCTCTTAGGTGTTGATATTGAAACCACATCCACCACTTCTGCTGGAAGCTGACTCGACACTCTCACCAGTATCTGAGAGAAGACCCCCCTCTTGAGACCCCAAAACATTTCATCTTTCACCCTTAACCTCTAGTTCTAGTCTCAATCAACCTCTGTGGAAAAAGCTTGCTTGCATTTACCCTATCTATATCTCTCATAATTTTGTATACCTCCTATCAAATCTCCATATATTCTCCTACACTCCAGGGAATGAAGTTCTAACCGAGAGATCCTTTTCCTATGTTTCAGGTTCACAGGTCCCAACAACATACTTGTACATTTTCTCTGTACTCTTTCAATTTTATTGATATCTTTCTCACAGGTAAATGATATGACTAGAACTACACACAAAACTCCACATTAGGCCTCACCAACATCTTCTACAGTTTCAACATAACTCCCCATCTCCTATACTCAGTACTTTGATTTATGAAGGCCCATGTGTAAAAAAGCTTTCTTTACAATTCTATGCACCTAGTCTATCTAGTAATTGTACATTATTACAGGCTGAAATAGAGATCACCGAATATCCCAAGTAACAACTCGTGACAACCTTGTGGAGCTTTTACTTGTTCTTCCCAGTCCTAGAGCAACTTTATAAGGTATTTGATGTAGTAATATCTTTTTCAGCGGAGTCACCAGGGGGCTATTTGGGGTGCTTCATACCCTATTGCAGTTGGCAGGCCAAATGAACTGGCCTAAACTTCATTTCTTCTCCTCCAGGGATGGGCCTTTTTCAGAATATTGTTGGCTGGATTGCTCACTGTGGTAAACCATGTATATATGTTGTAACTCGGTTACCTGTCTGGACACACCCCTCTGCTGACTGCCCCCGTGGCTCCTCCCACAGAATCCTGTATAAAGGTGTTCGCCTTGCCCCTCCCCCTCAGTCCGGGGGCAGACACTCACTGTGGAGGTCGTATTGTACAGCGAATAAAAGCCTTTCAGTATTTTACCAAACCTCAGTCTTTTGGAGTAATTGAAGGTGCTTCAATTTTATTCGCTGTATGTTTTAAAACATGGAACAGGCCCTGAGACCAGACAAATTAGACCTCAATCTGCAAACACCTGAAGCTGGAAACGCTTTCGAACTCTGATTGGCCTGCTTCAAAACGTATCTAGAGGAGATTAAAGCGACCGACCCCGTAGCGAAGCGCAGATTTCTACTCTCCAGGGTCAGTCCACGGGTCTATTCGCTGATCAGAGCCCAGCCGAACTACGACAGCGCAATGAACGCACTCAAAAGACAATACCTGCGGCCGATAAACAGCGTCTATGCTCGGCACCGTTTAGCGACACGGCAACAACGGTCCGGGGAATCGAGTGCTGAGTTCGTCCAGGCCCTACGGACGCTCGTGCGGGCCTGCAATTGCCAGGAGCTGACAGCGGCGCAGCATGCAGAACTCCTAGTGAGAGATGCCTTCGTTACGGGGACCAGGTCAGTGTACGTGCGCCAGCGGCTGCTGGAGAAAGCCGATCTTACCCTAAATTCAGCAATGGAGCTGGCTGATACATTGGAGGCCGCTCTGCATAACTCCGAGGCTCTCCAGGCACGCGATCCCCCGATGGCCTCGTGGGTGCCGCAGACCCCGCAACCCACGGGCGAATCGACCTCGGCTGCAGCCATTCGTGAGTCCGCGAAGTGCTACTTCTGCAGACTGGAGAAGCACCCCCGGAAACGCTGCCCGGCCCGACAAGCTACCTGTTCCAGCTGCGGAAAGAAGGGCCACTTCGCCAAGGTCTGTAAGTCCAAACCGCGAGCGGGATCGAGCAGCGCTGTGTGCGAGACGTGGGGGTCGCCATCTTCCCTGCACACTGCCACCACGTGCGAGACATGGGGGCCGCCATATTCCCTGCACGCCGCCACCACGTGCGAGACATGGGGGCGGCCATCTTGGTCGGCGCCACCTCCCACCGCCTACGACCAACGGGTGCTCACGGGGCACCCCACCACGCCGGACCAAGACAGCGACCCCACCCTGGCTTCCGTGACCCTCGACCAAAGCGCTCTCCACCAGCTCGCAAGGTCAATGATGGACATCCTGGTGGAGGGGCACAGGGCAAGCTGCCTGTTTGACACAGGCAGCACGGAGAGTTTTATCCACCCGGCCATGGTGCAGCATTGTGGACTCATGATACGGCCGGTAAGTCGGAGGGTCACCATGGCCTCCAGGTCGCATACAACAGACATCCGGGGGGGTTGTGTAGCAACACTAGTGGTGCAGGGCACAGAATATCAGGACTTTACATTACTGGTCTTGCCTCAACTGTGTGCCCCTGTGCTGTTGGGGTTGGACTTCCAGAGCCACCTGAAAAGCGTGACAATGAAGTATGATGGGCCCCTCCCACCAATTACTGTCATAAATCCCCTGTTTTGTGGCAACTAAAAGCAGGAGACACAGTGCGGGGGACAGAGCTTTCATTAAGTCGGAGGTGCAGCGGCTGCTCAGGGAGGGGGTCATTGAAGCAAGCATAAGTCCTTGGAGGGCGCAGGTGGTGGTTGTTCGGAACGGGGAGAAGAATAGGATGATCGTGGACTATAGCCAGACCATCAATAGGTTCACGCAGCTCGACGCGTACCCTCTACCCTGCATCGCGGATATGGTCAATCAGATAGCACAGTACAAGGTGTACTCGACCATAGACCTAAAATCCGCTTACCATCAGCTCCCCATCCGCCTGGAGGACCGCCCTTACACTGCCTTCGAGGCGGACGGCAGGCTTTATCAATTCCTGCGCGTTCCCTTTGGTGTCACGAATGGTGTATCTGTCTTCCAGAGGGCAATGGACCGGATGGTGGACCAGTGCCAGTTGAAGGCCACGTTCCCATATCTGGATAACATCACCATCTGCGTCACGACCAGCAGGATCACGACAACAACCTCCAAAAATTTCTCCAAGCGGCCAAATCTTTCAACCTCACCTATAACAAGGACAAGTGTGTATTTGGGACCACCCGACTTGCTATCCTTGGGTATGTCGTGGAGAATGGAGTCATTGGCCCTCACCCCGACCGTATGCGCCCCGTGTTGGAACTCCCTCTTCCTAATACCCGCAGAGCCCTCAAAAGATGCCTGGGCTTCTTTTCATATTACGCCCAATGGGTCTCTAACTATGCAGACAAGACCCGCCCCCTGGTCAAGTCCACCACATTCCCCCTCTCTGCCGAGGCCCACGCAGCCTTCAACCGCATAAAAGGGGACATTGCCAAAGCAGCAATGCATGCGGTGGATGAGTCCATTCCCTTCCAAGTAGAGAGTGACGCCTCCAACTTTGCGCTGGCTGCTACCCTCAACCAGGCAGGAAGACCAGTGGTGTTCTTCTCCCGTACCCTTCAAGGCCCTGAAATTCGGCACTCTGTGGTAGAGAAAGAGGCCCAGGCCATAATGGAAGCTATAAGGCACTGGAGGCACTATCTTGCCGGCAAAAGGTTCACCCTGCTAACTGACCAGCGCTCAGTCGCATTCATGTTTAATAATCAGCAGCGGAGCAAAACCAAAAATGATAAAATTCTGAGGTGGAGAATCGAACTCTCCACCTACAACTATGACATCATGTACAGGCCTGGGAAGCTCAACGAGCCCTCCGATGCCCTATCCCGGGGAACATGCGCCAGTGTTCAGATCGACTGGCTATACGCCCTACATGTAGACCTTTGCCACCCGGAAGTCACCCGGCTTTTCCACTTCGTGAAAGCCCGGAACCTGCCTTACTCCCTTGAGGAGATCAGGATGATGACCAGGGACTGCCAAGTCTGCGCAGAGTGCAAACCGCACTTCTACCGACCTGAAAAGGCACCACTCATCAAGGCCACCCGCCCCTTTGAGTGACTGAGTGTTGACTTTAAGGGCCCCCTTCCCTCCACCGACCGCAATGTGGACTTTCTTAACGTAATTGACGAGTACTCGCGGTTCCCCTTCGCCATCCCCTGCCCCGACACCACTACCACGTCAGTTATAAAAGCCCTGCGCAAGCTCTTCACTCTGTTCGGACACCCATGCTATATCCACAGTGACAGAGGGTCCTCGTTTATGAGTGACGAGCTGCGCCAATATCTACGGGCTAGGGGAATTGCAACCAGTAGGACCACGAGCTATAATCCCCAGGGGAATGGACAGGTAGAGAAGGAGAATGGCACGGTGTGGAAAGCCACACTCTTAGCCCTCAGGTCAAAGGGATTGCCGGTCTCCCGCTGGCAGGAGGTCATTCCCGAGGCACTCCACTCCATCCGCTCCCTGTTATGCACAGCCACCAATGCCACCCCTCATGAGCGGCTCTTTTCTTTTCCCAGAAAATCGACCACTGGAACCATCCTACCATCTTGGCTGACATCCCCGGGGCCAGTGCTGCTCCGGAAACATGCGAGGAGCAATAAATACTCCCCGATAGTCGAGAGGGTTCACTTACTTCATGCGAACCCCCAGTATGCCTACGTGGTTTTACCTGATGGGCGGGAGGACACGGTCTCCATCCGCGACCTGGCGCCCGCAGGAGCTCCGGGCCCCTACCCTGAACACTCCGTGGTGACTATTGACCCCATACCCACCAATGTATGTACCTACGAGACACCGTGCACCCCAAACCCTATACAGACACCACACGACACTCCCATACCGGGCGCGACGCACACGCACGAGGGATTACCGACGCCTAACGTGCTGGCACCTGAAGTCAGGCCGGAGCCAGCACAACCGCCATCGCCGGTGCTACGTAGATCACAGCGACGGTCTCGACCGTTTGATAGACTTAACCTGTAAATATACTTCTTGTAGATATTGTCAGTCACTTCACCCCGCGGGACTCTTTTTAAAAAAGAGGAGGGGTGAATGTGGTAAACCATGTATATATGTTGTAACTCGGTTATCTGTCTGGACACACCCCTCTGCTGACTGCCCCTGTGGCTCCTCCCACACAGTCCTGTATAAAGGTGTTCGCCTTGCCCCTCCCCCTCAGTCCGGGGGCAGACACTCACTGTGGAGGTCGTATTGTACAGCGAATAAAAGCCTTTCAGTATTTTACCAAACCTCAGTCTTTTGGAGTAATTGAAGGTGCTTCACTCACACTAACCAACTAAAAAATACTTTCCCCATGATATACCATTATCAATATTCTACCCATAGTGTCATTGACATTCTCATGATATTTTATCTGGGACATAATGATGGAGTTAGGAATCATAATAATTCATTGCCCCCAACATTATTATTCCCTGTATATCGGGCTGAATTATACCTCTTTTACCTTTGTTGGACCAACATTATCTATTGTCCATTACCTAATTAGGGAATTATCTGTTGCATGAAAAGAGCATGGATAATTTTTGAGGTAAGTGGAAAGAGTTGAAAATAGACACCATCATATTTAAGGTAGTTGAAATAACCGGTCTTTTTTTTTAACTCAATTAGGTATTATTAATAGGAAACATTATAATCCCTTAGTGAGTACAACCCCTGATCACCATTCATTATCCACTTTGGTTCAAATGAAAAAGATTAGAGGCATAATGCATTCAGATGGGGGTTTAAACTGAGTATTAGCATCAAATGTGTTAACATGTTCAAATGCCTCTATAATGTCCCATTTTGTCAAGAAAATCTTAACCTATTTAATGAGTGTTAATAATTTACATTAAATGAACTTCATGGAATGTCACAATATATTTGCTACTGATATTAGAGACAGATTTCAACCACCAAATGTTTTCCTTTACACTCCAGCTAATTTGTCAAGACTGAATCAAGGCCTTTTGTTACTTAAAGGTGGCAATTAAGGCAACTAATATTCAATTTGACCTTAAAACAATAAGTGTTGGAAATAATACCAGATTATTAGCATGTGGTAGGGAAGGGTAACACATTGCTTTTGACATAAGATTTCAACAAAACAGGACCTACTTATCAAAACAAAGCAAAACAAAACAAAACAGGACCTACTTATCAAAAGAATTTCCCCATGAAATGCTACAGCCAATTTTTACCTTTTTTTAAACACACTGACAGATATATTTTTGTTAATTTATCATTCTGAGTTCAAATTTCTTGCATTTTCTTCCTGGGATACTCATGCACATAACTTGTTCTGGTTCCTCACTTCCTATGAAGAGCCCCAGTCCTGAAACATTAACAGATGCTGAGTGACCTGCAGAGTGTTTCCAGCATTTTTTGAGTTTATTTCTGATTTTGTGCATCATGAGTTATATTAGATTTTCATGCACTGCTGCAAACTGCAGTTGAAAGGGCAGAAGTTTTGCCTTTTCAAAAGTTCTCTTGACTTCGGCTTATAATAACAACATTTGCAGTCAAATCTTCAGTTCTTTCAGAATTAGTATTTTTTCACTGATTTATATGAGGTGAAATTTGTTGCTATGTGGCAGCAATGGGTTGCAAAATCAGAGAAACTGCTATAAATGACACAATGGAATAATATGAGAAAAGAACTAGTAAGATCATCTTCATTGGCTCATGGAGCATTTAGAAATCTGATGGCAGAAAAGAAGCTGTTCCTAAATCATCAAGTGTGTGTCTTCACACTCCTGCACGACCTTACTTCCCATTTTTCTATTTTCTATTTATGATTTATAATTTAAATTTTTAATATTTACTAATTTTAACTATTTTTAATATTTAATATTTGTAATCCAGGGAGTGGGAAGCGCAGAATCAAATATCGCTGTGATGATTGTACATTCTAGTACCAATTGTTTGGTGACAATAAAGTATAAAGCACCTTCTCCCCAATGGTAGTAACAAGAAGAGGGCGTACCCTGGATGGTGAGTTGTCTTAGTAATAGATGCTGTCTTCTTGAGGTATCACCTCCTGATGATGTCCTCGATGGTGGCAAGGGTTGTACTCATTGATGGAAATGACTAAGTCCACCACTTGCTGCAGCTTCTTGTGATCATGTGCATTGGAGTCTCCACATGAGCCTGTGATTCAACCAGTCAAAATGCTCTCCACCATGTATCTATAGAAATTTGCAAGAGTATTTGTTGACATACCAAATCTCTTCAATCTCCTGATGGAGTGGAGCTGCTGGAATGCCTTCATCATGATTGCATCAACATGTTGGGCCCAGGATAGATCCTTTGAAATGCTGATGCCCAGGAACTTGAAGCTGCCTACCCTTTTCCACCACCATATCCTCAATGAGGACTTGATGGTGGGTGTGCACTCTCTTGACTTCCCCTGAGGTTTAACCAACAACAATCATGTCATTTTTGAATTTGAAAATGGCATTTGAACTGTGCTTTCCTATGAGTGTAGAACGAGCAGAACAGACGGCAGTGGGCTCATCCTTGAGGTGAGCTTGTGCTGATTACTAAAAAGGGGGAGATTGTAGTATTAATCTTATTTTGCCCAATCATTTGATATTTGTTTATGAGCTCAGTGGCCACTTTATTAGGTACACCTGTACATCTGCTTGTTAATGCAAATAGCTAATCAGTCAATCATGTGGTAGAAAATCTAGCAAGCAAACATGATCAAGAGGTTCACTTGCTGTTCAGACCAGGCACCAGAATGGGGAAGGAATGTGACTTTGACAGTAGAATGATTGTTGATGCCAGATGGGATGGTTTGAGTATCTCAGAAGCTGATGATCTTTTGAGATTTTTCATGCACAACAGTGTCTAGAGTTCACAGAGAATGGGTTAAAAAACAAAAAAAAAACATTTAGTGGAAGGCAGTTCTTTAGGTTTTTTTTAGTGTGTTGCACCAGACAGTCATCCATTCTTGTCTGGCGCATGGTGTCAGGACTGGTCTCCTTTCGGATTAACCGGGTCACGATATGAACGTTCCTGACTCGACCCTTTTTTTTTTACAAGGCTGAGTGGCTAGCTCGACGCTCAACCCGGCACGGATGGAAAGCGTGCTCGGGGGGTGGCCTGACTTGGATTCGAACTCGGGAGCCTTCGCTCCGGAGTCCAGCGCTGATGCCATTGCGCCACCAGTCGGCCAAGTTCTTTAGGTGAAAATGCCTTGTTACTGGGAGAAGTCAGATGAAAATGGCCAGACTGAAAGTCAGGTGACAGTAATTACGTGCTACAACAGCACTCAAACAGCACTCATACCACGCAACCAGCTGATCGATCTTACTGCTGCATGTCTCCTCATCGCCATCTAAAATTCTGCCAACAATAGTGGCATAGGTGACAAATTTATATATGGCATTTGAGTTGTGCCTAGGTACACAATTGTGGACGTAGAAATAGTAGAGAGTGGGCTAACCATGCATCTTTGAGCCGTCCTGGTGTTTATTTTCACCATGGAGGAGATGTTATTTCCAATCCACACTGGCTCTGGTCTCTCAGTGAGCAAGTCAAGGATCCAGCTGCAGAAGGAAGTACAGAGGTCCAGGTTTTGGAGCTTGTTGATAAGTACTGAGGGTATGATGGTGCTGAACGCTGAGCTCTAATCAATACACAGCAGCCGGACTTAGGCATTGCTACTGTCCAGGTGGTCGAAGGGCAAGTGGAAAGCCAGTGAGATTGCCTTCACACTAGACCTATTGTGGCGATCAGCAAATTGCAGCGGGCCCAGGTCCTTGCTTGGGCAGGAGTTGATTCTGACCATGACCAACCTCTCAAAGCTCTTCGTTGAGGTAGATATGATTGCACAGTCAGTGCAATCTCCCTTTTAGTCGAGGCAGTGGATGAAATGGTCGTGATTTCTTGGAAGTTTCCAGCAAAAAGCGTTCCACATCATCTGTTTTTATCACCGGAAAAAGCTCGGCAATGCTTCACAACCACTGTTTAATTTGCTCTGTTGCTACTTACTTCTGACTCCAGATTCACTAAGTATTAAAAGAAATAACTCTTCATCCAAATCCGTTTATTAAGAAATTCCAGAGCATAACATTCAGGTAAGAAATCAATTCGGATTCTTTGACAAACTTACCATTGTATCAAAACTACTGGATTGCATTGTAACCCTGTTCCAGGATTTTCTCTAGGAATCATATTTCACAGAAACAGATTACTGAACAAGAACAAATGTACAGAGTACTGTGCAAAAGTCTCAGACTCATATATGCATTGCTAGATGCCTAAGACTTGTGCACAGTATTGTATTTGTCAACATGGAGTGGAGAGAGGGTTTGTAAATCTAGTGGGAGCAAAAGATGTTGGGAATGGTGAGGGTGGAGGGCCACGGGAGGGGTGTGGGAAAGGCTGCAGGAAGGAGTGCGAGGTGAGGGGGTGGGGGTGACCCGGGTGTAGACCAACCAGCCCCCTAAGACACCAGGCAAGGGCATTTGATTCCAAACAATTAGTTTAATGATCATTACAGAATGTGTCTTTTGTGCTTTCTCATTTTCCTAACCATGATTCCCCTCTCCCTGGCCCCTTCCCTCACTCAATCCACAACAAAGATCCTAGTTGGAAGTTTTGTTAATGCTTTAAACTAGAGTTCCGGGGTCGGTGGGGGGGGGGGGGGGGGATGGGAACAAGATTGCCAGAACAGGTAGTGGTGAAGTTGTGGAGAGAGATGTTAGTAAGACCTCAGACAAAGTTAGGAATCAAAAGCTTAAGCATGGTGAGACTAGTATACCGAGCTGCATATATTTCAATGCAAGAAGTTTCATAGGAAAGGTCGATGATAGCGTTGAAGATGAGGAAGCTGGTTTACAAACAGGGTCGATGTGTAGTGAGGAGAGGCTGTTGATAGGGCAAAACTGCAATCAACAGGATGAGCTGCAGCGTAAAAAACAGACAGAATCCAAAAGCGCGAATACAGGACTGAAGGTGTTATATTTAAATGCACGCAGTATACGGAATAAGGTAGGTGAACTTGTAGCACAGTTGCAGATTGGCATGTATAATGTTGTAGGCATCACTGAATCACAGCTGAAAGAAGACTATCGCTGTCAACTTAATATCCAAGGATACATATTGTATTCTGTGCCGAAGACGCCGTGCCCCAGCGGCCTCAATGACTACAGGCCGGTGGCATTGACCTCCCACATCATGAAGACCCTGGAGAGACTTGCTCTGGAGCTGCTCCGGCCTATGGTCAGGCCACACTTAGATCCCCTCCAGTTCACCTACCAGCCCCGACTAGGAGTTGAGGATGCCATCGTCTTCCTGCTGAACCGTGTCTACGCCCACCTGGACAAGCCAGCGAGCACTGTGAGGGTCATGTTTTTTGACTTCTCCAGTGCGTTCAACACCATCTGCCCTGCTCTGCTGAGGGAGAAGCTGACAGCAATGCAGGTGGATGCTTCCCTGGTGTCATGGATTCTTGTTTACCTGACTGGCAGACCACAGTACGTGTGCTTGCAACACTGTGTGTCCAACAGAGTGATCAGCTGCACTGGGGCTCCACAGGGGACTATCTTAGGGGACAAGGAAATGACAGACAAACTGAATAAGTATTTTGCATTAGGCTTCACTGTGGAAGACACTAGCAGATGGTGAAAGTTCCAGATGTCAAGGTCATGAAGTGTGTGAAGTTACCATTACTGGAGAGAAGGTTCTTGGAAAATGAATGGTCTGAAGGCAGATAGGTCATCTGGATCACATTGTGTACAACCCAGGGTTCTGAAAGAAATGGCTGAAGAGATTGTGAAGACATTAGTAATGATATTTCAAGAGTAACTAGACTCTGCAATGGTTTTGGAAGACTGGAAAATTGTAAATGTCACTCCACTCTTCAAGAAGGGAGAGAGGCAGAAGAAAGGAATCAATAGGCCAGTTAGTCTGATGACAGTGGTTAGGAAGATGTAGGATTTGATTACAAAAGATGAGGTCTCAGGGTAGTTGGAACCACCTGATAAAGTAGGCTGTAGTCAGCAAGGTTTCCTCAAGGGAAAATCTTGCCCGACAAATCTGTTGGAATTTTTTGAAGAAATAACAAGCAGGATAGACAAAGGAGAATCAGTTGATGTTGTGTACTTGGATTTTCAGAAGACCCTTGATAAGGTGCCACACACGAGGCTGCTTAACAAGCTACGAACTCATGATATTACAGGAAAGATTCTGGCATAGATAAAACAGTGGCTGATTGGCAGGAGGCGAAGAGTGGTAATAAAATGAGCCTTCTCTGGTTGGCTGCCAGTGACTAGCAAAGTTTCACAGGGGTCTGTGTTGGGGCTGATTCTTTTTACGTTATATGTCAATGATTTGGATGATGGAACTGATGGTTTTGTTGCAAAGTTTGCAGACAATATGAAGACAGGTGGACGGGCAGGTAGTTTTGAGGAAGTAGAGAGGCTACAGAGTGATTTGGACAGATTAGAGGAAAGGGCAAAGAAATGGCAGCTGGAATACATTGTTGAGAAGTGTATGGTCATGCGCTTTGATGGGAAAAAATGAAATGTTTGTCTATTTTCTAAATGGAGAGAAAATACAAAAAAAACAGAGGCGCAAAGGGACTTTGGAATCCTTGTGTTTGATTCCCTAATGATTAATTTCCAATAATATTCCACCTAATTTCTGATGACCAGTGTGCACAATAATCTTGTGCAATTATTTTTCCCAGTGACAACAACAACAGTGCGCAGTGAATAATTTCTTCAATAAATATAGTATAAATAAGCCAGTTCTAAAATAAGCAGGCAAATCATTGCAAACTCCATGTTGTCAACACCATCCATTTCAGAAACCAGAAAAGGAAATGTGATTGTGAGGGTTATGACCTTTTGTGCACAGTTTAAATTCCTTTGTATGCTAATAGCAAAAGATGTGTGCATGCACACACCTTAGAGGGAACATTGATTTGCTGGTTGAGTCTGTGGTGAGGGAGGCAAATGCGATGTTAGGGTTGGAATATAAAAGGAAGGATGTAATGTTGAAACTATAAGCACTGGTGAGACCTTACTTGGAGGATTGTGAGCAGTTTTGGGCCCCTTATCCTAGAAAGGATATGCTGACATTGGAGAGGGTTCAAAGGAGATTCATTAAAATGATTCCACCAATTTTAATTCCAATTCCCACTCCCATTCTGATATATCTATCTATGGCCTCCTCTGCTGTCACAATGAGGCCAAACTCAGGTTGGAGGAACAACACCTTATATTCCGTCAGGACAGCCTCCAACCTGATGGTATGAACATCAAGTTCTTGAACTTCTGAGAATACCCACCTCTCCTTCACCATTCCCCATCCCCCTTTCCCTCTCCCATCTTGTCTCCCTGCCTGCCCATCGCCTCTCTAGTGTTCCTCGCCCCTTTTTCTTTCTTCCATGGCCTTCTGTCTCTTTCATTAATCAACTTCCCAGCTCTTTACTTTATCCCTCCCCATCCAGGTTTCACCTATCACCTAGTGTTTCTCTCACCTTTTAAATCTACTCCTCAGCTTTTTTGCTCCAGTCCTGCCAGAGGGTTTTGGCCCAAAACATCAACTATACCTTTTCCATAGATGCTGCCTGGCCTGCTGAGTTCCTCCAGCATTTTGTGTGTGCTATATGAAAGATCAGAGACCAGTATTAATCAGAAACACATCAGGATAAGAAGCATCTTATTAGCCACTTAAGTTGCCCCAACATAGAATTAATTGGTACCTCAAAACCAATTTCCTCTTTTTATACTATTATCCTTCATTGGATAATAAAAAAAAATCGTGTTGAAAATCTTACATCCACTACATTTAGAATAGGTGGGGACCAATAATCCCCGCCAGCTTGTGATCTTAACAATAAGGAAGAACAAGAGTGCATCACCTGTAGATTTTTCCCTAAGTTGTACATCATCCCAGTATTGAATTACATTGGTATTCTTTCATCATCACTGGGTCTTAATCCTGTAACATTCTGCTCAACACCCTTTGGGAGATCATCCAGCAAAAAAGCTGCAGTAATTTAACAAGGCTTACCAAGGGCAATTTGGCATGGGCTTTAAATGTTGGTCTTTCCAACAATTCTATTTACTTCAATATACAGAACAGTAACAGGATCTTCCTGCCTAATGAGCCAATGCTATTCAATTGCACCTATGTGATCAATTAACCTGCTAATCTGTTCACCTTTGGAATGTGGGAGGAAACAGGAGCATATGGAGGAAACCACATACGGTCATGGGGAGAACATGCAAATTCCATGCAGGCAGCAACAGAAATTGAACTCAGGGGTTGTAATAGCATGACACTAACCACTATGCTACCTTGCCGCCCCACAGTGTTTGCATCCAGTACCGTCGGATAGTGATGAGCACAACGCTTTACCAGTACCAGTGACCTGGGTTCAATTCTCACTGCTGTCTGTAAGGAGTTTGCACGTTTTCTCCGTGAACACATGGGTTTCCTCTGGGTGCTTCAGTTCCCTACCACAGTCCAAAGACGTATTGGTTTGTACGTTAATTGGTCATTGTAAATTACCCTGTGATTAGGCTAGGATTAAATCTGGTGATTGCTGGGTGGAACAGCTCGAAGGGACAGAAGGACCTATTTCGCACTATATCTTAATAAAAGTAAATAAATAATATAATTTATATTCTTTATTTATGCAATGGTATATTACATATATAAATTATGTAGCGCAAAAAGGGAGCAAAAAATTTGAGAGACAATGGCTTGGTTCAGATATATATATAGTTAAAATCAGTCCATTATTTCTGATGATGGGTTAGGGTTAGTCAGTAGAAATTAAAGCTGTGGAAAATGTTTGCATAAATTAATGCCTGCAGCTTCATTTAGGAGTGTCAGTGACCCAAGGGGAGCTCAGATGCTGAGGTTCCGTGCACAAATTGGACAAACAAAATTGCAGCTTGTGCCCTCGATCTGTTAACCTCCCCAATACATGGAGAAAGAAAACATCCCCACTGTCACTGATCCCTACTCACAGTCTGCGTTGAAACCAAAGTTCTGCACGGCTCTGTAAATCACAAAGGCTGACAGAGTATAATTTATTCATTGCATAATTCACTCATTCATTTAACAAGATGGTATTTTTCCTCGAAACAAGGTAGAGTATTTAGGCAATCAAGTCCGTTATACCCAAGTGAAAACAGCAGAACAGATTTATGCCTCTGCCCTCATTTTATTTCTTCACAGGCAGTTTTCTTTGTTTGTTGCTTGTGGAATCCATGTACTTATTTACAAGTCTTTAATATTCCCTGACATCAAATTAACTAAACATGACAACATGCAAAATGTAATGCAAAGTATATAATGCATGAGTTTATGAGACAACAAGAAGTAGTTTATATGGGCACAGACCATCTGCTTATCCATTCACACTGTTAACATAAGGGACTACACTAAATAACATCAGATTGTCAATGATGCAACATATGCATGATAACTCGGTGATCCACTGGTGTGTATCAGATTGAAGCATGCAGTGAATCAAATGCAGTTCATTCAGAGCTTCAATGAGTTTTCCATTTCTCAAAGTGCATAATCCCCTCTCGTAAAGTTTTGCTTCCAAACAGCATTAAATACCTTAATAAATGTTATCTAATAGATTTCAGTTTTAACTAAAATTGCGGGCAATCCACTTGAATCTTTATTCGCTTTTTGTTCTCATGTCATAAGGCACACAATATAAATAAATAAATGACAAATTTTTGTAATGATTGCAGAGTGTAAAAAAATCTGTTGACTAATTGGAGGTCATAGCAAAGGTCTAAAATCTTCTCCACATCTGTGACTGGTATTTTTTCCCTCTCACTCAATGAACCATTTCACAGTTGCTGACCTTTCAGTGGTGTATGGTACCACCTTACAATAACAGCATGGGAACAAGCCTACCTCCCCTAAAGGAAATGCATTTCTCATGGACCATAAGCCCTTCGCTTATACCTTTGCTTCTACACACCAGTAGAAGATCAAGCAACAAAAGTGAGTTGATGCAATCTGAATCCCATCACCTCTGTTCATTTTCGCTTTTCTCTTTTTATTTCTTTTTCTCCTTTCCCCATACTGAACCTGATTTATATTTTTTTTCTATTTTGCATAGCCAAATGCAGCTCATGCTGAAAACCTGAAATAAAGAGGGGCAACTCTGGAAACACTCAAAACCAATTCATTTCCCTATTCTATTTCTAATGATGGATTTTTGACTGGAAGTGTTAATTCTACTTCTCTTTCCATGGGGGGTATAATTTTAAGGAGATTGGAAGAAAGTATAGTGGAAATATTGGGGGCAAGTTATTTTTTACACAGAGAGTGACAAGTGCCTGCCAGGGGTGGTAGTAGAGTCAGATCTATTAGAGGCATTTAAGAAACTCTTAGATAAGCAACTACTTGCATGGAACAGAGGCCACACCCCAGTACTCCACTTTGACAGGTGGGCTAAGCCAGGTGAGGGTAGCCGGCAACCTCCAACCCTGGTGAGATAGGGATATGCCTACCCCAGCATGTGGAGCCAGTTACAGCTGACTGGGAGAATGAGATCAGCTACAAAATCCGACAGCCAAGATGTCAGTACTGCAATGCTTCGTGGAGAGTGAAGGGCATGACATGGCAAAGAAGATTTCATGGCTATCCACTGCAGCCAAGGAAGTCTTCAGTCGTGACAGTTTTTCGTATCATTGTACCAAGATTTTTGAGGCCAAGAGAATGGAACTTCCCCTGTGCTTTGGCTTTTTCATTCTAAAACTCCTCCCTCACAGTTTTTTCTCTGTGCAGCTCCTTACCCAATACAAGTCCTGCGACGATGGGAGAGAGGCGGAATGACAGGTGGAGGTAGCCACCTACAGTTCTAGCTTCAAGCAGAGATCATCCGTCTCTGACCGCATGGCAACACAGTAGTTCGTCACGTCCCAAGTGACTGACCAGCCCCATTCAGGATCAGCACTGTGTTGGACTGATCATCAGCTGCTTAGATCGATTCTTACAATACGCCTTGCTCCTAGACATCTCAAGAAGCCAAAGGCCATTTAGCAGTCATTCGATATCAGGAAGCTGAACCACCCCTGGCATCAGTAACAAATCACAGACAATCTGGATGACATGTAGATGTTACACGGCTCTGTCACAGGAAATCCCACAAAGAAATGGGAGGACTACAAAGCCCTGGTAACAGAGTCAGCTGTGTCTGTTCTGGGATCTAGAAAGTTGAACCACCAAAACTAGTTTGAATAAAATGATGAAAGCATCACCAAGATCTTGTAACAAAAGCAGAAAGTATTAATTGTGTGGCAGAAAGACTTGTCCTGTGTTTCAAAACTTGGTCAGTTTAAGCACCTCAGAGACAAGCATAGAGTGTAGTGCACAGAATACAGGATGCATGGTGGGAGAGAAAAGCAGAAGTTCAGTGCCAGGCTGACACAAAAAGCTGGAAGATGTTCTTCAGCGCCATCGAAGCAGTCTATGAACCGTGCACTGAATCACGCACCCGTTCAATCAGCAGATGGTGAATCCCTGCACAGGGTGAGGAGAAACTTCAATGAAAGATGGAGAGAACACTTCAGTAGCCTACTGAACATGTCAGGTACTGTTGATTAAACCGTGCTTGATCAGATCCCCCAGAAACCTGTTATCGACAACCTTTACCTTCTTCCTACACTAGATGAAGTCTGGAAAGCCACCTCTCAGGCAAACTCTGGTAAGGCCCCTGGAAGGGATGGAATTCCTGATGAGCTCTTTAAGCTGGCCCAGTAGCACTCACAGTTTTCAACAACATCCTGATGAGCACATGGGAGGAAGAAGACCTGCCTGAGGACTTTAGGGATGCCATAATTGTTCCACCGTTCAAGGACAAAAATAACAGAGTTCACTGTGGCAACTACGGGGGCATATCTCTCCTGCCTGTTCAGTGCAAAATCTTAGCTCAGATTACCCTCAACCGCTTGATCGCCAACATATCAGAGGCGAACCTTCCTGACACACAATGTGGCTTTCAACCCATGCCATAGTACTATCGACATGGATTACACAGTTTGTCAGAGTCAAGAAAACTATACTGAATGGAATTTGCAGCTACCTTCCATCTTCGTGGATTTAACCACAGCCTTTGATACTGTTGACAGGAAGTCCCTATGGCGAGTGCTGCCAAAACTTGGGTGCCCGTGCAGATTCGTCAATCTCGTCCATCACTTCCACAATGGCATAAGTGGCCTTGTTCAATCAACTGAGGAGACTTCGATGCCATTCAGTATTTTAAGTGGTGTGAAGCAAGGGTGTGTACTGGCACCTGTACTGTTTAATCTGTTCCTCGTGTGCGTACTACACCATGCATTCAGAACTGTACAATGTGAGATATACATAAGGTACAGGACAGACGAATAAGAACAGAAGAAATAGAAGCAGGAGTAGGCCATCTGGACCATCAAGCCTGCTCCGCTATTTAATAAGATCGTGGCTGATCTGACCATGGACTCACCTCCACCTGCCTGCCGTTTCCCCATAACCCTTAATTCCCTTTTTGGAATTTCTGATTTTTTGACTTGAAGCTCTTGAGGGCACGCATGAAAACAATCAGTAATCTCATTCGACAAGCCCTATACGCTGATGATTGTTTGCTTATGGCCCACACAGAAGTCAATCTTGAGCTGCTTGTTGTTAAGTTTGCAGAAGCCACTTATTGTTCTGCCTCACCATCAGCCTACAAAAGACAGTAGTCATGCCCCAATCCAGTCCAATGTCTACAGCCCCCACCCCATCCATCTGCATCAAAGGTATATACAGCTCAGAACAGTGGAGGAATTCAAATACCTCATTAGTATTATTTCTAGTGATGGCTCCCTTGACAAAGAAGTCAGTGCTTGGATTTGAAAGGCCAGTCAGGTGCTTGTGTTCATGTGTACCGAACCAACATAACATCTGAAAAGCCGCAAAACTCAGGGTGTACAAAGCAGTCATTCTCAGCAATCTATGGTATGGCTGTGAAACCTGGACTGTAAGTGGAAGGCACCTTAAAATGCTGGAACCCTTCCATACATGTGGCCTGAGATCGATCTGTATGTGGGACCATGTCACCTGAAATCTAGAAGTCCTCGAAAGAGCAGAGAGCGCAAGTGTAGAAGCAAAGATCCTGCAAGCCCATCTGTGCTGTTATACGCATGGAGGGTTCCCGAATACCCAAACAATTGCTGTACAGAGAGGGGGCATCCGTCTAAGAGGTTTAAGGATGGTGTGAAAGCCCAACCTCGCACGCGCTGACATTGCACCTAAGCAGCTCGAGCGGAGTGCTCAGGACCAGACTGGATGGTGCGCCCTGGCGAGGCGAGCCTCTGACAACTTCAAAATAGTCTCCGTGCAGATCTGGTCGCTGCTTGAGAGAGGAGGAAAACGGCCACATCAGTTGCTCCCACAGTGGCCGGTAGGTTTACCTGCCCTCTCAATGTCCCATGCCTTTCTGGAATTGGATGGCAGAGCCACCTCAGAACGCACGATTGATAAGCTGCACAGAAAAACGCCAAACGTCATCATTGGAACAACGGACAGCCAATGAGATAGGCACATGGATGATATAACAATGTAGGACTATGTAGGAGGAAAGGGTTAGTTTGATAAGGAGTAAGGCATAAAGTTGGCACAACATCTTGGGGCAAAGGGCCTGTACTGTGCTGTCGTGTTCAATATTCAATGCAATACTCCCTAATCTACTATGTATCTCCAACAATTTCTGTTTTTATTTCAGATTTCCATCATCTGCACCTTTTTCTGATTTTCATAATCTTGTACAAAAAAAGCCATCAAACCAGTTCTCAACCTTCTTTGTTCTTTGGAGAATAACTCCAGCTTCGCATTGTCAGCTCACAATGGAAATGCGTCTCTCAGTTCATTCCAGTTTAAGGTGGTGCTGCTGAAGGCAGGCAAACAAACAATGAACAATGAAGAGGTGAGCGAAGACACGGCTGACTCAAGGGTTGAGGCACGCAGGTTCGATGCGAGGTCAAGGCATGCTCAAGGAGAAATACCTGGGGATACGAATTGACAATAAACTGGACTGGCCAAAGAACACTGAGGCTGTCTACAAGAAGGGTCAGAGCCATCTCTATTTCCTGAAGAGACTGAGGTCCTTTAACATCTGCCGGATGATGCTGAGGATGTTCTACGAGTCTGTGGTGGCCAGTGCTATCATGTTTGCTGTTGTGTGCTGGGGCAGCAGGCTGAGGGTAGCAGACACCAACAGAATCAACAAACTCATTCGTAAGGCCAGTGATGTTGTGGGGATAGAACTGGACTCTCTGATGGTGGTGTCTGAAAAGAGGATGCTGTGTATGCCATCTTGGACAATGTCTCCCATCCACTACATAATGTACTGGGTGGGCACAGGAGTACATTCAGCCAGAGACTCATTCCACCGAGATGCAACACAGAGCGTCACAGGAAGTCATTCCTGCCTGTGGCCATCAAACTTTACAACTCCTCCCTTGGAGGGTCAGACACCCTGAGACAATAGTCTGGTCCTGGACTTATTTCCTGGCATAATTTACATATTACTATTTAATTATTTATGGGTTTTATTACTATTTATTATTTATGGTGCAACTGTAACGAAAACCAATTTCCCCTAGGATCAATAAAGTATGACTATGACTATGACTAAGTCGGAGTCAGAGACGGAGTTGGAGCAAGTAGAGCGCAGAAAAGTTAGAGCGAAGGCGTTTTGGAGTCGGCCACCTAAACCGAGAGCGAGGATCGATCAATCTAAGCACCGGGCCGATTTGGAAAAGTCAGGTACGGGCAAGAACGTGGTAGCAGGATCCAGACCCAGAGCACGTCAATGAGACAGGGCCCAGGCCCTGGAGTGAGGTGCGACCCAGTGTTTGGATCATTTAAACGGCAGGACGGACAGAGGGTGCCGGGACCGAAAGCAGGGGTTGGGCCAGTTCCACTCATTGCTTTGCGACGTTGCCTCCGCACTCCACTACCATGAGGCTGAGGCTGTGGGCCCACTCTGGCTGCACCAGACTTCGTGCCTGACGACTCACTTTCATTCTGAATGTTGTTTGCATGATTTGTGTTTTTTTTTCTCTCTCTATTGCGCATTGGAGTTGGTTGGATTTTTTTCTTAATGGATTCTTTTGAGCTTCTTGCTTTGTGTGGCTGTCTGTAAGGAGACGAATCTCAAGGTTGTGTAATGTATACACACTTGGATAAAAATATATCAAAAATGCATTTTGAACTTTGAACTTTGTATTGTGGTAAATTATAACTTCTGTTTGGAGAGGCAATCCTCTCAACTTCATGGCTTTACCAGGCTGATAATTTCCATTTTAACTTTTTTCATAATCTAATATTTTTTGATGGAAATGTCCTGCTAGTTAGATTTTGTATCAGCAAACAATCCTAACAATCCTAATCTATCTTGTCAGAACTGTCTACACGAGGAGTACTCTGGTGGCTCTTCCACCACCAGAGGATATAAGGAAAATGTATTAGGAGACACCTGTCCCCAGCACATTCCATTTAAAGCAGTAGGATTCCAATCAATCACTGTGATCATGTATTACCTGGTTTTACTCCTGTAGAGACAAGTTTGGATACTATTCCTCTGAGCAGGGTGCATATTAGTATTGCATATGTTGAATTTAACAGGTGGGTGTATTAATATGGGATAATGCCGCTCACACGAGCTAACATACAATCCAGCGAGGTTTCATAATTCATTTCTACTCAGTCCTCAAGGATTCACCCTAAGTTTGAAATCCCTTCACAGTGCTAAAGCCTGTAGTGTAACCCAAAAGGAAAAGTTCTTCTATCCAGGCCTTTGACCTTGCAGTTTGTATGTTCTTTGAATCATTCGTCACTGTGGTCTTGGGGATGAATTCCATGCATTCTTGCTGCTCTGTGGGAGAAATTACATTATTTGATTTGTTGCCTGATTTCATGCTGTTGTTTCCTCATGAAAAACACTAATGCCATGTTAGGCAGTGCACTTGAACCACATTAGTTTTAATTTGCTCCCTATTCAAGGCATTAATTTTAATTTAAGCTTCAGTGAAGTGACTACAAAAATTGAAGCATAATGTACTCAGAAACATAAAAGAACTAAACCAGCGATCTGTCATAAATTTGTTGAGATACTGCACTCAAAGTACATTTACAAATTACTTCAAGTGATTGCAATAGATTAATTTGCCACATTTAAGAGATTAATTTAAGGCACAATATGTTAATAGCACAGGGCAGAGAAATGCCATCTGCAGATTGCAAATGGATTTTCTGGAGGATGGGAGCTTCACAGAGTGACATTGAAATAAACACAGAATAAAAAGGTGGTTTTGACTCAGGAAGGTCTTTTATCGCATTTGCTTCCAACCTTCCTAAATACTAACACCATCATGTTCTCATTTTTAACAATCAATCTGTCTGATTTTAAACACGTGGTTTAAACAACTCTTCCTACAGGTATAGCTGCAGTCCACATGGTCATCTGGGAAATGCGAAGTATTTTTAGCGTAAGTATCTTGTCTCGATTCATAAAATCACTCTTTATAAGATTTTCTTTTTCACATTGCAACGAAAACGTTTAATATATCAGTCCAAAGCTTAGCTTAGTAGTTTTGAAAATGTTTCGGTACTTTGATCTCCACAACATCAGAATCAGAATCAGGTTTATTATCACTGGTGTCCGTCATGGAATTTGTTGTTTTGGGGCAGCAGTACATTGTGATACATAATAATAACAACAAACTATAAATTACTGTAAGAAATATAAGAAGATTAAATAAGTAGTGCAGAAAAACAGTAAAAAAAGGGAAAATATGTGAGCATGTACACAGGTTCACTGTCCATGCAGAAATGTGATAGTAGAGGGGAAGAAGTTATCTATAGAAAGTTGAGTCTGTATCTTCAGGCTCCAGTACATCTTCCTAGCAATGAGTACAGGACATGTCCTGGGTGATAGGGGTCTTTAAAGATGGATGCCATTTTTTGGAGGCACCATTTTTTGAAGTTGTCCTCGATGCTGGGGAGGCTGGTGCCCATGATGGAGCTGGCTGAGTTTACAACTTCCTGCAACTTTTTCCAATCCTGTGCAGTGGCCCCACAATACCAGACAGCGATGCGACCAGTTAGGATGCTCTCCACGGTACATCTGTAAAAAATTGCAAGGAGTCTTTAGTGACACACCAATTCTCCTCAAACTCTTAATGAACTGTAGCCGCTGTCACGCTGTCATGCCTTCTTTGTAATTGCATCAATACACTGGGGCCAGGAAAGATCTTCAGAGATGTTGACGCCCAGGAACTTGAAACTGCTCACTCTTTCCACTTCTGATCCCTCGATGTGGACTAGTGTGTGTTCTCTCAACTTCCTCTTCCTGAAGTCCACAATCAATTCTTTGGTCTTACTGATGTTTAGTACAAAGTTGTTGCTGCAACAGCTTTCAACCAGCTGATTTATCTAAGTCCAGTTCACCTTTTCAGCACCATCTAATACTCTGGCAAAATTGTTGGGTCATTGGCAAATTTATTGAAGGTGTTTGGGCTGTGTGGAGCCACACACTCGTGGGTGAAGAGAGAATAGAAGAGCGGGCTAAATTTGAAGTGTGCCAGTGTTGATTTTCAGCACGGAGGAGATGTTATTTCTAATCCGCAGTGACTGTGGTCTCCTGATGAGGAAGTCAAGCATCCAGTTGCAGAGGGAGGTACAGAGGCTCAGATTTGGGAGCTTGTTGACTAACACTGAGAGCATGATTCTGTTGAACGTTAAGCTGTAATCGATAAACAGCAGCCTGACGTAGGCATAGCTATTGTCCAGGTGATCCCAAGGCCGATGAGAGACCCAATGAGATTGCACCTGCCGTAGACCTATCATTATGATAGGCAAATTGCAGGGTGTCCAGGTCCTTGCTGAGGCAGGAGTTGATTCTGGTTGGGACCAACCTCTCAAAGCATCACAGTTGATGTGAGTGCAACTGGGCAATAATCATTGAGGCAGCTCACCCTGCTCTTCATGGGCACTGATGTGATTGTCACCCTTTTGAAGCAGCTGAGAAGCTCTGATTGCAGCAGTGAGAGATTGAAAATATCTTGAGCTCTCCCGACAGTTCTCTATCTAGGATACCTTGAAAGTATTTGCATCGGACAAAAGATGAACTGCCAGCATCGTTAGCGGGATTAAAGAGATGAAGGAAACCTAGTGGGATTAAAGAGACGAAGGAAACCTAGTGGGATTAAAGGGATGAAGTTTTCTAATTAGTTCCAAGCAGAAAATGTGCAAAAAATGTGCAGACTCTTTGGCTTTGGCTTGAAGTTGCTTGTGGATGATCACAGCGGATGATTTTAAAAGGAATTTATGATGCATTTCTTCTTGTTAGTCAAAACACTTGTGAAGGAGTGCGCTGATTGTTAACCTGTGGTTTGGAAAAGGCAAAGAAAGAGAGAATTGATATGGTATTTATTTACTTATTTATTTAGCGATACAGTGCAGAATAGGCCATTCTGGCCCTCTGAGCCACACTGGCCGGTTATCCCCGGCAACCTCTGATTTAAACCTAGTCTAATCATGGGACCATTTTTAGTGACCAATTAACCTACTAGCTAGTATGACCTCTCGAAAACACACGCATTCCACTGGGAGAATGTACAGGGATCACCGGGATTGAACTCCAACCTCCAATGGCCCGAGCTGTAGTAGCGCTGTATTAACTGCTACACTACCGTGGCACACATGGTATTTAGACTTAGCTATCCAGAAGCAGGATGCTGTAGAAGAAATTGTGCAGAATCACATACCTACGCTTCCATATTTCTTTTCTCTGTCCAGTTCAGCAAGCTTCAATTTAATATTGTTATTTTTTAACAGATCTCTTGAAAATAAAAGGTACATGCTACAACTTCAGTGTAAACTACATAGTGTTCTATTAGACTTTCCAATCTTGCACATCTTTGGGCTTAGGAGGATGAAAAAAACAACTTATATTGATACAGCATAATTCACAACCTCAGGGAAGTACAGACATAATGCAGCTTATTATTTTATCTGTAGTGTCTGTTTTAATATGTGAAATTAGGTGAATGTTTTGATTTCCATAGGTCAAATAGCTGAAGTCCTTTAAAGCAGCATGGGTCATTAATGTTTCAAGAACTCATGACTTCAGCTGATAAAATTCCTGAAATTTCCTTGGAGACATGAAGTCATGACACAACATTCAAATAGAACTTTTGGCCATTGAGTCCATTTTGTCCATCAGGAATCCATTGGCAATAATTCACAAATTAAACTCATTTTATTCTACCTGCATGCACATTAGGTTGCCTTCCCCAGATTTTAAAACATATTTATCGACTAGGAGGAATCTGCAGTGGCCAGTTAACCCTCCATTCACATGGTTTTGGGACGTGGGAGGAAACCAGAGCACCAGGAGGAAATCCACACAGTCAAAGGGTGAATTTGCAAACTCCACATGGACAGTACTGAATAGAACTGAGGTCAACAGCTCCATTGTTGTGCTTTTCTGGAATTTCTTTGCCAGAAATATAACAGAAGTCTATTTGCAACTTTCGAGAAACCCAAGTCTTCACTTCCATGCTTCCACATCTTCCGTATCTTCACTGCCAAAGCTGGATTAAAATCACTCTGGAAATATGATTTCGTACTTAATTCTCATTAAGGTAGAGTTGTAATGAGAATAAGATTTGTCCACAGAGTCTATCCCCACTAATCTCCCTCCTGGCGTTTATCCCTACAAGCAGCAGAAGTGCTACACCTTCCCATTCACCTTCTCCCTCACCTTCATTCAGGGCCCCAAAATGTCTTTCCAGGTGAGGCAACACTTCTGTCATCTACTGTACCCTCTACTGTATATTGGTGAGACCCAACCTGGATTGGGGGACTGCTCTGTCGAGCATTACAGTTCCATCTTCTCTGGTTGGCAATCAAGGTAGAGCAGAGTTCTGCCGGGGTCAGTGCTGGGCCCACACTTTTCACAAGGTATATTAATGATTCAGAAGAAGGAACAAATTATAGTGCACCTAAGTTTACTGGTGATGCTAAATGAAGTAGGAAAACCAATTGTGCAGAGGAGGTGGAGGGTCTGCAGTGAGATATTGATAGGGTAACTGAATGAGGAAGAGTCTGGCAGATGGAGTACAATACTGATAAATGTCATCTAATGTGGAAGGAAAAACAGAAGATCAGATTACTATTTAAATAGTTAAATATTACAGCGTGCTTTTGTGCAGAGAGACCTGGGAGTGCCTGAGAATGAATTGAAGAAGCTTGATTTGCAGGTGTAACAGGCTACCAGGAAAGTAAATGGAATGTTGGCCTTCACTGCTAGAGGGATTGATTTAAGAGCAGGGAGGTTATGCTTCAACTGTGCAGAGTACCGGTAAGACCGCACCTGAAGTACTGAGTGCAGTTCTAGTTCCTTTACCTGAGAAAAGATATACTGGTTTTGGAAGCAGTGCAGAGATTTAAAGATTCAAAGATTCAAGATTCAAAATTCAAAAAACTTTATTGTCATTCTAACCATACATCAGCTCTGCAGGGCAGAATGAGACAGCGTTTCTCAGGGGCAGTGCAATCATAACATAACAAACGCAGCACTAAATAATAAACATAACAATAAATAGTAAAACACAACAGCCACATGTCCGTTAAAATCAGATATAAGTGTCCGGTGCAAGTTAAAAGTGTCCAAAGCAGAGTCAGGTGGAGCAGCTATTTAGCAGTCTGACTGCCTGTGGGAGGAAGCTGTTTAGTAGCCTTGTGGTTTTAGTTTTGATGCTCCTGTAACTTTTGCCTGATGGCAGAAGAACAAACAGTTCATGGAGAGGGTGTGAGGGGTCTTTAATGATGTACCGTGTCTTTAATTACCAGAATAATTTAGGAAATGAGGGGTTAGCCAATGAGAAGAGACTGAGATGTCTGGGTCTATACTCACTGGAATTCAGAAGAATGAGAGAGGACCTTATAGAAACATGTAAAATTATGAATGGGATAGATAAGAGAGGAAGTAGTTTCCACTGGTAGGTGAGAATGGAACGAGGGACATAGCCTCATGTTTTGGGGGACTAGGTTTAGGATGGAGAAGAGGAGAAAATGCTTTTCCCAAAAACTAATGAATTAATGGAATTCACTGCTCGGAACAGCAGTGGAGAGTACCTTATTAAGTGTATTTGAGACACAATTAGATAGATTGTAGTATAGTAGGAGAATTAAGAATTATGGGGAAAAGGCAGGTTGGTGGATCTGAGTCCATTTCCAGATCAACCATGATCTTATTAAATGACAGAGCAGGCTCGATGGGCCGGATGCCCTACTCCTGTTGCTATTTCTTATGTTTTCAGAAAATATTAATCCAGATTTAATGATCTGACGGTCTCAGTGTGTTGTATGATCATTAAGAACTTTAGCAATACAGCATTATCCTACTGAGGGGCAGAGACTTTGTTCCTGTGTTTGAATTATAAAACAACAAAGTAGCAAGCAAATAAAGATATACTTATTTGGAAAATCATTTGTTGTCAGAAGTATTAAATGGCAGCAGTACCACAGTAGCCTCTGCAGCTGAAATTCCAGTTTGCTCTCAAACTGCGTATCAGATGTGGAGAGCAATACCCTGACACTACTGTGTAGTGTGTTTAATACCTTTGGGGATGAAATTATGCCCCAAGTCTAACAGAACTCTGTATGTTTTTGTTTAAAATGGATTACAGTTGTTCATATTTTGGTCCAATCATTTGTGAATGACACGACATGGACTGGTTGATTTTGTCTGCATATAAATCCCATAAAAATACCAAGAAGATTGTTTGAAAAAATGATCCTTCACATTAAATGATCTGTAACTGGCACGGTGGTTTACATTAAAAACTTACAATATTCTGCATGACCTCATGAGTAGACGAAGGACACATGCAGGCACAAAAATGGATGTAGAATGTGGCCATTTAAGATGCACACCCTCTTCATACTTAATATTTTATACAACTGTTATTAATGAGTTAAGGTTGAAATAGTATCAAAGACTTGGATATTTGATCTCTAATAGCAATTTTGAGCCTCTCAGAGAAGCACGCACACACAAGCACATACACACCCATGCACATACACACCCATTGACAGGCACACTCACTCACAGTATCTGCTCTCTCGGATAGTGATCATTTCTGCAGAGCACTTGTGAGCCAACAGTAAACAGATAAAACCTCAGGCTGGCGCTGCCCAGCTAAGCACACATATTTCACTTCCCACCTGGCAGTTGTTGAGTCTCTCTCACCATCTGTGCGGAGAACACTGCCATGAAAAACACCACAACCATCTGGTGGACATGTCATGAGGCAAGCCCACCCTTCCCTGTCCGCCACAGTTTCTTTATTCTACAGAGCACCGCCACTAGAACTAACAGAAGCCCACATATTTCACATGCAGTTGGTTTTGAAACTTTGGTGTACCGATCATGCGCGCTAATTTCTTATACAGGATTGAACGTGTTAGATTAAGAGGGTGACGTTCCTTTCTTTGTGTTTGACTGCAGATGAGGAGACTCCCCCGAGGGTACGCTCTCACTCCCACCCACATTTCCTGTATACGCTATCCTCAGATGACTCATGGCGTCCAGACATAGGAACAGGAATCGGCTGGTTATTATGATAGGCAGTGCAGAGCAATGTGAAGCCAAACAGTGGGGCAAAATTTCCTGCAAGAATTCTGCCTATGGCATCAAAAAAAAACTGCAGGAACATTCCTCATCAAAATGAGAATCAGTTTTATTATCACTAGCACATATCATGAAACACGTTGATTCGTGGAAGCAGTTCAGCGCAATACATAAAACATACTATAAATAATAAGAAGAAATATATACATAAACAGCAAGTAGTGCAAAAAGAGGGTAAAATATTGAGGTAGTATTTGTGGGTTCATGGACCATTCAGAAATCTTGCTTTGATAATGTACAGTTTAAGAGAACATGAGCATGTTGTGCCAATACACAATGGAGATAGAAAGAACGAAGGGAATGCTGATTGAAAAACAGAAGATTCCAAGGGAGCTTGAGCAGATAAATGCTTTGAAGATGTTCCCTTTATGAGAGAATCTAGAGCAGAGAGGCGTGATTTTAACATAAGGAACCGCTCATTTACAAAAGAGGTAAGAGGGCTTTTCTTCACTCAAATGGCCCATGAATTTCTGAACCCTGCCTTAGAAACCAGTGAAGACTGAGTCACAGAATTCATTCAGGGCTGATGTAGACAGATTTTTGGACTATATTGGAGTCAGCAGTGGTTGGAAACAAGTAGGAAAGTGGCCAAGATCAGAATAGCCAAGATCTTATAAGCTGGAAAGTGTGTCTGTCCTAATTCTGCCCCTGTACTTTTTAAAAATGGCTTTTATTCTTAATTTCTTAGTTTGATAAACAAACAAATATAGGAAGCAATAATCTCCCTGAGGAATTCCAATGGGTCGAGCAGCATTTACCTGGGGAAAGGACTCATTGAAGTTCCATGTTAAAGTTATGGGAAGTCTATCCACTCAGTGTTGATTGTTGCCACCCTGTGTTTCAATAATCTGGAGCTATTCACAGTCCGAGCTGTATGTATAGTATGTCCACTCAGGTGAAGTGCGGAGGATGATAGTGATATGAGCTGTTGTCTTTCAAAGAGGAGATAGTAGAAAATTGGTGCGACTTGTTAGAGTGAGTTGTTGGGTAGTATATCCATTTACACTTAAATGACTCTGGCTACCAGTCTGCTGTTTGACAAAATACTGTGGATTGAATTCACAACAATGCATTTCCTAAAAGCTGTGAATATCCGAATACTAGCCAGACGCTGCGGATGGAAGTGGGAAGTTTACAGGTAGTTTTTAAAATAGTATTATCTATACTTCATAATATTAATTGTCCTCTATGTTAGCACTTAAAATACCAAATAAATGTATTGTGGATTTGACTTGCACTCCTAAAGGCTGTGCGTACCAACCCAGACATGTTGCCATCGGGAGAAAAGGATGAAGTCAGAAGGTGTGATGTTTTGTATGTAGCTTCAAAAGGAAGCATTGTCTATAACTTTGTAAGTAGCGATTGCCTTTTTTGTTTAGCATATAAATATCGAGCCCACATTGGGCTAGAAGACCTTTCTACGGAAAGCATCTCCATCCGTATGATACCTGCTGTACCTTGTTGTGTCGAATAAAGAAGCTGCTTCGTATCTACCAGTAACTCTGTCTCTCCAGTGATTTCATCCACGCTACAACACGACTCATAGCTCCTGTGACCAGGATTCAGTCCTGACCTCTAATGCTATCTGAATATAGAACATAGAACAGTACGGCAATAAGGAAACTTTGTCACATGGTGTGAGCAGAATTATCTGCAGCTTAATGTGAAAAGGACTAAGGAGCTGGTGGTAGACCTGAGGAGAGCTAAGGTACCGGTGACCTCTGTTTCCATCCAGGGGGTCAGTGTGGACATGGTGGAGGATTACAAATACCTAGAGATACAAATTGACAATAAACTGGACTGGTCAAAGAACAGTGAGGCTGTCTACAAGAAGGGTCAGAGCCGTCTCTATTTCCTGAGGAGACTGAGGTCCTTTAACATCTGCCGGACGATGCTGAGGATGTTCTACGAGTCTGTGGTGGCCAGTGTAATCATGTTTGCTGTTGTGTGCTGGGGCAGCAGGCTGAGGATGGCAGACACCAACAGAATCAACAGACTCATTCATAAGGCCAGTGATGTTGTGGGGATGGAACTGGACTCTCTGACAGTGGTGTCTGAAAAGAGGATGCTGTCCAAGTTGCATGCCATCTTGGACAATGTCTCCCATCCACTACATAATGTACTGGTTGGGCACAGGAGTACTTTCAGCTAGAGACTCATTCCACTGAGATGCAACACAGAGCATAATAGGAAGTCATTCCTGCCTGTGGCCATCAAACCTTACAACTCCTCCCTTGGAGGGTCAGACACCCTGAGCCAATAGGCTGGTCCTGGACTTATTTCCTGGCATAATTTACATATTACTATTTAATTATTTATGGTTTTATTACTATTTAATTATTTATGGTGCAACTGTAATGAAAACCAATTTCCCCCGGGATCAATAAAGTATGACTATAAGTCCACCAAGTCTGTGCCAATCATGATGCCAATCTAACATCCCATCAGCCTCTGCATGGGATATCATTCTGTCCCTGCCTGTTCATTTGCCATTCTAAATGCCTCTATATAGAGTTTACACGATGTCCTGTGGTCCCAGTGTGTTTCCTCCAGGTGCTCTGGATCCCAAAGACATCTTGGTAGGTAGGTTAATTGACCATTGTGGAATGCAGGGGTTCCCAACCTTTTTAATGCCATGGACCCTTGCCATTAACCGAGGGGTCCTTTGGACCCCAGGCTGGGAGCCCCTTGCTCTCGTGTATCAAAGACAGAGTCAAAGAGAGTTCACAGAAATGTGTACAGAATAAAAGTTCAAAATTCAAAGTAAATTTATTATCAATGCCCTATATTATATGTCACTATATACAATATTAGCCTGTGATTCACTTCCTTGCAGACATTCACAGTAGAGGCAAAGAAACACAATGGAGTCAAGAAAAAAGGCAGACAAGCACCTAAGATGCACAAGACAATCTGTGCAATCACAAAATAAATATTAAGGACATGGAAATATAGCCTGAGTTGCAGAGCCCGTGAAATTGAGTCTATAGTTTGTGGAATAATTCAGTGTTGAAGTTATTCATGCTGGTTCAGGAGCCTGATAGTTGAAGGGCAATAACTATTCCTGAACTTGGTGGTGTGGGACCTAAGGCTCCTGCACCTCTTTCCCGACTGCAGCATTGAGAAGACAGCATAGCATGGATGGTGGGGGACTCTGGACGCTGCTTTCCTGCAACAGCATCCCTTGTAGTTGTGCTCAATGATGGGAAGGGCTTTTCCTGTGATGGGCTGGACTGTATACATTACTTTTTGTAGGTTTATCCGTTCCTGAGTATTAGTGTTGGGAAATTGGGGTGAGGGAAAGATGAGTGTAAATCAGTGTTTAATAACTAGTTGGACTCTGTTGGCCATTGAACCTGTTTTATTGTTGTATGTTTCAATGGCTCCGTGACTATAATTTCATGCAGTAAAGGGAAGAGCTACCAGTTATTGCTTTGAATATGTGCTGGGTGCACTATAGAGACTGTTGCTGTTTCTTCACACTATTTAATTTTAGCTTTTACTTACTTTACTCCTCCTCTTCAATATTTCATCTGAACAATTATCTGAACTTCTTCACTGAGGGATTGGGCCACAGACAAGAAAGAAGTGGTCGGGTGGGGGGATGTGACAACTGCTCTGGGCCAGCTTCTGTTCATTGGGCAAGTTTAATACCAAAGGGAGTAGCTACTTTAATGGCACACATGTGCTGAATAATGGATGACAATTTTAAAAAATTCAATAACATAATAAACATTGAATCATAGAAAATTTATGATGTGAAGGAGACAATTTGTCCCAGAGTATCTCTCACCCAGTTTAATGTCATTTTCCAACACCAAGTATCATAATGCACGCTCTCAGGACTGGACCCAAGTTTGGAAGAACAGCAGATTCTCAACGCCACAGTGGTCGCAGGCACCGACTCTACCAGGGAGCAGAGGAATGAAGCTCCCCATGAAGAGACGGAAACAAGAGGTTGGACATAGAAATACCAGCAGAGCATCGGAGGCATGACCAAGTGACACAAATCATCCTGCGAGAAGCAGCAGGACTTTGTGAATAGAGCACGATGAGAGTCCCCTTTAAATAATCATAAAAAGCGGGAAACGCGTGCCAGTGACAATGAACTTGACAAGATAAACCGAAAGCCCCTGGGTTTAACAGCTCTAACAATGAATAAATACAGGTGTTTGAGAACCCAGAAGCCCAATGCTCTATGACAAGCCACAGAGGCCCTAAGGGCAAATGACACCAAGTCTATAAGTGACAATGTTGTCACAAATGTTAATAAATCCCCTCTGCACCCTTCAAGTATGCATCTGAAGACTGTTTAAACATGCTGAGTGTCCTGTCTTCACCACCCTTTCAGGCGGTGAGCTCCCAGACTCCCACCACCCTGTGAGTAGAAGTGTTTTCCTCAGCTCCCCTCTAACCCTTCTGCCAATTATATTAATTCTGTGCCCCCTGGTTTTTGACCCCTCCACTAAGGGAAACAGTTTCTTTCATTTTATTCCATTGAGGCTCCTCATCATTTTATACATTTCAAATATGTCTCCCCTCAATTTCCTCTGTTTTAAAGAAAACAACCATAGCTTATCCAATCTTTTCTCAAAGCTGCAATTTTCTTGTCCTGACAACTTCCTCACAAACCTGCTGTTCACGTTTTCCACTTGCATTGAGATTGTTCCTGTAATGTATTGACAGACACATTACTGATAATGTTAAGTTCTGCCGACATACCCCACCAAACACATAGCTTAAATGCATGGTGTTACCGCACAGAACCTGGTCTTACAGGCTCTCGAGCAGCACCGGCCTTCAAACACAAAATCCTTCATTAATTCTATATTACCGTCAACTCTGCCGAGAATTTACCTCTCATCTGCACATGAGTGGTAACTTGCAGCTGCCAATTAATCTACCAACCCATAAGTCTTTGGTCTGTGGGAGGAAACACCCTGAGGAAACTCCACACAGCCAAAAGACAAGTTCAGGATTGAAAACAACAGGAATTCTGCAGATGCTGGAAATTCAAGCAACACACATCAAAGTTTCTGGTGAACGCAGCAGGCCAGGCAGCATCTCTAGGAAGAGGTACAGGACTGTACCACTTCCTAGTTCAGGATTGAACCCAGTTCTCAGGTGCTGTGAGGCAGCCATTCTCCCAACTAACTGTAGTTTTTAATTGTATTTCTTTTTCAGCAGATGATTCAATATTCTTTGCTTTTAGAATTCTCTATCACTGCTACTTTGGGGTCCTATAGCCTAGTACAGACACCTGTCAGATGTTGCCAATGTCTGAGCGGCTATTGTTTCTCCAAAAATACACTGCAAATTCTAGACCATGATTTCAAACTGGAGTAAGAGCGTTTCCACCTCTGATCTGCTAGTTGCACTGCTTCCTCTCCACACACCATCTTATTCTGAATTTTTCTCCATTCGTTTACAGCCCTGATTGAATGGTCTAGGCCTGAAATATCAACTGCTTATTCCCCCCTATAGATGCTGCCTGACCTTCTGAGTTTGTGCAGCATCTTGTGTATGTTGCTCCAGTGACGTGCGGAAGAGCATCCCTGAATGCGCAACACATTGAACCTTGAAATGGATAGGCTATGGAAGCAGACCAC
Source organism: Mobula hypostoma (assembly GCF_963921235.1). NCBI lineage: Eukaryota > Metazoa > Chordata > Chondrichthyes > Myliobatiformes > Myliobatidae > Mobula > Mobula hypostoma. Next base: position 44,424,650 of record NC_086118.1, on the reverse strand, counting down.
GAGACTATAGACATAAACTCAGTGGCCACTTTATTAGGTACTGAGAGTATCTATGTGGTGGTGACTGAGAGTATCTATGTGCGAAGTGCCGTTGCCAACAAATAATTAATTCAAAATCTATGCCTTTTTGAAATAATGAAAATTCTTTTACTTGCTGATCAAATTTCTATTTATCTTCGTTCATGTATTTATTCTATTTAGGTGTTTAAATTTCCACTTATCTTCATCATTCTGTGCAAAATATTTGGAGCTGGGTCAAAAATGAATTGTTTACTTGCTCCTTACCAACTGTCTCAGATCATTTGTTAAGTTAAGTTGCACAGATATAGAATGCCAATGAATTGTTTACTTACTCCTTACCAACTGTCTCAGATCATTTGTTAAGTTAAGTTGCACAGATATAGAATGCCAAGGGTCCCACATATCAGGAAGAAGAATGCCACAGATCAATCAATAATTATTTGACTGCATTTTATCAGATCACCAGCTTTGTCCCTTTGCTGCTGAATGCAAGTTCTGGTCAACAAAATGGGGTGAAACCAAGTAATTCACAGATATCTTTAATATCTCACTTTAGCAGTCTGAGTTAATCACCTGCTTCAAAGCCATTATCCAAATCATTGATATAAAAAGAATCAGTCCCAACACAGACCCCTGTGGAACACCACTAGTCACCAGCAGCCAACCAGAAGAGGCTCCCTTTATTCCCTCTCTTCGCCTCCTGCCGTTCAGCCACTGCTTTACCATGGTAGAATCTTTCCTGTAATGCCAGGGGCTCATAGCTTGTTAAGCAGCCTAATGTGTGGCACTTTGTCAAAAGCCTTCCCACTAATTTTTGGTCTTTTTTTGGCATTTATGTTGGCTTTGACTTCTCTAGTTAGCCATGGTTGTGTCACCTTTCCTTTAGAAAACTTCTTCATATTTGAGACATATATCCTATGCCATCCAAATTGCTTCCAGGAAGTCCAGCCATTGCTGCTCTGCCATCATCCCTGCCAGTGTTCTTTTCCAATTAATCCTATCCAACTCTTTTCTCCTGCCCCTGTTATTCTCTGTAATACTGATACATCTGACTTTAACTTCTCCTTCTCAAATTTCAGGGTGAATTTGATCATATTATGATCACTTCCCCAATGGGTTCTTTTACCTTAAGCTCTGTAACCAATTGTGGTTCATTGTACAACACCCAGTCCAGATAGCTCCCCCTCCAGTGGGCCCAACCATGAGCTGCTCTTAAAAAGTCATCTCAGAGCCACTCTAGAAACTCTCCCTCCTGGAATCCAGCGCCACCCTGATTTTACAAATCTACCTGCATATTGAAGTCCCCATGAATATTGTAATATTGTCCTTTTGAAATGCATTTTCTATCTCCCATTGTAATTTATATGCCACATCCTTGCTACTCTTTGGGGATCTGCATACAATACCCATCGGGGTCTTTTTACCTTTGCATTTCCTTAGGTCTACCACAATGATTCAACACCTTTCCAATCCTATGTCACCTCTTTGTAATGATTTGATTTAATTTTTTATCAACAGAGCAGCACCAACCCCTCTGCCTAACTGCCTGTCCTTTTGGAACAACATGTATCCTTGGACATTGAGCTCCCTGTTATCAGCCGTGATTCAGTGATGCCCACAACATCATATTAGCAATCTGCATCTGTGCTGCAAGTTCATCTACCTTATTCCATATACTGCGAGCATTCAAGTACACCTGCAGTCCTGTATTCACCCTTTTCAATTATTTCCACCTTTTATGTTGCAACTCATCCTGTTGACTACAATTTTGCCCTATAAACGGCCTCTTTGCATGATACATTGTTGCTCTTTGCTACCTCATCTTCAGCACTATTATCAGCCTTTCCTAGGGTACCTCTTGCATTGAAATTATGCAGCTCAGGACATTAGTTGCACCACTCTTAACCTTTTGATTCCTAACTTTGTCTAGCATCTTACCAAGATCTGCCTTCACAACTTCTCCACTAACTGTTCTGCACTCCGATTCCCTACCCCCTGCAACTCTAGCTTAAACCCGTTGTGCAGAATTAACAAACCTTCCCGCTGGGATAATAGTTCCCCTCCCTTCTGTACAGGTTCCACCTTCCCTGGAAGAGAACCCAATGATCCAAAAATCTTAAGTCCTCCCTCTTACAACAACTCCTTAGCCACATATAAAACTGTATAATCTTCCTAGTTCTGGCATTACTAGCACATGGCATGGGTAGCGTTCCTCAGGTCACAAACCTGGAGGTCCTGCCCTTTAACTTAGCACCTAACTCCTTGAACACCTTATGCAAAACCTCCTCACTCATCCTAACCACGTCTTTGGTACCTACGTGGAACACAACTTCTGGCTGTTCACCCTCCCCACTCAGGAATGCTGAGGACTCGATCCGAGATATCCCAGACTCCGGCACCCAAGAGACAACGTACCATCTGGGAATCCCTTTTTCACCTACAGAACCTCCGGTCCATCCCCCTAACTAATGAATTCCCTATCACCATAACATGCCTCTTCTGCCCCCTTCCCTTCTGAGTCACAGAGGCAGACTCCATGCCAGAGACCCAACCTCTGAAGCTTTCCTCTGTTAGATCATTCCCCCCTCCCCCGACCGTATCCAAAGTGATATGCCGGCTGTTAAGGGGATAGGCACAGGGGTACTCTGCACTGTCCCCTTCATCCTTCTCCCCTTCCTGACTGTCAGCCATTTTTCTGCAGCCAGAGAAGTGACTTGGATCCACTCCAATTTGCCTACTGGCACAACAGGTCCACTGCAGATGCTATTTCATTGGCTCTGCACTGAACCATGGAACAACTGGACAGCAAAGATGCATACATCAGGATGCTCTATATCAACTATAGTTCAGCATTCAAAACCATGATCCCCTCAGAACTAATCAATAAGCTTCAAGACCTTGGCCTCAAAAACTCCTTGTGCAATCGGATCATCTATTTCCTCACTTGCCGACCCCAGCCAGATCAGATTGGCAACAACATCTCCATCAGCACAGGTGCACCACAAGGCTGTGTGCTAAGCCTCCTTCTCTACTCACTTTATACTTATGGCTGTGAGGCTAAGCAGAGCCCCAATGCCATATGCAAGTTTGCAGCTGACACTATTGTTGCTGGCCGGATCAAAGGCGATAATGAATCAGCATGTAGGAGAGAGATTGAAAATCTGGCTGAGTGGTTGTCCTGTGGGGGTGTGCATTATTCTGACTGTCAAAAGTCAATTCCGTTGTGACTGGTTAGTTTAGAAACTGCAGCTGCTTTCCCCGTTGGATAGATGCCTGGTGTCCAGCTTCAAATATCCTGGGTATGTAAAATAGCACATGGAAGGGGCTTTCCCTCTTCTTCCTTTGTTTAATGCAAGGATGCAAATGATCATTGAGAAGGTATTCTCTATATATGCACCTTGTTGAATGTATGCATGCTCATTGGATATTCAGTGTTGTAGTGTCTGTAACTTGGGTAACATGAATGTTTTGTTGAACTTTTACTCTTTGGAAATAAATGATTAATATATCTATTCAAAGTCAGTGCATTTCCAGTCTCACTTGCCAAACCTACGAATCTGATTCAACATTACAGTGGTGTCGCAGCAACAACCTCTCACTCAATGTCAGCAAGACCAAGGAGCTGATTATTGACTTTGCAAGGAAGGAACTGGAAGTCCATAAGCCAGTCCTCACTGGAGGATCAGAAGTGGAGAGTTCCAGCAACTTTAAATTCCTCAGTATTATTATTTCATAGAATCTATCCTGGGTCCAGCACAGAAGTGAGATTGCAAAGAAAGCATGGCAGCAGCTCTATTTCCTTAGAAATTTGCAAAGATTTGGCACGGCATCTAAAACTTTGACAAGTTTTTATAGATGGGTGGTGGATGGGTGATATTGACAGAAACACAATAACATAAAAATCCTAAAAAGAGTAGTAGCTATAGCCCTGTCTATAAAGACTTCCTACCATTGCACACATCACCAGGAAAGCAGCATCCATCATCCAAAACCCCTACGACCCAAGCCATGCTCTTTTCTCTCTGCTGCCATCAGGAACAATGTATAGGAGCCTCAGAATGCACACCAGCAGATTCAAGAACAGTTATTACCCCTCACCCATAAGACTGGTGAAACAGAGGGGTTATCTTCACTCAACTTTATTTGCCCCATCACTGAACTCTTCCCACAACCAATGGACCTACTCTCAAGGACTTTTTATCCCATGTTGTTTATTTGTTTATTTTTTGAGCAGCTGTCAATTTGCAGTCAGAAGCATGAGAAGACGTAGCTCACACACGTTTGCCAATTGAATACATAAGGAGTCGATTCATGGCAATTTAGAGTTTTGAGTGGTGGCCAATCAGTGATCGGAAGCAATTGGCAAGAACAGATAGAAATAAGGCTGGGGCAATTGGAGCGGTATTTCTGGAGTGGCCTTTGTTGGCATGGATAGTGTAAGAGTGGTTATTTAAGGCTTTAGCTCTTCAAGGGTTCAGCGAGGAGATGATTGAGTAAGATATGGTGAAGAAGGTGCAGGTAGTTTTTTTTTCAAGTCTGGTTATTGTTTCCTTCTTTATATTTGCACAGTTAGAACAGTAGGGATGTCAGGCAGTTTAGTTGAATGCTTCTCTTGCATTATTTGGGAAGGCAAGGGAGACCTCAGTGTCCCTGACAACTTCACCTGCAAAAAGTGCATCCAGTTGCAACTTCTAACACTCCATGTTAAAGAGTTGGAGCTGGAATTGGATGAACTCCAGATCATTTGGGAGGCTGAGGGAGTGGTATTTCGGACAAATAGAGAGCTAGTTATACCCAATGTGCAGGATACAGGGTGACAGTCAGGAAGAGGAAAGAGGTTAAACAGCCAGTGCAGAGTACCCTGTGGTTATTACCCTCAACAACAGCTGTACCACTTTGGATACTGTTGAGGGGATGACATAGCAGAGGAAAGTCAGAGTGGTCAGATCACTGAGTCCCGCTCTGTGGCTCAGAATGGAAGGGGGGAGAAGAGGCAGGCTATGGTTATAAGTTATTCATTAGTTAGGGAAACAGAAAGGAGGTTCTGTGGATAAGAATGAGATTCCTGGATGGTACGTTGTCTTCCGGGTGCAAGAGTCTGGGATATCTTAGATCATATCCTCAGCGTTCTCAAGTGGAAGGGTTAGCAGACAGATGCCGTGGTCCATGAAGTCACCAATGACATAGGTAGGAAGAGTGATGAGGTTCTACAAACTGAGTTCAGGGAGTTAGATGCTAAGTTAAAGGACAGGATCTCCAGGGTTGAGATCACAGGATTGCTAACCATGCTATGTGCTGGTAGTGATGTCAGAAAGAGGAAGATCATACAGTTTATCATGTGACTAAGGAGTTGGTGAAGGAAAAAGGGCATCAGAATTTCAGATCATTGGGCTCTCATCCAGGAAAGGTGGGACCTGTACAGAAGAGATAGTTTGCACTTGAACAGGAAAGGGAATAATATCCCTGCACAAAAGTTTACTAGTGCTGAGGTGGTGGAGGGGATGGGCTCCAGAGTACCAGCACAGAGGGTGGAGAGGTTATGGAGACAGATCTTAAGACCTCAGACAAAGTCAGGAGTCAAAAGGTTGAGCATAATGAGACTAATGTTCTGAGCTGTGTGTACTTCAATGCAAGAAGTATCATAGGAAAGGCAGATGAACTCAGGACATGTAGCTGCAGGAGGGGAAGGACTGGGAGCTCAATATTCTGGGGTTCCATTGTTTTAGATATGATATGATGGGAGGGATTAAAGGGGGAGGGATAGAGGCACTATTCAGAGAAACTGTCAGTGCAGTGCTCAGTCAGGTCAAACCGGGGAACTCGCCTAATAAGGTTTTTTGGGTGGAACTGAGGAATAGGAAAGGTATGATCATGTTAATGGGGCAATTTTATAGACCACCCAGCAGTCCGGATGATTTAGAGGATCAAATTTGTAAAGAGAGATAGTAGACTGGTCAGAGGGCGGAGCATAGTCAAGATGCCGCTAAATGGCGGCTCCTTCGCTTGCATCTTCGGAAACAACTCTTTTTCTATCTTTGATATCTCTGTCTTTTTTCCTTTTCAGGGTTGTTTTGAAGACCCTGACCTGGAGTTACGCTCCGACTTCGGTTCTTTGTGGGAATGTGACCTGCTGTCAGGGCCTCACAACCGGCCGCTTTTTGATATCCCAAGGACGTGGCCTGGAAGGTGACCATGCCTTCAGGGTGCCAGATTTTCGTGGCGCCGGAGACAGGCTGATTCAAGGCTGGTTCCCCCGACTGAAGCGGCGCAGGGGAACACGGAACATCGGGAGCAATGGATTAGCTGCCGGCAGTGTGTCCAGAGACTTAGGCCTCGGGGCCGATTCTCTGGGTGCAGGGCTCAGAAAGAGCAATGAAGCAGACAAAATCAACGAGTTGTTTGTTATGTTACCCCCGTTGCTGTGAAACGGGGACACCTCACTTTTCCCTTAATTGGGAGAGAAAGAGAGTCTGTGGTATGTCAAATTACCAGGTGAATGAGTAGTCTTTAGGGTATTGCAAGTCTGTGTCTTTACTGATGCTGTGCTGCACACTTGTGTGCTTGGTGGAGAGCGCTAGTGCTTTTTATTGCTGGTGCGGATGTGGGAGAGGCGTTGTTGCCTTGTTGATGGGAAGGGGGAGGTGGTTAGCAATCAGAAGCATTAGTTTCAAAGTAAACATGGAAAAACATAGGTCTGTTCAGTGGGTTGAGATTCTAAACTGGAGAAATACCGATTTTGGTGGTATCAGAAAGGATCTAGCAATTGTGAATTGTGACAGGATCTGGCGAAAGTGTACTTGATAAGTGGGAGGCCTTCAAAAGTGAAATTTTGAGAGTACAAAGCTTGCATGTGCCTATCAGAATAAAAGGTAAAAATAACAGGTTTAGGGACCCTTGGCTTTCAAGAGACCTCGAGGCCCTGGTTAAGAAATGAAAAGAGGTGCATTGCAGGTATAAGCAAGTAGGAACAAGGAGGTGCTTATGGAGTATAAGAAATACAAGAGAACACTTAAAAAAAGAAATCAGGAAGGCTAAAAGAAGGCATGAAGATCCCCAGCAGACAAGGTAAAGGAGAATTCTAAGGATTTCTACTGATATTTTAAGATCAAAGGGATTACAAAGTACAAAATTGGTCTTCTGGAAATCAGTATGGTAATCTGTGCATGGAGCCAAAAGAGATGGGGAAGATCTTAAGATGATTTTTGTTGCATCTGTATTTTCTCAGGAGATATACACAGAATCTATAGAAGTGAGGCAAAGCAGCAGTAAGATCATGGTCCCTATACGGATTACAGAGGAGGATGTGTTTGTTGTCCTGAGGCAACTTAGGATGAATACGTCTCCAGCGCCTGACAGGGAATTGCCTTGAACCCTGTGGGAGACAAGGACAGAAATTGCAGGGGCTCTAACAGAGATTTTTAAATCATCCTTATCAAAAGGTGAGGTACCAGAAGATCGGAGGATAGCCAATGTTGTTCTACTGCTTAAGAAAAGCTCTGGAGACTTCCGGTAGCGCTCATGGAGTGAAGTCGCGTTCTTGACTCGCTCCATTACCTCTGAGTTTTTTTTCTCTATGGTCAGCTATACTTTAATTAACCATTAAGGCATCAACTCTTACAATACTTTGAATTAAACTGAATTCTCCGACAACTGGATGGAACTTAGATCTGCTATGTCTAAGAACGAGAAAGACGGCAAGGATGGTAAACCTCCGGTTAAACCGAAAGGTACGGATCTCCCTCCGACTGAATCACCGGTGACTTTGAAAGCGATATCGGAGTTAATTCAGAGGGAAATCTCAACCTCTGTTAGGGAGATGATTCGTGCGGAAATTGCAGGCCCTGTTAAAGACCTGATTCATACGGAAATCTCAACTAATTTCCAGAAAATTGCCGCTTTAATTGATAAGATGCAAACATGTATTGCGGAACATCAGTCGGCTATATCTGATCTTCAAAAATTCGCGAAACAAAGTGAGCTTAAGATGGGGAAAATCGAAGAAACAATTAATGTAATGAAGAAGAAACTTGACTTTTTGACTTTTAAAAACTCTGACTTGGAATCTAGAATGCGACGGCAGAATTTACGAATGATTGGCTTGAGGGAAGCCGCTGAAGGTAACAACCCCATGAAATATTTCTCCCAACTTTTAAAAGATGCATTCCCTACTGTATTTCCTGACCAACCACCGCTACTGGATCGTGTTCACAGAATCCCATCATACTCGTCTAGGTCAGATAGACCTAGGCATGTTATCTTACGTTTTCATTACTTTCAAGACAAGGAGAGACTGTTTCGATTCGCTCGATCTAAAGGTTTCATTGATTTTTCGGATCTTAAGTTCCGATTCGTGGAAGATTTCAGTAAACCAATCTGGGACCAACGGGTCCGTTACAGATCCGTGATGTCGGAATTCTATAAGATGGATTTAAGACCAGCGCTGCTGTACCCTGCACGTCTAAGGATTCGCATGGCAGATGGAGCCCTTCGTTTTTTTGATTCTCCATCGGATGCCCAGAGTTATCTGGATCAACTCTCATCTCCAACATCTTAATTGCTTTCTTTTTAATTTTCTCCGTCGATCGGAGGCTGTGAATTGGTTGGTTTTAACTTTTCTGTGCCCTATTTGGGCAGAAAAGTTTACTTTCGATTTCTTAATATGGCTACTAAACTTTCTTTTTAACTGCGTCATTTCTTTCTTTTCCCAGGGGATTCTGGGTGGTTACTTCCCTTTTGTCATCTTACGTATTTCCTGTGCGGCCTTAAATTTTGTAGTTTTTGTTTAAATTTTATTCTGTTTTGCTTTCTATAATCACTTTATGTTAATAATCCTATTTTTTTTTGTTGCTGTGTCTATTCATGAGTTTGAGGTTTATTGTGGTTTTTTTTAATATATATTTTCCGGCTTTTGTTCTGTTCTGTGTGTATTCTAATTGAGTTAACTTTTTTTTACTTATTTTTTTACTGTTTTACAATTAGCTGATCCTTTTCATATTTATACCTTTTTTTTAGGGAGCGTATACCGGAAGTCATGGGGGTAGTTTTAGCGCTTGCTTCTTTCTGGCGGGTCTGCTTTAGATTTTGCCTTGGGGTCTTGGGCTGGGGGGTGGCGGGAGGGGCTTCACGTTTTAGTTTGTTTTTCTTTGGGCTATATACATTATTGAAGTACTGGTTGCGTCCTTTTCCCCGGTATCTTTTGTATGTTCTGTTTCCTCTCCGGGTTTGTGGGTCGCGCCTATTGTCAATCCTCCTTGTCGTGGGTTGACTTTAGGATTTATGGAGTCTATTATTAATTTTGTCTCCTGGAATACTAATGGTCTTAATCATCCTATTAAAAGAAAAAAAGTTTTTAAAGTGTTCCGGAGACTTAAAGCACAAATTTTAAGCACAAGAGACCCATGTACGGAGGGGGGACAGACTACGTTTTTTCAAATTCTGGAAGAGACAACAATTTCATTCAAACTCCAATGCTAAGATTCGAGGCGTCTCTATTTTTATAGATTCCTCAGTTACTTTTATACAACAGGATATTATCTCTGATCCGAATGGTAGATTTTTATTGGTTAGTGGTTTACTATTTAATAAAAAAGTAGTTTTGGTTAATGTTTATGCTCCTAATATGGATTGTCCGGAATTTTATAAATCATTGTTTGATCAGTTTCCGAATTTGAACGAGTTTTCATTGATTTGGGGCGGAGATCTTAATACCTGTTTATCTCCAGCTTTGGACCGTTCGGCTCCTTTACGGACTTTACCTAATAAATCTGCAAATTTGATTAATTTTTTCCTTTCTGATTCTGGGTCGACGGATATTTGGCGTTTTCTGCATCCTCAGGAAAAAGATTTTTCCTTTTTTTCACATGTTCATCATTCCTATTCAAGAATTGATTATTTTTTTATTGATTCTCGTCTTATTCCTTCAGTGATTAAATGTGATTATGATTCTATAACCATTTCGGATCATGCTCCACTTAAGCTTTCTATTAAAATTATGGCCAATATACCAAACAATAGACAATGGCGTTTTAATTCGCTGTTGCTTCAGGACTCGGACTTTGTTAATTTTATGAATGAACAGATTGAGCTTTTTTTTATAATTAACCATACAGAAGATATTTCGGTTAACACTCTTTGGGACACTTTTAAAGCCTATATTCGGGGTCAGATTATTTCGTATTCCGTTGCTTTGAGGAAGAAACAGAAGCAGGAGGAGATGGCAATTGTGGACAAGATTAAAGAAATTGATAAGAAATATGTTATGGCTCCTTCTGAGGAGCTATACAAACAAAGAACTGAACTTCAAATGGAACACAGTTTACTACTCTCGTCCTCGATTGTAAACCAATTAAAGAAAACAAGAAGTGATTTTTATGTTCACAGTGATAAAATTGGCAAGCTGCTGGCTAATCAATTGAAATCTAATTATGTTAAATCTCAAATCAATCAGATTTATAACCAAAATGATCGATTGATATTGGATCATGTGGGGATTAATCAAACCTTTTGTGATTTTTATTCTTCTTTATATCAATCAGAGTCTCCTCGAGATTCTAAATATATGAATGATTTTTTAGATAAGTTAGACTTTCCTCAGATTTCACAGGATATGTCTTCTTTATTAGATACTTCCATTACAATGGATGAGATTAAGAATGTTATTTTTTCTATGAATCTGGGGAAAGCTCCTGGCCCTGATGGGTTTACCGTTGAATTTTATAAATGTTTTGCTTCTTTATTGATTCCTTGGCTCTATAAGGTTTTTGAGGCTTCTTTGAAACTTGGTAAACTTCCGGAATCTTTTAATAGAGCATCAATTTCTTTAATACTAAAGAAGGATAAAGACCCTGCTCAATGTGCATCTTATAGACCAATATCTTTATTAAATGTTGATTCTAAAGTTTTTTCTAAGTTATTAGCAAATAGACTAGAAAAAGTACTTCCTTCTATTATTTCGGAAGACCAAACGGGTTTTATTAAAGGTCGTTACTCTTTTTATAATATTCGTACATTGTTAAATATCGTTTATACTCCCTCACAAAATGTTCCTGAGTGTGTTATTTCTTTAGATGCCGAGAAAGCTTTTGATAGAGTAGAATGGCCTTATTTATTTAAGGTGCTTGAAATGTTTAATTTTAGCCTGAAATTTATATCCTGGATTAAACTGTTATATCACTCCCCTGTAGCCTCGGTTCGTACTAACTCTTTAAACTCACCTTTTTTTCCTCTCTTTCGTGGTACTCGACAAGGCTGTCCTCTTAGTCCCCTATTATTTGATATTGCATTAGAACCTCTTGCAATTGCTATTCGAGAATCTTCAAATATTACTGGGATAACTCGGGGATTAAAGTCCCATAAATTATCACTCTATGCTGATGATTTACTTTTATATATTTCTAATCCTGAGAGATCTATTCCTGCTGTTTTAGAGTTATTAGCACAATTTGGTCTTTTCTCAGGTTATAAATTAAATCTTAGTAAGAGTGAACTTTTTCCGATTAATAAACATCTTCCCTTATATTATAAATTTCCATTTAAATTGATTAATAATTACCTTTCATATCTTGGGATTAAAATTACTTGTAAACATAAAGATTTATTTAAGACTAACTTTTTACCATTAATAGACCATATTACTCAACTTTCATCTAAATGGTTTCCTTTATATTTAACTTTGATTGGTCGTATTAATGCAGTTAAGATGTTTTTTTTGCCAAAATTTTTATATGTGTTTCAGGCATTACCAATTTTCGTTCCTAAATCTTTTTTTGATAAAGTCGACTCTAAAATTTCTTCATTTATTTGGCAGAATAAGAATCCGAGACTGGGTAAAATACATTTACAGAAAGCTAAGAGAGATGGAGGTTTAGCATTACCTAACTTTAGATTTTATTATTGGGCTATTAATATTCGACATATGAAATTTTGGTTACTTGACCGGGATATACTATCTATTCCTAAATGGGTAGCATTGGAATTACAATCTGTTCAGGGTTATACACTTGGTTCTATTTTAGGTTCATCTCTTCCTTTTGATTCGAAACGCCTTAAGCAGGTCTCTAACCCGATTGTTAAATATGCTTTGCGTATTTGGTTTCAATTCAGAAAATTTTTTGATCTTAATCAATTCGGGTTAGCGATTCCTATTTTAGGTAACATATTTTTTCCTCCCTCTTTTACGGATCGCGCTTTTCAAACTTGGAAGACTAAGGGTATTTTACGGTTTTTGGATTTATTTTTAGATGGTTCCCTTATGTCTTTTGAACAATTATCTAATAAATATAACCTATCAAGAATACTTTTTTTTAGATATTTACAAGTTAGAAATTTTCTAAGTACTATACTTCCTTCCTTTCCAATGCTTCCTCCTATATATATTTTAGATTCGATAATTAACCTTAATCCATGTCAGAAAGGTGCATCGGCTATGATTTATAATATTATTATGAAACTCAGGAAAGCTCCATTTGATAAGATTAGGGTAGATTGGGAACAGGAATTGGGGCTTACCATTTCTGTGGATGATTGGGGGCAGATTTTACAATTAGTTAATACTTCCTCTATTTGTGCTAAACATTCCCTAATTCAATTTAAAGTGGTGCATAGAGCACATATGTCCAAAGATAAGTTAGCGCGTTTTTACTCGCATATTAATCCTTTCTGTGATAGATGTTCGGGGCAGATAGCCTCTTTAACTCATATGTTTTGGTCTTGCCCTACTTTGGAAACTTTTTGGAGAGATATTTTCAATATTATTTCTAAGGTATTAAATATAGATATCTCTCCTCACCCTATTACTGCTATCTTTGGACTACCTAAAATTTCTAGTAATCTTTCCCCTTCAGCCCGTAGAATGATTGCATTTCTTACTTTAATGGCGAAAAGATGTATTTTACAACATTGGAAAGAGCTTAATGCTCCAACTACCTTTTTTTGGTTTTCTCAGACGATTTTATGTTTGAATCTGGAGAAAATTAGAAGTAACCTTTATGATTCTTCATTTAAATTTGAACAGATTTGGGGACCTTTTATTCGATATTTTCATTTAATGTAATATTTACCCTTCTTGTTTTTTTTTCACTGTTTTAATGGAGGTCGGGATTGAGGACGTGATTTTAAGGTTAACTCTGTTTGGTTTCAAGTTAGCCCATTGCTTTGCTTTGCTTTTAGTTAGTTGCATGGTGGGTTTTTTTTTGGGGGTTTTTTTTTCTTTTTTTCCATTGATATATATAAAATCTAGTATACTATTATGTTATCTTGGTTTCTTATGCTTAAATTACATTGTTTGTAGTATTTTCTTTTTGGTATTGTTATCTTTTGGAATTTTATTATACTTTAACATTGTATTAATGTTTATATGGCTTACCTTTTTTGTATACTTACTCAATAAAAAGATTTAAAAAGAAAGAAAGAAAGAAAGAAAGAAAAGCTCTAAAAAAAACACAGGAAATTATAGGCCAGTGAGCCTGACATCAGTAGTAGGAAACTTAATAGAAGATATTCTAAGAGACCGGATATATGAGTATTTCGAAAGACGGGGTCTGATTAGGGATAGTCAGCATGGCTTTATGCATGGTAGGTCATGTCTAACCAAAGTTTTTTGAGGAATTTACCAGGAAAGTTGATGAAGGCAGCACAGTGAATGTTGTCTACATGGACTTTAGCAAAGCATTTGACAAAGTTCTGCATGGGAAATTGGTCAAGAAAGTTCATTTGCTTGGCATTCAAGATGAGGTAGTAAACTGCATTAGACATTGGCTTTGTGAGAGAAACCAGAGGGCTGTAGTCGATGTTTGCCTCTCTGACTGGAGGAATGTGACTAGCAGAGTGCCGCAGGGATCAATGCTGGGTCTGTTGTTGTTTATCGTCTGTATCAAAGATCTGGATGATAACGTGGTTGACTTGATCAGCAGATTTGTGGATGACACTAAGATTGTGGGTGTAAAGGACAGCGAAGAAGACTATCATTGCTTGCAGCAGGATCTGGACTAGCTGGAAAAATGGATTGAAAATATCAGACGGAATTTAATGCAGACAAGTGAAAAGTGTTGCACTTCAGTAGGAACAAACAGCTTAGGTATTACACAGTGAACGGTAGGTTAGTGAGGAGTGTGGTAGAACAAAGGGAATACAGGTCTATAATTCAGGGGTCCCCAACCTTTTTTGCACTGCAGACCAGTTTAATATTGACAATAATCTTGCGGACCGGCCGATCCGGGGGGGTGGGGGGGGGGTTAGGGTTGTCAACGGACAAGAGTAGCAGTCAAATACATTGCGCTTACCCCGAAAAAGACTACAATAACCATGAAGCCGTGCGCGGGCACCAGTGCACATGCGTGATTAGTGAATGCGTGTTTGTGCCGATTTTTCTCAACAAATCGTTTTCGGCGATTCTGTTCGGGAGGGGGGTTAATCACAACCGGAATATAGGTGATAAGGTGATAATACACTCAATTTCTTTTCTAGAAGGGTTTATCTAACGAATTTAACATTAAACACACAGCACATATTTTCCTCGCATGAATATGGTGATAAGTCAATTATCAGGGGAGGACAGGGGAGCTTGAAGTAAGCGTTGAACGAACTTCCAGTAGAAGTGGTAGAGGCAGGTTCTATATTATCATTTAAAGAAAAATTGGATAGCTATATGGACAGGAAAGGAACGGAGGATTATGGGCTGAGTGCAGGTCGGCGGGACTAGGCGAGAGTAGCGTTCAGGACGGACTAGAAGGGCAGAGATGACCAGTTTCCGTGCTGTGAATGTTATATGGTTATATAAGTCACTTATAATTCAATAGCGTCATTTTAAGTAACGTTTGGATATTAAACACACAGCACATATTTTCCCCATATGATCATATAAAATCATTGCAACACACCAATATCGTTGAATCAGGGGGAGCCCTGGGCTTGTTTCCCTGCAACAAGATGGTCCTATCGAGGGGTGATGGGAGACAGCGATACTCGAAGGGGGTTCTTTATGTCCAGTCTATTCCGCAAGTTAGTTCTCGTTGCATTCATTGCAGAGTTATGTTGGAAATGGAAGCAACATTTTCAGTGCTTTCGTGGCTATCTCAGGATAGTTAGCCTTGCCTTTGATCCAGAATGCCGGCAGAGATGTTATGTCAAAGATACTTTTCAGCCTGCTGTCATTTGCAAGCTCGAGGAGTTGATCTTCTTCCTGCGCTAACATGGATGACGCGTGGGTAATAACCTTGCATGCGTAATGGCCTCGTGTGCATTCAAGCTCAACAGTGGGCGTGACAGGGAATGAGGAAAGGTGCAGCTGACTCATATCGCCAAATCATATCGTTTCCTCGTGGCCCGGTAGCACATGCTTTGCGGCCTGGTACCAGTCCGCGGCCTGGTGGTTGGGGACCGCTGCTATAATTCACTGAAAGTTGTGGCACACATAGATAGCTTTGTAAAGAAAGCTTTTGGCACATTGGAGTTCATGTTATGTTGAATTATGTACAAGATGTTGGTGAGGCCTGATTTGGAGTATTGTGTGCAGTTTTGGTCACCTACCTACAGGAAAGATGTAAACATGTTTGAAGGTGTACCAAGAAATTCTACAAGGATGTTGACGGGACTGGAGGACCTGAGTTATAAGGAAAGATTGAATAGGTTAGGATTTTATTCCTTGTAACAAAGAAGATTGAGTGGCGATTTTTGATAGCGGTATGTAGAATTATGAGGGATATATATTGGATAAATGCAAGTAGGCTTCTCTATTGAAGTTGGGTGGGATAACAACTAGAGGTCATGCGTTAAGGGTGAAAGGTGAAAAGTCTCACAGCAAAACGAGAGGAAACTTCTTCAGGGGGTTGTGAGAGTGTGGAAAGAGCTGTCAGTGCAAGTGGTGCATGCGAGCTCTATTTCAATGTTTAAAAGAAGTTTGGATAGGTATATTGATGGCAGGGGTATGGAGAGAAGTTTGGATAGGTACCTTGATGGCAGGGGTGGAGGTTGATGAGACTAGGCAGTTTAAATGGTTTTGGCGTGGACTAAATGGGCTGAAGAGCCAACTTCATTGCCGCATTTTTCTATGCCTCTATTACTCTATTTGAACAGTTTGTTGTCACAGGTTGTTTAACCGTACTGTTGAGTGCAGTCAAACTTTAATTCTATTGTGTTTCTTGGATTTACTGTTAATGCCTGCAAGAAAGTAAATCTCAGGGTTGTATATGGTGCCATTAATGTACTGTGATAATAAATTTACTTTGAACTTTGAACTCGATTATTGTTGATAGTTACGCACAATAACTACACGGACTTGTTTGCATCGCAGTGGAAAAAAAGAAGTACAACAGCTTACTCTGTGCTTTTTCTGACAACTGCTGAGCTATAGAGATGGACTTGCCTGGAGTCTTTAATTCACTTCATTCACTCAAGTTACATTTAAACTTCTGAAGCTATTATACTGTATATGTAGATGCTAGACATAGATTTCCAGTTGATTGTAAGTCATTATTTTAGCATTTCGATTCTAAAAGATGTTGAGATTATTAGTCAATGCATGTTCTTTTATGACCTCTGTGTGTAAGATAGATATTATCTCAGTACTATTTTATACAAATCTGATTTATAAAATGTGTCCAAGAACTTTGTTTCCTTTCAAAGTCTCTTCATTTTACCACTTATTTTCCTGCTTTTAAATGACTATACTTTTCTTCTTGACTATGCTTTCACCCCGCCCTCATTTCCTATTTCCTTTCATTCACTCTTATTCCCCACTGTAACACACTGTTGCATTGTTTCCTCCTGCTATATCACTGTAACTCGGCGCTGTTGAAGATAAAGACACACTCTGCAGCCAAGTGTGATTTATTCACAACCTAATACTGTAGATAATCTAAATAGCAGGCAAAGTAAAGTTTTTCACTGTAACTCGGTACTTGTATGTTCTTCCCGATCACTCCAAGAAACTTTCCAAACATGCCCGATGAGCACCGTAGCGGCCTTAATGAACAAAAATAGGGACCTGTTATAACAGCAAATTAAGATTCATTAGAAGTGTAGAGTCATTTTGCAGATTTTCTGACAGAGTACCTCTGATTATCAGAGGTATCCTGTCAAGAAATCTGCAAAATGGCTCTCGACTTCTAATGAATCAGTATTACGTAAAGTACCTTGAATGGAGTTTGAGGAAAGACCAGGTGCACACATGGCAATAATTAAATTTAATTACAAAACAAAAACAAAAACTACTTTAAAAACACTGGTTAGCTCTTTATTTGAAGGCGTCTAGCTGGCTGTTTTTGTAGTATTTTCTTACTAGTTATATAAACTCAGCTTTACTGTTTTCTTATGACACCAAAACCACATACTACGTCAGGATTGGATTTAATAAAAGAACGTGTCCATTGGCATCCTGGACTGATGCAAGGCATGAGTTAATATTAACAGGAGAGAAGAGCAAGTACAGAGAACTAAGCTAAGGTGATGCAGAGCAGGACATACCAATAGAAATAACAAATTGAGCTTTGTGAGAATAAGTTTGGAGAGGATTTAAGGCAGGTGACAAAAGACTGTGGATATACCAGCAACCTTTATGCTATTCTGCCATGCTGTGAGATCATGCGTCCTCTTCATACACCAGTCCTTACGCCATGACGTCCAATGATTTTTCTGCAAAACTCTTCCAATGACCCATTCATGATTAACAACTAGCCCAATCCTGTGACTTGTGGAAGATCACTCCAAGTTTCCTCCATACTCCCTATATAAAAGTGCTTCCTAAAATCATTCTTGGAAGATGTGGTTTTCAGTTTTAAGTCCCTGCATTGCCCAAAGGCTCTTCTGTGTTACTGTTTGCAAAGCATAAAAACGTAAGTAGAATTTTATTGAACATGGTAAACTCTTTATCTAGCAGCAGTGTATAGTGGTGCAATGTGTCAACATTGTACTATGTGGTAACTCAGTTCTTAAAGATAACATTACCATAAATACATTATCATACAAAGCATATCTGTTCATTTATGCACAATTGAGAGCATCCTGACTGGCTGCATCACTGCCTGGTATGGGAACTGTATCTCCCTTAATTGCAGGACTCTGCAGAGAGTGATGCGGACAGCCCAGCACATCTGTAGTTATGAACTTTCCATGATTCAGGACATTTACAAGGACAGGTGTGTAAAAAAGAGCCGGTAGGTTCATTGGGAACCCAAGTCATCCCCACCACAATCTACTCCAGCTGCTACCATCCGGGAAGTGGTACCACAGCATAAAAGCCAGGACCAACAGGCTCCGAGATGGCTTCTTTCACCAGGCCATCAGACTGATGAACTCACGCTGATTTGAGTGTACTCTATATTACATTGACTGTTCTATTTATTATAAATTACTATGATTGCACATGGCACATTTAGATGGAGATGTAACAAAGATTTTAACTCTTCATGTATGTGAAGGATGTAAGAAATAAAGTCAATTCAGTTCAGTTCAATATTATATTAAAGGATACAATATTAATTGATAGAACAGATTGTAGAACAATACAACACAGAACAGGCCCTTCAGACCATGATGTTGTGCCAACCCTTTAACATGCTCCAATATCTAACCCCTCCTTCCCACATAGCCCTCAATGTATCTTTCACTGATATGCTATCTAAGAGTGCTGGCTGTCCACTCTATCTATGTGTGTCTGTATTTCTGATGTGTATTTATGATTCCTCTTAGGTGTGTACGGTCATCAATTTGATTGGAGGATCTGTATTCAAATGGAGGATAATGTTCTGATTCCATTGTATGGGTTATAATTTTACTCTCTCCATACTGTGGCATCACACAACAGCTATAATGGCTTCCACAACTTAGAAGGTAAAGGAAAGATTTACAATTAAGATTTGCTCTACATAGGTCATTTGGCCCAATACTCCACCCCGCACCCCCCTCACCTCAGACCCTAGGCTTCCAATTGTGCAATAACTTAAGAAGGACATACAATATGTCCAAACTCAGCACAAAGTTCAAGTAATACTAAGGAATTCTGAGGATGAGCCTCCCCAGCATACAGGACATCTTCAAGGAGCAATACCTCAAAAAAATGGCATCTAACATTAAGGACCGCATGACCCAGGACGTGCTCTCTTCTCATTGCTACCATCAGAGGGGAGTTACAGGGGCCTGAAGGCACACACTTAACAGTTCGGGAATAGCTTCCTCCTCTCTGCATCAGACTTCTGAATGTACATTGAACACATGAACACCACCTCACGACTTCTTTTTCTTGTTCTTGCACTAATTTAACTTTTAAAAATATATTTATATATACTTATTGTAAATTATGGTTTTTATTATTTTGTGTGGGATGTACTGCTGCTGTATAACAACAAATTTCGCAACATGTGGCAATGATACTAAACCTGATTCTAATTCTGAATGGAGGAAATTTAATTTACTTTAGCCAGCTTTTCTATATCCAACACAGACAACACGCCTCCTTGGACCTGTCTCTTACCATTGTTAACAATTCCGAATTCTCTGTAGTCACCAAAAGTGTATGCATTTTTGTTCCCCAGATATTGAACTTCAGTAACCTGCTGAGTGTCTCGACGAGAACTTCATATTTTGTTATTCAGTCTTTATGGTGATGTGGTTATTAGCTTGGTTACTAATATAGTTGCATACTTTATACCATTTTGTCCATTATAAAAGAACTTTCACCAGAGGCCAATCCAGACGCTGGAAATTTTGAGAGGAGAGGACTCCAATCGGGTCCATTGCCTGAGTACAAAAGCAGCAACAAGACACTATTGTGACAAAGAGCTATGACCAGCAACCAACTGGTGTTTGGAAATGATTAGCAAGAGCAAATTAAAAGAAGGCAGGGACAACCACAGCAGCCGTTATCAC
Organism: Mobula hypostoma; assembly: GCF_963921235.1. Taxonomy (NCBI): domain Eukaryota; kingdom Metazoa; phylum Chordata; class Chondrichthyes; order Myliobatiformes; family Myliobatidae; genus Mobula; species Mobula hypostoma. The sequence continues at coordinate 44,404,769 of NC_086118.1, read as the reverse complement.
AGCAGGTGGATTCAGAGAGGTGATCTTATCTGTTCGAGGCTTCCGTGAAGAGAGGCTTCAGTCAGAGAAAGCAAAGGAAAGAAAACCTCCAGGTTAAGTTTTCTCTTTCTTCCTTTCTTTATATCTGCTCAGCTAAGACAGTGGAGATGCCAGGCAGGATAGTTGAGTGCTCTACTTGCGGGATGTGGGAAGGCAGGGAGACCTCCAGTGCCCCTGATGACTACAACTGTGAGAAGTGTATCCAACTGCAGCTTCTAACAACCTGTGTTAAGGAGTTAGGGCCAGAACTGGATAAATTCTGGATCATTTGGGATGCTAACAGGATGATGGATATAATATACAGAGAGGTAGTTACACCCAAGATGCAGGATGCAGGAGACTAGCTAACAGTCAGTAAGAGGAAAGGGGTTAAGGAGCCCTTATGGCCATTCCCCTCAACAACAGGTATACCACTTTGGATGCAGTTGGGGGGATGACTTAATCAAGAAAAATCAATCTGTGACTCAGAAAGGAAGGGGGAAGAAGAGGCATGCTGTGGTGAAAAGGGATTCGTTAGTTAGGGGAATGGACAGGATGTTCCATGGGCAAGAACAAGATTCCCAGATGGAATGTTGCCTCCCAGGTGCCCGGGTCTGGGATATCTCGGATCCAGTCCTCAGCGTTCTTAAGTGGGAGGGTCAACAGCCAGAAGTCGTGGCCCATGTATGTACCCAATGACATGGGTAGGGTGAGTGATGAGGTTCTGTATGGGGAGTTCAGGAAGTTAGGTGCGAGGTTAAAGGGCAGAACCTTCAGGATTATGATCACAGGATTGCTACCTGTGCCTCTTGTTAATGAAGCCAGAACCAGGAGGATTATACAGTTTAATACATGGCTAAGAAGCTGGTGTAGGAGGGAGGGCATAAGATGCTTGGCTCATTGGGCTCTCTTCCAGGGAAGGTGGGACCTGTACAGAAGGCACCTGCGTTGGAAGGGAACTAACGTTTGTTAAATTTGCATGGTGGGGTTTAAACTATAGTTGTGGGGGATAGGAACCAGATTGCCAGAACAGTTAGTGGAGAGGTTGTGGAGGCAGATTTTGTAAGACCTCAGACAAAGTTAGAAATAAAAGTTTGAGCTGGTGTGACTAGTATCCTGAGTTGCATATATTTCAATGCAAGAAGAATCGAAGGAAAGGCAGATGGTAGTGCTGAAAATGAGGTAACTAGTTCACAAACAGAGGCAATGTGTAGTGAGGAGAGGCTGCTGAGAGGGTAAAATTGCAGTCAACAGGATGAGTTACAATGTAAAAGGTGGTTAAAATCGAAAAGGGTGAATACAGAACTGAAGGTGTTACATTTGAATGCACGCAACATATGAAATAAGGTAGATGAGCCTGCAACACAGTTTTAGATTGGCAGGTACGAAGTTGCAGGCATCACTGAATCATGGATGAAAGAAGATTATAGTGAGAAGCTTAATGTTCAAGGATAGGCAGGAAGCCAGAGGGGTTCGCGTTGCTCTGTTGGTAAAAAAATGAAATCAAATGATTAGAAGGAGGTGACATAAGGTCGGAAGTTATTGAATCCTTCTGGATAGATCTAAGGAAATGCAAGAGTAAAAAGACCTTGATGGGAGTTGTATACAGACCCCCAAACAGTATTAAGGATGTGGTCTACAAATTGCAATGGGAGATAGAAAATGCATGCCAAAAGGGCAATGTTACAATAGTCATGGGGGATTTCAATATTCAGGTATATTGGGGACAGCAAGTTGATGGTGGATGCCAAGAGGGAGAATTTCTAGAATGCCTACGAAATAGCTTTTTAGAGCAGCTCGAGGTTGAGCTCGGGGATCAGCTGTTCAGCATTGAGTATTGTGCAATGACCCAGAATTGATTAGAGAGCTGAAGGTAGAAGAACCCTTGGGGAAAAGGGATCATATTATGATGAAATTCACCCTGAAATTTGAGAAGAATAAACCCAAGTCAGATGTATCAATATTGCAGTGGAGTAGAGGGAATAACAGAGGCAGGAGAGCAGAGTTGGCCAGAATTTATTGGAAAAGAACACTGGCAGGGATGACAGAAGAGCAGCAATGACTGGAATTTCTTGAAGCAATTCAGAAGGCACAGGATATATACATCCCAAAGAGGGAGAAGTATTTTAAAGGAAAGATGGCATAACTGTGGCTAACAAGATAAGTCAAAGCCAACATAAAAGCAAGGAACAAAAGATGTCTGACTGATTTAATTGGCGAGCTATGTTGGAAAGGTCGGGTACAGGCCGAATCAAAGCAATGGGTCGAGGGACTGAGTGTGTACTCAAGGAGCAGAACCCAGGTCCAAGAGCGAGGAACAACCCACTGTTTGCCCAATTTAAGTGTCGGGCCAGATTGAAAAGGTCAAGGAGTTGGGGCCAGGGGAGAGGGACAGGCCGCTGTGAGGCTTACTGCTCTGCAAAATGGACCCAGAATCAGAATCAGAGGCAGGTTCAATGTTGCTGGCATGTGTCATGAAATTCGTTAACCTTGCGGCAGCAGTACAATGCAATACATGACAAATATAGGAAAAAAACTGAAATACAGTAAGTATATATATGTATATTAAGAAGTTGTTAAACTAAGTAGTTCAAAAACAGAAGTAAATTTTTAAAAATCAGGGGTTCAATGTCCACATAGATATTGGATAACAGAGGGGAAGAAGCTGTTCCTGAATTGCTGAGTGTGTGCCCTTAGGCTTCTGTAGCTTCTTACCAATGGTAACAATGAGAAGAGGCCATATCCTGGGTGGTGGGGGTCCTCAATGAGGGACGCTGTCTTCCTGAGGCACCGCCCCTTGACGATGTCTTGGATAAATTGAAGGCTAGTACCCATGGGGAACAGATTAATTTTACATCTCTCTGTAGCGCCTTTCGATCCTGTGCAGAACCCCCCTTCCCCCCCCATACCAGACAGTGATGCGGTCAGTCAGAATGCTCTCCATGGCACATCGGTAGAAGATTTTGAGTGTTTTAGGTGACAAACCAAATCACCTCAAACTCCTAATGTAACTCGTCTCTGCATTGAACTGAGGCTGTGGGCTGCAACTAATGGGCTGCAACCAATGGGCTCCTGGATCAGCCGTGACTGGCTTCATGGCTCTGGAGTCACTTTTGTGAACTTCAATTCTGAGTGTTATTTGCTTACTTTTATTGTTTGCTCTGTATGTTTCTTTTCCCCCTGCACATTGCGTGTTTGACGTTCTTCTTTTTTAATGCGTTCTATTGGGTTTCTTTATTTTGTAGTTGCCTGTAAGATGACAAATCTCAAAACTGTGTATAATATACATATATTGATAACAAATGTACTTTGAGCTTTGAAATATCATCATATTTTATGTAGTGCTATCACAAAGCAACAGATTTAATTACATTAATCAGTGATAGTAAATCTGGTTTTGATTCTACTAGCTGTGCTAATGTGCTGCTCCTTAAGTAATGATTGCCTGCCAATTTCAGAAATGAAATTGCGTGTGGTGAGCAGCAGATACTATTTATCATCAACAGTTCCACTTAGGGTTACTTAGTGTTGCCCAGGTAATCACACAATCTATTGTGAACTGACGCTAACCATTCGCCAGGATGCCTCCTCACTATGATAGACCTCTGCCAACATCACATTCAGTTCTAATCACCACCATTGCAGGTTGTGCCTTCCTCAAACAACAGTAAATAGAGAATGCCAATACAGTGGATCAATCTCTATAGGCAGATCTTCACTATCAGCCCTGACCACATAATACACTTGACCAGAACAATTGGCTGGTGTTCCTTCATTGCTCTGTATTGGATTGTGCATGAGATTTCCCTGAATATGTACAAGACATTTGCAGAATGGGGCTGCAGCTTCCCAAGAACTACTACTACGTCGACTCAGGCCTGGGGGCCGGCGTGGGGCATGATGACGAACTCTCCACTTCTCCCTCTCCCTCAACAGTGTGTTCAGTTCATCTACATTAGCCGCGCCGCTGTCTTCTAGGAGCATGTTGACCATAGTATAACGTATAAGATCCTAAATGGATTGGACAGGCTAGATGCAGGAAGATTGTTCCTGATGTTGGGGAAGTCCAGAACGAGGGGCCACAGTTTGAGGATAGAGGGGAAGCCTTTTAGGACCGAGATTAGGAAAAACTTCTTCACACAGAGAGTGGTGAATCTGTGGAATTCTCTGCCACAGGAAACAGTTGAGGCCAGTTCATTGGCTATATTTAAGAGGGTGTTAGATATGGCCCTTGTGGCTATGGAGGTCAGGGGGTATGGAGGGAAGGCTGGGGCGGGGTTCTGAGTTGGAGGATCAGCCATGATCATAATAAATGGCGGTGCAGGCTCGAAGGGCTGAATGGCCTACTCCTGCACCTATTTTCTATGTTTCTATGTTTCTATAGTCTTGGGAGGGTGCCAGGGTTCATCCTCCCCTGCTTGGGGTCCCATATGATGACTAGGCCGGCAGGTAGCTCGGGGTGGCGTAGACAGTGTCCCGTTAGTTGCAGTCTTTTCGCCTCATTTTAGTGGTGACCATCAGTAGGTCGTCATAGAGCTCGACATTCGTCATGTGCTGTTGCCAACACACATCAAGAGCCATCTGGAGCATTCGTGGATAACAACCATCCAGAGACTTTCCCATAGTCTTGGTAAGTGTCCACGTCTTGCATCCGTACATGAGAATGGACTCTATGACTGCTATGAAAATCCTCTTTTTAAGCCCTCTGGTCAGGTTCGACTTCCAGATTTCCTTCATGTCGTTCATAGCCCTCCACGCCAGCGCCTTCCGTATCTTTATGTCCTTCTCCGAACTCATCATTCTTGACCTGAGGTACTTGTAGTCAACGACTTTCTTAATGGTGTTATTCATTACAGTCTTGAGAGTACCTTCATCTCAGTTAAACGCCATGTACTCTGTCTTTTTAGCATTTAGGTGAAGTCCAACTTTATTGCTCTCAATTTCCACCTTTGTCAGTAGCTGCTGTGCTTCCTACATCTGGTGAGAGAGCAGGACTATGTCAACTGCAAAATCGAGATCTGTGAGTGTAACTGGTCTGACCCTTTTGGTTCGTCCTGGTTTTATGGTAAAACCAAGCTTGTCATGATCTTTGGTATCATGTCACAGAGCGTAATTAACCAAGAAAGTTGCAATTAACAAGCAAACTGTGCCCATGTCAATTGCCATCTCACTAAGTGACCAGTTATTGCAATGTGACCTTGTTCACCAAAAAGCAGTCACTGCATATCCATGGTTATGAATATACAATTAATATTGATGATGTGAAATTGTTTCAGTTGCTTTGGTCTTCTTCATCTAAATACTTTCTAGAAACAAGAACAGGTTTCATCTTCACTCCCTCAGGGATAAGATCCCGACTACTGACTGCATGAAATGATCGGACAAAGTCAGCATGGATTTGTGAAAGGAAAATCATGTCTGACGAATCTCATAGAATTTTTTGAGGATGTAACTAGTAGAGTGGATAGGGGAGAACCAGTGGATGTGGTATATTTGGATTTTCAAAAGGCTTTTGACAAGGTCCCACACAGGAGATTAGTGTGCAAACTTAAAGCACACGGTATTGGGGGTAAGGTATTGGTGTGGGTGGAGAATTGGTTAGCAGACAGGAAGCAAAGAGTGGGAATAAACGGGACCTTTTCAGAATGGCAGGCGGTGACTAGTGGGGTACCGCAAGGCTCAGTGCTGGGACCCCAGTTGTTTACAATATATATTAATGACTTGGATGAGGGAATTAAATGCAGCATCTCCAAGTTTGCCGATGACACGAAGCTGGGTGGCAGTGTTAGCAGTGAGGAGGATGCTAAGAGGATGCAGGGTGACTTGGATAGGTTGGGTGAGTGGGCAAACTCATGGCAGATGCAATTTAATGTGGATAAATGTGAAGTTATCCACTTTGGTGGCAAAAATAGGAAAACAGATTATTATCTGAATGGTGGCCGATTAGGAAAAGGGGAGGTTCAACGAGACCTGGGTGTCATTATACACCAGTCATTGAAAGTGGGCATGCAGGTACAGCAGGCGGTGAAAAAGGCGAACGGTATGCTGGCATTTATAGCGAGAGGATTCGAGTACAGGAGCAGGGAGGTACTACTGCAGTTGTACAAGGCCTTGGTGAGACCACACCTGGAGTATTGTGTGCAGTTTTGGTCTCCTAATCTGAGGAAGGACATCTTTGCCATAGAGGGAGTACAAAGAAGGTTCACCAGATTGATTCCTGGGATGGCAGGTCTTTCATATGAAGAAAGACTGGATGAACTGGGCTTGTACTCGTTGGAATTTAGAAGATTGAGGGGGGATCTGATTGAAACGTATAAGATCCTAAAGGGATTGGACAGGCTAGATGCGGGAAGATTGTTCCCGATGTTGGGGAGGTCCAGAACAAGGGGTCACAGTTTGAGGATAGAGGGGAAGCCTTTTAGGACCGAGATTAGGAAAAACTTCTTCACACAGAGAGTGGTGAATCTGTGGAATTCTCTGCCACAGCAAACTGTTGAGGCCAGTTCATTGGCTATGTTTAAGAGGGAGTTAGATATGGCCCTTGTGGCTACAGGGGTCAGGGGGTATGGAGGGAAGGCTGGGGCGGGGTTCTGAGTTGGATGATCAGCCATGATCATAATAAATGGCGGTGCAGGCTTGAAGGGCCGAATGGCCTACTCCTGCACCTATTTTCTATGTTTCTATGTTTCTATGTTTCTAACTGAGTTGGTTCTACAATAAACAAAATTCAATAAAGTTGCAGATGCGGGAAATCTGAAATAAAAACAAAAGAAAAGCACCAAGAACACACATCAGGTCAAACAGTGTCTATTAGTATCTATGCAGTGAAAGAGGCTATCCTCCCTCAAGGTTATTGATTTTGCTTTTTTTTTGAATAATCCTCTGCGATATCGGAAGTGGGCAACTATGTATTATTTTTTAAACTTATGCTTCCTCAAGTAACTGTGCAATTCCAATTTGAAGCCCTTGATATCACTTGGTCTCTAATTTTTATGAAGATTTATTTATGAAAACTTTTTGTCAATTATGCATTTGGCTTTTATCCATTTATAAATGGAAGCTACTGTTGGATCTCTGTTTATTTCCTGTTCCTTAGGTTTCACCCAGGTGTCAGGAACGATGAGCAGTCTTAATTCCAAGATTTCAGTTTATTTAAGGTACAAACATACACACAATTACTGAGCAAACTAAAAAAAGAGCTGAGAACTGATGCTAAGGGGTGCAAGACAAAGGAATAGAAGATGACGCTTCTGAAAAATCCATCACTTTTATAGATAAGAAAAGGGAATTTCTTAGATAGGAATGAATTAGTTAATAGTCTACATAATTAAATTATTACATCATGTAGGTAATGCGCTACCAATTAACCAATGAAAAATGAGGATGTGATAAACTGTTAGTTTAGCTGCTATACCACTTTCTGCCATTGAGTGTGAAAAATACTTAAATTTGTTAACAAGTACAAATCTTATAAAATGTATTATTAAAAAAAACAGTGTTTTTCAAAATTACTTTCAAGGATTGAAACCTTTTACATTTCTCAAGTATATATTTATGGTTTGTCACTTCTGTTTTGGAAGTCAACAGGTAAGATTGAGTTCATATCAGGGCATCTGTAGCTTACTTTTGAATAAGCTTGGCTTGTTCTATACAAGACTTCCAATATCCATTCAGCACTATTATGTGAGAATCAAGCTTTGAGATGTTGTTTTGGACCCAACCATTTTGAATGAACAAAAGAAATATTGACTTGTCTGTGAAATACTGACAAATATACATTCTTGGACATCCACTGGTACACTTGTCAAATCATATACAAAGATTTAAAACAACAGATTTAGAAGTAGACACAATGTCTAAAAATTAACTGGACGACAATTCTTATCTGGCAATCCTCTAGTCTTCTAATCTTTGTTGTCTGTTTTAGACTACATCATTTGCTGCCTAAACTCTAAGCTGATAAAAGTGGTCAGAAAACTAGTTGTGGAATGACAGTTCTAGCTGCACAGCTCTGTAGTTTGAAGGCAATCATCTTCCCACGCGTGTGGAAATTATATTGTGAATTTAGCTGAGAATACTTGAAATTCCTTTTCATTCCTTTTTACTGTTACTGTAAGTCCTGGGAATGATTTGGGGCTGGTGACTGCATCTTATCACAGAAGATTCATTTTGATGTATTATCCCATCGATAACAATTATTCTTGGCGTATTTCTGCACTGCACAAAGGCATGAGGTTGGGGAAAAGAATTTAATTCAGATGTTTGAGTTCTGCCTCCTGCATTATTTTAAAAGATGCTACCTGACAAGGATGTGCAGTTATGGCCCAAGTGCAGAGGGAGAGACACTGAAACACATTGAACAGTTTACTGAATTTTATAAGATCATAAGACATAGGAGCAGATTTAGGCCATTCAGCCCATCGAGTCTGCTCCACCATTTCATCATGGTTGATCCCGGATCCCACTCAACTTCATACACCTGCCTTCTCGCCATATCCTTTGAAGCCCTGACTGATCAGGAAAGGATCAACTTTCACCTTAATTATACAGTATGCACAGACTTGGCCTTCACCACAGTCTGAGACAGAGCATTCCACAGATATATTACTTTCTGGCTAAAAAAATTCCACCTTACCTCTGTTCTAAAGGATCACCCCTTAATTTTGAGACTGTTCCCTCTAGTTCTGGATCTCCACACCATAGGAAACATGCTCTCCACATCCACCCTATCTAGTCCTTGTTCTTAAAATCAGTGCAGTACAAATGGAAAATAGTAAGCGCTACTCTAAAGGGCAGCTTATTAAAATTCTCAAACTGAAGGGAAGAATTTGATACTAGATAAATTCCACTTCTTTACAGTCAAAGGTCTTCACAGGACAAAGGTAAGCAGGGAGCACTGCCATTGCTGTGCTTTTCTCAAGACTCAATAAGATTGAAACGAAAGGAAGAAAGTTAATTAAATACAACCACAAGGAAACACTAGTTGGCTGGAACATGCATAGTCAAGAGCGTGATTGTGACCCCGTTCAAATGCCTGCCTACAAGAGTGCTCAGAATCCGTGGCCGAATCTGTGATTATGATATGGCTCCTCCCGCCCCCCCACCCCCCCAGGTGCAGCCCCTGAGGAGTCCAAGACCTGTGCCTGCTGGAAGTCCTGGATGAGAAACTTGTCCAGTTTTTTATAAGCCGGAACACAAGAATGTTCTTCAGGGTCAAACCCCGCCCAATCCAGGATATATTGGACCCTGCCCCACATCTGATGAGATGCCAGGAGGCACCACACAGAACAGACCAGGACCCAAATGCCAAGCGAGGAGGAGGGGGAGGGGGGACTGGAGCAAGGGCAGAGGAAATCACCGGCTTGAGTTGGGAAACATGGAACACTGGTGAATCTTCGTTGATGACGTTAGGCATAATTTACACTGGACCTTTTTAATAGCTGTCTCCACTACAAATGCCCCTCCGTAGCTGAAGGAGTAACTCAGGAGCTGGTGACAACTATAGTGCATTGTACCTTGTATCTCAGGACAAGACATCATGTCAGAGCTCTCCACTTTCAAAGGAAGTTCTCAAGATACCAGTCAGATTATTTCCCCTGGCTTGAGAGGCCTTGCCTGTCAGTGGAGCAAAATGTTTCTGAGTGTGCGATAGAGAAGCCCTGGCAATCTCCACATGTGGTTGTAGCACTGGACCAAGAACTCCCATATTAAACTTTTGGACAGGGAAGGCTGTTTTCTGCAAACCCTTTCGGCATTCAAAGGGAGACATGCCAGTAGAGGGTGACTGGAAGTTATTGTGGGCATCTCTGCTCAAACAAGTTGGGAGCTCCAGGTTGTGGGGTTGGAAGGTACAAAGCAGAACAGGATTTTCTCCAGCTCATGACTCATGCTCAGTCTGGCCATTAGATTGGGGGTGGAAACCTGATGAGATGCTGGCTGTGGTTCCCAAAAGAGAACAGAAAGCCTTCCGAAAATGGGACATGAACCGTGGTTCCTGATCTGGGTTACGTCCTGAAGGAAGCCGTTCAGCCTGAACACATACTGAAGCATGAAGGTGGTAGTCTCAGGAGCTAGCACTGGAGGAATGAGACAGACCAGTGATAAAATCCATCAAGATGTGGGACCAGGGGTGATGAGGCACAGGCAGCAGGCAAAGCAGAGCAGCAGGGCTCTGTCACAAGTTTTGTTCTTGGCACAAGCAGGACGGGCAGAGATGAAGTCGTGAACATCCTGGGACATAGGTGGCCACGGAAATTGTCTGGATGTCCAATCAGATGGGAAGAGTGACCCCCCACTTCAACATTCTGAGGCATACAGTGCTGGGGACAAACAGCTAGTTGGGAGGTACCCCATCTGGGCCTGGATCAGACCATTGGGCAGCCTTCCCCTCTACCTCTATTCCCCAAATCACCGGAGAACAATGCACAAGTGAGGAAGGATGGGCTCCAGGTTGGCATTCAACATTGAAAGTACATTTATTATCAAAGTAAGTATACAATATACAACCTTGAGACTCATCTTCTTGCAGGCAGCCCCAAAACAATAAAATTCACAAAAAACCCCACACCACAAAGACAGTCATACATAGGACGTGTGAAAAAGCAGGAACAAATTGTACAAAAATTTTTAAAAAGCACAGACGACGAACCTCAGTGTCCCTGGAAGGAAGTGTACAGCTACATTGCCAGTTCTGTGCTACAGCTCGTCTGGCAGGCCAATGGCTGCAAGTCTCAGCTGCAGAGCCAGGTTCAGTGCTTTGTGGTGAGTAAAGCTGAACTCTAGGGGTTCATCCTTCACCCGCAGCCTTGACGCCTTAATCTTTTTAATCTGGTTCACGTTTAAATCGTCCGAATATCACTCCATTTTCTGCTCTCAGGACCTGGGCCCCGCAGCTTCAGTCCAGCCTCAAGCCTGCTCCAGCAATGGCCGCTGCAGCAGCACCTGCATTCTCAAGGGGCCAGTTTGCCGAATATTTCACGATATCACAAAAATGCCATGTCGAACAGATGATTCAAAAACTCTTCTTCCCATAGTAAATTACAGGCTGCAGACTGCAGTGATCATAGTCCCGATAAAATACATTTGGTAGAAACATAGAAACGTAGGAAATAGGTGCAGGAGTAGGCCATTTGGCCCTTCGAGCCTGCATCGCCATTCAGTATGATCATGGCTGATCATTCAACTCAGAACCCTGTACCTGCTTTCTCTCCGTACCCCCTGATTCCTTTAGTCACAAGGGCCATATCTAACTCCCTCTTAAATATCGCCAATGAACTGGCCTCAACTGTTTCCTGTGGCAGAGAATTCCACAGATTCACCACTCTCTGTGCGAAGAAGTTTTTCCTCATCTCAGTCCTAAAAGTCTTCCTCTTTAGAACTATTAGTAGTTTTGTTTGTTGCCTGCAAAGCATCACCATGTCTTGCCAGCGCCATCTTTGCAGTAAGAAAGCCTTATCAGCTTTGTCCTCAGAGATGTCAAACTGGCACCCTTGGTATTCTTGCTGCCAGGACAGTAGGTGAGGGTGAAATTAAACCAGGTGAAGAAGAGAGCCCAATGGGCTTAACAGGAGTTGAGTCACTTTGCACTCCAAAGGTTGAAGGAGGTTCTTGGGATCCATCCATACCAGAAAGGGGTGCTCTGCCTCCTCCAGCCAGTTTCACCATGCTTCCAGGGCCTCCTCAACAGCCTGAAGTTCTCAGTCCCTGACATTGTGGTTACAAGCTACAGAAAGAAAACAACAAGGTACAGCCGGTTATCTGAAAAAGAGTGCTGATAGAGTACAGCTGCAATGCTGACACCTGATGCAACAATCTCGACAATGAAGGCTCGGAATCAGTCTGGGTGTTGCAGCAGTGGTGAAGCATCATTTTAGCCCTGAGAACGTTTGGTCTGCTTCACTTGTCCAAAGCAATCCTACAAAGATCTGCCTGGTGAGGGCCATGGGCATTGTGATGGAACTGATGTTTCTAATGAAACGGCAAAAAATGTTTGCAAATGCCATGAACTTTCTGCATAGTCTCCCACCATCTCTTTCCCTTGGCGCAAGTCCAGGAGTTGATGGGCAGCCTCCTGACCCCATACTGGAAAATCAAATACTCTCTTGAAGTCAGCTGCAAATTGTCGGAAAGACTGGGGTTCAAGGGAAGCTTATTCTCATAGAGCATCAAACAGGCTGTGAGGGTCCGTTTCATCTAAGTTAGGCACCATATAGACCAGCTTACACGGATCATCACCAAACTGATCTGGCACGGCTTAGAAAATCAGCTCACACTGGGAAATAGATTTCTGTAGCCGTCACGATCTCTGGACTGTCTGGCTGGTGGAGGAATACTCAGTTCTGGTCTGGACGCTGACATGGGAATTGAGGCTTTAATGGCTGAAGCTGATATGACTGTTAAAGAGGAGAATGTGGGAGATGCTGGGAGTGGGACTGCCCTGTCTGGAGACTACTGAATTGCAGAGGTGAGGGCAGGAGTAGCTGCCACCTAATTCTGGCTGTCGGTAGTGAGCTGCTGAACCATGGCAGTGAGAGCAGTAATAGCTGCGACCTGATTCTGGCTGTCTGTGGTGCTTTGCTGAACTGTTGCTGCAAGAGTTGAGACTTGTTCTTCCGACTTAAACTGGGCTTGCCTCACAGTGTAGGATGCTTCTGCCAATCCAGTCTCTACTGACTTTAACCTCTCCACGAATTTCGGTTTGGACTGGGCTTGTCATTCTGCGAGTAGCTACCGCACCGTGTGAGCCACCTTGCCAACGCAGCCTCCAGTGACTTTAACTTTTCTCCTACCTGACCAATGAATGTTAGGGCCATGGCCAGCTGTTCTCTCTCCACTGGGTCCATTTTGGTGGTTGAGTCTTGTAGAGAGAGAGAGAGAGAGAGAGAAGTGATTGAACAGTTCACTGAATATTAATGAGAACTGTGCAGAACAAAATAAAAATAATAAATGCTACCCCAACAGGGCCATTAACAAAAACTCTCAAACTGAAAGCTAACGCTGACACTGCGGTTCAGAAGAAGTAACTTAATACTAAATAAATTCCTCTCCTTTAACAGCATCAATGTAAACTGCAGTCTTCTTTCCCTCAGTAAGGGCTAAGGTAAGCAACGAGCATTACCGTTGCTTTAGTTACGACTCAACAAAAGTGAAATAAAAGAAAGGTAGTTAAATGCAACCACAATGAAACATTAATGGTCTGTAATGCACATATTTATGAGCATGATTGCCGACCTCCATCAGCTGCTTGTCTGCTTGGGAACCCAGACTCCGCAGCGGAATCCATGACACTAGCTCTCAATAAAGTGGCTCCTAGCGTTATTGTCTTGTAATTTGTTTGTTGCTATAGTATTGTTTGTTATGTAATTGTCTTGTGCTTTATGCTTGACCCTGAACAATAATAAATTCTGGTATGTTTCACATACTGGCAATAAAGCAATTCTGATTCCATTTCTGATTTTGATATTGAATGCATCTGTCATCCATACAAACGCTTCTGACATTCTTGACTGCACCTATCTTCTACAAAGTTTCTCCTCTGTTGTACTAATCAGTAGGATTTCCTGTGTGATATTTCTTTCTGTCCTGCACCATGACTAGCAGAATCAATCAAGGATCCAATTATGTCTCCTCTTCCTCCTCAATAATATGCTGCCTGTTAGTGATACTTCAGCCTACAGTATTTCTTTAGGCATGCACACTATATGCCAAACCAAGTCCTAGGTACATCAGAGTTAAATTTCTCAGCTGATATGCGATATCAGTTTTCAGGTCAGTTTATTGCTTCAGTGTATCAGTATAATAACTGAGTCATGACTTGTATTATTTCAGGGAAGCATGTTACTGTGAAAAGTGGCTGCTTTATGTCCTAGTATGCCTGAGTAAATACAACTCCTGATTGCACTGCTACTTCCAATGTTAATTATTAATTCCTGCTTCAATTAAAAAGGAGGGTTATGTTCAATGAAGGCCTAGATTGATCTGAGAATAGGTTAAAAGGATGGCACATCATCATGAGCTGAAAGACCTCTACTGTGGAGTAATGTTCTATGTTTTTGTTCTATGCAACTCAAGCTTGACCATATGTGGGAGCAACACCTTGACCCCAAACCAATCAGACCTCAGAATGAACATGCTCATTGTATTTCTGAATATTGCCTGGTGATCTTACTTCATACTTGAGTCCTAAATTAGGCAAACACTGTACATCTCTGCTAGTATTTGTTTCCTGCTTACTTTGTCAGATTTTACCAGGGACTTAAGTGGTTCAGGAAAGAATATAAGAACTAGGATCAGAAGATGTCCATCCAACCTTTGAGCTTCTTCCATCACTCATGAAAAAAATAGTTGTCCTTAACATTTTTGTATAAGCCCTATGTCCCTTAAGATACAGAAAACTATTGATCTTTGTTTTGAAAGAATGTGAATGAATCTACAAGGTCCTTTTTGGAAGAGAGTCATTATCCTTGGAGTGAATATATTTCTCCTTATCTTAGAGCTAACAGCTGCTCCTTATTTTTGTCTGTCACTCTGATTTTCTTTTTTATTGGGACCAGAAGAAGTAAAAGTACTTATCTGAGTCCCACAGAGTGAAGGATTACCAATACCGCTTTGTTCCAGGATTTAGATAGCAGCCATCTTCTTTCTCATCCTTGCCACTCTTGCCAAGGAATCCAGTGCTTGAGCATGATCAATCATAGAGTGGTACAGCTGAAAAAAGCCCTTCGGCCCAACTGTCCATGCCGCCCAAGGTGCTCACCTAAGGTAGTCCTGTTTTGTCTGCATTTGGCCCATATCCCTCTCTACCTTTCCCATCCATATACATCACCTGTCCTAGAGTCTTGCTATTGGACCTGGCTCGACTAATTTTTCAGGCAGCACATTCCATATGTGAAGAGTTTGCCTCTCAGGTCCTTTTCAAATCTTGCCCCTCTCACCTTAAACCTATGCCTTCTGATCCCTGATTCCCTTTCCATGAGAAAAGGACCATGAGCATTCACCCCCATCCATGCTTTACAATAGTTTTGTACCCCTGTGTGAAGTCCCTCGGGATCAAGAATAACTTGACTTGACATTAGGTTCCAAAGGATGAACGAACTCCATACAGGATGTCCAGAGAGAGTCACAGAAAGGGCAGCTGGAGATTTGCAGGTTAGACAGATGCATTGTTCAGATTGTTATGCACTCCTGTTGTTTGCAATGCTATTGATATAGGAGCTCAAAGTGCTCTGAGTTTTTGGATGGCTGAGTGAGCTTGAGAGAGTGTTCCCCCAAGTTAGAGAGGATGTTATATTCTCACATGGGCTTGCATGATGTCCTTGATGCACCTTCTCTGTCTTCCTGGAAGTCTCTGGTTGTGATCAGCTGTGTAATTTAAAACTGAGATGCATGGAAAGTTCTTCCCAAGAGTGTGGTGAATCTCTGGATTTCTTTGCCCCAGATGACTCGAAATATTTAAGGTGGTGATAAATAAATAATTTTAAAAGACTGAGGAATTTAGGGTTACTGTGAACTGGAACAGAAGAATAGAGGCCAACGTTGATTAGCCCTGATCATGCTGAATGGACTGAAGGGCCTGTGGCCTAATCCTGATCTTGTATTCTTGACAGAGCTGGGAGTAGAGAGTATGTGAATGAAGTGTTGCACTTACTGGTTGTGCATAATCCCAGTGAAGAACAAACTGCTGGATGACCTCAGTGATGTCCAACAGCATCTGTGGAGACAGAGGGTCAGATTGAGACTCTGCATCAGGACTCGCAGTGCAGAGAGTCTGTAAGATTCTGGATGGCTGTGTGATCTCTCACTTCTTTATCTGCAAGACAGTCTCACTTCTCAATCTGCAAAGAGGTGAAAGAGAGGGGTGTGACAAAGTGATAGATGAAACCAATTAGGGAGGGGGATGATGAGCAGATCGAGATAGGTCAGTGTAATGAGAACCTCAGTGCTGGTGTAATGTTGCTCTGAAGGAATCAGTGAGAACAGTTCAGCTCTCCTAGAGTGTTCTGCCAAGGCAGTGCCCAGGGATTGGGATAGCCATTGGGATTGGAGCAAACCTGAGACTGAATATAGGAATTTCCTGATGAGAAGGGTATGGAGGGCTATGGTCCAGGTGCAAGCCAACAGAACTGTGCAGAATAACAATTCAGCTCAGACTAGTTGGACTGAAGGGCCTGTTACTGTACTGTTCTGCTCCAGGTCTCCACGCAGTGGCCCGGCCACTGACTAGATAAGCTCAACTGGGAGCAACATTTGAATTTAATTGCTGAGAAACATTGCCTCTATCCCAAGGAGGAAATAGATACATCATCAAAGCTGAGTCACTAAAGACCATTTCCCAACCAGGCTCCAGAGTTCTGATTCACTACACATAAATTTGCTTGAAGTGCATTAGAATCAGTCCATGAATATTGTATTGAGTAGAACACATACTGATATTGAGAATAGCTGAAACTGCTTTGGGGCACTGAGAAAAGGGCTTATCAGTGAGATAAGGAAATTATCATGTTTTCATACCTTCGGTGAAAAGACCTTGGGCTAACGATTAACTATCCACACCTTATGTATTTGACCAAGAATCTGAAGTTTAAAGGGCATGATTCTGTTGGGTTTTGAACTCTCATTACTTATCAGTGAGGTTTTCAAAAGATGTCATCTTTCAACTGATATGTTGAAACATCGCAGTATCCTGATGTTTTACTGTTTCTAGTCTTAATCTACTCATGACCAGGCAGGTCTGCCACAAGTAATTTCTTCCCACCCTAGTAGTCCCGCAATTTTCACAATCCCTGCCTGGCAGTGCTGACGTTATGCCTAGAGGGTGCACACGCCAGGGTAACGCACAGCATGGGCACTCCTGTTTGTAGTTGCACACTCCAGGACAGTGGCATTCTTTGACATGTCCTGTTTGTTGCTGCTTCCAGTTTCGAGACCTGACTGATGGGTGAGGTGTCTTAACAAAGGCGTCTATTTGTGGTGGCACATGCTAGGTGTGGGCTCACAAGAAGAGTTCATCCTGGGGGAATGGGAAAAAGTGATGGCCCCTGGAAAATGGTTAGTTGTTAACCATTGTGACCTTATTGTGAAGAAACTATCTGGGGACATTTGCGATTGTGAAAGATGTGAAATCCCGTCTTTTGGTTTTGTGTAATTGTTCAGGTTCATGGTAACCCCACACCCCCCTCCCCACCTTTTCTCCCTTTTCTCATCGAGTAAGAAGATCCTTACTTAAAGGTTTATTTTGATGTTAATGGGGAAGGGAGAGGGGATGTGGTAAACTGAAGTGTATTACCTCAGAATGATGTTTTGGAACTGTAGTCCTAACAGTCTGATGGTATACATCTGCATTTTCTGTTTTTGTCATTTTTGCTATCTTACCATTTTCTTTTGCACTGTAAATATTTTTGCACGTTTCCTCCTAAAAATCTTCCCTGACTCAGAATAATCAACTTTGCACTGAATGTGCTATTGTAGCCTGCAATCTGATTTCTAAAGGCCACACCTTCATAAGGGTATGCGACCCTCACCAAAACCCAGCCGTCTGACACTACTACCTGACCACCGTTTGCGTGCTGGTTTAATCCTTCACCAGCCCGAATATTGTAAGTATATGTTGGGTCAGGGGCTCTAATAAATTGCGAGGAAGTTTTCTTTTCACAGTGGTTCTGACAATGTCACTGAAAAGTTTTCACTGCCCAAGAAATTTCTCTTGTGAAACTTCTCTTGTGCTGACTGAGCTTGTTTTGGGAGTCCAGTGTCAGGCATACAGGCAATTGTGGTTCACCCACCTGGGATGTTGACTGAGCTCACAGCCAGTGCTGGGGGTGTTGGCTTGGAAGAGGATGCTGGCAGTGGTTCACGTATCCAAGGCTAACATAGCACACAAAAGAATTTTTCACAAAGATATGTTACCAGAGGGAAATTAATCCCTATGTTGTTTAATAATCTCTGAAATGGACTCTGACAGTTTTAATGGCCGTCATTATGCATTACAAGTGAACAATGTAATAGCTTGTCAGTTCTGCTAACATGCAGAACATTGCTATGCTACCCAGATTACAAGTTACAAACAGATTTTTGGTTTGCATTGATAAGAAATCACTAATGATCCAGGCAATTGCAAAAATCTGAAGGAATAGCAAATCTCCTAATCAGAGATTGCTGATAACATCTGAATTCTCATCCATCATGAATAATTAATTTATAGTGCCGTAATTTTTATTGTTATTCCCTTGTGCAAATTACTTTCAAAGTGTACTTTGCAAATCAGACCATCGCAGGTGCTCTGGAACAAAAATCAGACTCGTGTGATTTACAGTCAGAAGGATTTAAGTACTATTGGGCCTCATGTAGCTGTCTATCCAAACTGGATCTGCACTAGGTGCAGACAACTCTAGTGGGAAATGTGTGAGATACCATCTTAGTAAAGGGACCCGTGTGGGGTCAGTGAACAGCTGGCTGCAGCATGCAGTGCAAGCGACCAATGATATTCATCATAGCGTGCAGAGCCTGCAAACCAGCCAATGGCCTTGCTTAACACTGGGCAGCTGAATGCTAGGGTATTCAAACTGAAGAACTCCCTGCCAACTCCATTTAATGTGATCTTGTGCACAGGTTTGTTGCTGGAATATTTTGTTCTGGCTGCTGATGCAACTGCGTGTGTTTTTGGACTTCAGCAATGCTTGGCTGGAGTTTGACTCATCTACGGGGAGTGGTCAGACTGGCGCTGAAGTATTTTCCTGTTCACTTCAAAGCTCAAACTGGATTAAGTTGCTTTCAGACATGTGTAGCCTGGTAGGCCTTCCTCTGGGATTCTGCACACTGCATAAAAGGCAGTGCTGGCTAACACCAACTCATGAACAAGAGGAGATTGCGGGGTGAATAAAAGGTGGAAGGCAGAAGTACTGGGGCTCCAGATACCTTCTAGCTTCTTCTGTGGTGACAAATTCAAGATTTAAGATTCACCACTGTTTATTGCCATTCTTCAGTACACAGGTGTAAAAGAGAGCAAAATTAATTTGATGCAGCATTAGAAAACACAATAAATACAAATATAAAACCAATCCTATAACATACAATGTACAAGTAGCTGTTGAGTATGGCTGTACCAGACAGATTTATGTACATAAAGTATCTGAAGATAGTTGACTGACTCAAAATGATAAAGTGACAAAGTGACTTTTGGCAAGTAGCAGCAGAGCATCTGAAAACATAGTAACACCGTGACTGTCAGTGACCTCCCAAAAATTTGACTCTTTGGCGAGAGCTCAGTTTATCTTTTTTGCCTCCAATTATGGGCCAGCTCTTTCCACAAAAGAACAGGTCTCCCAGGATTGACTTGTATGTAGTTGTCACAGTTAAGTACCCGTGTGTGAAAAGAATAAATATTCGTTTTATTTGTCAACTGTACATTGAAACATCAAAATATACAGTGAAGTGTGTCACTGGAGTAAAATCAAATCAGCGAGGATTGTACTGGGCAAATTCCAGTGCCCACAACTCACTAACCCTAACTGTACATCTTTGGAATGTGGCAGGAAGCTGGAGCACCCAGAGGAAAACCATGCGATCACAGGGAGAACGTACAAACCCCGATCTTACAGCTGGTGTGCAAAGCGATTGCACTAATCGCCATGCTACTGTGCTGCCCCGAAGGGTGCAGGATCTGTCAGAGTATTGGGTGGAATAAAGCATGCTGGAAGCAGAAATGAATATTGATTGATGAAGGTTATGAGTAGGTTGAACCGGAGTCAGAGGATAAGACCTACTCATCCAGATGTGATACCTCAAGCTGATCTCATTCACCTCACACTAAATCCATGTTTTTGTAACAAAACACTCAGTATTCACTCTACCCACTATTAGTTACTTTAATTGCAACATCTATGTCATGAATTGTGATCCTCTGTGGATACGAATATCCCTTCTTTCAACAACTTATATTTAGCTCTCCAATGCACCATGCATTTTTTGTTATTCTTTGATGCATCACGAATCAGATTGGTTTTCAAAAACATCCTTCCTACTTCTTGCCCTCACAATGCACCTTCCCTTTAATTGGAGCAGGCTGCCTTTAAGAGCCGGAGGCATTAATGGTTTAGTGGACATTGCCAATGTGTGTAGTCAACAAACAGGACGGGTAGCATTGTCACCACTCAGAAGTTAGTATAAAGAGAATAATTTTAATATGATGCCAACAAGCACAGAGAAGAAATGTGAGATAACTATCTCTTGCACAATGAGTCAAGGTGAGTGAGTTCAGCTCAAGACTTCAATTTAACCCCATGGTATTTATTGAAGCATTCTCTTGACCAATATTTAATTTGAAACTCTAGTCAGCAAAATAATTTAAATTACATCCCAATAGCCACTCTAATCAGTAGTTATTTAATGTTCTGCTCTTGAAACCGCCCAGTGAACACATCTTTTGCCCGATGTGGTTGCCAAAGTGTGAGTTGTTTACTTGGGCTGGAGTACTTTAAAGGCCACACTTCCTAATCATCATAAATCACAATCACCCAGCTGCCTTTGTACAGTAATAGAACACCGTATCCAACTCATGGGTCGGATTCAAAAATTATGGCTCCAATAATCAGCAAGAATAGACCTTCAACGCCAGTGCCTGAAGTTGCTTCTTTGATATATTATTATTCAATGCTTTACAATCCCCAGTATTATAAATAAAGTTTACAATCTTCTCTTTTTACCTCTCTTGAATTAAAGTGTTTTGCCCTACTCTATCATTACGGTTGCATTGGACTTTCTGTTTTCCCACCCATTTCTGTGTTCCTTAACTCTCTCGTCATATTCCAATGATTTAATTGGTGCCAAACATAAAGGCATAAATAAGAAAACATGAGGGAGCACTTGGCTTTAAAATAGATGTATGTTCAACTTTAAATGCGCAATCTTTTCTGGGTCATAGTTGACTTCTTCCAACATGAATGGAAAATAATGATTGACGTGATATACTTACTTTGATTGTGTCACAAAGAGTATCTGGAATGGGCTTGACTTCACACTTCCTTACGGTTTTTGGCCCATCCTGTCCCTGCCAGCTCACAGAGCAGTCCTACACTTGCGTTAGTTTCCCATTGACCTATCCTTTGCACATTATTTTCAATTCCCCATGATTCTCCACTCCTTTGTATATCCCATAGTTCTCTATTTGTGTACATGGGCACGGTCATAGGGAGAACATGCAAACTCCACACAATCAGCGCCAGAGGTTAGCTTTGAACCCAGGAGAGTACTTTACTGGTAGCATCAGTCAGCCACCCTTATCTGGTCTCACCTATCACTCGCCAGCTTGTGTACCTCCTCCCCCCTCCCCCACAATCTTATTTTCATTCCGGATTCTGCTCCCTTATTTTCCTCTCCTGCTGAAGGTTCTCGGCCCAAAATATCAACTGCCTATTCCCATCCATACATGTTGCCTGAACTGTCGAATTCCTCTTGCGTTCTGTGTGTGTTGCTCAAGATTTCCAGCATCTGCGGTATCTCCTTTATCAATGGCTCAGCTTCCAAACTGCAAAAATAAAAAGGTCAAAGAGAGTGAATGTCGGTTTTACAAATGGCCATAGTTCCTTTCATGGACCAAATTAAAATCTAAGATATCTGAAATAGTCAAGGTGCCTCCATGCTGCTGGTAACTATAAGTGACCATAGCTTTAATGCAAGGAAATCAAAGTGAATATAGATTATATTCAGGCCGGATGATACCTGAGACAAGGTATGACCATGTTAATGGGATTATATTATAGACCACCCAACAGTCCATGAAATTTACAGGAGCAAATTTGTCAAGAGATCACAGACTATTGCAAGATGCATAAGGTTGTGATAGTAGGCAATTTTAACTGTTCACATATTGACTGGGACTCCCACACTGTAAAAGGACTGGATGGGAAGGAGTTGGTCAAATGCTTTCAGGAAAGTTTCCTAAATCAGTTCATTGAAGTCCCAACTAGAGATACTAGATCTCCTAATGGGGAATGAGTTAGGGCAGGGGACAGAAGTTTGTGTAGGGGAACTCTTTACATCTGGTGATCATAATGTCATGAATTTCAAGGTAATTATGGAAAAGGATAGGTCTCGTCCTCAGGTTGAGATTCTAAATTAGAGGAAGGCCAATTTTAATGGTATCAGAAAAGATCCGGAGCAAATGTGGATAAGAACAGTTTGTTTTCTGGCAAAGGTGTAGTTGGTAAATGTGAGGCCTACAAAAGTGAAATTTTGAGAGTAGAGTTTGTATGTTCCTGTCAGAATAAAAGGCAAGGATAACAGGTTTAGAGAACCCTGGTTTTTGAGAAATATTGAGGCTATAGATGTGAGACAAAACAAGAAGCCAGAGAGTGGTTGTAGATTGTTACCCCTCTGACTGGAGGTCGGTGACTAGTGAGGTATCACAGGGAGCAGTGCTAGGTCTGTTGTTTATCATCTAGAACAATGATCTGAATGATAATGTAGTGAACTGGATCAGCAAATTGTGGATGACACCAAGACTGGGAGTGTAGTGGACACTAAGGAATACTATCAAAGCTTGTGGTGGGATCTGGTAAGCTGGAAAAATGGGTTATAAAATGGCAGATGGAATTTAATGCAGACAAGTGTGAGGTGTTGCACTTTGGGAGGACCAGCCAAGGTAGGTCTTACACTGTGAGCAGCAGGGCACTGAGGAGTTTGGTAGAACAGAGGGATCTGGGAATACAGATTCATAATTTCTTGAAAGTAGCATCACAGGTATATAGGGCTGTAAAGAAAGTTTTTTACACATTGGCTTTCATAAGTCAATCTATTGAGTTGTGAGGTTATGTTAAAGTTGTATGAAGTGTTGGTGAGGCCTAATTTGGAGTATTGTTTGCAGTTTTGGTCACCTACTTAAAAGAAAGATGTAAATAAGATGCAGGGAAAAAATTTTAAAGGATGCTGCTGGGACTTGAGGATCTGAGTAATAAAGGGTTGAATATGTTCGGACTTCATTCCCTAGAATATTGACAATTGAGAGGAAATTTGATAGAGGTACACAAACTTATAAGAGTAATAGATAGAGTAAGTGCAGGCATTTTTTTCCGCCTAGGTTGGGTGAGACTACAGCTAGAGGTCATGGATTAAAGGTGAAAGATGAAATGTTTAAGGGAAACATGAGGGGAAGCTTCTCCACTCAGAGGATGGCGAGAGTGTGGAACAAGCTGTCTGTGTAATTGGTGGATGCAGAGTTGATTTCAAATTTAAGAGAAATTTGGATAGGTATATGGATAGTAAGTATATGGAGGGCTATGGTTCAGATGCAGGTCAATGGGACTAGGCAGATGAATGGTTTGGCATAGACTAGATGGAACAAAAGGCCTGTTTTATGACTCTGTGATAATTGCAGATTATTACTGTCAATATCAACAATTGCCTCTAAGAAGACTGACTCGAGCCCTAAGACATGAAAGATAATGGCAAATATGAGGGGAGGGTGTTGGTCAAATTTAAATTAACTGCAATCCACAGCTGTTTCTGAAGGAATTAAAAGGAATCTTAGAAACTATTTAGTATAGGATAATATACCATGCTTTTTTTGGGGATTTGAAATTGGTTTATTATTGTCACGTACAGTGAAATGTTTGTCATATATACTCTACATATCAATCAATTCATTATGTAGTACATTAAAGTGGTACAATATAATTCAATGAGAAAATGCAGAATAAAACCCAACAGCTGCAAAAAAAGTGTAAACTATTTGAAGATTGTAAGGATGGAATGAGAATTTGTTCAAAGTTAAAGAATCACACTGTTTAACATTACAGCCACTACAACGGTGTACTGTTTTTTCATAATATTCAACTACATTTAGTCAGTAACTTCATGATGTTTGATTCTTTTGGTCTTGTGAAGAACATTCATCCTTGCCTTGCCACTGGACTTGTCCCTTAGCTGCAGATGTCTCACATTTTAACTGGAATCATCGTTGCTGACCCAACTTTTCCGTATCTTTTACTCCTAGAAGCTGCGAGCTTCAGTTCCTAATTGCCTGAAAAGCTCAGCATTTCTTTCCGTCATTCCTCATAACTCAAGCCTCTTGACAAAACAGAGCCTTGTCGCTCTTGTCAAATTTCAGAAGGGTGGAGTTTTGCACAATCAGTGTGAATCATTTTTGGAATTAGAGCTACCAAGTTAGCAGGAACTGAGAGCACTCTGCTTAATTTAAGCCTGATTGGCACTGATTGGGAAACGAGAATCAGCAGGACCACCAGGATGGTTCTGTCTGAGTTGTGTATAGCATGGCTGGCATCAACTATACTATACACAACTGATTTCAGACCATGGCAAATGTCAAAGTGCTGAAAGCTGATGACTTGAACAGATGTGAAAGATGTTTCAGTGTCCTTTGCTGCCATTGCCACAATTTCAATTCAATAAGCTATGTGTAGTAAAAGGTTATTAAAGAATAATGCTTTAGAATAAGGGGTAAATAAAAGCGAGATTGAAAATATCAGGGTAATCTGACTAGAGCAGCACAGTAGCGTAATGCTTTACAGCAACAGTGTCCCAGATTCCCGCCGCTGTCTGTAAGTAGTTTGTACGTTCTATCCAGGACCACATGGATTTCATCCGAGTGCTTCGGTTTCCTCTTACAATCCAAAGGCGTCAGGTAAATGGTCACATGGGTGTAATTGGGTGACGCGGGCTCGTTGGGTCAGAAGAGCCCATCACTGTGCTGTATCTCTAAATAAAATAATTAACTAAAAGTAGTATTAATCAGCCATGAGGAAAATCTGTTGGATATATGTAGTTAAAGAGAAAAAGTTAATTATTTTAGTAATCTGTTTTATAAACCTATCAATAAGAATCATGTTTGAATATAATATCAGCTTACTCTTCAGTGGTCTGCAGCTAGCTTTCCCCAAAGGTGGGGAACTTATGCTTCCTAACATATGAACGGTTACGGAAGTGACTTTAGAGGGTTAGGAATGGGTAGGTGGTGTGGAAGGAAAGCAGAGAAAATTGACAAAAAAAGGAACAATTAACATGTCCATGTAGATGGCGCTGTGACATCAGTATTTATTCAGCACTCAGAGAGTCGGATTCCGAAATTTACAGTGGGATGTGTCTGTGGTGGAATGGATGAGATGGTGAGAGCTGGGGGCAGGGGGTGTATTCTTCTGCGGAATTGTTTCATGAGCTGGGATATGTGGAAGGTGACAGACCGTCAGTAGCTAGTACAGTATCTGAAAAAATGCTTGAAATGCGGTTGAATAAGTGAGTGTCTTTGTGCTGAAAGGAGGGAACATGAATTCTTGCAACTTTGAATCAAACAAAATGTGCTGCATCTTGTATATTATATGCCTGAAACCATATAAACCGAGCAATGAATGGGAAGATTACGCTCTTTTTCCTGTCTCCTTTGGATGGAGTTCCTGAACTCCTCATGAATTGTTAATGAAAAATAAAAGTTGCAAGTCTTTAAGAAACATTTAGCTGCAATCTGACGAGAGGCAGAATGCAGAAAGTGCTGGAAGCACCCAGCACATCAGGCGTCATCTGTTGAAAGGGAAACAGTTGATATTTCAGATCCAGGATCATTCATCAAACTAATTAAAGTCAATAATCAAAATCAAAGCAAATTTATTATCAGAGTATGTGTAGGTCATCATACACCACTTTGAGATTAATTTTCTTGGAGCTGTTTACAGGAAAAGAAATACAATAGAATTTATGAAAGACTATACACAAGCAAAGACTGACAAACAACCAATCAGCAAGAGAAGATAAATAGCATAAATAATAATAAAAACCTAAGTAAATAAGTAATACTGAGAGCATGAGTTGTAGAGTCTTTGAAATTTTACTATTATGGGGATATATCCTCCTGGATTGGGGCTGAGGGCAGGATGTAAAGAAGGGAGAAACAGCATAGGTTACTATTTTTGTATCCACGTTTAGTATGACATATTTTAGTAACTTTAAAATATGAATGAATTGTTTTAACCAGATTCTTGGGCTCAAGTGGCACAGGGGTGGGACAATACTCAGTATTACATGGTTCCTAGTTAAACTGAGGAGATTTTCCCATGTTTGAAACACTTTGGAAGAGAGGCTATCTGAACTCAAATTGTTTTGCTAATTCTTAACCAGACAAGATGTTAATGGAATAGAGTAAGGACAGATATCTAAGTGAGCCCCCTTCCTCTTTATTTGCATTGACTTATTACCTGACAACCTGTGCTCCTCCCCCTCCCCTTACCTTTTTATTCTGGCTTCTGTCCCCTTCCTTTCCAGTCTGAATGAATGGTCCTGACCAAAATGTGAACTGTTCATGTCTCTCCACAGATGCTGATTTACCTGCTGAAATCCTTCAGCATTTTGTGTATGTTGCTTGAAATTTCCAACATCTGCAGAATCTCTTGCTTCTATATATTTAAGAAATTGGGTGAAATATTTCCCACAATAGTAGCTAATTAAATCTGTTTTTTCTCCAAAGGCCTGTGTCTTAATGAAATATATTATATCAGTCACCTTCCTAATACTTTGGAATGAGAACAGAGTGAGAAACACTTCATTCCCTCTTTTTACGCCCCCACAGAGAATGGTGGGTGCCTGGAAAGCTCCTCCAGGGGTGGTGGTAGAGGCAGGTCCAAGAAAGACAATTAGGAGGCACTTAGGTAAGCACATGAATATGCAGAGAATGAAGGGATATCGACCATGCACAGGCAGAAAGGATTCATTTTATTACGTGTTATTAGCTTAATTAGTTCCTCACAACATCATAGGCCGAAGGACCTGTTCCAGTGTTCTACTGTTCTAGGTTCTAAACTCATTTTCCTTGTCTAAAGAAACTGAGTTCATCCAATCATGTAACCTGAGTCTGCAGTGAGGAGCAGTGTGTCGGGCCAAACCGTGCTTGACCTGCCCCGTGCCTTGTGGTGGTCTCCACATGTCATCCCTGCAGCTGCATTTCTTGTTGCCTGGCAGCTTGAACTCAGGCTCTCAGTGCCAACGCTGTCCATGAGAGGGAGCTGTCAGCGAAGGACAAATAGGCCTCAGATGATAAGACCTGAGGCCTTGCCCCCAATTGTCCTGATGGCTTTTAGACGGTTTGTGCTGTCAAAAGCCTTATTAATTAATTCCAAGGGTCTCTGATAAATATTATAAGTAGACTTTATTTTTTTAATTACAGGTTATCTAAACATGATAAATGATTGTAAATTTATTTAAAAACAGGCCCTGACAGAAAATAAATAAGTATCAGTATTCACTTACCTTCAATTGCATTTGCCGTTCGGGTCAGCAACCACATTCAAACAAATGGGACTGTACGAGATGCACTAGGAATAAAGCTGAAGGTAATGCAACACTGAAGCACAAAGTGAAGCACCTCGTTCAACACCAGTATTGAACTTCCAGATCAGGGATCAGGGACATCTCTAAAATTACACTAGATGCATTGAAGCTTTTCCTCAGAATGGGCACAGAGGTCATAGAAACCAGAGATTCTGCAGATGCTGCAAATACTCTGATTATTAATTATTGCCATTGACACCTTTTGCATCACTTATTCAGATAGTAATTTTTTTTTGTTGGATATATAAGATGCATAATTTAAAGTACTCTCCCACTCTGTATCCATCTATTTATCTATCTACCTGTCTAATCTCACTATCTCTCTTTCTCTGTCTCCCCTCTCTTTATGTTTGTTGTTCTTCCTTTCTCTCTCTCCTCCTCTCTCTATCTTTCTGTCTCCTCGCTTTCTGAATGCCTTTCTTTCCTTCTCTCTCCCTATCTCTCTATCTTTCTCTACTCCCGCTTTCTTTCTCTACCTCTGTTCCCTCTTCTCTCTCTCTCTGTATATCTATCTGTCTCCCTATCTCTTTCTTTGTTTCTTTCACCCCCCCTCTCTCTCTCTCTCTGTCCTTCTCCCAATATTTATTTTCCTTTATTTCTTTCACATCCATTGCTTGAGTTGCTGTTGAAGATCAGACTGGTGCATTATAAACCTTTGATGAAAGAAGGTGAGGATTGCAAGTTTTTCAGGGATGCTAAGGCAATGGCATGATATAACAGAAAAGGAGTTTGATAGCCTCAACAAAGGACACCTCCAAAAATTCCATTACTGCACCTTCTTTTCTCAGATGGACAGGAGAACTTGGGCCCCGAGGTCCTGCATAAACACTCGAGATAATCTTTAGCCTGTGAAAATTCACCAGACATTCTCTGATCCTTTAAGATGCCGCAGTGACAGGCGTCAGCTCATCACGCAATCAATTAGATCTGTCATCGGTTCAGAATTAAGATGCACAGATCTCAGGTTTGACAAGCGTTTCCACATACTCTTGCAACACACACAAAAAATGCTGGTGAATGCAGCAGGCCAGGCAGCATCCATAGGAAGAGGTACCGTCAACGTTTCGGGCCGAAACCCTTCATCAGGCGATTGTTTTCTGGAAATGAAGTCTTCCTCCTTCTTGTACAGCATAACTTGTAGATCCTTCAAGTAACAAGGTAACTGCTGATAATGCGATGTGAATTGTGCTTTGGAGCTACTGCAGCATAGCAGTTAACATGGCACTATTACAGCTTGGCATTGGAGTTCGGAGTTCAATTCTGGTATACCCTGTAAAAAAAGTTTTTACGTTCTTCTCATGTGTATGTTGTTTTCCTCTGAGTGCTTTAGTTTCTGCCCACAGTCCAAGATTGTAAAGGTTAGAAAGTTAATTGGTCATTGCGTATTGTCCTGTCATGAGGCACTGGTTGCTAGGTGGCACGGCTCGGTGGGTCGGAAGGCCTTTCCTGCATTGTATCTCTAAATAAATAAATAAATCCCACACACAGACGGAAAGCCTCATTGCCATTGCTAGAACTTTCCAGCTTGATCTTGTGATGTTATTGTTTTCACTGTCTGCAAGGCCCTAAATTCAAAAGGAGATTTTAAGCTCTACCTGATAGGCATCTATGGGTACCTTCACTATAGAGAGGTTATACTGTATCAAACATCTCTTCAGAGACTAGCCTATATTCCTCTCTAGTCTCTGTGCTGAGGTCCGGCTGCCAGTGAGTCCACCCCTGTGTGGGTCCCAAGGAAGAGATACTTCCAGCTAGCAAAGAAGTTTAAACAATTTATTTTATTTTTAATGGTACGCACTTAAGAAAATTTTCAAAAATTAAGAGAAGATTTCTGATCTATAAAAGATTTCTGAATTACAGATAATTATA
Organism: Mobula hypostoma; assembly: GCF_963921235.1. NCBI lineage: Eukaryota > Metazoa > Chordata > Chondrichthyes > Myliobatiformes > Myliobatidae > Mobula > Mobula hypostoma. The sequence goes on along the minus strand of NC_086118.1, from coordinate 44,375,558 downwards.
AACTACAAAGGATTTCCAAACACAGGTACAATTCATACAAGCTACAAGAACATACCAAGGAGTTGCAGCTGAATGAATCATTCATCACAGAAACTGAAGGTTAAGGAATGAGTTCTAGTTCTTCCTTCTGTCACCCTATGTTTTGGTCATTCTCCTTGTCATTCCTAACAATCCCCAATACATTTATACTGTTTTGCTACTAGCTGAAATTATCTGAAAAATGATGATTTCAGATAGCTTTGCTGAGTCAAAGTAATTTACACAGATATTGTATAAGTCTGTGAAGGCAGAGACTTCAGACACCCAGAACTAATGCTGTAAAGGCTGACTTTTTGTACATAAATATCCCAACCATCGATGGATCAGCTATGCCTGTGACTATGTTTGATGTGCTAAGTGACAAGATCAATCTGTTTTTCTTTGATCTCAGTCACAATGGTGTAAATAACTCAGCCACTATGGTCCGGTTTGATGCAGGCCAATTAACAAAACCTCATTTTCTTATGTTGATTAAACATGAGCCTACAGGACCTCACTGTTCATTTAGAGATAAAGGGCAGACTCTCTGGCCCTTTGAGCTGCACTGCCCAGTAATCCCTAATTTACCCATAGTCTAATCATGGGACAATTTACAATGACCAATTAACCTACTAACTGGTACGTTCTTCGACTGTAGGAGGAAACTGGAACATTCAGAGAAAACCTACACATTCCATGGGGAGGATCTATAAACACCTTACAGATGACATTGGAATTGAACTCCAAACTCTGAAGCCCCGAGCTGTAATCATGTTGCACTAACTGCTATGTTACTGTGTTTACAACATGAAGCTAAGCAAGGAATAATAGTTAAAAGTTTAACTTAGTCAAAAGCAACCCCCTTTGTCAGCTGTGCTAGAACACTGTGATTACTAATAAGCCTTTTAGACTCTGGAAGGTGAGTACACATCACACTCACTCTCACATTCACATAGTCCACCTCTGACTTCTCTTTTTTGCCTTCTATCTCCACAGGAAAAAGTCTAGCAATATTCATGGCAAACCTAAAACCCCACACCCTGCTTTCTCTAAGGACTCCATTCTATTTGCCCAATTATTTATTTTCTAACATGTTTACTTCAATGACAGGACCTCTGAGGTGTCTACCTTTCCTCATGAACCAAAGATTCCCAGCTACCAAAGTTGATAGCATATTATCTACACCTTACACCTCTGCTCTCAGCTCCTCACCTTCTGGACAGAGCAAGGTTCATTCCTCTGACCCCTTCTTTCTCACTGTTTGAAGTAGCAAGTGAGAGCAACATCTTGCAGGGCAGGAGCCATTTGCAAATGTTATTCCTCCATTGGGAATGAGTCATTGTTTGAGGTAGCAAGTGAGAAAGTAATATCTGGCAGGGCAGGAGCCATTTGAAAACAGAAAGTCTCGCCAGGAGTGAGTCTTATTTGAGCCAGTAAGAAGAAAGGAGGTGTAAGCAGAGTGACCATACTGGGTACAGTCATTGTGTGAGTGGGCCAGTGTCAGAGTAGTCAGACTTTGGCTCAACAGGCTTTGGTGAGAAAAGGTGGAGGCTAAAGATGCTGAGTCTTTTGGAGTCATTTACATGATTGCAGACTTAAGTTTAAGAAGTTAGAACCAAAGATATAACAAGTGTAGACAGGATGATAGTTAAGGCAGTGGAATGCCACTGCTGTAAAATGTGGAATTGCAGGGTACCCAAAGGTCCCACTGATGACCACACCCACAGGAAGTAGCCAACTTCTGCTACTAATTGACAAGGTCAAGGAAATGGAGCTGGAGCTGGATGTGCTCAACACCGTCCGGGACATTAAAGACCACAAAAATGATACTTTACCTGAGGCGGTCATCCCGAGTGTAGGCATCAGATCGTGGATGGGTGACGACAAGAAGAAGTAAAGGGAGTATATCCTTTTGGATACTGCTGGTGGGGGGTGGCTTCCCTGTGCCCATTCCCCTCATCAACAGGTGTAGCCTTTTGGATCCTGCGGGGGTGAGGTGGGGGGGTGTCGGTGATCAATCAGTGCACAGCGGTAGCAATCAGACTAATGGCATGAGTCCAGCTCTGAGGCTGAGCAGGGAAGGGTAAAGTCAGGAAGAGCAACAGTGGTAGAAGACTCAATATTTAGGGGAACAGACAGGGGATTCTGTGGCCACAGAGAAGTCGCTAGAATGGTGAGTTTCCTCCCTGGGTCAAGGATGTCTCAGAGGGGTTGCAGAATATCTTTGAAAGGGAGGGTGAGCAGACAGAAGTTGTGCTGCACATTGCTACCAATGATATAGATGGAAAAGGGGAAGGGGTCCCCTGCAGAGAGTATAAGGAGTTAGGGAAGAGGTTGAAGAGCAGGACCACCAAGGTCATAATCCTTCAGGGCCTAATGGTAGTCAGGGCAGGAATAGGACGGTAGTACAGAAAAATGAGTGGCTGAAGAATTGTGCAATAGGGCAGGGTTTCAGAATCCCACTGGATCGATGGGATCTCTTCTGGGGACAGTATGACCTGGACAAAACAAAAAGACTGGTTATACCTGAACCTGAGAGTGAACGATACCTTTGCCAGCAAGTTTGCTAGAGCTGTTGGGGAGGGTTTAAATAAATTTGGCAGGGTAATATGGCTGAAGATGGGGCAGTTGGTATACAAGTAAATGAAGTGTGTAATGAGACTGTCAGGAAGAACAGGCAGGTCATTAGGCAAATTTGCAAGTCAGTGTAATATGGAGGCAAAATTGAAAAAAGATGATGAAGATAGGACTGAAGGTGTTATATTTGAATGCACACAATATATGAAATAAGGTAGGTGATCTTGCAGCAGAATTAGAGATTAGCAGATATGATCTGGGTATCACTGAGTCCTGGCTGAAAGAAGGAATTAGCTGGGAGATTAACATCCAAGGATACACATTGTACTGAAAGGACAGGCTGGTAGGCTGAGGGGGTAGGGTGATTCTGTTGTAAGAACATGAAATCAAATCCTTAGAAAGAGGTTACATAGGATCAGAAGATGTAGAATCCTATCATAAACAAGAGAGAATCTGCAGATGCTGGAAATCCAAGCAACACACAGAAATGCTGGAGGAAAAAGCCTCTGGCTATCCATATGATCAATGCCTCTCATCATCTTATACACCTCTGTCAGGTCACCTGTCATCCTCTGTCGCCCCAAGGAGAAAAGGCCAAGTTCACTCAACCTATTCTCATAAGGCACATTCTCCAGTCCGGGCAACATTCTTGTAAATCTCTACTGCACTCTCTCTATATTATCCACATCCTTCCTGCAGAGGTGACCAGAATAATGAACATATTCGAATGAGAATGGGAAGTGGAATTAAAATGGGTGGTCACTGGGAGATCCCACATCTTCTGGCAGTCGGAGGGTAGATGCTCAGCGAAGCAGTCTCCCAATCTACGTCGGAGCTCACTGATCCTTGTGGGTAGAGCTAAGAAACTACAAAGGTAAAAAGACCCTGATGAGAATTATATGCAGGCTTCAGAATAGTAGTCAGTGTGGGGGATATGAATTACAATGGACGATAGAAAGGGCATGTAACAAGGGTAATGTTACAATAGTGATGGGGGAATTTCAATATTCAGATAGATTCAAAAAAATCAGGTTAGTGCTGGATCCCAAGAGAAGGAATTTCTAGAATACGTATGTGATGACTTTATATAGCAGCTTGTGGTTGAGCCCACTAGGGAAAGGCATTTCTGGATCGCGTGTCGTGTAATGACCCAGGTTTGATTAGGGAGCTTCAAATGAAAAAACCCTGAGGAGACAGTGATCACAATATGATAGAATTCACCTTGCAGTTTAGAGGAGGAAGAAAAAGTCAGATGTATCAGTATTACAGTGAAGTAAAGGGAATTACATAAGCATGAGAGAGGAGCTTCCAAAGCTGACTGGAAGGGGACACTAGCAGGGATGATGGCAGAACAGCAAATGGCTGGAGTTTCGGGGGGAAAATTCAGAAGCTACAGGATAGATGCGTCTCAAAGATGAAGCATTCTAAAGGGAGGATGAAGCAACTGTGGCTGGCAAGGGAGATAAAGACAGAAAAAAAAGGAAAAGAAAGGCCAGAAAATATAGCGAAAATTAGTGGGAAGTTCGAGAACAGGGAAGCTTTTAAAAACCAATGAAAGCAGCTAAAAAGCTATTAGGAGAGAGAAGATGAATAGGAAAGAAAATCAGGTTTAATATCATTGGCATATATCCCGAAATTTGTTGCTATTTTGCAGGAGTACATTGCAATAGATAATAATAAAAGCTGAAAATTACATTAGAAATTTATATGTATTTAAAATTTGAATTAATTAAGTAGTGCTAAAAGAGAAAAAAATAGTGAGATTGTGTTCATGGGTACAATGTCCATTCAGACATTGAAATAGGAAGGTAAGCTAGCCTATAATATAAAGGAAGATAGCAAAAGTTTTTTTTCAGATGTATAAAGTGTAAACGAGAGGTGAGTGTGGACATCAGACTGCTAGATAATTGAAACCCTCTCACCAGGGCTCGTATACAAATTAGGCTTGTTACCTAACTCTGCTAACAGCCACATGACCCAGCGTTGAGAATGAGCAAAATACATCTCGTGTTGGTATGATCAACCAAACCCGAAGTTTGGGATGTTCCAATTAAGGAAAGTTGATTGCAACAACTGCTGTGTAAATTCAGTCTGTACAAAATGATCGGTCGCCAAGAAATGACAGATCATACACCAGTATAAGATTACAAAGAGTGTATGTTTGCCAATTTGCAACTTTATCAAACAAGTAATAGGAAAAGAAACAAAAAAAAGGGGCCATTACAGTTAACCAGTCTAAATGTGCACGTGAACATTGGAGCTCGTTTCTATAGCAGCCTGGTGAATTGCTTTACTCACGGTGCTGCCCAGCCACAGGTAAAACTTCCCTTATTTGGAATCCTTCATCTCCCAAAGCACTCCTTGCATTAGGGTCTCCCCCTCAGATTGGATGCTCTAGGTGCCTTCCCTGGTGTTCTTGTCTCTGCACCTCTCTCCAAAAGACTCCAAACCAGACTACTATCCTTCAGAAATCTCTTCCCACCCAGCTCTCTAGAATTGTGTCTCGCATTCTACTGGGCAGAAAGTTACAACACATACACAGACAGTCCTGATCAGCTGATACAACATTCCTAAGTTGGGCAACATGGCTCTTTACCTTACACTTTTACTAGCAGGACACAATGCTTCTATAGAAAACTGTTCAAATAAAAATACCTCACAGCATATCTGTCGGAATCTTACCCTGGGTATTACATAATGATGCTGGAGTGGTTGTAATAAGAGATAAAGAAACTGCAACCAAATTTAATAACTAATCGTGTCATTCCTCACTGTGGAAGACTTAGCAGTATGGCAGAAATTTGAGGGTGTTAAGAGGCAAAAGTGTAATTGCTTTTACTAAGGAAAAGGTACTTGGGAAGCTGAAAGGATAGAAGGTAAATAAGTCACCTGGACCAGACAATTTAAACCCTGTGGTTCTGAAAGAGGCAGTTGAAGAGATTGTGGAGGCAGTTGTAATGATCTTTCAAGAATCACCAGCCTCTGGAATGGTAAATACCTGACTCCACTCTTTAAAAAGTGAGGGAGACATAAGAAAGGAAATTATAGGCCAGATAGCCTAATTTCAGTGATTGGAAATTTGTTGGAGTCCTTTATTAAGGATGAGGTTTCAGGGTAGTTGGAGGCACATGATAAAATAGGCCAGTGCCAGCATGGTTTCCCAAAAGGAAGATTTTGCCTGACAAATCTGTTGGAATTCATTGAGAATAAACAAGCAGGATAGACAAAGGAGCATCAGTGGATGTTGTTTACTTTGATTTTCAGAATGTTTTTGACAAGGTGCTATACTTGAGGCTGCTAAATAAGATAAGAGAGCATGTTATTACAGGAAAGATACTAGCATAGATAGAAGATTGGTGACCGCCAGAAGGTAAAGAGTGGGCATGTAGGGAGCCTTTTCTGATTGGCTGTCTGTGACTAGTAGTGTTCCACAGGGTTTGATATTGGGACCACTTCTTTTCTCATTATGTGTCTCTGATTTGGATGACAGAAACGTTGTGGACTAGTTTGTGGATGATACGAAGATAGGAAGATGGCAGGTAGAGTTGAGGAAACTGGGAATCTGCAGAAGGACTCAGACTGACAGGGAGTATGGGCAATGATATGGCAGATAGAATATAGTTCATACACTTTGGTAAAAGGAATAAAGGCACAGACTTGTTTCCAAGTGTGGAGAAAATTCAAAACTCAAAGATACAAAGGGATGTGGGAGTTTTTGTATAGGATTCCCTACAGGTTAACTTTTTCCTGACCTCTGCAGGGGACTGGCAGCTGTTGGTGGACCTCAAGCGGCAGCTGAAGTTCCCCAATTATATCGCAGCCACCACCCTGTGACCAGACTTTGTCCTTGTGTCTGAGTCTACTAAGCAAGTGGTGCTGCTGGAGCTGACAGTCCCATGGGAAGATAGCTTGGAAGAGGCCTTTGAAAGGAAGCTCTCCAAGTACGCAGGACTGGTTAGCAACTGTCAGCAGGCTGGATGAGAGCGAGGTGTTTCCCAGTGGAGTCTGGTTGTAGGGGATTCCTTAGTTAGAGCCTTCAGCAATTTGGGCACCGAGGGAGAGAGGAAGAGGAGAGCCATCCGCAGTACCACCGATGCGGCAGAGAGGGCTTCAAGATGACTGTGGCTCAAAAGAGGGGATCCATGAAGCCATAAGTAGCTAGCCATCTGGACACAAACCGGGGTCTGATCACCCCTGGCTGGGTGACCTGGAGGAGAGTGTATGATGTTGAAAGACCCGAAACACCCGATGATGGCAAGGAAGTCAACTCAACATTAACATTCATTTTGAGAGGACTATATTATAACAGCAAGGATACAATGCTGAGGTTTTATAAGGCATTGGTCACACCACACTTGAATATTGTGAGAAGTTTTGCACCCTTATCTAAGAAAATATGTACTGGCAATAGAGAAGGTCCAGAGGGGAGTCACAAGAATGATTTTGGGAATGAAAGAGTTAATGTATGAAGAACATTTGATAGTTTTGGGCCTATGCTCACTGGAGTTTAGATGAACGAGGGAAGATCTCATTGAAACCTATCAAATATTGAAAGACCTAGATAGAGTGGATGTGAAGAGGATGTTTCCCAGAGTGAGTGAGTCAAGAACAGAGGACACAGCCTCAAAATAGATGAACATCCAGTTAGAAATAAGATGCAGAGGAATTTCTTTAGCCAAAGTGTGTTGAATGCATGGAATTCAGTACCACAGACTGATGTGTGGAGGCCATGTAAATGAGAATATTTAATGTGGAGGTTGATAGGTTCTTGACTAGTCGGGGTGTCAAAGGTTACAGAGTAAAGGCAGGAGAATAGAGCTGAGAGGGATAATAAATCAGCCATGTTGGAATGGCAGAAGAGACTTGATGGGCCGAATACTTAATTCTGTTCCTGTGTCTTATGTTCTTCACCAGCCACTGCATTCATTGGATCATTCTTTTCAATTTCAGACAGCTTCTGCCACTGGACATGTCATCCAGGGCTCCACAGGGGACTGCCTTGTTTCCCTTTCTCTTCACCATTTACACCTCGGACTTCAACTACTGCACAGAGTCTTGTCATCTTCAGAAGTTTTCTGATGACTCTGCCATAGTTGGATGCATCAGCAAGGGAGATGAGGATGAGTACAGGGCTACGGTAGGAAACTTTGTCACATGGTGTGAGCAGAATTATCTGCAGCTTAATGTGAAAAAGACTAAGGAGCTGGTGGTAGACCTGAGGAGAGCTAAGGTACCAGCGACCCCTGTTTCCATCCAGGGGGTCAGTGTGGACATGGTGGAGGATTACAAATACCTGGGGATATGAATTGACAATAAACTGGACTGGTCAAAGAACACTGAGGCTATCTACAAGAAGGGCCAGAGCCGTCTCTATTTCCTGCGGAGACTGAGGTCCTTTAACATCTGCCGGACAATGCTGAGGATGTTCTACGAGTCTGTGGTGGCCAGTGCAATCATGTTTGCTGTTGTGTGCTGGGGAGCAGGCTGAGGATAGCAGACACCAACAGAATCAACAAACTCATTCGTAAGGCCAGTGATGTTGTGGGGATGGAACTGGACTCTCTGACGGTGGTGTCTGAAAAGAGGATGCTGTCCAAATTGCATGCCATCTTGGACAATGTCTCCCATCCACTGCAGAATGTACTGGTTGGGCACAGGAGTACATTCAGCCAGAGACTCATTCCACCGAGATACAATACAGAGCGTCATAGGAAGTCATTCCTGCCTGTGGCCATCAAACTTTACAACTCCTCCCTTGGAGGGTCAGACACCCTGAGCCAATAGGCTGGTCCTGCACTTATTTCCTGGCATAATTTACATATTACTATTTAACTATTTATGGTTTTATTACTATTTAATTACTTACGGTGCAACTGTAACGAAAACCAATTTCCCCCAGGATCAATAAAGTATGACTATGACTATGACTATGACTATCCCCTCCCCTTTCATCATTTCAAAGATGATACCTCTTGTGTATCTGCGGTCCACTGTTCCACAGGGTCATGAAGGGAGTGGTCCCACCAGCCATTCCCCCATTTTATGGCACTTCCCTATATAACATGCCTTTCCTTTACCATCATGTAAACAGACCTTTCAAATTAAGCAGCAATTTACCTGTACGTCCTCCAATCTAACATAATGCATTCAATGTGCTGTCCTCTACATTTTACCTAGAGGGGTAACCCTAGATTCCTGTCCTTTTAATTTTCCATAACAATGTTACTCTAATCTATTGGTCTGCAGATTGATAATGAGGATCATTATAAGCTTCAGCAGAAAGATTAGCACATATTTAAATCGAATGTGCTATAACATTATCAACTCATATTCAATTCTACAGCTTCATGTTACCCTCTTCCACTGTCCGAATGAGAACTGGGCCAATTTTCCTGTAAGTTATCCACCTACGATATTAACTAATTTTTCTCTCTTCATCAGCCAACCTGACCTGCTAGGAATATAAGAGATGTAGGACAATTTTTAACAACCCCTCATTTTTCTTCTCATTTTTTAACTGCCCTATCTACATAATTTTGATTTTTATTACTCTCTCTAGTTAACTTCTCATGAGACACTACGAAGATCTACTGTCTGCAGTAAAGAAGAGGAAACTGAGATGGTATCTTGTCCACATAACAAGATCAAGTGGACTCCCAAAGACTATTCTTCAGGGAACAGTGCAGGGGAAAAGAAAAAGGGGCAGAAAGAGGAAGAAACGGGCAGACAACATTGCAGAGTGGACTGGAGAGAGCTTTGTAGCCACCCAGGTATTCTCCCACAAACATGAAAGATGAGGCAGCTGGGTCAGCGCTCATCAATACAGCACCCCTGCTTGTGGGATCTGTAACTGCAACCGTTAACTTCTCCTATTAATTCTTCAATCAGGTGATCCCTACAATTTATCATCATGGCATCCTTGGTGGCCACATCCTATCAGAGATATTCCTCTTTACAGTGTCCACCTTCTCTGCAACTCAGACATATTTTCCCAGTTCTGACAAAGGATATTCAACATGAAATGTTTACTCTTTTCTGCTTTCCATAAATGCTGTCTGAGTTGTTGAGTATTCCCAACACTTTTTGTTGTTCCATTAATCTGTGTTTTGATTAACCAGCCTCAGCAAATATAAAACTGCTCTACGTTGTCCTAAATAAGCAACCTGGAAGGATACCGTGTTCAGCATAGTTTCTCACCTCAGTCAAGCAGCTGTATATACCCTGATTGTGTAAATAGAACAGCTTCCACACCAGTTACCTGCACATTCCTGCCCTCCTCTGCTTCAATAGTGGTGACCCTTTTAGACCTGTTATGTTGCTGTATGTTAGTTACTTACTTGGAGCCCACAGCCTCCCACTTCCTTTGTTGCTTTCAGCAGTTTCATTAAGTTACCGAACAAAGCTCATGTATTCTTTTCCTTTTTTCTCAATATCCACTATCATAGAAACATAGAAAACCTACAGCACAATACAGGCCCTTCGGCCCACAAAGTTGTGCCGAACATGTCCCTACCTTAGAAATTACTAGGCTTATCTACAGTCAGCTATTTTACTAAGCTCCATGTACCTATCTATATGTCTCTTAAAAGACCCTATCGTATCCGCCTCACGCAATTACTAAAAAAACTTACCCCTGACATCTCCTCTGTACCTACTCCCCAGAACCTTAAACCTGTGTCCTCTTGTGGCAACCATTTCAGCCCTGGGAAAAAGCCTCTGCCTCTCATCATCTTATACTCCTCTGTCAGGTCACCTCTCATCCTCCGTCACTCCAAGGAGAAAAGGCTGAGTTCACTCAACCTATTCTCATAAGGCATGCTCCCCAATCCAGGCAACATCCTTGTAGATCCTGCACCCTTTCTATGGCTTCCACATCCTTCCTGTAGAGAGGCGAGCAGAACTGAGCACAGTACTCCAAGTGGGGTCTGACCAGGGTCCTGACCACTAGCCAGGAAAAAGTCTAAAATCTGAGGACCATCCCCAAATGTGTTTGTACTGCTATATCTACGCATTTCACTAGGCTTTTAATTACACGGGAGTGGAGAGGGGAGCATCCACCTTTAAAACTGACACATTATCATGGAAATGTATGTATTTCTGTTCTTTTATCATTACTGGGTTGAAATGTTGGTACTCCCTCCCAACCAACACTGTGGAGGCATAACACCCCAGAAAGACCATGACAGTCCATTCTCCACAGCTTCCCAAAGGAACTGGGGATGTGAGCAATAACTGTTGGCCAAGCCAAAATTGACCTACATGGAACAAAATGAATATAAAGTATATAAATAGAAGCCCTTAAGCACTAATTGTTCCTTTCCCCAGATATTGCCTAATCTATTGGATGTCTCCAGCATTTTGAATGTTTATTTCAGATTTTCTGAAGCTTGTTTTGTTTTCAATTTTAAGAAAAGGAACAAATGAATAATAATCCAAAAGTGATAAATGTTTTGAAGAAGTTGCAACACATTTTCATATCCTGTTAGATTTTTGAGTCTTTAGCTCTCCCTAATTTCGATGTTTCCTGCAATTCTTATAGAGAATGCTTCCGCTTTAATTCAATACCTGCCAAGTAACTTGACCAGCTGTAACAAGTCCAATCACCTGCCTTCAGGTCATCTTTCCAGAGTGTGGAAGCCAACTGCATTAACACTTAATACTTGGTGTAAAGGCAGAGCAGATTTATTGAACAGTAAATGGATCAGTGGGCAGAAAAGGGAGAAATTAATCTTTGGCTGCCAACTCTAAATACATGTTGGCCACCAGTTGTACCCACAGCCAGATTTCCTATCCAAAGCAGTCAAAGGCCTCTTAAATGTCAACCTATCCTTCCCTATAAAGAAGAAAGGAGAATTACTGGATTAAACCACAGTGTGAACAGGGGACGACACAATGGATCAATTTTAAGCCATGATGAAGAGTGACTACAATTCGAAAACATCTCATTGGCAGCAAAGGAGGTTAAAGTATTCCAAAAGGTGCTACCTCAGTGAAATAAAAACAGTTCTGATGAATAGCTAATTGTTTCTCTTTCTAATAATAGTGCCTAAACTGTAGGACGTTTCTAGCATTTAATATTTTTATTTCAGATTTCCAGTGTCTATATTTTATAATATCTACATAGGACTGTTCCTTAAAGTTAGCACTAACATGAAGCAACACATAGATAAGTATAATGGTTATGAGGAGAAGACAGTAGAAAAGGGCCGAGAGGGATAATAACTCATCCATGATTGAAAGTTGGTGTAGACTCGATGGCTAAACGGCCTAATTCTGTTCCTTTTTCTCGCGGCCTTATAAACAGAAGAGATTCTGCAGAGGCTGGAAATCCAAAGCAACACACACACAATGTTGGAGGAACTCAGCAGGTCTGGCAGCACCTACGGAAGGGAATAAGCAGTCGACATTTCGGGTAGAGATCCTGTTATCGAGACTGCAAAGGGAAGGGGAAGAAGCCAGAGAAGAAGGTGGTGGGAGGGGAAGGAGTACGGGCTGGTGAGACCAGGTGAGGGGAAGGGTGGGTGGACATACATAGACACTTATATAGTCAAGTATGGATACTGGCAAATACTGAGATCGGACTTGGACTCCCCAGCAGACAGGCTGGAGAAATGGACGTAGCATGCAAAACTATAGCGTGAATGTGAGCTGCATGTAATGTTGCTTTCTGCAAATGTCATTTTCAGCAACACAGCAACCAAATTGAGACACCATGGTAACGTAGCGGTTAACGTGATTCTATTACAGCTCAGGATATTGGGATTTGGAGCTTATTCCCGGGGATCTCTGTGGTATGCATGGCTTTTCTGCAGGTGCTCTGGTTTCCTCCTGCAGTCCAAAAACATACCAGGTAGGTAAATTAGTCATTGTAAATTGTCCTGTGATTAGGTTCGGGTTAAATTGGGGTTGTCGGTGCCTGCTGGGCAAGTGTGGCTTGAAAGGCCGGAAGGGCCGATTCCGCTCTGTATATCTAAATAAAATAAATTCTGTAAAATAAAGTGCATCTGATAATGGGCATGAAAAAAAAGACAAGATAAATCCAATAATCTCATATCAGGTTTACAGCTTTGTCATCTGTTTAGTCAGCCCTTACCAATCACTCATCTTCTGAATGGTTTTAAAATTAACTCCAGATCACTGCTAGTAGCCTCCAATCATTCAGTAATAACTCATGTATGTGTCCTGTCAATTTATCTTCTCGCGGGTGTGAATTATCACTTTAATGGATTTAAAAAATCACATTCCCTCCCATCTCGAACTAACAGATCGCTCTGAATCCAGGGATTTTGTGAATAATTATGACAGCACCTTGGATCTCTCCATCTGGCTCCAAACAAAAATGTATTTTGATCATGGCATACACATTTTTCAACATGAAATGTGGATTTTGTCAAAGCTTTAAGTGAAAAAGGGGGATTAATGTTTTTTTAAAGGAAAAAAAAGGCATTTGCTTGCCAAGAAAGTCTCTTTGAGTAAGCTCCAAGTCTGCTGGCCTGGTTCGAAACAGAATGATGGCACTGACAACAAGGACATGAATAATGGCTGCTAATTTGCCCTAAATAAAGAAAACATCTGTTAGATAGACGTTGTAGTGTCAGGAAGGTGATGTCACTGAAGCACTGCGATTCGCAACTGAGAGTTCTGCCATGCAATGATGTCACTCGTTGGCAAGCGGTGATGTCACTGAGTCATATCGGCAACAGTGCACGTGGGAGTGCAGATAACGCAGTAAGGCTGATGTCACTGATCTATCAGTACCAAACCCTGATGCAGAACAGGAAATTGATTGATAATGCTTAATCTAAACACCAGAATTTAGTGTCAGCATAGAGCTTGTAGTAATTTGAGTTCATTATAATTAAGGTTTCAGCCTGGTGCAGAAAAGAAAATTTGGATTAGATTGGTTCTGGCCCATCTCAACTCCAGACAACCTGGTTTGAAAGCTTAAACAATTAATGGCACTGCTGATGGGTGGAGAAGCCACACAGCACTGCCAAGAAATCTGTGGGGATCATTTTCTCTGTTTACTATGAGTCTGAACATTAGAATCAAATGTTGAAAAGGCATCCGCCAGTGAGTGAAACCATAAACATAACTGAGAAAAACACATTTGTTAAGATGTTTTTTATAATTTGATTTGATTTTTCCCAGCCAAACAATAGCATTCTTGTTAGCCAAGTACCGAGCTGGACATTCCATTGGATCTGGTCAGCTGACGCTCACCCACTTCATGTGTTGTGATTTAGTCAGAAGTGCTGTTGTGAGAGACTCTAGGGTGGATTGGGGGCAGGGGGGGCATTTCATCCAGCACCTTCGCTCCGTCTGCTGCAAAAAGGCCGGATTTCCCGAGGGCCACCTATTTCAATTCAACTTCCCATTCGCATTCTGACATGTCAGTCCATTGCCTCCTCTAATGCCATGATGAAGCCACCCTCAGGTTGGAGGAGCAACACCTCATATTCCATCAGGGTAACCTCCAAACTGATGGCAAGAACATTGATTTCTATAACTGTCAGCAATTTCTCCCTCTCTCCCCCTTCTCTCATTTCTCTTCACAATTATGGCTGCCCTCTTATCCCTTCTTTTCTTCTTACCTGCCTATGACTTCACTTTGGTGCCTCTCTTACTCCCCTTTTTCTCATGGTCCACTGTCCTCTCCCATCAGATTCCTTCTTCTTCATCCCTTTACCTTTTCCACCTATCTCCTCCCTGCTTCTTAATTCTTCCCCTTTTCCCCCACACCTGCCAGACTGTACTCTTTCCCCTCCCCCATCTTCTTATTCTGGTTTATTCCCCCTTCCTTTCCATTCCTGACGAAGGGTTCCGGCCCGAAACATCGACTCATCGTTTCCATGGATGTTGCCCAACCTACTGAGTTCCTCCAGTGTGTTGTGAGTGTAAAATTGACTCTTTATTCCTTTCCATAGATGCTGCCTGAGCTGCTGAGTTCCTCCAGCATTTTGTGCATGTTACTCTGGATTTCCAGCATCTGAAGAATCCCTTGTGTTTATGATTGCACAGAGGAAACACCTAGTCTAAAAATTATAGGAAGGCTCCACTTTCACAGAATGACATTTGGCAACCAGATGGACTGGCATTCTGATTTATTGAAAATAGAAAAAATAAATCGAAAAGTATTTTAAAAAGACCACCAGTCACACGGAGAAAAAACGATCACAATGTCAGCCAGCATATATTAAACTGTTCACTGGCATTTGTATCTATTTATTAGAGCATGTACGTGTGCTTGAATATATATGTATGTGAATGAGACTGTGTGAATGTATCCGGATGAGCCAAAGTACTGGAAAAACTTGCATAAAAATTGGCCTTGGTCTCATGCAGCCATGCAGGTTGTTCCCACTTCTGGAAAATCACTTTCATTGCCTTTTAATGTCATGAATAACTGGGAAAAGTTTGAACTTTACATAACCATTAAGAGTTCAACAAATCCACCATCAAATAGTATTTGTCCTTCAATATTCACTTGCACTATGGTCATTGCAGTGTACCCCCTATCATTCGTCTCTCTCTAACATCTGTTATTAAGGATGTACCCTTATTAGGTTCAGGAGAGGGACCCCGGTCATCTTCAGCTGCTGTAGCCCATCCAGTTCAAGGTTCAATGTTCTGTACATTCAGAGATGCTCTTCTGCAAACCACTGTTGTAATGCAGGGTTATTTGTGTTACTCTTCCCCCTCCTGTCAGCTTGAACCATTCTGGTCATTCTCTCCTGACCTCTCTCATAGAAACATAGAAACATAGAAAATAGGTGCAGGAGTAGGCCATTCGGCCCTTCGAGCCTGCACCGCCATTCAGTATAACCATGGCTCATCATCCAACTCAGAACTCTGTACCTGCCTTCTCTCCATTCCCCCCGATCCCTTTAGCCGCAAGGGCCATATCTAACTCCCTC
Organism: Mobula hypostoma; assembly: GCF_963921235.1. Classification (NCBI taxonomy): domain Eukaryota; kingdom Metazoa; phylum Chordata; class Chondrichthyes; order Myliobatiformes; family Myliobatidae; genus Mobula; species Mobula hypostoma. Next base: position 44,360,046 of record NC_086118.1, on the reverse strand, counting down.
TTAAATATAGCCAATGAACTGGCCTCAACTGTTTCCTGTGGCAGAGAATTCCACAGATTCACTACTGTCTGTGTGAAGAAGTTTTCCCTCATCTTGGTCCTAAAAGGCTTCCCCTTTATCCTCAAACTGTGACCCCTCGTTCTGGACTTCCCCAACATCGGGAGCAATCTTCCTGCATCTAGCCTGTCCAATCCCTTTAGAATTTTATACGTTTCAAAAAGATCCCCCCTCAATCTTCTAAATTCCATCGAGTATAAGCCTAGTCGATCCAGTCTTTCATCATATGAAAGTCGTGCCAACCCAGGAATCAATCTGGTGAACCTCTTTGTACTCCCTCTATAACAAGAATGTTTTTCCACAGATTGGGGGACCAAAACTGCACACAATACTCCAGGTGTGGTCTCACCAAGGCCTTGTATAACTGCAGTAGTACCTCCCTGCTCCTGTACTCGAATCCTCTCGCTATGAATGCCAGCATACCATTTGCCTTTTTCACCGCCTGCTGTACCTGCATGCCCACTTTCAATGACTGGTGTATAATGACACCCAGGTCTCGTTAAACCTCCCCTTCCCCTAATCGGCCACCATTCAGATAATAATCTGTTTTTCTGTTCTTACCACCAAAGTGGATAACCTCACATTTATCCACATTAAATTGCACCTGCCATGAATTTTCCCACTCACCCACCCTATCCAAGTCATTAACAAAGTGCTCACTGGATGTTTGTTTCTTTTTTTCGCCAGTCTCTGTAATCTCCTGAGACTGTAGTGTGTGAAAATGCCAGGAGATCAGTAGTTTCTGATATACTCAGACCACCTCATCAGCACCAACAATCACTCCATGGTCAAAGTCACTTAGATCACATTTCTTCCTCATTCTGATGTTTGGTCTGAACAACAACTGAACCTCTTGACAATATTTGCTTGCTTTTGTGCATGGGTGTGCTGCCACATGATTGGCTGATTAGGTATTTGCATTAACGAGCAGGTGTACAGGTGGACCTAATAAAATGGCCGCTGAATGTACATACTTTATTCTCTTATTCTCTTATTCTCTTATCATTCTCTTATTCTTATTCATCTCTTATTCATTCAGAGATACCTCTAATCTCAGTCCAACTGCACAGAGCATGACATTCAACCATTCATTATCCTGTACATTACACACCTCCCATCTACAAACATTAAGGCATTAACTGATATTGAGGCTCCACAATGTTCTTTGACACCTCAGGAAATGAAAAATAACAAAGCTGTAAATCTCAAGTAAATACTGATTGAGAGAGGGAAAGAGAGAGAGAAAGGGAAAAAGTTCAAAGTAACTTTATTATCGAAGTGTGTGTGTAGATATATATATAAATATATATATATATATATATATATATATGTATGTATATGTATGTCACTATATACCACCCTGAAATTCATCTTCTTCAGCCATACTTAATAGATCTATAGAATAATAACAGTGGAAAGGATGTTTCCGATGGTGGTGGAATTTAAGACCAGAGAAACACACACAAAATGCTGCAGGAACTCATCAGGTCAGGCAACATCTATGGAGGGGAATAAATCGTCACTGGTTTGGGCCGAGATTAGAAGGGCAGGAGGAAGAAGTGAGAAAAAAGAAGGTGGGAGGAAGGAGAAGGAATACCAACTCCTCCCGCCTTCATTCCTGGCTTCTTCCGGCTCCTGTCCTGTTGAAGGCTCTCAGCTTGAAACATTGTTTACTCCTCTCCATAGATGCTACCTGTCCTGCTGTTCCTCCAGCATTTTCTGTGCGTGAGTTGCTCTGGATTTGCAGCACCTGCAGAATCTCTCATGTTTACAATTAAGATAAGGCCATGCACTGATCTAGAGATTTTAAGCTATTGCTTATAAAACAGACTCTTCCTTGAGCTCAGTCCGGCAGTAGGAATAATATGCCTACTTCAGTTAAAATAATGCAATTTGATCTTCTGCTTCCACCCAAGGGAGAGATTGGGCTTGGGTTTATTACGTTGTCTGACAGTAGAGCATTCCGAAAGTACTGGAGTCCAAACCTGAATTACATGACCAAGATTTCAGTGTGAAATTAGGTACGGCAACATTCTACTAGAGAGAAGAGAGGGTGACATCTATGTTCTGATATCTATTCCAAGGAAGAATTATAGTCTAAACATCAGATGTAAAAATCCTTCTCAAATTTACCATCAAAAGGAAGGTTTCTGATAAAGGATCTCCGTCTGAAACCTCGACCTAATCTCAGGAGCAATTAGGAGACAACTTAACAAAATGCAGTTTGCATGATGAAGGAAGTCAAATAAATTCAAGCAATGAAATGAGTTTTACAGCCACTGGTTACGCTACCCTTAGGCCGGACAAGGTCCATGCCAACAGAAATCTCTAAATAATGCAGCAGAGGGGAATTTCTAATGTGACTTCTGGGTTAATAAGAGAAAGATCAACAAATTGTAAATGAAATGTACAGCTGACAAGTAATGACAGACAAGTGCTGTTGCAGATAGAAGTTGATGTACATAACTGAATAGGGTCAAGTTTCATTTCAAGGAATAATTGAGTGTGGAACAGAGTGCAGTCTGGCCATATAGCATTTAAGACACTCTCTTAACACTCCTGTAATCACAGGCTCGAGTCTCAATGCTGCATCACAGCTGAACGGGTGATGTGTTTTGTCAGTTCTCAGCTGGACTGCTGCGTATCTGAGTGTTTTGCCTGCAGGAAGGGGTCCTGACATCGCCTGTCTCCAGCAGCATACTACTGGTCTAGGTGCCAATGGCTTGATAATGAAAAGCTCTAACTACCAGGGAGACATTAATAAAAACAGGCAACTTGCAGTCATGAAGCTAAATTAAACTCTTTGGATGGGGCCGGGGGTGGAGGGTTGAGGACTACTTTTATTTTGAGAGATAATATGGAACTTGGAGGTATATCAGCCAACATTGCTCACTATTTTTTATTTCCGTTGTCTGTGTAGATCTTAACCACAAACACTCTTCATGCTTTGCCTCACAAATCCTTTCTAAAGACATAATATTGAATTAGTGAAACTGAATCTTCAAGCCAGAGTATGGTATAAATTTGCAGCTATATACACATGACGAAGGCATGAAACTGAGAGTAAACATTTACCTCAGAACCCACTCCCTTCAGCCTGCATCTCTTCCATTGTCTCGTCACTGGATTATTGAAAAAAATAATAGAAACATTCTCCCTACAAATTTGTACAGTTCCACTGCCAAACATTTACACATCTCAGAATTAGCTATATTATCAAGTCAAGTAAATTTATTATCAAAGAATGTATAAATTAAGCAACCTTGAAATTCGATTGTTCTTATCTCTGACATATGTCATGAAATGTGTTGCTTTTGAGGCAGCAATACAGTGAAGATACTAAATACTAAATAAATAAATTGTGAAAATGTTGATGATCAAGGTAATATTTTTGGGTTCTTCTTTAAAGAAAATTTTATTCAGTTTATTCACTCAAAAATTATCACTTGTTCATGGAAAGTCTCTCACTTTTTTGTGCCTTTTGCACGTTAACATGAAAGGATGATTATTGCTTTTTGTATTTTCTTTAGCCACACATCTCCTATCGATTTAGATTGAACATCTAAACAATATGATTACAATCTATTACATTTTTTGCAAAACAAATGTTTTGCCCCATCTCAACCAATCTATTTATAATGACATATAAAAGGGCACTTGGCCAATCCGATCCATGCCAGCTTCCAGGAGAGCAATACCGTTCATCTCTCTCCTGCTTTCTTTATTCGTTGATGTCCTTATATCTTATTCTCGCTCACATGGAGTATAGAACAGTATAGTGCAGAAACAGGCCTTCCTACTCAAAATGTCTTACCCAAACATGATGACAATTTAAACTATTTCTCTTCTGCTTTCACATGATGGACAACCCTCCATTCCTCACATATTCATTGCTTATCTAAAAGCTTCTTCAATACCATTATCACATCTACTTCCACTATTACTCCTCACAGGGTATTCTAGACACTTTCCACACTCTGTGTAAAAAATCTTGCACAGCACATTCCCTTTAAACTTTCACCTTCAAAGGTAATTCCTCAAAGCTTTCTAGTATTCAACAGTTCTACCCTGGGAAAAGCCTATGTCTCTTATAATTTTATAAACTATCAGATCTCCCCTCAGCCTCCGATGCTCTCCAGGAACCAATCCAAGTTTTCACAATCAAAGTCTCCTTTATAGTTAATACCCTCGAATCCAGGCAGCATCCTGATGCTCCTCTTCTGAATCTTCTTCAAAGCCTCATCAGAATCTCTGGAGGAGAAGGCCTCGAATCCTCGGCTTTGCTTGTTTCGGCGGCCAGGATGAGGTCGAAGGCGCTTGGGAGGCTGTATCAGTGGGGCTGGTCGGAGGCTTGAAGTTTTCGGACGGACGGACCCAGTATCGGCTGTGGTCCGCTGCTTCCAATGCATTGGCAAGTTGACGGTGCCTGGAGGTTTATGGCAGGGAGTTTCTCCCTTTGCCGCCTGCTATCGGGGACTCGGGAGTCAATCGACTCGGGACTTTGAGACTTTTTTTACTGTGCCCATGGTCTGTTCTTTATCAAATTATGGTATTGCTTTGCACTGCTGTAACTATATGTTATAATTATGTGGTTCTGTCAGTGTTAGTCTTTGGTTTGTCCTGTTTTTCTGTGATATCACTCTGGAGGAACATTGTATCATTTCTTAATGCATGCATGCATTTCTAAATGACAATAAACGAGGACTGAGTGTTCTCATAATCTAATCTAATCTAATCTAATCCCCTGTAACGTGCTTATTGGATCTTCTTTGATAGTTCTTCCATTAATCTATGCAGTAGGACAGTCTACAGCACATATATAAGAACATAATTGTCATGTTGCTTTAGGCAGATGGGACTCATCAACCCTGGTTGGCAGCTCATCTAGGAGAAAGAAAACTCTGATCTCAAACCCCTACTGCCTCACGACTATACCCACGCACGGGGAAGGCTTCAGGAGTAAACCCTAAGGGAAAAATCTGGAGCTGGAAACCCTAAGGCAGTCCTACATTGACTTCAACGCTGACTGGCAACTCCTGCAATGCTGCTGGTACCAATTTGTATCTGTCTGTGCTGTTTCTTTGGGTTCATCAAATGCATTGGAAGGGGGGGTTGCTACATGGGCAACAGCTTTCACTCCATATTGTACCGCACAGGCTTGTGTATCTAGACCAGCTAGGACACAATATCCATGGTCGACCCTGAGGAATTGGGATGTGAGAAGGAATCAGTGCACTCTGGGGAAAGCCAAGCTATCACAAACTCTACAGAGACTATATCTGAGGTCACATTCACTTGGTCCCTGAAGCTGTGAGGCAGAAAACATGATATTGCTTGGTGAGTGAGAATATTGAAGGCAGAGGTTTAGAAGATCTTATGCCTACAGATAGTGAAACATGAGAGACTGACTGACAGTATAATGTAATGTTCAAGACATGTGGTAACCGGGGAATAGTTGATCTGCTCCTTAGCGTGTCTGCTGAAGCTCCAGCAGAGCCAGCAATGTTGTAGATGTGCAAATAGCAAGGGATGAAGTGCCACAGCCAGGTGGCTGGACATCCTCCCAGGGTCAAAGACGATGCCAGGTTTGCAAAATTGTGATTCAGCATCAACGTTAGTGTAGCAGTGAGCATAATGCTTTAAAGTGTAGCTGTAAGACCGGGGGTTCAATACTGTTGTGTATTTAATATTGATTTAAGTATTCTTGTTCATTTAAATTGTTAATTGCAGGTTATATGTAAAAATACATTAGTTGCATATGTCATCACGCTACCATGTGATACATGCACATCTCATTTAAAGTAAACTCGTGATTACACCTGCATTCTTCAAACTCCCCACATCTTTCCTTGAATTAATTTAAAGTTTTGAAGTTACAAAAGAACACAAATTCTTGCTGCTCGCTGTATGGAGGTTGTGCATTCACCCTGTGACCGCAAGCGGTAAAGATGTACATGTTAGGGGTAGTAAGTTGTGAACATGTTATGTTGGTGTCAGAGACATAACAACTCTTGTGGCCTGCCCATAGCACACTGGGACTGTGTTGTTCGTTGATGCAAATAACATATTCCACCATATGATTCAATACTTCAATGTGCATGTGACAAAGTAAGCTAATCTTCTTCTTTTTCTATAGTCAGCAGAGAAAGGGGGGCAACCAATGACTGGGAAGTAAGTGACAAGGACCAAAAACAATCAGCTTCAGACTTCCCAATATTTCATCGGAGAAAGTTTCCGCTCATCCAGTAAAGTGCATGGGATGTACTGACTGATTCAAGCACGGAGTTCCAGAGACAGGGGGTAACGGATTTGGGAAACAACTTAATGTGACTTAAAGAGAAAATCTGTGCTAAGTTATAAAATCATTCTTCAAATGCCAATCAAGTTACATTAATAAAAAGAGAACTAAAGAAAGAATGTGTGTTTGGAAAGCAGCTTTCAAAACCTCAGGTCATCCAAATGCATTCTGTAACTAATGAAATGCTACTAGAGATTTATTCAGCAGCATAACTATGCAGCTAATCAATATTCAGCAAGGTCATACAAGTAGGAGTCCAATACTGACAAGATTATCAGTATTTCTATGATAATATTCACTCTTTGTGTTCAATTTTTATCAAGAACACTGAATGCACTCAGATTGGCTGAGATATACCCTTTTATAAGTAACTAAACAGTTTTGGGATCTGTTAACAGTTTAGTTCTGTAACTCCCTACCACCCTCCTCATTCACCCCATTCTACACTTTCCATAAACAGTGAGGATTCTAATATTTTTCTCTTCTGTTTAAGTACTTCAGGAGCCATTCAGGTTAAAAACGGCACTGAGACTAACACTCTACTGCCCAGACTTCAAAACCCAATGCCTGATTCTCTCTCTTCTGTCAATAACCTAAAGTTTTGTTTCAATTTAGGAAATCTATTTAATAATTTCATCGTGATGTCACTTTTAATTTTGGATCAAAGGAATCAATCCAGCTGGAAAGTAAACTCGAGAACTTTGAATAAGAAATGATGTAAATGCAAGTCTCCTGTTGAAACGTCCTTTGTTCCCATTTGCATTGAGGGAGCATGTTAATATCACTCAATGATTGTGGGAGATTATAGCTGCCATAATTTGGTTTGTGTATTTTCTCTCCTCATCCTGTCAGAGTCAATTTTATATCCAGAAGAGCTCCAGTGAATCAGGCTTTGTTGGCTCTGCTGATCCCAATCTGTGAGCACAGCATCATTGGCTACTTGATCTCTATGGTGACCAAACTGTTGACGCCTTGTCTCTGTTTTTGTTGGCACGTAATCAAAGTGAGCTTGGATGTGTCGGATTTGGAGCAGGCTAGGTGATATGTGGCGTCTTGAGATAACAGGAGTCCAGCTTTCCTCCTACACAAGGGAGGGAAAGAGGGGGTTCTGTTGCTAAGAACAGTGCAGGTTTTCACTGCCTACTTGTCATCGTCTTACTAAGTTTACCTAATTCCCTCAGTTTCATCTGAGCCATTTTAACTCTCCGCAGTTCACAGCCACTTTGTCCATTAACTCTTTCACTGGAATAAATCTATTTCTAAAAGTAGCTTGAAGTAATAAGAAACAGAGCCGTGGCTGTGGTTACTTCTAATTACCCCTGGCGTATGAGTCAGCATTGATTGTCCACCCTTGCTTACCCACCAGAAGCTGAAAGCTGATCCCTTTTCTGAAGCTGCTGCAGGCCTGTGGTGAAGGCATAGGGCTGTTGGAGAAGAGAGTCCAGGACTTCGATCCAATAGTGATGAAGGAATGACAAGATACTAGCCCTGATGATACTTCAAAGATTACATGCAACTTCAGGATCAGAATCAAAATTAAATTTATTAACACTGCCATATGTTATGAAATGTGTAGTTTTGTGGTAGCAATACATAAAGTAGGCAATCAATTGCATTAGAATTATAATATTATACTGTATATTAAAGAGACAGAGCAAAAATGGTGAGATAGTGTTCATGGGTTCATCGTCTATTCAGAAATCTGATGGCAGAGGGGAAGAAACCATACAAAAAAAAAATGAGCGAGTGTTGTCATTCCTCTGTTGTAATATGAACAAAGTCACTAGAGAGATGCAGCTGGTAGATATGAACTAGTCTTTTATTTGACAAAATGAGACACAGCAGGCATCAAACTGAGACCCTTTTGGAGGAAGTGGCTTGTTTGACTCAGAATTGCATGACACTTTATATGCAAAAGATCATAGGACAATTCTATATTTGCAACATATCTACAATGCTTCTTTTGAGTTACATATAACTTTCATACCTCCTTCTTTACACCCACACTCCAGACACCCAAAGTGAATGTTAATCAACATTGCCTTGTTTTTCAGTTAACTACAGTTCACTGTTCAGAGCTGCATTTTAAATTTAATCTACAGTCCATGTTCAGGTCTTAAGGTTGGATGCTGAAACTAGTTGTTAAGTTAATATTTTGCTATATAACCTAACTCCAGAATACTCTCTAACAGTCCTTCTTCTTGGACATTCTGGTTAAAAATACATTTGCTCCAGGAAAGGCCACCCTTAAGGAGGATCTACTCAAATAGGGGAGCAGAAATGGCCTGCTTTGGAACCTTCCCAATTACTCAATGTGCATCTCTGGTACATCTACACTATCGTCCCTAATAGTTAACTTCTAGACCAGCAATTTGACCAACAGTCTTTAAAATGCAATTTCCACATTCATATGCCTATTGCCTCCTTTCCTGCTGCCCAATTGCAGTTTAATCACTTTCTCTCCAGGGTCACCAGTAAGGTGAGTGTATTAGGCTCACAGGCCCTTTCATTGATATACAGGAGAGGTTAGAGTGGTCTCTATTTGAATGATTGCAAGGAACTCACCCAAGTGGCACCTGTTCGTGACTACCTTCAGATGCTGTGTGCAATTTCTTCTCTTTCTCAATCTGCCAAGCAATGAAAGTTATAGAATCTGATGTCTCTGCTGTAACTCGGATCCCTTCCCATCCATTTCCCCCAATAATTTTTTTCTATTCTACACTGTTGAACTGATCATCTGCCACAGCAACTAGCCTTTTGTTACAGAGTACCGTTGTCATTTATTCTTTAACGTGCTAGTCACGCCTCGCTATCGTGCTCTCCGCCTTCACGCTTGCTGTGGGTCTGCTTCCATCAGGTGTGGTCAGCCAGCTGGTGTTCATCACTTGGGTTCTTACAATGTCTCTCTTCCTGGGCACACTTGATCTTCCGCTCTGTCTGTGAGAACAACAAGAAATGAGTCACACAGTTTAACCCGAGTCCAGTGTTTCCACTGGCAGCCTCGCTGCATTTGCACACGGACATTAGTATATGTCATGTGTCAAAAATTACCATCTGTGGTCTGTGGTCCATCTGTGCTCCTATCCTGGGAGCAAACCCTGCCTTTTCAGACAACACTCATGACCTTGACTTGGTCACCCAGCTGTGGGAGGATTAACTCCTTTCCCTTCAGCTCTCTCTGATCAGCAATGTGTCGTTGCTGCTTTGCCCAATCCCTCAATGTTTCTCCCTGGTTACAGTGGTCCTACACATCTCCATGTAATCTTACTAAATTGGCTTTGTAGTTTCTTCCTGTACACTTGTAATTCCTGTTGCTTCTTGTTCTTCCGCTGCCCTCCTCGCATGGACATCTGCCACTCTGCTCCCTTACTACCCCCTTTCTGGTGAGCTTTTACTTTAATCACTGTTACATCCAAAGGCAACTGCAAAAATTCTAACAGCTCCTGACTGCGCTTGACTGCTTTCTTTGGGACCTCCTGACATGATTCCCACCCATTGCCCTGTCTCTCCTCCCTGCTTGAGGATGTTGTCTTTCTGTGAGCCATGTTAGCTGCTCTGTGAGTGACACACCTTTGCTGTTCCTGTTTTGTCCTTCTTATTTCTCCTTTTCCTGAATTTATGATCATATCTGCCTTACTGAGTATGTCTATTCCCAGGACAGCACCTTCATTGTTTGGGCACACCAAACAATCTACAGGAAACTGCACTCCCTCCATCTCAAGTACCTGGGGCTGACTTCCCTCTGGCCTCATTGTCTCACCTCCTGCACTGGTAGTGTAAATCGTCTTTCAAGTCAAGTCTCTTTTTATTGTCATTTCAACCATAACTGCTGGTACAGAACATAGTAAAAATGAGACAATGTTTTCCAGGACTATGGTGCTACATGAAACAATACAAAAACTACACTATATTATGTAAGAAAAAACACAAAAACTACACTAGACTACAGACCTACCCAGGACTGCATAAAGTGCACAAAACAGTGCAGGCATTACAATAAATAAAAAACAAGACAGTAGGCACAGTAGAGGGTATAGTAGGTTGGTGTCAGTCCAGGCTCTGGGTATTGAGGAGTCTGATGGCTTGGGGGGAAGAAACTGTTACATAGTCTGGTCGTGAGAGCCTGAATGCTTCGGTGCCTTTTTCCAAATGACAGGAGGGAGAAGAGTTTATATGAGGGGTGCGTGGGGTCCTTCATAATGTTGTTTGCTTTGTGGATGCAGCGTGTGGTGTAACTCATAGGCAAGGGTAAATCAGTTATTGATACTGACGATCTCGTGTCCATCACATTTCACATTGCTGTCCCTCTAATAAACCTCTTGTGTACCTTTGTGGATGACCACCACCGGCAATAGAGGCAGCCTTCAGCCGTTAGTCTGACCCCACCAGCTCTATAATTTGGTCAGCAGCCAAATCAGAAAGAAAGGGTGCTACTGTGGATTCTGCCTGCTTTGGTGAGTGATTTTCACACTTCCCTCTGATTTTAGGACACTGCCTCCACCCATGGCCTGAGAAACCACAGCTGTAACAACTCATCTCCTTTTCCGTCCCTCATCTATTCCAGCAGGGCCTTGCTACGCACCCCAGCTGCAGGCACAGAAAGTAAGTTGGCCTATGATCACAACAGCTACTTTACAACTTTTCTTCCTCCTCCTGTCGTCTATCTCATTGGCCCAGGTTACAATTTTCGGAGTAGATTGATTCCAACCCCATCCCCAAATCTAAAACGACCTTCAGCATTTTCAGTAAGACTGGGTCATTTCTTCTTGGATTATCCATCCTTGAATACTCCTCATATATTCTTCATAATTCATTGCTGGCTCATCAGCTCTCAAAATCACTGCCATTATTGTTCCCCAGTTATTCTCACTTCCCCCACCCCCCATCACTGCCTCACTTCCCCTTTAAAAAAGCAATATCTCTCTTCATTGCTGGCATTCCTGGTAGTTGCCCACATACCATCCTGTACTCCCTGGGCTTCCTGATCTATACATTCACTTTGCTTTTACCAACACCTGTATATCTTGGGGAATATCTGTTGAATTCCTACCATTTCCTCAAGCTTGCACCAGAATTTTGAATTCTCATATGCGACACTAAGTGAGGGCAACTCTGACAAAATGCTCTGCTTCTCCATGAGAGAAGCTTACGAATGCTTGTAACCGAGGTCAAGGGGTGGCTTGGGTCATCAGGGTTCTTGACCTTGTGCTTCTAAGCAGTGTTTTCAAAGAGACCCTAGTTAGTTGGTACAGTTTGTTTAGCAAGTGCAACACTCTGTTGGAGTAAGGAGAAAACTGTTCAGCTGGAATGTCAATCAAGTTGATGGTTGAACTTCATGACTACCTTTAAAGCTGCATTCCTCCGTATCAATGGAGAGTATTCCTTCACACAGCTGACTTTTGCCTTGGAGAGAGTGAAAAGCTTTGGCATATTAGGCATTGAGACTATGGGAGCATACCCAACATCTGACTTGCTCTTGTGCTCAGGAGTTCAGTAGCTGGTCCAACTGATCCTTTAGTCATCTGCTGGATATTTAAGGTTAGTATTCTGGCAGTGGTAATACCTTTGAATGTCCATAGTAGATTGTCCGTTTATGGAAAAGGCTTTTGCCTGGTACTTGTGTGACATGAATATTATTTGGCACTTATCAGAATTAATCTAATTTTTTTGGGTCAATTTCTATGCATCCATCACTTGCTTCACTATCTAAGGCCTATTTTACTTTCTTACTACCCATTATGCTGCTATGTTATGGTGCCAAGTTGTATTTGATCTCCCATGTTTGCTCTGCCCCTCAGGGGTCCAGTAACATGCTGTATTGATGATGGAGTTGGGCCTTCTTCTCATCACATTGATGTTCAGGACTTCCTTCATCATGACAGTAGCTTCTTCTTGGATTTCACTACTGTCAGCCATGCAAGTCCCATGTGGAGACTCAGGAATACCGTTGCACTCAGATGTGGAAGCATCTTTGTTGTTTTCATCACAGTTTCGTTTGACCAGTCAGGGTCATTAGCCCTGAGTTGAACCCCCAAAACCAGATGACTGGCAGACTACTCAGTCTGGTCTCTACCCGTTGACCACTTTGGCACAGTGGCCCTACCAAAGGCCAAAGCATAAGGCTCTGACTCCTGCCAGCATAACTCTCTGGGTCATTGAGGCACACAAACCTCCAAATCAAAACAAGGTTGTGGTCCTCTGGGAAGATAATATAAGCAGCTGCAATGAAAAGAAGGCATTTTGAATATAAGTTTGTTTCTGTATTTTTGATCTCTTATGAGTGAGCAGGTGACCACGCACCTGACAATCATTGGACGTAGGAGATCACCAAGAAAAACTCTTGAAGCAATAACCTAGGGCAGAGATTGTCGCTCTTTCTCAAATGCAGCCATTTTCCTTTGAATATCTATCTTCTGGTTCCCATAGATGTTACTTTTACTGGAGGTGCTTGATGGTACACGCAAATTTAGCATTAGTGTCAAGCTGATCAATATTAGCATAACAGAAGTAGGAGGAAAAGATTAAATTTAATTGTCACATATGCATTAGAACATCAAAACGTACGGTGAAATGCTTTGTTTTGCATCAAGAACCAGCACAGTCCAATGATTGTGCTGGGGGCAGCCTGCAAGTGTCGCCAAGCTGCCAGCACCAACATAGTATGCTCATAATTCAAAACCCTAACCCGTACATCTCTGGAATGTGAGAGGAAAGCAAAGAACCCAAATGAAACCCATACAATCACAGGGATAACATCACTTCTTTCAGGTGGTGGGAAACAAACCTCAATTGGTGATCACTGACACTTTAAAGTGACTGCTCTAACGCTACGTTACCATGGCACCATGACTTCCAAAATAATATGTTAGTTGCTTAGATTTAAATGGCGTCTCCTGAAGGACGACCTTCTGCATAGATTGATGTATATCTTACCAGTGTCAGGAACACTGTACCACCCGCAGTGATGACCTCGAATAACATAAATATTTTTGAGGGCCAGTTACAGAGCTCCAAGGAGTGAGAAAGAAATTCTGTTTTATTTGTTTATAGGATGTTGGTATCATTGCCAATGATAGCTTCTGTAAGTGATGTGGTGGATGGGGAGTAGTAAGATACAGTGAAAAGAAGCTTGGCTGGGGCATAAATCATACTAAGGACATGTTGGGTCAAGAGCTGCATCTATGCTGTGATATTCTAAACACTATTCTTTTTCTTAGTCAGCTTTTCTGATTAAGGATTACTTACCTTCACTCAGTTTTATGGGTTCTAGAACACAGAACATAGAATATTAGATTAATTTGTCCCATGATAGTTTTAACTTAATCTAAGATCAATCAAACTCTTTTTCGATATTCTTGAATTTTCCTATTATACATGTCACTATCTATGAGCTTCTTAAATGTTCTTAATGTAACTGCCTCTACCACCACCCCTGGAAACATATTCCATGCACCTATCACCATCTTTGCAAAAAAAAACTTACCTTTGACTTATACTTTCCTCCAGTCCTTATGACACCTATAATTTTCCAACCTGGGGGAAAGTCTCTGGCTGTCCTCTTTATCTATGCTTCTTTTCAACTTGGACACGTCTCTCAAGTCACATCTCATTCTCCTTCGCCCCAAAGAGAGAAACCCTAGATTCTGATGCAGCTTATGGAGCCAATTTCAGAAGCACTGAAACTTCCAATGACGGAGAGTTTGAGGTTCACTATTGACTGAGTAGTTCGTTTTTAAGGTAATTCATTCCTTCTACTACTTACATAGACTCTCTTTGCATTATTCTACCATGAACTTTAGTTTCTCAACACTTCCGAATACTTCTCCCCTACTTTCAGTGGCCACGGGCCAGATATTCCCAGAAACCAGTGGGGTTATTGCATTTCTTCAAAAATGCCTCAATGATATTTTTGAATCCATTTCTCTGTACCTTGGTAATCTTTCTTACGGCTCAGAATTGAATCAGGTGTTGGGCATTGATTGGCATGCCAGACGGAGTCATCTATGCATCTAGTACTTGAGTATTTCAATGCTGGAAATGTTGGCCCAAGAGAAGACTGTGGCTTTTGTTCATTTGTAATTCTAGTGATTTTGGACGATTTTCTAGAGAAGCATTGGTGATGGTCTTCAGTACCTTGGGAAGCATGTTGTATGTAATCCATTTTTCGGAGACATATAGGAGGGTGAGGATGTGTAACAGGGATCGTTACTGTCTAGTAGGCTGAGGTTTGGGTCAAGTCCATTATCTTGATCTTCAAAACACTTTTCCTTAACTGATCGAAGGCTGTGTAAACAGTAACGAACTTCATTATTCATGAGCACACACAAAATGCTGGAGGAAGTTGACAGGTCAGGCAGCATCGACAAAGAAAAATGAACAGTTGATATTTTGGGCCAAGATCCAGGCCTTGTCCTGAAACACCGACTATTCATTTCTCTTCATAGATGCTTTCTGATCTGCTGAGTAACAGACACAAAATACTGGAAAATCTCAGCAGGTCAGTTAGACTCTATGGAAATAAATAAAGTCAATGTTTCTAGCCGAGGCCCTTCTTTTTATTTTATTTTATCTATGTTGCTCAAAATTTCCAACATTTGCAGAATTTCTTATGTCTTTTATTGATGTCTGTCTTCACCGTGAGCTTTCTCTCAACACATGGAAAGTAGTTTCGGTTTTCATCATTTGAATCTTTATTATTGGAGACATGTTGGTCAGGGGCCATTGTCTTGCATATAGTGGGTGTAGGGCCCATGCTTTTGTGAAAGCATCAACAATGGCTTGGGAATCAAGCTCTGAGAATGCACGAATGCTAGTATTTTATCTGTACTGCAACCCTGCTGCTCAGATTTGTGTAATCTGGATTCTGGAGTGTAGTCACAGGAGGACGAACAGCTTCCTATTAGTTCTGAAGGTTATCTCCACTCCTGTGGGAAGTTTGTGAGAAGTGAGATGCAACATTGCAGTAAAAAAGACCGAGGCACTGATCCAGTCTCTTCTGTTGTTGACCTGTTGCTTAATCTCACTGTTTCCACATTTTTGAGAGCAGGTGTAAGACAGAGACAAATTTCTGTGGATAGCTGTATCAACCAGTACAATAACAGATCACAAACAGAAGAACCCAATGGCTTTTTGAAGGGCAAGCGGTCTTCACCATCAGATTTTCCTTTCTACATTCTTCCTTGGTGATGACACATTCCAAAACTATAAGGTCTAAAATCTACCTCAATTCCCTTTTGTCCATTTTAATGAATAATCTAACTGTTTTCTGCCAAAGTAGACTTTTTCATATTTGTTTTTACTTGAATGTTGGGTTAGAAGCTGAACTTATAAAATGACACCAGATATAAGGAAGGAAACCTACTACTTCTCGTCTCGTAAATTTTTACTCCCTGCCATTCCCATGGCTGAGTGACTGACCGACTTAAGCTTCCTGAGTTCCCAGTTCATTTATTCCCTGCCAAGAATTCTGGGTCATATCAAACTGCCAAGGAACAATGGACTCACTGAAATTGGTCTTAGCCACTGCTCAATCTCTCATTTGCCTGTGTATAGAAAATGTGCAATACACAAAGAGAGAAAGTTCATTGAAACATATAAGATCAATGTCGCCAACACTGAGACCCTGAGAAGAGCCACCAAAGTGACCTGCACCTTGGTCATCTCTGAGGCTGAAGTACGCAGATGTTTCCAATGAGTGGAGACTAGCAAGGCTGCAGGACCGGACGGCATCCCAGGGAGAGTGCTCAGGATGTGCACGGTCCAACTGGCAGGTGCGTTTACAGATATTTTTAATCTCTCCCTCTCCCAGTGTAGAGTGCTCTCCTGCTTCAAAACATCCACCATTGTCCCTGTACCTAAAAAGACCAAGGAAACATGTCTGAACAACTGGCGTCCTGTCACACTAATCTCAATTATAAGCAAATGCTTTGAGAGACTGGTCAAGGACTACATCTGCCACCCATACTGGATCCCCTACAATTCGCCTATGGACACAACCGATTAACAGATGACGCAATAGCCACAGCTCTACACACCTGGAGAAGAAGGATGCTTATGTGAGAATGCTGTTCTTGGATTACAGTTCAGCATTCAACACCATAATTCCCTCCAGTCTTAAAAAGAAGCTCAGAGACCTTGGCCTTCACCCTGCCTTCTGCAGCTGGATCCTGGACTTCCTGTCAGATCACTGGCAGGTGGTAAGAGTGGGCTCCCTCACCTCTGATGCTCTGACCCTCAACACAGGAGCCCCTCAGGGCTGTGTCCTAAGCCCCCTCCTTTACTCTCTGGATATCCATGACTGTGTCACCACCCACAACTCCAAACTGCTAATTAAATTTGCTGCCAATACTACATTGATAGGCCTTATCTCAAATAATAATGAGGCAGCCTTCAGAGAAGAAGTCATCACCCTGACACAGTGGTGTCAAGAAGACAACCTCTCCCTCAATGTCACAAAAACAAAGGAGCTGGTTGTGGACTACAGAAGGAATGGAGACTGGCCAACCCCTATTGACATCAATGGATCTGGGGTGGAGAGGGTGAAGAGCTTTAAGTTCCTCAGCATGCACATCACCGAGGATCTCACGTGGTCCTGTACGTACCGGCTGTGTGGTGAAAAAACACAACAGTGCCTTTTTCACTTCAGATGGTTGAAGAAGTTTGTCATGAATCCCCAAGTTTTAAAGACTTTCTACAGGGGCACAATTGAGAGCATCCTGACTGGCTGTATCACTGTCTGGTATAGGAACTGTACTTCCCTCAATCACAGTACTCTGCAGAGAGTTGTGTGGACAGCCCAGCGCATCTATAGATGAGAACTTCCCACTATTCAGGACATTTACAAAGTCAGGTGTGTAAATAAGGCCTAAAGGATCATTGGAGACCCGAGTCAACCCAACCACAAACTGTTCCAGCTGCTACCATCCAGGAAACAGTACCACAGCATGAAAGCTGGGACCAACAGGCTTTGGGACAGCTTCAGAATGATTAATTCACACTGATACAATTATATTTCCATGCTATATTGACTGTCCTGTTGTACATGCTATATATATATTACAAATTATTATTAATTGCACATTGCACATTCAGATGAAGACGTAATGTAAAGATTTTTACTCCTCATGTATGTGGAGGATATAAGAACTAAAGTTAATTCAATTCAAATTCAAATTCAATTCAAACGAGTGGTGTTAGCAGAGTGGATGTTGAGGAGATGTTCCCTCTTGTGAAAGAACTTAGAACCTGTGGTTACTGTTTATAAACAATGGGGAATCATTCATTTCTGATGGAATGAGACTTTTGTTTTGACTGTCATGAATCTTTGTAACCATTCACCAAAGAGCAGTGGAATCAGAGTATTTGAATATCCTTATAACAATGATGTCTAGGTTTTCAGAAAGTAAGGGGATGAAAAGCCATTAGGAGCAGGCAGAAATGCAAAGGTTGCAGTCAGATCAGCCAGAATGTTATTGAATGTCAGAGCAGACTTGAGGGGTTGAATAGACTTTTCCTGTTCTTAGTTCATCTGTTCACTCAGTGACCTCTTCATTAGGTATACCTGTACACTGGCTCATTAATGTAATTATCTACTCAGCCAGTCACACAGCAGAAACTCAGTGTATAAAAAAATGCAGACATGGTCAAGAGGTTCAGTCGTTGTTCAGACCAAGCATCAGAATGGGGGAAAAACTGTGATCTAAGTGACTTTGGTTGTGAATGGTCGTTGGTGGCATGCAGAGTGGCTTGAATATATTAGAAACTGGTGGGATTTTCACACACAGCAGTCCCTTGAGTTTACAAAGAATGGTGCGAAGAAACAAAACAAAGAACATTTAGTGTGTGGCAGTTCTGTGGGCAAAAATGCTTTGATAATAAAAAAAAGTTTGGAGGAAAATGGTCAAACTGGTTCAAGCTGACACAAAGGTGACAGAGACTCAGATAACCACTTGTTACAACGGTGGTGTGCAAAAGGGCATCCCTGAATGCATAACATGTTGAACCTTAAAGTGGATGGGCTACAGCAGTGAAGGACCACACCAGGTTCTATTCCTGCACCTAATAATGTGGCTATTTAGTGTATATTGTAATTCTCTCATCTCTATCTGGTACCTTTATCTTGCTGTCTTTCATCCCCTCACCTTATCATTTCTTTATCACTCTCCCTTGCCCTCGGTCACTTTAGACTTCCTTCTGCCCATTGTTTCTTTGCCTAAGCTAACAGAAAACACTTTTTGGTCTCTTGAAGTTGTGAAAATTGTCAGAAAAGATTAAGTCCTTCTACTCTAATATCTGTGTGTGTGTGTGTGTGTGTGTGTGTGTGTGTGTGTGTGTGTGTGTGTGTCTGCCTGTCTGTCTTTGTGTTTGCATGCGTTTGCACCCATTTCTTTTTTGATGAATTTCCATAATTTCCATTACGATCATAGATGTTTGCTCAGATATCCCTATTTTTCACTCTATTTGTTAGTCTGTGAGCTTCCTTGTACTTTTTATTCCCAGCTTTCTACCAATCTTTAAACTTTCTGCGTGAGAATGTAAAAGGATGACTGTAATTCTAAGACTGCTCTCTTATTAAATACTGTGTTAGATTATCCACTTTTCTCCATGTTGTACCGATTGGCTGCAGAGGTTTCCTGAACCAGTTTGAAGAGGTCCTTGGAATAACCAGTCACACAGTGCTGAGCTCTTGAGTTTCTTCCATTTCTCACACACATGATTCTCAAGGAGGTGAAACAAAACATCTGTCACTATTTCCTCCTCAGTGCTTCCACTTGTTCTCCCAGGAGCAGCTGGAGAGAGATCAGTGATGCCCATAGCTGCAACGTCCTTCCTTAACCCCTCTTAGGTATAGTGGTAATGCAGTGATTACATTCACTGATTAGTAATCCAGAGGTCTGGAATAAAGTCCCGATTTATATCATACCATGCTAGTTGTGGAATTTGAATTCAGTAGTAAACTGGAATTTGGAGTAATGGCTCTGGGCCTCTACAGTACTCATTGGAGCTTAGAAAAATGGCAGAGGGGGATCTCACTGAAACCTATTAAATACTGAACGGTCTAGATAGAGTGGATGTGGAGACGATGTTTCCTATAGCGCAGGAGTCTAGGACCAGAGGGCACAGCCTCAGAATATAAGGACGTCCTGTTAGTACAGAAAATAGGAGAACTTTTTTAGCCAGATGGTAGAGAATCTGTGGAATTCATTGCCACCATTGGCTGTGGAGGCCAAGTCATTGGGTAAATTTAAAGCAGAGTTTGATAGGTTCTTGATTAGTCAGCACGTCAAGGTTACGGGAACAAGCCAGGAGAATGGAGTTGAGAGGGACAATAAATCAGCCATGTTGGATTGGTGGACCAGACTCAATGGGCTGAATGGCCTAACTCTGCTCCTGTGTTTTATGGTCTTATGGTCTTATGTCTTCAGAAACTACCAGGGTAATGTCATTAAAAGATTTTTTTAACAAGATACCGATTATTAACGAAATAAAATTTAAACTCGGATGTTTGAATTACTGATCTGGTAACTTAATCACTGTGACACTAGCCTATCATCTGAACTGAATGGCTTGGACACACAAATCTGGGCAGGGAAGCATGGCAAGTTCCCTTTCCTGAAGGGTATTAATGAACCAGACTGATTGTTTTAACAACAGTCCAGTCAGTTCATGGTCACTGATACTGATGTTAGCTTTTCATTCAGCATTTATTTATTTAAATTTTAATTCCCCAGCTGCTAATGTAAAATTCAAACTTACGTATGTCTCTGGATCAACAGACCAAGTTAATGTATATTAGTTCAGGGTAACACACACAAAGTGCTGGATGAACACAGCAGACCAGGCAGCATCTATAAAGGGCAATAAACAGTCAGCGTTTTGGATCGAGACCCTTCATCAGGAAATGAGACTTGATAGAGAATCTCTGCCTGAAATGTGAACTTTTATCCCCATCTATGGATACTGCCTGGCCTGGCCTGCTGAAGTGCTCCAGCACTCTGTGTGTGTGTGTGTGTGTGTGTGCGCGCGTGTGTGTATTTCTGGTATCTGCAGAATATCTTGCCAATATCGATTCAGTAACTTAACCACCGTGCCTCATCCCTGTATGGCCTAACTTAAAGACATTTCTCCTTAATCTTGTCATCCCAATTGAAGGAAAGAGCTTCTACCTTGTTGTCTCCTTTAATTAGCTTAAAAAGCTCAATTAGATCACTCTGTCATCTTCCACACTCACACGAAGGCAAATCTGCTCTCCACACCCCAGAGTCCATTGTATAGGCAATAAAAGGATATTTGGCACCAATGGACCTCAACTCCATATCTAGGCCTCAGACCACCAACAAGAGGAGTCAGACATAACCTATTGATGCAGAGACGCAGAGTATGCAGATCTTAAGTAATGAACAGGATTCTGCAAGAAACCCGTTGCTGAGTTCCTTCACTATCTCCAACAGGATCCCACCACCAAGCTCATCTTTTCCTCCCCTCCACTTTCTGCTTTCCGTAGGAATCGCTCCATATGTAACTCCCTTGTCCATTCGTCCTTCCCTACTGATCTCTCCTAGCACTTATCCTTGCAAGTGGAACAAATGCTACACCTGCTCCTACACCTCCTCCCTCACTACCATTTTCAGGGCTCCAAACAGTCCTTCCAGGTGAGGCGACACTTCACCTGTGAGTCTGTTGGGGTCACTTACTGTGTCTGGTGCTCCTGGTTTGGCTTCGTCTAGTGCTCCTTCCTACTTTTCTTTCTTCCATGGCCTTCTGTCCTCTTCTATTAGACTCCCTCTTCTCCAGCCCTGTATCTCTTTCACCAATCAACTTTCCAACTCTTTACTTCATCTCCCCCCCGCCCCTTCAGGTTTCACCAATCACCTTGTGGTTCTCTCTCCCCTCAACTTTTAAATCTACCAATCAGCTTTTTTTCTCTAGTCCTGCTGAAGGGTCTAGGCCCGAAACGGCAACTATACTATTTTCCACAGAAGCTGCCTGGCCTGCTGAGTTCTTCCAGCATTTGGTGTGTGTTACCACCTTACCTGTTGCTTGCAACCTATTGATATTTCCTCAGGACCAAGGAAATTATAGCCAACTGCTCCCAAAGTAGATTAAAACATGATTTAGACACACTGAATCACAATTCGAATTCTCGAGATTCACTTTGCATAAGGCATAGGTGTAGACTCTTTGGATACTATGTTACAGCTAGAACTCTTTGTTCCAGTAGAAGATAGTTTATGTTTAAATGACCTTAAGGGACCTACAAAAATTAGATATGCCGTAAATCTGTCAGGTAAGGATATATTAAAAAACTTTTTTTTAACTTTTATATATATACACGTATACACATACTTACTCTAAATTGCAGTTTTTAAAGGTTTCAAAGGTACATTTAATGTCAGAGAAATGTATACAATATACATCCTGAAATTCTTTGTCTTGCAAACATCCACAAAACAGCGAAGTGGCCCAAAGAATGAATGACTGTTAAATGTTAGAACCCCAGCTCCCCCTACCCATGCACTCAAGGGTGCAGCAAAGCATCAATAAAGACATAGACTTGCAGTACCCCAAAGACTACTCGTTCACCCGGGAATTCGACATACCGCAGGCTCTCTCTCTCCCTAATAAGGGAAAACATGGTGTTTTAGTATTATTATTTGCATTGTACTGCTGCAGTATAACAACAAATTTCTCAACGTATGCCAGCGATATTAAACCTGATACCAATTCTGATTCTGATTCTTTGAGATTATAATTCTCAGGGTGTCAGCTTAATTCTGATTCTGCATCCTGCGAAGCACCTAGCCAGAAAAGTCCTGTAATAATTATTGTGAGAATAGTTGCCCATTTTGTTGCATTTGGGGGTGAGAGGGCTTCTGTCATTATCTCAAATAACAAACCTGCAACTGCAAAATTGTACTCAGCAGCTAGCCCATTAATCAAGGACCTGATGTTTCCACAGGCAAGCCTGATTAATATGTAATGTCAAATTGTTACACATGTAATCACACTGTTTTGACATTTTGTCCACAAGTGCTGACAGCAGTGTGTAGAAATTGCCCTGGCTTTCTCTGAACACTGAGATACCTCAGGTACTAAAAGAAAATGAAATCAAATTTGTGTGTTCTCCCAAGAAAAATAATCTAAAGCATTTTTGGTAGTGATGTACAGAAACCATTACTGAAAACCACTTTTCCAAAAAATACAAACAGCTCCAAAAAGTTTGTAGCAATGACAGAAATGTTTGAAAGGGTTTCTGACAGTTTTTGGACGCATTACCTTATCTTTCCATGGAAGAGTTTAGCATCAGCAGGCAGAGCTAAAATATAATCAAAGACACAGAAGGTATTCAAACAAGTCCATGAGGATGAAAAGTTTGGTTTCAAGCTTCAACACTGACCCTGTTGTCGGTAACTTCATTTAAAGTTCAAAGTAGATTTATTATCAAAGTATATGCACCATATGCTACCCTGAGATTCATTTTCTTGCAGGCATTCACAATAGATACAAAGGAGTACAATAAAGTCAATGAAAACAATGAAAGATGGCCCATCAACCAATGTGCTAACTGTGCAAATACAGAGAGAGCTCTCTGAGTCTGAGGCCTCTGTCAGTCAAAGTTAACCATGGATATTGCATCCTAGCTGTCTAGATATGCAAGCCTGGGCAGTACAATATAGAGAGCAAGCTGTTGCCCTTGTCACAAGCTTCCCCTCTCCGCGTAAATGATGAACCCAAAGGAACAGCGGAGACCGATACTGTTTGGTACAAGTAGTGTCGTAAGAGTTGCCAGTCAGCATGGAGCTCAATGTAGGACTGCCTTAGGGACTCCAGCTTTGGATTTTTCCCTCAGGGTTTACTCCCGAAACCTTCCCTATGAGTGGGTACAGCCGCAAGGCAGCAGGGGTTTGAGTTCAGAGATTTCCTTCTTCTAGATGAGCTGCCAACCACGAATGACGTGCCCCATCTCCCCAAAGCAGCTGGTTTTAAGGCGCCAGTAGCCTGCCTTTGACCTTTCTTTTATCAATAGAAGCGATTCCACCGGGCTTAGTAGCTAAGCCGCACGTGAAGGCCAGGAACTGGACTCGGTTGTCAGAGGGTATTTGAGGCACACGTCATTGTCCCCATTACCACCCCCGGCTATAACAACCTTTAGGAACCACAGAAAAAGGTAATAATTAATTAATTAATACATGCATAATATTGAGAACATGTCCTTTGTGTCCGAAGGATGAACTTACAAGGCTGAGTGTACCATGAGGGCAATTGAAGGGTAAGAAGCTAGCTTGCCCCTTGCTGCTATTCGATGAGACATTATCCTCTTGTCCCAAAGTATTTAAAGTTATTGAAAATCTATCAATCTCAAACTTAAAATTAAGAATTGAGTGTGTCAATTTCTGAAAGAGAATTTCTTCCATAAACTTTTTCTTGTTTCCAAACCTGGCTGCTCCAAAAGCTGGGCTCTGATCTGTGACTATGCCTCTCAGTTCCAGGCTCTCTTACCAGCAGAAAGAATGTCTCTCTGAAGGTCTCCATTGAGATATTCAATCAGATCATTCCTCGACTGTTTAGATTTAAGAGAGGGCAATTCAAGTTTGTAGGAACTCTTTGACTTTGTAGATGCTGGAACCCTTTGGTGCAGACTTCAACCTTCCCTTCCACAGATACTGCTTGATCCACTGAGTCCTTCCAGGAGATTGCCGGTTGTTACATAATCCCTTCTTGTGATCAAGTATATATAATGGTGACAGTTAAGAAGTAGCTAGACAGACACATGAATATGTAAAGAATAGAGCAGGGGTTTCCAACCTTTTTTATAGCATGGACCCCTACCATTAACTGATGGGCTGCATGGACCCCAGGTTGGGAACCCCTGGAGTAGAGGAATATGGACTTTATGCAGTAGGATAAGATTTATTTAGAAAGGCATCAAAGTTCAAAGTAAACTTATATTAAGGTATGTATACATCACCACATATTACCTCAACATTCATTTTCTTACAGGTATCACAACAAAACAGAGAAATAATGTTTTGGCATTGTTCATTTTGTATCAACATCATTTCCTCCATGGGTTCATATAGATTTTATTTTGAAGCACACGGTGGAAAGACATCCATCTCCATCCCCATTTTACTTGTCCTTGAAACAACGATATCTTTTCGTAAGTAAGATCTCATTAAAAATTCTGAAGAATGCTTCCATCGCAGGTGATTTTTGAGAAGGTATCTAACTTAGAGTATAGCTTTGTATGTCCACACTGCGAGGCCAGCAAAATATAACAGAATCAATGAAAAACTACACACAAAGGCTGACAAACAATCAATGTGTAATAGAAGACAAACTGCAAATAAATAAATAATACTGAGAACATGAGTTACAGAGTACTTGAAAGTGGGTCCATGGATTGTGGGATCCATTTAGGGTTGAGGTGAGTGAAGCTATCCACACTGGTTCAGGAGCCTGATGGTTGAAGGATAATAACTGTTCCTGAACCTTGTCGTATGGGGTCTGAGGCTCCTGTACTTCTATCCATATAGCAGCGGTGAGAAGAAATCAGGTCCTGGATGGTGGGTGCCCTTGATGATAGATGCTGCTTTCTTGTACACAAATCATAGGCTATGATGCCCATTCCTGTGCTACACTTTTCTATGTTTGATCTGCCATTTAACCCATAGAGACCAGGTGAGGCTATTTCACCGGCAATTCAAAGTTCCTAAAACCAATCGTGAAGCCTCTGTAGTTGAATGGAACAGCTGTGCCTAGGAGACTGTATTCAATTGATGAATCACTTCAAGTGGCCAACGTCAGGTGTGGGAACACTCCCTGGACTAGACAAATCCAGGGAGTTCAGCCAGGGATTGGTAATCCTTGTCATATTGATAGATCTTGGATGAAGAAAGCAACCAACTGAGCAAACACTTCCCCTTCAGGAGCATTGAATCAGTCACTAATGGGGCTGCGTAAACAACTGCTACTTGGCCTGCTTACAGCTGCACTTTAAATCATGGCCTCTGTTGTAATGCAGGAAATGTGACATCTGAATTCAACACCTCATTTAAGAGGAGGAACTGACAGATCTGAAGAAGTTCCCACTAATTCAGGTCAACTCATATCATTTGTCAGGCTGTCTAAATCGGATAGAGAGTCAACCTACCTACAGCTCCATTACATCATGGCAAAGTTGAGCAGTATTCACAGAGAAACAGAACCAGAGTTAACACTTCAGGACAATGACCTTCATCAAAACTTTTCTGTTTGCATCTCTATCTGTTTCCATAGAGATGCTGGGAAATACAGTATTCCCCAGTAACACACATAAAATGCTGGAGGAACTCAGCAGGTCAGGTCAACATCTATGGAGAGAAATAAGCAATTGATGTTTCGGGTCAAGACTCTTCACCAGGACAATCCTAGGAGATGTTGACTGTTTATTCCTCTTCATAGATGCTGCCTGACCTGCTGAGTTCCTAAAGTGTTTTGTGTCTGTTATTGGATTTCCAGCATTTTCAGAATCTCATGTGCTTACGATGTGCAACATTCCCTCTTCAGTCTCAGAGATATTTTAGGCTGTGTATGTCAGTGAAGTGGCCTGGACAATAGCACTGGATAAAACCACAGTCGCCAGAGTAAACATCAAATTTTTAACCCTGCCCAAGATCAGCGAATCTGCCTGATTGTGACCTTCGATGGAAAATAGAAAAATCTTCAGTTCTGATGCAAATAAAAATTGGTCCCTGTGGTTATTTGATGTACGACAGCTATATAAAGATTCTTATAAGATATTACTACCAAACACCATAATTAAATTGTTCACCTCATTGCAACAGCTTTCTCCTAGTTCTGATCTTCTATGGAAAATATGAAAACCTCCTGTTTTGACACAAATAAAATGTGGTCCCCTGGATCCCCTTAGAAGATGTTACACCCAAATCATTTTGTCCACATCATTATCAAACCTTTCTTCTACACAAGCTTATGGAAACAGGCTCATTCTCTTTAAGGTAAAGTAATTGTTTCCCCAAGCCAAATATATAGGAGAAGGAACTTGCAGATCACAGCTTCAGCAGGTACTGGTCAGGAAGGCAAGTACATATTGCCCTTTAATATAAGAGGGTCAGAATTATGAAATAAGGCAGCATTGTTTGAACTGGTCATACCTAGGTTATTGTGTACAAGTTCCATCCACTTATTTAAGAAAGGATGTGTAAGATATTTCCTGAATTTAATTCATGGAATGAGAGGATTGTCCTATCTGAAGAAACCGATCTACATTGTTTAGTTTTGGACAATAAGAGAGTTGGAAGCTTTGGCGCTTGCTTGAAGATAGAATGGAAATGTTGCATTTAACTGCATCAAGTTCATCACTATGAACTACTCCATTTATTGAAAGATGTACTTGCATGTTAAGATTTTCATCTACAGCTTAACCCTTACATACTGTTTGGGTCAAATTTGACCGTTTTGACATTTAACAGCAGTAAAAACACTCTAAATGCCATTTTTAAAAGCCAAAATTTGAGTACTTTTCCTAACGTGACCCAAAATGCGCAAAAATGAAAATATTTTAAAATTTTATACTTTTGTACGGGTGCTACAAATTTTTGTACATTGAAGCTGTTCCAGGTCAAATTTGACCCGTATCTATTGAAATGGATTTTAGATCTCTGAAATATTAATTAAGGATTAATCACCCATTTATTAATGTCAGATAGGCTATTTATACATTCTAAATAGATCTGTGGCTCAAAATTTGGTATAGACATTTGTTATGAGGGGATTCTTGGACCAGGTCAAAATTGGCCCGGACCAGACTGTGAAGGTATAGAATATGAACAGGTTGCCTAGGTTAATAATCCGCACATTCAGAAATATGGTTTACATTCTTAATTCAGATTGAAATTGGCTTTGAGGTTCTGGAACCTTAATCTCATTAACTAGCAGACTATATCTGCCTTTGTGAGTGAGCTATAGAACACTACGGGCATGTTCTGCTGCAGTGTAACAGTTCTCTGATTCAGCAGTCAACACTGGGGTTCAGGTTAGTAAAAATGTATTGCAGAAGCTTAGGTAACTGATTGCTGGCATGAGTTCAAATCGCAAATGAGGAATTTAAAATCCATTAATTAAAAAATGTGGAATTAAAAGCTAGATGCCTAGAAATTGAAAGGAAACGTGCATTGTTGGTTGATTATGGGAATGGAGAGGAAATAAATACTCTGGGGGGAATTGCTTTTGGCCTGGGGATGAATCTAACATCTAAGATCCAAGCCTGGCAGCCCACTGTCAGAAGATATGGCCTTAATTAATATTCATTAATGTCTGGATTATGCAATGGGGGGTGTATGTGTTGGATATATTGG
Organism: Mobula hypostoma; assembly: GCF_963921235.1. NCBI lineage: Eukaryota > Metazoa > Chordata > Chondrichthyes > Myliobatiformes > Myliobatidae > Mobula > Mobula hypostoma. Next base: position 44,332,332 of record NC_086118.1, on the reverse strand, counting down.
AAATAATCTTCAGTATATAGGTTCTGGATGTAGGTTTATAGAGGGAAGCTTTTGGCTGGTCTGCATTTAGTAGGGACACGGCAAAGGATATATATATGTATCCCTCTCTAAATTCTTGGTTTGATTTACAAGTTATCCTCCAGTATTTTATGGAATAACAGAGGTACAAGTTCAGAACACAAAGCTGTTCTTGCAAGTGCCTTCAGTGTCAGATTCCTTAGGTTAAACTGGCATAAAGCAGGAGCAGGCAAGATAAGCTTAAAATTTACAGCAAAATTCCATGAAGCCAGCACACTTTAGCTCTGCTACAACAGCAGATTTTCCATACTCCTGTCATTTTCAATATTTTAGACATTACACAGTATATGATTGTCCAGAGCACGTGGTAAGTTTTAAAGGGATTGTGGGAAGCAAGGCCCAGAAACATTGCAAGGGATTGTGGGAAACAAGGCCCAATATCATTCTGAGAACCACAGGAACCGAGACCCTGGGGTGCTGGTGTGTTAAAGGAAAAAATAGAATCAGGGCCTCCATGAGTGAAAGAGAATACCCAAGGCATCACCTGATCAACAGTCACTGAACCATCAGGATTTCTGAATGGGATTATTAGAGTTTTACTGCATTTATAATCAAACCTGGAGGATCAGGTGTGCTTAGGCCTTGGAGTGAGGCTTTGGAAGGCAGACTCTTAGAAACCTCTCCCATCAAGTCACAAGGAGTTTGGCCCAGTGTTTGATTTTCCATGTTCTTCCTGCTTAACTAAGACTAAACCCTATTTGTGAGGGGCAATCAAATAGAAATCTGCTAAATCTGGTTCTTACTGACAATATTTGTTTTACACAAATGTTAGAAGCCAGAACCTGGTCACTAATTTGTTAAACAACAGTTAAAGATGTTCACCTAAACCTTTTAATTATTCAAAAAACTCCACCGGCTGGGTAGAAAAATAAACAAAGCCTGTGGAACATCCAATCAATTTCTTCCAGGCTTTAAAGTGAATTTTCAGACTCCTGCGTCGGAAATAACAACCACCCATGGCAGTGGTCTTTCCTGACTGCACGTCACCCTTCAAACAGTTCTTCCATCTTATGCCCAGCTGGGTCAAAGTTCAGGAGCCTTAGCATTCCAATCCGACTAATGCTGCAGACCTAAGTTCGATCGGAAGCCCTCCAGCAAAGCGTAAGGAAATGTTTAAAGGAAGTTTGTCATTCCAATAATGTCCTGGCTGTGTTTGTTTACAAAGTTCTATATTTGGTGAGTGCAGAGCTGCAGTTGATTAGCATGGGGCAAAAAGTGTATCTGTTAACCTCCGGAGTCTTTCGAGGTTTCCTGCATCAGACAGCCCCTTGCATAAGGTTACTAATTGTAATGTGGAAAGTTCACAAACAAAATTGTTTGTCATTAAGGGCTTGAGCTGACTAAACCACAGGAAGATAAATCAATCATCTCTGATTTAAGAAGTTTTACCTGCTGCAAAGACCACAGAGGGATGAGATACAGGAGCCAAGGCATAGAAATGATACCAATGTCAGTTCTCCCCTCAAAAAATCTGAGACAAAAGCCGAGAATGCTGTAAATACTCATCAGACCAGACAGTATCTGTCATAAGAAATAAAAACTTACTGTTTCCAGTTAAAAATTTAATTCACCAAAATAACTGCCTGATCATCAAGTTCTTTAGTACCTGATTTACCTGGGTGGTGTGGTAGCGTAGTGGTTAGTGTAATGCTTTACAGTGCCAACTGTGAGATCTGGATTCAATCCCCACCACTGTCTATAAGAATTTATACACTCTCTCCATGACTGTGTGGACTTCCTCTGGGTGTTCTGATTCCCTCTCACATTCCAAGTGGGTACGGGTAGGATTAGTAAATTGTGGACATTCTATGTTGTTGCCAGAAGCATGGCAACTCTTGCGGACTGCCCCAGTACACCTTCAGACCTTGTAGGCATTTTACTGTGTATTTCGATGTACATGTGACAAGTAAAACTAATATTTAACTAATCTTTAAGCAGCAAACCTTTTTAGATGGAAAGTCAAAGACATGAACAAGGTGTTTCCATTCAATTGTAGCATGAGTGTGGCATCAGATAGATTTGAAATTTGCAGGAAGCTCTCCAACAAACCACAGCTGTCGTTCAATCATAAAGAACTACAGTGCGGAGATAGGCCGTTCTGTCCAGCTTTTATATGGTGTCTGAACCGTATGAGATTGAGAACAAGAATGTGGCAAGTACACATGCGGCCGATTAATCATGGTGAATCACCTGAGCCTCATATATACGGGTGGCTGTCTTTTTCTGGGCGGGCTTTTGAGGGAGCATGTTTTCCATCTGGTGGACCAGGTTCTCTGTTCCCGCATGGTACTCTGGCTAACATGACTCATTGAAATAGTTTAATCTTACTGCTCCATTGTTATTTTAGCTCCGGGCCCCCTCCAAGCAGTTCCTGTTCATCCATGTTTGGCTCATATCCCTCCAGACACCTCCTATCCATATCCCTCTCCCTGTCCAATTAATAAGTGGAAATAGGACACTTTAAGCTTGATTCTGACTGTGCTTCAGGGTTAAATGAGGGATAGCCTTGCATATCACTGCCTTTACTCTTTGTCCTATTGTAAAAATTGGAAGCACTGTGCAGAAATTTGTTCTTAGTCGCATCGAGGATTGAACAGTACAAGACAGGAATATTGTGATCTGAAAGACCTGTTCCTGTACTGTATTGTTCTATGTTCGATGTGACAAAGGGCAAATCTCTGCCCAGTGCTTCTACTTTGTATAGCGTAACAATTACATAGAACCATAAAAATCTACAGCACATTACAGGCCCTTCAGCCCACAATATTGTGCCGACCGTGTAACCTACTCTAGAAACAGCCTAGAATTTTCCTCACAACACGCTGAAGGAACTCAGCAGGTTGGGCAGCATCCGTAAAAAAGATCGGTGAATGTTTCGGGCCAGAACCCTTCATCAGGACTGAAGAGGGAAGGGGCAGAGGCCCTAAAAAGAAGGTGGGGGGAGGGTGGGAAGGAGAAGGCTGGTAGGTACCAGGTGAAAAACCAGTAAGGGGAAAGATAAAGGGGTAGGGGAGGGGAAACAGGGAGGTGATAGGCAGGAAAGGTGAAGAAGGAATAGGGGAAAACACAATGGGTAGTAGAAGGAGGCGGAACCATGAAGGGGGTGATGGGCAGCTGGGGGAGGGGCAGAGTGACATAGGCATAGGGGAAGGGAGGGGGAGGGAATTACCGGAAGTTGAAGAATTCTATGTTCATACCAAGGGGCTGGAGACTACCAAGACGGTATATGAGGTGTTGATCCTCCAACCTGAGTTTGGCCTCATCATGGTAGTAGAGGAGGCCATGTATGGACATATCTGAATGGGAGTGGGAATATGGACATATCTGAATCGAAGTGGGAAACATCCATCTAGGTAGTCTCCAGCCTGGAGACTACTGGTTTTTCACCTGGAATCTACCAGTCTTCTCCTTCCACCCTCCCCCCACCTTCTTTATAGGGCCTCTGCCCCTTCCCTCTACAGTCCTGACGAAGGGTTCCGGCCCAAAACGTTGACTGATCTTTTCCACGGATGCTGCCCGACCTGCTGAGTTCCCCCAGCGTGTTGTGAGTGTTGCTTTGACCCCTGTATCTGCAGATTATTTTGTGTCTAGAATTTCCCTACTGCATAGCCCTCTATTTTTCTAAGACGTTCATGAAGACGACCGATTTACTATTCCACATTTAGCCCCGAAGTGTGCGCTAATCACAACCGTACAATTGCAGATGTTGAGTGTATACCGCTTGCTAAATTTAAATCTTGCAGTACAGGTAGCATTTGGTGCTTATATATTAGTTCTTATGGGAACTTGAAGACACACACTCAACAATTCTGGAACAGTTTCTTCCCCTCTGCCATCCCATGTACATTCCTTCAGTACTTTTTTTGCACTGCTTGTTTTATTATATATATATATATATATACACTTCTTAATGTAATTCAGTTTTTATTATTATGTATTGCAATGCACAGCTGCCACGTAACAACAAATTTCATGATATACGCCGGTGATATTAAATCTGATGTTGAGTCTGATTCTGTTTAATGTAAACCATCATATGTGAGCATCAAAAGGAAATTTGACACATGATACTAGTGGCCTGTAATCTGAAATGATCTCAGATAGTTACACTTGGAATCAGCAGCTTTTATAGATTTAGGCCCACACATGGTGGAAATAGAACTAAACTTATATACTACTGATTTTGTATTACCTCCTATATTACAGGTTTAAAATCTGACACAAATGCAAGAGTCGATTATAATTAAAAGACAGGCTTTCTGGTAAAATAGAGGAGATAAACTTTTTTTAAAGAAATGCACAACTTGAGATAAAGATACTCTGAATGTTTTCTTGGGTATAAATTCTTAAATTACTGACCGCTGTATGACTTGCCACAAAGTATGTGACCTCATGACGACCTTCCATCAACTGAAGTGGCGATTATGAGGTCTGATTTTGAAAATTGGGCTCTTTGTGTGGCAACATACGCAATCAGTGAGGTTATCCCAATGTGGCAAACATTTTGCTATTTCAACTCATTCCTGTTGAGTAATTCTGTGACCAGAGGGAAGCTTATGCCTGGCCCTGCAGGATTTGCCACACATGGAGTCTTTCCCTTCTCTTCACGAGTATGACACAGATTTATCCACAGAGCGACCCTCAATCACACCAGGCCTAACCAGTGACTTTTCACCAGTTTGTTAGTTACCTAGGACAATGACTGCTCACCCCTTTGTTAAAACTTGCCTGTTTTTTTTCTTTGCTTTTTCCTACATCTCCTCATATTGGTGTGTCACCTCAGTGAATGGCATTGGAATCGTAGTGTCACAGAGTCATAGGGCATGGAAATGTTCCATGCAGACTAGGATTTCCATCCAAGCTGGTCCCATTTACCTGTATTTGGCTTATAACCTTCTAAACCTTTCCTATCCAAGTACTTAGACACAATAACGTCTGCAGATGCTGGAAATCCAAAGCAGCATGCACAAAATGCAGGAGGAACTCAGCAGGTCAGGTAGCATCTCTGGAAATGAATGCATAGTTGACGTTTCAGGCCGAGACCTTTTTCCAGGACTGTGAAGGAAGGGGGAAGATGCCAGAATAAAAAGGAGAGGGGAGGAGAAGGAGGCTAGCTGGAAGGTGATAGGTGAAGCCAGGTGGATGGAAAAGCTCAATTACTGGAGAAGAAGGAATTTAATATGAGAGGAGGGTGGACCATTGGAAAAAGAGAAGGAGGAGGGACACGGGGAGAACTAATAGTCAGGTAAGAGGAGGTAAAAGGTTAGAGTGAAAGATGGGGGGGGGGGCAGAAATTGTTTACCAGAAAGCAAAATCGATATTCATGCCATCAAGTTAGAGGCTACCCAGACGGAATATAAGGTTATAAGGTGCTGCTACTCCACTCTGAGGGTGACCTCATCTTGACACAAGAGGAGGCCACGAGCCAACATGTCAGAATGGGAATGAGTATCAGAATCAGAATGTTTGGTCATGGGAAGTCCTACTTGTGGAGGATGGTGTGGAGGTGCTTGACAAAGCGGTCACCCAGTTTACAACGGGTCTCACCAATGTAGAGGAGGCCGTATCAGGAGCACCGGACACAATAGACAATGCCAGCAGATTCACAGGTGAAGTGTTGCCTCACCAGTAGGGCTCTGAATGGAAGGAGGGAGGAGGTGTATGGGAAGGTGTAGCACTGAGGTCACCTACAGGGATAACTGCCAGGAGGGAGATTAATCAGGAGGGACAAATGGACAAGGGAATCATGGAGGGAGTAATCCCTGAGGAAAGCAAAGAGAGAGTTGGAGGTAAAGATATGTTTAGTGGTAGGATCTCTTTGGAAATGGCAGAAATTGCGGAGGATGATGCATTGGATGCAGAAGCTGAGGTGGTGATAGGTAAGGACAAGAAGAACTCTAATATTATTAAGGAGGTGGGAAAGCGGGGTAAATGTAGATGTACGGTAAATGTATGGGAAATATCCTGGAATGGAAAGCCACGTCCTTGGAACAGATGTGTCGAAGGATAAACTGAGAAAAGGGAATAGCATTTTTACAGGTGATAGGGTGGGAAGAGATATAGTCAAGATAACCATGGGAATCAGTAGGTTTATAAAAGATATCAGTTGACAGTTTGTCTCCGGAGGTGGAGGCAGAGAGATCGAGAAAGTGGAGGGAGGTGTCAGGAATGGACCAAGTGAATTTAAGGGCAGGGTGGAAGTTAGAGGCAAAGCTGATAAAATTGATGAGCTCAGCATGGGTGCATGAAGCAGCACCAATACAGTTGACAATGTAGCGGAGTAAGAGTTGGGGAGTATAACCAGGGAAAGCTTTGAACTTGGCAACACTCACAACACGCTGGAGGAACTCAGCAGGTCGGGCAGCATCCGTGGAAAAGATTGGTCGAAGTTTCAGGCTGGAACCCTTCGTCAGGACTGTAGGGGGAAGGGGCAGAGGCCCTATAAAGAAGGTAGGGGGAGAATGGGAAGGAGAAGGCCAGTAGGTTCCAGGTGAAAAACCAGTAAGGGGAAATATAAAGGGGTGGGGGAGTGGAAGCAGGGAGGGGATAGGCAGGAATAGTGAACAAAGAATAAGGGAAAACACAATGGGTAGTAGAAGGAAGTGGAACCATGAGGGAGATGATAGGCAGCTGGGGGAGGGGGCAGAGTGACATAGGGATAGGGGAAGGGAGGGGGAGGAAATTACCGGAAGTTGGAGAATTCTATGTTCATACCAAGGGGCTGGAGACTACCTAGACGGTATATGAGGTGTTGCTCCTCCAACTTGAGTTTAGCCTCATCATGGCAGTAGAGGAGGCCATGTATGGACATATCTGAATGGGAGTGGGAAGCAGAGTTGAAGTGGGTGGCTACTGGGAGATCCTGACTGTTCTAAGTAGCCAATGAAGAGGTGGGCATAGCCCATGGCTACCTCTTGCGTTTGGAGAAAGTGAGAGGAGCCAAAGCAAAAACTGATCAGGGTAAGGACCGGTTCTGGCAGATGGAGGAAGATGGTGGTGGAGTGGATCAGGTACCTGGACATGCACTTGTCCCAGAAACCTTCAGATGTTGTTAATGGACCTGCCCCAAATAGCTTATACCACATACTGACCACCCGCTGGGTGAAAAAGTTGCCCTCAGATCCCTATTAAATCTTTCCCATCTCACGTTAAACCTATGCTGCTCAGTTCTTGTTTCCTGTAACCAGGAAAATGACTGTCCACATTCACCCTATGAATGCTCTCCATAATTGTAAGCAGCTTGATATGATCACCCCTCATTCTAGCATATTCCAATGAAAATAGTATCAACTTCTCTTCATAACTCAGTCCTTTGAGTCCTTCCTGGCAACATCTTCCTAAACCTCCTCCTCACTATGGCCATCATTTAGTCTGAGACCAGAGGACACAGCTTCAAAATAGAGGGGTGACTTTTTAGAAAGAAGATGTGGAGGAATTTCTTTAGCCAGAGTGGCCAATCTGTGGAATTCTTGGTAATCTGTGGAATGGCCAAATTCTGCTCCTATATCTCATGATATTATAGTCTTAACGACATCTTTCCTTTACCAGGGTGACCAAAAGGGAACACAATATTCCAAAAGCAGCCTCACCACATCCTGCCATTTCTGTTGAATGATACAGATAAATAGTGTCCTCCCAAACACCTTGGGTCCAAGCAATAATTTTGTCACTTGGTTGATCGCCAAATGGGGGAATGATACTGAGAATGCACTGGGAAGATTACTTGTAGTTGCTGTCTACAGGGTTAGCACTATGACGTTTAGAATAATCTGAAACAAGAGAAAATCTACAGATGCTGGAAATCCAAGCAACACACACAAAATGCTGGAGAAACTCAGAAGGCCAGGTAGCATCTAGAAAAAGAGTTAACAGTTGACATTTCAGGCCGAGACCCTTCACCAGTCCTGATGAGGGGTCTTAGCCTGCAATGTCTACTGTTTATTCTTTACCATAGATGCTGCCTGACCTGTTGAGTTCCTCCAGAATTTTGGGTGTGTTGTTTAGTATAATCTGCTTTAGTTATTCCCTTCCACAGGTAAAACTAAAAAATGGGGTCATTGTCAAGTAATCTAAGATTGGGTTGTGTTGATGCACAGTGATTCAGATGTCAGTATACACCAGTCATGAAAACAAACGTGACTGTGTTTTGGCCTTTGTAGCAAGTGGATTTGAGGACAGGAGCACGGATGTCTTTCTGTTATTACACAGGGAGACATGGAGTATGATCTACAGTCTTGCTCTTCTTACGAAATAGATGACTTAATTGTTACACAGAGGTAACATCAAAGGTTCACCAGAATGATTTCTGAAATGATGGGATCACATATAAGAACAGATTAAGTTGATGAGGCTTATATTCACTCGAGTTCAAAAGAATGAGAAGTGATCTCATCGAAATTTGCAGACTCTGACTGGCCAAAACCATTTGGATGTGCCAAGCATTCTTCCCCAGAACTGAAGAGTCTAGAATGAAGAGGTCATAATTTCGGGTAATAGGGTTAGGGATTTGGGACAGAGAGTAAGAGAAAGTCCTCCTTCAAAGGGCAGTGATCTTGTGGAATGCACTCCCACAAAGGACTATAAGGACCAAATCTCTGAATATTTTTAAGAAGGAGTTTGAAAAATTTCAAAAGGGCATAATGAGGTTTATGGAGCACAGCTGGAAAGTATATTTCAGATAGTTAATTAACCATGATTGTATTGAGTGTAAGAACATGGACCACTGTTGCAAGAAAGCAGCATCCATCATCAAGGACCCCCACAACCCAGGCCATGCTCTCTTCTCACTGTTGCCATCAGGAAGAAGATACAGGAGCTTCAGAGCTCACACCACGAGATTCAGGAACAGTTATTACCCCTCAACAATTAGACTCTTGAACCAGAGAGGATAACTTCACTCAAATCTACTCACATCTTCAATTAGTTGTTTGCACAAACTATCGACACACCTTCAAGAGCTTTTCATCTCGTGTTCTTGATATTTATTGCTTTTTTTTGTATTTGCACAGTTTGTTGCCTTTTGCACATTGCTGGGTGTGGTCTTTCACTGATTCTATTGTGTTTCTTGGATATACTGCCTCTGGCCACAAGAAAATAAATATCAAGGTAATATATGGTGAGATATATGCACTTTAACAATAAATTTATTTTGAACTTTGAACAAGTGGCCTATCCTACTCTTTTCTTCTGTTATATTTCCATCTCGTCACTATGTCAATCACTGTGGACACATTGGAGAGATCCCCTATCCTCATATGCTTTTGAGACATGGTAAACACTCTGTGTAACTTCCCCAGTTTATCACCATGCACCAATCTCCACCCTTCCTCTTTCACTTAGTACCTGCGTTCCTCTTCAGTCACTCCTTTCCTCCCCTTTTGATGAATTCCCTCTCTGCCATCACTCATTGCTAAAGCACTAATCTCTCACCATTGGCTCTCCTGGTGCTCTCATTTGCATTGGCATGCAGAGAAAGCTATTCTCTTGCCATCTCTTGAAATGTTGCTAACTTGATAAGAAAGCCCATGGACAATGATCCCTTGCAATGTAACAAACTAGAGAATTCTTCCTCATCATAGAGTGGTTCAAAGTTCATAGTGTGAGGTTCTTGGTACAGCCAGTATAGAAGACAGTGCTGTGCTGAGATAAAGACCAACCCATTTTGTTACATCAGTGTATCTGAACTCTGACCCTTCCAAGGCCAAGTGCAAGGTCACTTGCAGACATCTAAATTAATATCTCCTGTCCATACTTGAGTGGCACTACCTCAAGAACGGGAAATGGGAGACCACACCTGAATCTTAGGTTGACTCCAAATAGCACTTGAATATAGACAGAGTAAAGGAAAGTTTGCCAAGTCACAGACTATTCCACTTGGAATTACTGCTTAAGGCTACTAGATTTTTTTCCAGAAAACTGGAACACTGCTTTTACTGTACATGGCTAAATTTATACATGCAGTCTGAAAATAAAACAAAACCACAATCCAAGTTCTTTTTAATTTTTTTCTCATCATAAGTCATTTTTCTTGGACAGATTGCCTCAGTCCTGTATAGGTTACCTATAATTTACAACTTACCTGCATTAACAGTACAGTTTTATAATTTAACTGGGAATCTGTTCAATAAGAATGAGCAAAACCCAAATCAAATTAACATAAAATGAATAGGACCCTGTAGACTCAACCAATTTCAAGACAATAAACAATGCAGACTTTATTATGTCAAGTTTAATAGTGTTGGCAGAGATTCTGTGCTAAAATTATACATATATTTTCTTATATGGCGGAAATCGTCACTTTATAGTTACTGTATGTGTTCTATAGTTTAAGCAGGTAAATTAGACCAAAGCAAAGCTTCTGGTGACAATGCAGGAAGGAATGGTCACAATATGCACTAATTGGCTGCAGGAATTATGCTTCAGTTTAATTTAAAACAACTTTATATTAATTTAAAAATACTAGTAATCTCAGTTTTACTTTGACAATAGAAAGCTTTTTATAAAGGTATTATAAATGTATTCAACAGCCCAGTAACTGGGTAGAGTGGGAAAGCATGCAGCAGTGACTGCCAATGCATTTTTTTTCTCCCAATGTAGAGTACTGTGTCAAAGTCTTAGGTTTATATACATATCAATATAGTGCCTAAGACTTTTGCACAGTTCTGTATTTGTCAATGTCAACTTGGAAAGGAGAGTGAGTTTGTAAATTTGGCAGGACTAAAGGACATTCAGGATGGTGAGTGTGGAGCACCACAGAAGGGGTGTGAGACAGGTGGCAGAGAAGGAATGCTGGTGCGGGATGGCGTTTGTGCAGGCACACCAGTCCTGAGAGACCAGTCAAGATCAACATATTCCAAACAATTGGTTTATTGTGTTACGAGAATACACATAAAATTAAGATGTTTGCTGGCCTGGGTTAGCATCAGTGACATCAGCAGTTGGTTTGCCACCTGCCCTCAGGGGAAGGAGAGATAAGGAACAATGGAGCAGCGTCTGGAGATGTGTAATGAAGGGACGTGGGAGAGAGAGAGCTGTCTGGAGCGGCTCCCCTCTTTGAATCTTGAACTGTTTGAAGTGATGGACAGGCGATGCCCCAGCAGGGGGATAAAAAGGGACAGGTTCGCTAAGGCAACACACACGCCACCCGAGGTAACGAGACCCTGGAAGCGATGCGCCTCTCACGAGTGGGTGAGAAGTATCAGACAACGACCAGGGTGGAAAGGTACGATCAGCGGGAACCCGGTGTGTGTCCGCCCTTGCCTGGGTGCTGGGTTCACTGCAGAGGATCGACTGCACCTGGAGGAGGGGTCACAGTCGGTGACCTCAGGTGACATCACCAAGGACCCGCCCAAAAGCTGCTTGTGAGCCATCTCGCCGGTCTGTGAGTGAAGCCGTGTGTGAATGATCAGTTGTTCCTGTTCTCTCTGTCTCTCTTCCCCCACGTTGTCCATCGCCATGGCAACGATTACTGCGAACTGAACTGGACTGAACTTTGAGTCATTTTGAAATTTGGTCATTTACCCCTAGACAACGATAGAGCTTGATTGATGCTGTTATCTTAATTCTGTGCACATGTGTGTTTATCATCGCTGAACTGTTGCATTTATTATCCTTTCGATTACTGTGTTGCTTGTTTCTTTAATAAAACTTTCTTAGTTCTAGTACTCCGGACTCCAACTGAGTGATCCATTTCTGCTGGTTTGGCACCCCAGTTACGGGGTACGTAACAATTGGTTATTACAGAACGTCTCTCTGGTGCTTCCTGTCCCTTCCCTTCTCCCTTTCCCTTTTCAAAAATTCAAAGATTCAAAGTATATTCATCATCAAAGTATTTATGCAGTGTATACCCTGAGATTCATCTTCCTCACAGACAGCCGTGAAACATTGAAAACCATAGAACTCGTACAAAGAAAAAAATATCAAACCCACTCCCATGCCTAAAAAAAAAACAAATCATGCAAATGACAACAAGAAAAGCAAGGGAAAAACAGAATATAAAACACAACATCAAAAGAGTCAAGGCATATTCAGTTCAGTTCAGTGTTTTCTATCTGCAGGCTGCCCCGATTGAAAATTGCCCAAAATAAAGGAGTGACATACTCCCAACTATGATTCCACTCTCCCTGTCCTCTTCCCACCCTCAGTCCATAATAGAGACCCATATCAGAATCGGGTTTATCATTACTTACATATGTTATGAAATTTGTTTTTTTTTGCGGCAGCAGTACAGTACAATACATAAAATTACTACAGTACTGTGCAAAGGTCTTAGGCACCCTAGCTGTATATATGTGCCAAAGTCTTCTGCGCAGTACTTCTGACACAGAAGTATGTCAGTTATGTCAGTTCCTTTCTGTGACTGAGCGAAGATCAGCACTTGTTCCATCACTGAGCAGGAATACTGGTCGGAAATAGGTATAGAGAGTTTTATTTGGGTTTTTAGCGCTGGAAATAGTTACATCCCAACACGTCTCCTTAGCAGGAGAGAAGCGTGGTCGCATTGTTTATTCCAGGGACCAGCTGCTTGCACTTATGCCGGCCGGTTTAGCGAGCAGAGCGGTGGACACCCCTGTTGAAATCTGGAGGAAAACACACAGAGGATGCACAGGGGGATCACAAAGTCGAGGAAAGAGGACCGGGTGGAGACAACAGAGACGTATGGAGAAGAGGAGTTCGGTGGGTAATAAAATGGACGAGTTCACGGCGCTACCCAGGCGTCAGAGAACATTTCGGGAGTGCGGTGTTAAGTGTTTCACTGGAACGGGGCTGCACAAGGACATACCCAATCAAAACTTTTCCATGGACGGCTTCCAGACCGTTCGGGATGACCGGAAGTGCACTGAGAGCAGTAAGCATTAAGGAGTTGGGTGCTTACTGTTCTGGTTAACAACAGATGGTGCAATCCGGGTCATATTACGATCAAGGAACGTGTTTGTAGACCGGATATTGAACTTTTTACTGTTGGACTTCAGCCATATTCCACCGAGATACAACACTGGGCATCACGGGAGGTCGTTCCTGCCTGTGGCCATCCAACTTGCAGCTCCTCCCGTGGAGGGTCAGACACCCTGAGCCAATAGACTGCTCCTGGACTTATTTCCATCTGGCATAGTTTGCATTTTGTTGTTTGATTGTTTGTGGTTTTTGTATTGCTATATTTATGCTCTATTCTTGGTTGGTGCGGCTGTAACGAAACCCAATTTCCCTCGGGATCAATAAAGTATATCTATCTATCCATCTGTCTATCTATCTAAAAATAGGACTGTATTAGAAATAAATTCAAAACTCACCAGCTGAACACAGTGCCATTTAAATGGGGACCATCATAAAACTTTCAGTTGTTAAGTTGCTTTATTATTGTCAGATTTACCGAGGTATGGTGAAAAACTTTATTTTGAAAGCCATCCTCCAGATCAGTTCGTCATATCAATACGTCAAGGTACTACAAGGGAATATCAACAGCAAAAGAGTGTACATTACAGAGAAATGGCGGATATAAATGAGGTCATGACAAGGTAGACTCTGATGTCAAGAGCCCATCTTATTGTACAAGATATCTATTGAATAGCCTTTTAACAGAATGTCTTTATGGTTAGTCATTAGACAATAGACGTTGTCCTTGAGCTTGGTGGTACATCTTTCAGGATTTTTTGTCTTCTACCCAATGGGAGGGGGAGAAGAGAGAATGGTTAGATTGAGAGGGGTCTTTACTTACGTTGGTTGCTTTATGAAGACAGTGAGATGTATAGACTGAGTCCATGGAGGGGAGGATGCATGCCATGAGGTGTTGATCATCATTCAACTGAATCTTGGCTTTCATTTCCTCAGAAATATTCAAGTACATCACAACGCTACATGTCAAAAATACAAAAGATTCTGCAGATGCTGAATGCCTTGAGCAAACCACACACAATGCTGAAAGAGCTCTGCAATTTTTGCAGCTTTTGTGGAGGGAAATAAACAGTTGATGATTTGGGCCAAGACCTTTCATCAAGACTGGAAAGGAAGGATGCAGAAGCCAGAATAAAAGGGTAGATGTGGGGGAGAAGTACAAGTTGGCAGGAGATAGTGAGATCAGGTGAGGGGAATGATGTCAGAAGTTGGCAGGGTATAGGTGGAAGATGTAAAGGGCTAAAGAAAAAGAATCTAGCAGTAGAGGACAAAGGCCATGGGATAAAGGGAAGAGGTGAGGAACCAGAAGGAGATGATAGGCAGGTTATGAAGGCAGGGGACAAAACTAAAGATAACAATTGGCTTTATTTGTCACATGTACGTTGAAACATGCAGTGAATCAAATCAACAAGAATTGTGCTGGGCAGCTTGTGTGTGGTACCCGCACTAACATAGCATACCTACAACTCGATAGCCCTAACCCATATGTCTTCAAAACGTGGGAGAAATCTGGAGCAGCTGGAGGAGATCTACTCGGTCACAGGGTGAATGTAAAAACTCTCTACAAGCAACGTCAGGAATCAAACCCGGATCTTACAACTGGCGATATATAGAAAAGAAGGCACGTGTCAAGCACAGTTGATGCAGATGGTTTTCTCCCTAACCCGGCATTATCTATAAGTTCCAAAATACTGAATATCATACTTAAACCAAAACAGTGGGATTGATGGATCTTTGCTGCACTTTCACCACTTCTGATTCTAACTTCAAACATCCATATCACCTTGGAAACACAAGAAACTGCAGATGCTGGAGCTCGGAGCAATAAAAATTCTGCTGGGGAGGATCGAGCAGCATCTGTGTGGGGAAAGGGATTGTTAATATTTCAGGTTGAACCTCTGCATCAGGACTAAGAATAGATTGCCAGTAGAAAGAGGAGAAGCGGTGTTGTAGACATGGACCATATCACTTTGATTTCTCTTTACCACAGGACAGATACAATGAAATATGGATCAATCTCACTGTGTTCTTGCTCCCATATCGTCAGTCCAAAAGTCAATTTCCATTGTCATGATCAATGTAAGTTTTGATAGCCTCGTGACAACATGAACAGCCTATTCCATCAATCCAGGTTGCAATGTACTTCACTTAGATCATGTTTACAAAGTCTTTTACTATTTTCCCTATCAATTTCACACTGCCCTTATTTGAGTCTTAATTTGCTTTCGAGCAAATGGTTGAGTTACCCCAAATGGACTGTTCATGTTAGTTCTCAATTGTCCAATGGTGTACCCTGCTACAATGAGAATACTTCCCTTTCTGGTAGATCTTCTTTTTCCCTTAATCTCTTGAAAAACTAAGTCCAATCTTATAAAGACTTGGCTTCTCATGTTGCTGTCCTGACAATATCAGATACTTGCTTAAAATTCAGTTTCCTTTTAATGAGCGGCTTCTCTTGAGTATGCAGTTCCGCAGACATGCTACCCTGAAACATCTCCTCAAAGTCCCCGCTGTGGTGACATTTTGCAATCTGTCTGAAATCTGCAACGATGTCCGAAGCACTTTCATGTGGATGATGATTCTGGATTTTAACTGATCAGATTCAGGGAAGGGGCACCAATGGTTTTCAACTAGTTTATCCAAAAAATGGTCTCTTAGTTTAGCTAAGGCCAGGAAATCTTCTCTTCAGAATTGGAATTAGGTCTATTATCAACGACATATGTTGTGAAACTACTGTTATTGCAGCAGCAGTACAGTGCAATGCATAAAATAAACAAGAAATATACATTGCATATTAAAAAAATAGTAATTAAGTAGTCCAAAAAGAACACAAAAATAATGAGGAATAGCATCCATGGGTTCATTGCCTGTTTAGAAATCTACTGATGGAGAGAATTAAGCTCTTCCAAAAACACTGGGTGTTTGCCTTCGGACTCCTGTGCCTCCTCTCTGATGGCAGTAGTGAGAAGAGGCTGTCCTTGCACCTCTAACTGACAGTAGGATGGAGCTTCCCTCTCTTTCGCAATATCAATTTGCAGTGAAAAATGTTTCATCCTTTCAATATGCCGGCGGGAAGAGAGAGAGCAGCGCGCCAGCGTGCGCAGCCCTCCGGTGAAAAATGATATTGTATCCGTTAAATAGGGGCCATGGACAATTCTGATTTGATGGAGATGGACATGAAAGCACAGAGGAACATCTGGAGAAATTTCTGATATGCTCGTTCACTGCTGTCATTGCAGCGCGGTCGGGAATCTTCCAGAGGGAAGGCCTCAATATCCCTGGCTTTGCCTGCTGTTGGCGACTGAGATTAAGGTCAAATCATTCGGATAGAGATGGCGCTCAGTACTTGGTGTCGGAGAGCTGTTTCGGAGGCTCGAAGTTTTCGGATGACTCAGAGTCAGATTGTGGTCGGGCGTGGCAGGGAGAGTTTTTCTTCCTTCTCCCGTCTGCGTGAGATGTGGGACATTTGAGAGACTTTGAACTTTTTACTGTGCTCCTGGACTTCTTCATCAAGTTATGGTATTGTTGCACTGTTGTAACTATATGTTATAATTATGTGGTTTTGTCAGTTTTTTCAGTCTTGGTCTGTCCTGTGTTTTGTGATATCACACCGGAGGAAATATTGTATCATTTCTTAATGCATGCATTACTAAACGACAACAAAAGAGGACTGCGTGTCTTCGTAATCTATGTTACAACTGATCTATTAAGAAATGCTAATGTGGGATTCAGGATTCTGATGAACTAACTATTCCAAAAAATAGCTGATGTGATCACTAAAGGCAAAATCAATGAAATTCAGATGTTCTATTAGCCTCCTCTGCCCGATAGTTCAAGAGGAAGAATTCCAAAATCAAAAAAAAGGAAACCAACACTGACTCCTGAGAAACAGTCGGGTCAGTCCTTGTTTCATTCGTGCCATCAATAATCACTATTGTTTTTTTTATTAATTCTAAACATGAAGCAGAAATTACGTAAAGTGTGATCTTCATTGAGAAATCAACAACTGTCTATTATACAAGAGGAGAATCTAGGCTTGTCATTCATAGATAATATCGACAAAACAGATTATCCTCAGGGTCTTTAGTTATCACAGAAATACTTCCAGGCCTATTTTCTTTTACTTAAGCTAGTGTAGACAATGAGATTGTGGGAGTACTTATCGCAAATTCTCAGCTTTAATTTGGTGAGTTAAATGAAGCTCATCATGTAGGGCTGAGATGACACAGAAATTTGGGTGTGATTGGAGGTAACACTGTATATTTCAGAAAATGGCATAGTGTATACACTCAAAATGTGTAAAGACTTGGCCAAATGGATGCTTGCATTCTATACTTCTGCTTGTTATCGAGTGGACCATTCCTTTCCCTGAAAATAAAAAAAATCAAACTGCAGGTGCTAGAAATCTATAACAGAAGCAGAAAATGGCCCCCTATCTTTCACCATTCCCCATTCCCATCTTCCCTCTCTCACCTTATCTTTTTACCTACCCATCAGTTCACTCTGGTACTTCTCCCCCTTTTCCTTCTTCCACGGCCTTCAGTTCTCTCCTAGCATATTCCCCCTTCCCCAGCCCTGTATCCCTTTCACCAATCAACTTCCCAGCTCTTTACTTCACCCCTCATAGTTTCACATATCACCTTATGTTTCTTCCTCGCCTCCTCCCACCTTCTTACTCTTTTTCCTCCAGTCCTGATGAAGAGTGTCAATCCAAAATGTTGACTACACTCTTTTTGTTAGATGCTGCCTGGCCTGCTGAGTTCCTTCAGCTTTCTGTGTGTGCTGCTTGGATTTCCAGCATCTGCAGATCTTCTCTTGTTTGTGATTGGACATATTCAGCAGGGCAGGTTGCTTCTATGGGAGGAGAAACAAAGTTAATCTTTCAGGTTGGAGACTCTTCTTCAGAACTTTGACCCAAAACATTAACTCTTGTTTCTCTTCCTCCAGCTATTGCTCAAGCTGATGAGCATTTCCAGCATTTTCTGTCCGTCCACTTATAATTCTGCTGTTCTCTGTGTAAAAGGTAATGGATGGGGTACGAGGGGGAGGTACGAGACCCGACGCGGACTGGGAGATCGTTTAGCTGAATGGGGTGATATACTGCGTCTGGTACTCCCGAGGTGGCCTTCTATATATTGGCGAGACCCGACGCAGACTGGGAGATCGTTTTGCTGAACACCTACGCCCTGTCTGCCAGAGAAAGCAGGATCTCCCAGTGGTCACACATTTTAATTCCACATCCCATTCCGATTCTGATATGTCTGTCCATGGCCTCCTCTACTGTAAAGACGAAGCCACACTCAGGTTGGAGGAACAACACCTTATATTCCGTCTGGGTAACCTCTAACCTGATGGCATGAACATTGACTTCTCTAACTTCCGCTAATGCCCCACCTCCCCCTCGTACCCCATCCGTTATTTATTTATATACACACATTCTTTCTCTCTCTCTCTTTTTTCTCCCTCTGTCCCTCTGACTCTACCCCTTGCCCCCCTCCTTTTCCTTCTCCCTGGGCCTCCTGTCCCATGATCCTCTCATATCCCTTTTGCCAATCACCTGTCCAGCTCTTGGCTCCATCCCTCCCCCTCCTGTCTTCTCTTATCATTTCGGATCTCCCCCTCCCCCTCCCACTTTCAAATCTCTTACTAGCTCTTCCTTCAGTTAGTCCTGACGAAGGGTCTCGGCCTGAAACGTCGACTGTACCTCTTCCTAGAGATGCTGCCTGCTCTCCCCTACCTACAATATTTCTTATTGCATCAAGTTCATTGTGACTTGAAGATTTGAAGGTGGCAGTATGTTAAAGTACATCAAGTTCATGTACAGTACATGGAGCACTGCCACAAGAAGGTAGCATCCGCCATCAAGGACTCCCACCATCCAGACCCTGCCCTCTTTCCGCTACTACCAGAGAGCAAGAGGTACTGAATTCTCAGGACCCAGACGACCATGTTCAGAAATACTTATTACCCTACAAATATCAAGCTCCTGAAGCAGCAAGGGTAACTTCAGGCAACACTATTCTGAGCTGATTCTATGAACTATTCTGAACAGATTGTATGGTCTACAGACCAGCTTTCAAGAACTCTTTATAACTCATGCTCTCAGTACTAATTGTATTTGCATCAGACTTCTTTCGCACATTAGTTGTTTGTCAGTCTTCGTGTATGTAGTTTTTTCCATAAAATTCTATTCTATTTCTTCTATCCTGTGAATGCCTGCAAGAAAATAAATCCCAGCCTCATAGATGGTAACATATATAATCTTTGATAATAATACTTTGAACTTAAGTTGTGCTCAATACTGAAAGACCTACATTTATAACAAAAGAAATGACACCTAGCAAGAAATTCATCTCATGTTGCCATCACTAACTGCACTAAAGTTCAAAGTCAATTTATTATTAAAGTCACTATATACTACCTTGAAGTTTATTTTCTTGTGGGCATTCATAGTAAATACAAAGAAACACGAAAAATTAATGGAAAATCGCACGCGAGAGAGATGGATAAACAATGAGCAAAAGGCAACAGACTGTGCAAATACAAAAAAAGTAAATAATAATAAATAAGTTATAAATATCGAGAACAATCGGCAATAAATATTGCTGTGTCCATGCATTATACTTAACCTCTGTAATTTATCCCGAAGACTCTTAAACAAGGATACATTTTTAGGTGTCCTTTCATAACTGGTATATCCTACCTTTGTTTGCTTCGATGATAGATGGCATGATCTTTGAAGGTGATGTCGGAGAAACCTTGGTGAGTAACTGCAAGGCATTTTGTAGATAGAAGATACTACAACTATCGTACTTGGTGGACCAGTGAATGTTTAGGGTGGTAGATTGGTGGGAGGGGCTCAAGCTTCTTTGTGCTGGTTGGATCCAAGCCTCCTGAGAGTTGTTAGAGCTGTGCTCATCCGGAAAGTGGAGAGTGCTCCATAATACTCCACAACTGTGCCTTGTAGGTGGTGGTAAGACTGTGAGGAGATAGAATGTGAGTGAATTGCTTGAAACTACCTAACAACTGATTTGACAAACTGCAGTGGATAACTTACCTCACGAGTTGGAAGTAGTCATTTAGAATACTAACAAAAGTCTTAATTGAAAAATTGGGTATTGAGTATCCTGTTGAGGGTCATCACTGAGAAAATTGGGAAGGGGAGATGATGAACAGAAGTCTTGACACCAGTGATGTGTTGAAGGATTTGGTGTATAATTAGAGGATCAGGCTCAAAGAATTAAACATTGTCATATCATAAGACTGTAAGATATAAGAGCAGAATTAGGCCAATTGACCTATCGAATCTGCTCTGCCATTTCATCATGGACGATGCAATCTCCTGCCTCCTCATTGTATCCTTCAAGCCCTGACCAAACAAGAATCTATCAACCTCTACCTTAAATATTCTAAAAGGACGACCCTCTATTCTGAGGTTGTGTCCTCTGGGCTTAGACTCTCCCACCATAGGAAACATCCACCTCATCCACTCTATCAAGGCCTTTCAATGTTCAATAGCTTTTATGAGATCCCCCCCTGCCCATTCTTTGAAACTCCAGTGAGTAGAGGCCCAGAGCCATCAAACTTTCCTCATATATTAACCCTTTCATTCCTGGGATCATTTTCATGAACCTCTTCTGGACCCTCTCCAATTCCAGCACATCCCTTTTTTGATAAGGGGTCCATAACTGCTAATAATACTCCGTGTGGTCTGACTAATGTCTTATAGGCCTCAGGTTTCAATTAGGTATTCCCTCATTCTTCTGAATTCTAGTGAATACTGGCCCAGAGCCATCAAACGCTCTTCAGATGACAAACCATTCAATCCTGGAATCATTTTTGTGAACCTCTTTTTAACCCCTCTCCCGTTTCAGCACTTCATTTCTAAAATAAGGAGTCCAAAACTGCTCACAATACTCCAAGTGAGGCCTTGCCAGTGCTTTATAAGGTTTCAACATTACAACCTTGCTTTTATATTCCAGTCCTCTTGAAATGAATGCCAATATCACTATACTGTCATCAATTTAGTGATATTCAGAAAGGACAGAAGTGGACCAGAAGTGACCATAATATTCTGCTTCTAGGTTTGGGAATTTATGTCATAGAGTCATAAAACATTACAGCACAGAAACACTTCGGCCCAAGGAGCTGAGAGGGATAATAGAATAGCTATGATGAAATTGCAGAACAGATTCAATGGACAGGATGGCCTAATTCTTCTCCTAAGTCTTTTCACCTCTGTGCCAGCCTGGTCTT